>NC_090265.1:555320274-556027774 GCF_040414725.1 Anabrus simplex
AGATTAAACTATTTGTAAAAAAGTCCCCAATTTCAAGGGGCATTAGGTGTCGGTTAACTGAAAACCTAAATGATATAGTGGGAAACTGTTCAACTGTAAATTGCATCGGTAAGCTATGCGACATTCTAGTTTACATCATTAGGCCAAGCATTGCATCATTCTTCAGTTCATTAGAATTTTAAGAATTGATCATATATTATGGAGGTGGTTGGAAGATAAACTGTTAAAACTAAATGAAATCCAGTTCTTGCAATCATTGCCATTTGCTGCATATGTCAAAACTAAATTTGATGGTGAACCTCAGAAAGTAAATCTAGAACAGTGAAGACTGGTAAGGCCACAGGAAACAAGAATTCCTTTTATTAGGCATTAATACCTTTATGGCCGAATGTGAAACCTACCTCTAAAGCCACATTTTGTGACCTTAAGTTGCTGATGCACCTAATACCTGCACCTAATAACAAATTTATCAGAAACTGGCAGGAGATTCTGATGTCATGGATGACAAAGACTGATTCAATGGAGATCCTGATTTTGAGTTTGAATGAAGTGAGCATGACAGGCTTTATGGGAGCAATTATTGGTTTTTAACCACATATTCTGATCCAATATTTTATTAGACTGAGATAATTAAAAACTCAATACTTTTGTTTAGATTTTTTTTTTTTCCTAGACTAAGGTAATCATATCCATATATACCAACCTTCATATCATTCACTTAGTTTAGGAGACTGCCATTCTACTTAGCAAGTAATGTGTGTCTAAAGGAGGGTAAAACTTCATCAAGCTTGGAAAGAATCTCACCAGTACTGTATTTTCAGTGCATAATATATATATATATTTTTTGTTATTTGCTTTACGTCACACCGACACAGATATGTCTTATGGCGATGATGGGATAGGAAAGGCCTAGGAATGGGAAGGAAACGGCCGTGGCCTTAATTAAGGTACAGCCCCAGCATTTGCCTGGTGTGAAAATGGGAAACCACGGAAAACCATCTTCAGGGCTGCCGACAATGGGGCTCGAACTCACGATCTCCCGATTACTGGATACTGGCCCCACTTAAGTGACTACAGCTATCGAGCTCGGCCAGTGCATAATAATGTGAAAGAAAATCCATAAAGACATGATTGACATCGCACTGTGCAAACTATAATCTGTATTTATTTGGCTCAGATCAGATAACATTTTTCAAATCAGTAAGGGGTTACAGAAATTACTTTAGGAATAGCTCCCCTCCTAGAGTCTCTCCATCTAAGAGTTGTTACATGGCTTGCGGTGATACAAGGGCTTAGTATGCCTGCCCAGACAGTAGAATATTTGTTTTTGCTCCCCAACTGCAGTCACATTATTTTTCAAGTCTTACTCAGCAGATACTCAATAGTAAGTGGTTATTGGTGTTTGCATTACAGTATGTTTTTCTTTTTTGTGTATGAAAAATACCTTAAGTCGCATCAGTAGAGACTAGGAGACATATTTTTAAAAAATCTATGTATTGTGAGTATTAAAATGTTGAAATCTGGAGAGAAGGTGCAATTTATTATCCTGAAACACCAGGAATATCAAATGTAGCAAAATTATGTTTACTTGAATTTCCACAGAAATTGAGAGTTAAACACAAATAACTCAAAATCAGCTTGTGGCATGTGATCTAATGATGCATAATGGCATCCAGTAGTAGTTTCAACAATTGTCTGCAAGTCAAAATATATTTATACCACACCTTTCTGCCTTATATTTGATATATTGCCTAAATTAGCACTTTCCATGAAAAGACAATTTTTTATCAACAGTCAAATATTCAGTTAGAGAAAATCCCTTCTGGTGCTAATTAGTGAAAAAAAAAAAAAAATGTTCCTCTCGAATGTTGATGTAGTCAAAATAGAGACAATTTAGAAAATTAAATATATTTATTCTCACAGTTACAAGGAACAAAATTCAATTCCACTCCTGTTGTTACTCTATTATACCATAGTTCGTTATTATCCAAGTTGTTTGATCTCGTAACATCTGCAAAATAAAGAAATGTAAATAATGCCTTTAATTCATTCCTATTTGTGTGATTTGCATCACGTTCACACTTGTTGCTTTTACTGATGTTCTTAATGTAGAAATCAGTGCAAATAGCAACGATGTCAATTATATTATCATCAATCATGCATGATCAGGCATTCAGCAGAGGATTGGTATCTTTAACTGCAATTTTCACAGTTGGTAGACTGGTTGTAACTGGTTTCATCCCAAGTACTGGTATTTTATGGTGGAGGAGATATTCTTCAAACCATACCACCTTTATCTTTGTATAATCTATGCACTAAGCTGGAGGTGATTCACCTTCTCACTCACTTTCACTTTCTAATCCATCTCTCTTGAACCATCTAGCTCCATGGTTAAATGATTAGCATGCTGGCCTTCAGTCCAAAAGGTTGTGAATTCAATTCCTGCCCGGGTTTGGGAATTTAACTTTCATTGATTAATTCCTCTGGCCCCGGGGCTGGGTGTCTGTGCCATTTTCAACATCTGAAATCACCTTAGGTAGGGATCCATCCTCATAGATGTGCAGGTCACCTACAGGGCATCAATTAAAAAGTACCGCATAATGGAACATTATAAAATATATTTAACATGTTCAGTTTTAAATGTGGCATTACCTGTTGATGCGTAAATGGCCCACAACTTGGTTTTGAGGACCAGGACGCTGAAGTAGCTACCATATGATTTAACCCCAGACTCAAATGGCTGAGCAGAGAAAGAGTCGATGTATGTTTCAAACAAGTCAAAATCCAAAAGAGAAAGAAATTCCAACATATTAAGTTCGGGAAAAAGGTAGGTTATATGTCGAACCATTGTATCAAGTACTTCACAATACAGTCTCAGTATGATATCTGTTTGTCAATTTCCACATCACCAATTCACTGCATTTTAACTTTAACTTCATTTTCATATGATAAAAATTATGAATGTTCGTCTGCGCACTGCTTCCAAAACAAACAAAATTCAACATGTTTGTCATTCAGAAATCTTTTTAAATTCGTCGACCTTGAGAGCACGATATCTTATGTCATTAATATTAGTTTGTAAAATGTTGGACAAAATTTTTGCTTAGCCCCTAAAAGGCAGCTCTTGCTCCACCAGGAAAGAAACAGCATCTATTAGACAACTAACTATATACCCATTTGCTTTAATTTTTCTGTATGTTTGTCCCAACCCCTTCAGTTCCTGAATTTTTCTGTTTAGAAAGAAAAATCATTTCTGACTGGATTTTGATTTTAGGTCATACTGGGGATGTACTTACAAAATTTGGTTGATGAGAGACCTCCCGTTACAAAAATATATCATGTACAGTATACTGTACATTTAGTCTCAAGCGTTGCTGAACCCTAAACTTTTACCTTGGGCTGGCAACCTTCTTAGGACAGGATTTGGAAGTATACAATGTTTCTACTGTACTAAATAGTAAGCCATACATTCCTATAGAACTGAAATTATCTATTTTTGAGATATTTTCATTGTTTCCAGATAATTACTTACAAATATTCATATTTTGTTCACATGTTACCGACAAAGAAATGCTTCATAACAATTCACATTCATTTCATTGCTTATGAAATGCCGCAAAGCAGTTCCTGTTCCTATTTATACAAAGATGTACTCCACATTTTCTGCAGATAATCTGTGATCGCTGGGTGCAATTAATTTTCTTGCATCAAGTAGGTTCTTTATTGCCACCATGCTCTGGTAAGTGATCAACACTATCCTGCACTTCCCTCTATGGTCTCCTCTCAGTTGTTTGTTTTTTATTAGTTGAGGGTGATGTTACAGGGCTTGTAGATATCCTTTGTCTTTTGATACCCTTGAATTGGTTATCAACCTTCACAAAAGCTTCAGCTACCCTAAGCCTGAAATCTAAAAAATCCATTATCTCCTTCTGTGCCAACCCAGCATTTCTAGCATTTTGACTGTACTCCATCACTCAGAGAAAACAAATATTTATGCACTTCAGAAAGACATGACATACAAGCCAATCAAATCTGAGGAAAGTAATTAAAGTGTTGTTTGGTTTGCACATTGTCGTGGGAGCAGAATATCGGGCCTCTGTGTCAGGAAAATATCTTCAACAGAAAGTTCAGCATCTCCAGAAGTACCAATAGTATATCCATTGCCACTTGCCTTGGTTGGGCTGCTTACAGGTATCATCTCAACATTAGCTCCTGAAACATATCGCAAAATAAAGCTATATTTTAATAATTATTAGCTAAAAATTTGGGCAACTCAGTTTGCCATAAGAGTACTGGAGTTTCATAATGTGTAATAATATTGAATGTGATAACGTACCAATGCGCTGTATTTGTGGCTGGTTTGTGGTTCATCCTCATCATCACTGGCTATTTCCTCCACATCAGACACATCTCCATTCTCCAACAACTTCAAAATCATATCAACGTCGCTTGGGTTCATTTTCATCTTTGATGTGCCTGAATTTCAACAAAAATATATTTTTTGGGAACTCAGAGAACAACAACAAAGTTTCTTTTTACATTTCTAAGAGACAATCTAGAGTATACAACACTTAATCTTCTTCTATATTACTAGAAACTACCAGGTATATAAATAAAACTTTGTGAAAGATAATGAACTCAGTCACACTATTTGCAACACTTGAGACCCCATGTACAGTATACTGTATATGCTAATATACATGGATGTTATGAGTCAAGGGATATGAAAGACTAACTGTAATTAGTATGCATATTTTATTCAAACCTTTATCTTTAACCCCCAAACAGAACTTTACCCTAAACAGAATAAAATGTTAAAAATAAAGAATAAAATTTTCCCACTTACCTCCACTAACAACATGCTTGTCTGCCATGTTTGTTGTTTATCTTCATAATTCACTAATGTGTTGATAGATGTCACTTCAACCAATTGAGAAACAAAGACAAAGCATAGAAGTCTCTAGCAAGATAGAGAACTCCTCTATTCACTAATAATTCTTGGTGCTATAAGCTAATGAATTTGATGTACAGTATACTGTACACCGGGACTGAAAGGGTTCTGAAGACATGGCTTAGGGATTCCTCTATTCTAGTGCTACTGAACTTCAGTAAAGCTATTTTGGAATTAACATAGTCTATGGACTGTGTTTCTTTAGTGCATAATAACTGTTAAATTCACAAACTCCCGTAGTGATCAAAATATTCGTATCTCTTGAAAATATAAAGCAAGACCAGCAATACAAGGAACACGACTTCCTTCAGCCATGCAGCCATGTATCATTTGTGTACTAGGAGTCATTAAAACAACTCAGTTTGCCTATTCTTCCTGTTACCATAGCTAATAATTTCGTGTGGCTATTTCTAGCCGAGTGCAGCCCTTGTAAGGCAGACCCTCCGATGAATGTGGGCGGCATCTGCCATGTGTAGATAACTGCGTGTTATTGTAGTGGAGGATAGTGTTATGTGTGGTGTGTGAGTTGCAGGGATGTTGAGGACAGAAACACCCAGCCCCCGGGCCATTGGAATTAACCAATGAAAGTTAAAACTCCTGACCCAGCCGGGAATCGAACCTGAGACCCTCTGAATCGAAGGCCAGTAAGCTGACCATTTAGCTAACGGGTCGGACGTTACCATAGCTGATGTACTGGGAGTGGGTCTCTCAATTACACCGTCCTGCGAAAAAAAAAAAATTCTCTCCGGCGAAAGGTTAAAGAAGTGATTTATACTAATTTAGGTGTGCTGATTTCAAATATGTAAACCGTTTCTGTCTATCACGTACAGTTTTTCTGCTATTTGAAATCCAACATATTGTTGTAATTTCGATAGAAAACACCATAATAGAGAATATATGTAATTTTAACCATGATCAAATTGCAAAGAATATACAAAAAGTAACATGTTCATTGCTAGAATGTATGAATCTCACTACAAGAACACTATTGTTTGCTGCACTTTGATGTGAATGAACGCTGAGTTGATTTGCATTTGTGTTCCTCAGTACTGTTATCTCGCACTAAACACCAACAGTAATCTGACATCATGGAGATCTCCCATTGCCCCTGCTACCTTCGTTCCATTTCTTTTAGATCCTGATGGAACCACTCGCCATGTTCCTCCCTGAATGCTCCTAAATTTGCAGGAAAATAATCCAGATGACTGTGCAGGAAATGTAATTTTAAGCTCATGCGGCAACCGAATTTCTGGAAGTTGTACAGCATGGTTTCCACAATCTGTTGATAGTTGACATCTTTAATATTACCCAGCAATTTGCTACAAACATCCTTGAATGATTCCCACTCCTGAAGCTGTGTTTCATTCATCATCATACTGAATGTCGGATCCTTCATAAGCTTCTATATTTGGGGGCCGTCAAAAACACCTTCCTTAATTTTGGCATCCAACAGTCCTGGAAATTTCTGACAGAGGTACCAAAAGCAGGGACTTCCTCTATCCAAACTCTTCACGTAATGGCTCATAATTCCCAATTTAATATGTAAAGGGGGCAATAACGCATTTTGAGGATCAAGTAATGGACGATTTACAATGTTTTTTCTCCAGACACAAACTGTTTCCTCTTGGGCCACTCAGACACTAACCAGTGACGATCCCTGTCCTGAGAGTCTCACTCACATAGAAAACACGGGAACTTCGTATATCCTCCTTGCTGCCCTTATATGATACCGCACACTTTTATATCACAGCACAGTAACCATCTGTGTTCATTGTAATTCAGTTTCTGCAACACCATAGATAAATTGTGATAGTTTTCATGAAGAGATGTTGAATGGGCAACTGGCACTGAAGCAAGTTTATTTCCATTGTGCAGAAGAACACCTTTGAGACTTCTTTTACTGGTGTCAATAAATAGATGCCAGTCCTTTGCGTGGTAAATAGTTCCAAGACGACCAATCAAGCCAGGGATATCACAGCAAAACACAAGTTCGTATTTGTGGACAAAAAACTCCCGGAATTCTTCCTCCCGATTTCTGTAACAATACAAATTTGTCCCAGGAAGTAAAAAATTTCTTTCCTTTAATCTTGATCCTCACTCTTTTCTTTAGTGAGGCCTAGGTCACGCATCAAATCATTTAAGTCACACTGATTATAAAGAAGCGGAGTTTTATCCTCAACATACAATATTTTCTCTCAGACGGGTCCATACCTGCATTCCATACAACCTATCCATACCTCATTTACAACAATGAAGCTTCATTAGCATAAACATGAGACAGACTTGTGACAAATCTGTATGTGATATGAAACAATTGGTATTTTATTTTACTTAAGAACACTAAATGTAACATATATCATATACGATTACTTTTGCCAGAAAATCTTCTGCAGGCTGGTATTATCTATGATTTGTATCTTAGCAGCAATAGTTCGGCTAGAGAATTAATGTTTTAATAAGTCCTCAATAACACAGCAGTATTCATTCTCCATCATAGCTGAGTCTCCTTTTAGCAACAACAAAGCCATAGCAGGTAGAAGACACGCTCTTAACAATCACCCCTGAACACTGCACGCAATTACTATTAAGTTAGCCTCTCGACTGGGGCAAACATGCAAGCCTAGTAACCAGTATAGCAGCTCTGTGCAGTGTTTCCGAGTTCATCAAATGCGCAAGCGCGCCTCGACTGAATTCAAGCTCCTCATGTTTGCTTTGGCAAATTGGCAACTAGATTTTCATCATGCAAAGCTTTCGTCACTTAAAGTGATATTTATGCCTAAGAGAACTAGGCTCTATTGTTGTTATATTATATGGTATTAAATAAACAATTTATATGCCGTACTATATTATGTAGTCATATTCGTTGATCTTTCATTTTAGATGGTGTTAGCCTGGCTAACACGGCAAACATATAACCGTGATACAAATTCTTATGATTTTATTAAATACCACCTATTCAATACATAATAAGCTAATGAGGACTTACATCTTTATTAAACTGTTAATATAGTATATGTTTTGCTCCTTTTTGTGAGCATCATCAGCCAATTATCATTTACCCAAGGTTTGATAAGATCCTGAACATATTCTATTGAGCTAAAATATGCTTTGTAAGCATGAGTGACAAATCTTATATTTTACAAATCTTATGCAATAAAAATTACGTCTTTAAGTTAAAACACATTTGTCTAAAATCTTAGTGTTAACATTGTCCTTTAAATTTATTGACAAAACTCATCTGTTGAACATCCTATTTAAAATCATTTTAAAAATCCCTTTTGAGATCTGGCTAATTGTATTGATTCTGTATTACTTGACTAGTGTAATTGTTATTGAACCTTCATTAACTATTTTATGCAGTTGATAATTGCCTATATTATGAACACTTATTTTGTTCTCGATGTCAATACGCCAGTATTGTTTCTGAACTAACTTGGTGGTAAAATGAAAACATCCTAATGTGAAGTAGAAACTGAATGAACACCATACATTTCCAAATTGAGCTTGTTGATATATCTGTAATAAAAATAAAAAATATGTTAAGGCTTCGATTATACACTGGGTAAATGATAATTGGCTGATGATGCTCACAAAAAGGAGCAAAACATATACCATATTAAAAATTCAATAAACATGTAAGTCCTCATTAGCTTATTATGTATTGAATAGGTGGTATTTAATAAAATCATAAGAATTTGTATCACAAGTAGATCTTCAATATGGACAAAAAATGAAATTTATAACCTGCAAAACATAGACCCACCGCACCTGTGCCAGATCATATACAGTAGATTTGATGTCTTAACAATCATGGCCCATATGCAGGCTTTTCCTTATATTAATACCAAGGTACTTACAGTGATCCACATGAGGTACCATCACTCCATCAACACAGTAATTAGATCTGAGAGAACTTTTCCTCTTGGTGAAATTTACAACCAGACTTTTAATCCCATTTACCATCATACAATCATCTGCTGCAGAGAAGAGAACAAGCCCAGTTCAAGCCGAGGAAATTGCCTATATCTCCAAGCGCCAGTCTAAACATGATGCTGCAATGATGTTACCGGCTAGCCGGTGCAAGCTTCCTAGTGTTCATGCCAGGTAATGAGGAAGCCCTGTGGTTCACAAGGCCAAGTCATGGACGAGCTAAAAGATCTTGGGCCATATTATTGATGAATCCAGAATACCTGTGTTCAGTTCAATGGAGTTAGATGCTAATTGAACATGGATATTCTAAGCGAAGTTGAGAATAAAATAAAATTGAATGCATTAAAACAGAATGCAGCTAGAAATGATGTTATGTTGTTACTGATGACAAGAGACAGAAAACAGAATTTGTGCAGTCCAAAATAGTACCATGCCTCTTACAAAGCTCTAATACCAGCACATTAACAAGGGGTAATTGCACTCATTCTCCTTTCAGTCAGATAAGTGCTTAATTCAGTCGAGTTATTTTTAGCTCTATAAAACATACGGTAAAATAACAGAGGCTTGTGTTAAAATGTGTGCCTTAGACCTATGCCCTTTCACTGTTGCATCAGGTACAGGGTTTCAAATGGTAGCACAAGAATTAATGTAGGAAATGGCTTTGGTAAAGCTAATGCATCTGAGGTGTTACCACACCGGACAACTGTTTCCCAGTGAAGTCATGAAGTGGATGATGATATTTGTCACTCTATAATACCAAACATTTGTGATGCAATGCAGTATTCTTCTTGTGCTGCAGCTACAGAGAAAATGATTGCAAAAATTAATTTTATTTTCCTTATGGTTCACTACATTTTAATGAGTGGGCAATAAAAACCAGAGTTCTTTTAACCTGCCTCTTCCCCAATATTCCGATGTCTGGGGAAAATGTTATGAAAGAATTTACCACCCAATATGCTGCGTTAGAAATTCAGCTGCCAGATTTATAAAGAATTACATCCATAACTGGTTAAAGTGTGAATATTATGAAGGCCTTAAAAGTTCATGAAGACTATATAAAAATACCTTGTGTAGAGCATTGTTTAAATACAGTTTTGCAGCACCCATTCCCAGAGGATTTTCTTAATTTTCGGATGCAGGACATATGATACATAATTAAGGAAACACAGAAAGCTGTGACTTATTTCAAACGTTAGGTTTAGTTAGTTGTGTTGAGCACACTCTGTATTAGGCAGGCCCCGATTTCAAGTAGTTAGCGCCCTGGGCACACAATATTTAGGCATCCTCCCAACTGTTCGTTTTTCTGTTCCTCTTAAAAAAATAATTGTTTACAAATTAAAGATTAAAGTTTTCAAAATTATTAGTTTTAAAACAGCACATTATGCAAATAAAGTTAATTCTTATAATTACATTTATTAAGCCAAATAAAGGTAACAGCCAAGTAAGAATCAAGCTGTTTTTATTTTTATTTAAAAAGCCGTTGGTTCAGTTTGATAGTTTGTGTAAATTATCATTAATTTATTGTAATTTATTTCGATCACATTTAAAAATACAAGTTTTGTTTATAGGCTACTTGTATATATACTACTTTACATAAATATTTTTTCCTTGATTTTTCCCTAGCAAACTTTTGAACAATTTCATCAAAGTTGGTTTTTAAAGTTAAGTATTTTTCAGTGCACATAAGGACTAATGAGCTTAACTTTTCATTAAGAAGAGCTGTCTTCTTAGCATTATTTACTCTGCTTAAAACTGAAAAATCTCTTTCTGCAGTACAGTTGGTGATTGGTAAGGTCAAAAACATCCTAATTGCAATTTCAAGGTTGGGAAAAGTACTTGACAAATTGTTTTGCTTAATGTAAGAATACACTTTAGGCAAGTTTTGGAATCTCTCGAGTTCCAACATACATTTGAAAGTACACACACTCATTTATAAAATCTTGACTGACGTCTTCAGGGTACACTGAACTAAGTTTCAAAGCAGCATTCTTTACTTCTGATGATTCGGATGAGCAAGTCAATAGTAGAGGTAGTAGAAATAGTAGAAATCTGGAAGCTATGACTTCATATGCTTCTTTCCTTCTTGCTAAATTTCCTATAAGTGTGTCCATTATTTTAAGGAACACATTATTTTTGAAATTTGTTCTCCTTCAATCCCATGTGTTTCATCTGTAAATATTTTTAGTTTTCTTACTCTTGAGTAGCTTGGAACATCACATCCACCTATTTTCAAAGGAGATTGCTCACATATGTCAAACTCATCCCTTTTTGCTTTGATGAATCCTTCCAGGGTTTTCAACTCCTCCCTCAAGATTAAGATTTTCATACTGCAAAGTTTTTAGAACATTTGTAAACTCTTTCCTAAATGTAATTCCACACAACTAAGAGAAAAGTGGTCTCGAAATTCTGAAATTTAGTTTCAAGGTTTTGTGCCTCAAGTATACAAGCAAGTTTTACACTGGAGTCTTCAGATAGCTGCCTCAATGATTGTCGTATTTCTTTGTAACCTTTTACCAAAGCTCCGACAGCATCTGCTCTTGCAGACCATCTGGTTTCTGATAAAGATTTTACCACTGGGTACCGTTTTTTGCCAAGAATTCCTTCAAAATATTCCACCTGTATGTTGACACAGAAAAGTAATTACACAACTCCTGGACGAAGCCAAAGAAAACTACTGTGGCAGTGCAGCCTTCTGCAACAGCCGAACCAACAAGATTTAGTGAATGCGCTGCACACGGTATGTATTCAGCAAGGGGACTTTGCTGCTTTATTCGGGCCTGAAGACCTAAGTAGCATTATCACAACTTTAGCCCCTACAATTCTTGCTGTTGATTTTGAAATTCTCAAGACAGTCAACTACAGCTTTTTCTAGTCCAGCAAATGTATGTGATATTCTAATGAGTCGTTCTACAGGCTTTGGCTCTGTTTGAGGTACATATCGTAAAACAATAGCCAACTGGTGAGTGTGAGAGCAATCAGGCATCGAATCTACAATAAGAGAGTAGTATCTAGCTTCTTTTACTTCATCAACTACAGCTTTAAGCATACAATTCCCCATAACTTCAATAAATTCATTACATATTTGAGAAGACAGGTATGAGGTGTGCCCTTGACCTTTGTTACCATATTTTCCGATGTGCTGGGCAAGGAAAGGGTCATATTCACTGATTAACTCGAGGCATCCAAGATATAAGCCATTTGAAGTTGATCTAAAATCCTCATTGTCTCCTTGGAAAGGTAAACCCCCAACTGACAAAAAATCATACTACAGAAACTATTCTTGAGATTATACTTCGCCAGTAGTTTACCTCTTCTTCTTCTTCTTCTTCTTCTTCTTCTTCTTTTATGACCACATAGGATCACTTTAGTCAGTCCGTCGTTCAGGTCTCTTTGAAGGGATTGTTCGGGCTTTGCGGTCCTCCCAGTACTTCTTCAGACGCTCCGATCTTCGTGCCCTTTCCTCAGTTGAAAATGTGCGTGTTGTTGGTTTGTTTTGTGTAAGGGTAAAGCGGAGGTTTGTATTCTTGAGTTTTGTATTCAATTTTATCTTATTTTTGGTGTCTTCTGTTGTAAGGCCTATTTCCTTCAGATCCTCTCTTACTTCTCTGATCCATTTACATCCTGTTGTGGTATTTTTTGAGACGAGATTGTGTTGTACTAGTTGTAACAGAAACAGAATTTTATCAACCTGCATTAATTGTTTTTGTCTGGTGATGTACGTAAGAACTTTATGCCTGTGGTCATGAGAATGTTCACGATGTTTCAGTAGTTCGTAGCTGTGCTTCCAGTCATTAAAATCAGTAGAAAAATGTGCTTTTGCATTGTCTAATTGTCTGGTTGAAATAAACAGCATTGAATACAGAATACTTTCCCAGTTGACTGTGAGAAATAAACAGTATTGAATACAGAATACTTTCCCAGTTGACTGTGAATACAATAACCAATCTCTTAATATAACGTCTCCATTAGGAAGAGTACTCTTAAACATGTTTTGAGACAATGTTCTTTTACCATCATTGTAAGTTTGCAAAGATTTCAAAAAATTCATCATTATGTTTTGCTTCAACTACTGAATTTAACTTGACATTCCAAGTAGCAGGATCATCTATAGAAAATGAATTAGGTAACGTTACCTTAGGTTGTGATTGTGAAATAGTTCCAAACGGCTCCTGGACAACTTCAGGCTCATCGTTCAATTTAATACTAATACAGGGCTGATCAGTCTGTATATCTAGGCCTTGTAAGTCTTCTTGTATAAAGTTAAATGGGACCAATGACGAAGTCAAACGTTTTGTTAAGTCATCTTGGAATTCCAGTTCTGAGGTTGGAGTTGAACGAATTAAAGTAAGGAGTCAAAGAGCGTTTTTTTTAAATTTTTTATTCAGCACCACTTAACTTTTTACTCATGGTTAAATACTGAAAAGCATGTAAGAATCACACAAGACAATGAGTTGGCTAGGTGAGGTTATCAGGTTGATGGTCAGTGAATATAACAACAATACGAACTGTCACGAGACAGGGCAGTGGCTGTCTAGACTAACAGGGCTGCCAAGCCACCAACTACAATTGCCCACCCAGCACCTGCACGAGTTAAAGAATACCCCTCTTATTGTTTGCAGTTATTTAATTTTCTTCATAAAATTTAAAAATATAGATTAAATTTAGGTTTTAAAGTTAGAATAGTTTAATGTGTTTTATATAGACTAATAAAATAATTGGAATTATTTGTGGAAAGTAAGAGTAATTTGAGTGTAATGAATTTAAGACGTAATTCACGCAGGCCATAATTACTCGATCTACCAGCCGCCGCCCCTCAAAAACTGGCGCCCTGGTATTAGGATGTAGAAACAAAATGGAATAGTAAGCTATACTTAAAGAGTAGAGTAAAATGACTGAGGTTCTATTGGTTGCACTGCACGCTAAAAAAAAAAAAAATCAATAAATAACTCATGAGTGACTGTATTTGCTTCCTAGAACCTTTCAAAGCAACCATGGATGATTTAAGGAGACAGCAGTCCAACAATACAAAATGTGCTCCTTTGGTTCCGTCATCTAGTACCGAGAATCACACCTGGATGCAGATGAGGAGCTAGAACTCTGTCCTAAGAATTCAGCAGTGGTCAGTCCTGATTATTACAGTACATTACAAAACAATTCTGATTGTCTGTTTCATTTAACTCAGAAGGACCGAGCTCGATAGCTGCAGTCGCTTAAGTGCGGCCAGTATCCAGTATTCGGGAGATAGTAGGTTCGAACCCCACTGTCGGCAGCCCTGAAAATGGTTTTCCGTGGTTTCCCATTTTCACACCAGGCAAATGCTGGGGCTGTACCTTAATTAAGGCCACGGCCACTTCCTTCCCACTCCTAGCCCTTCCCTGTCCCATCGTCGCCATAAGACCTATCTGTGTCAGTGCGACGTAAAGCAAATTTTAAAAAATCTCAGAAGGGAAAGGTGTAAACTGTTAGTGAACGCAGCACACCAATAATCAGCTACTCAGCCAGCCTGGCCAGTACGCCAGCCCTAGCAAGCCCAGCCTGCAAACGAAACCAAGCCCTGTTAGAGCCAAGCCAAGCTGCCTTGATGTGGCTTTCTTGACATAACAAGCCCAGCCTCACTCTGCAGTGCTGTCACACGATGCAAGCTCAGCTTAGTGGCAGACACACCCGTACGAGCCCAGCCCAGCCAAGCCTGTTTACTGCTCATCTTTAGTCTGCTGTCCAACTCACAATATTTTCAGGTCTCTTTGTAGTCACTTGCAATCCTGTAACTTATTTACTACTTTGTTCAGCATAACATCATCTGCAAAAGACCATATCTGTGATTCCAGTTCTTTACTCATATCATACAGGTCCAATAATAGTGCCTTGCAGGACCCCTCTCTTAATCATTACAGGATCAGATAATTCTTCACCTACTCTAATTCTCTGTGTTGTATTTTCTATAAATTTATCCATCCATTCCACTCCTTTGTCTTGTCCAATAGCCCCCATTTTCACCAGTAGTCTTCCATTATCTACCCTATCAAAAACCTTGGATAGGTCAATAGCAATACAGTCCACTTGACCTCCTGAATCTAAAATAACTGCTGTATCTGCTGGAATCCTACACGTTGAGCCTGACTGGAAAAACCTTTTTGAAACCCAAACTGTCTTTTATCAAACCAGTTTGTAATTTTGCAAATTTGTCTGAATCAGAAAAAATGCTTTCCCAGAACTTACAAGCAACCCATGGCAAGCTAACTGGCCAATAATTATTTACTTTATGTTTATTACCCCTTCCTTTGAACACTGGGGCTTCAATAGCAACTCTTCATTCATTAGGAATAGCTTCTTCCCGCAAACAGAAATCAAATATGCCTTGATTATATCCCCAGAAAGCTTATAGAATCAGCTGTATTCCTAGTTTTGAACGATTATATATATATATATATATATCATAGGTAAATTTCAGTCCGACTCATTGGATGAATGGTCAGCATTGAGGCCTTCGGTTCAGAGGGTTCTGGGTTCGATTCCCGGCTGGGTCAGGGATTTTAATTGTGTTTGATCATTTTTCTGGCTTGGGGTCTGGATGTTTGTGTTTGTTCCAACACACTACACTACCAACCACCACATAAACATGCAACAGTGATTACATTCTTCCATATAAGGTTGGCGTCAGGAAGGGCATCTGGCCGTAAAACAGGGCCAAATCCACATTTGCGACACAGTTCGCACCCCCGACCCCACAGGTGTGGGAAAAGCAGTAGAAGAATAAGAATAAGATCATAGGTAAATTTCAGTACTTCATCAGCATTAGTCATCCCCTCCACCTGGTAAACAGCCATTTTATTGATTTATGCGACCTGTTTTTTTTTTTTTTTAATGTATTATTTGAAAAGTTTTCTTAATCATTTTCACTGTTAGTGAAATCTTATCTATTGAACTCTGTTTCAGTATCTATATCATACTCACTTTCATTCAAAATGTCCTCTTCTGAGTCACTGGAATCATTTATAGTACATTCCTCATTACTATTACAGGAATTAAGTAAATTCCTTCTTCTCCATACTGCCGCCTCTACTTCCCCTCCTCAATGCCTCTCCGTGCAACACACGACATGAACAGGCCACACTCGTTGTGCTGCAGCTGCTGCGCTAAGTCTACAGCCATTGAAGTGAGTTTACTAAAAACAAGTTTAATATGACAATTTTTGCAACCAGTCTCCTTTCGTTAATATTGGGCTTTCATCATTGCAGGGATCCAGTATTGAACTGAGAAGCTTAGTCCGTTTAACATTTTCAGGGCAAATATTGGCACAGTTCTACCTAATCAGACAACAACACGAGTTTTACATTTTGCTACAACCACGAAGTTTCAGAAGACGGCGTATTTTACTATTTATAACATAAATAATGAAACACAACTAGTTTTATAGGCATAAGATTTTTAAAGTATTATATCTGTGGAATGAACATTTTAATACCATAAATTTGAATTTAGATATATACTGTTTAACTCTAATATTGTATTTGACCTTGGAGTTCAATGCCAATGAACTGATATACAGAGCATAAAATGTATTAAGTATTACTAAATAATGGAATCCAACTCATTATCTTGAGATGAGATTTTTCACTTATGTTTTTAATGTTTTGACCTGCAAGTTGTTAACTTGTAGTAACCTGGGGTAATTTTTAACTGAACACAATTTAACACAAGATATTAAGGAGTTATTTGTATGAATATGTTGTTGTATATTTTATGTGTATTGCCAAGTTTTTCTTTACTGTCACGCAGCTGATGATGGAGCCGTAATTAGCGCCACAACTAGTACTGCAATTAAAGATATGTTGTAAAACATCTGACAACATTGTTTTTGTATTGAAAAAGGTTGAACCTGTAAGATTTTATAAGTATTTGTATTGAAAATTTATTATTGAAATCTAGTAATATAAATTGTAAAGCAGCTGGAATTAGAAGTAACAGTTATATTTAAACTATTGAAGGTGGCCTACAAAAGTGACTCACATATGTGTAAAAAATTGAACTGAACTTGCTGAATTGTTCTTAATAAGACACTCAACTAAACTATATACCTTCCTAGCTTTTTCTTGGCTGTTTTCAATGGCTGAAATTGCTAAATGTTTCAGATGATTTTGGCCAGTTTACTTTTCAGCCACCAAGCTCGATAGCTGCAGTCGCTTAAGGGTGGCCAGTATCCAGTAATTGGGAGATAGTGGGTTCGAGCCCCACTGTCGGCAGCCCTGAAGATGGTTTTCCGTGGTTTCCCATTTTCACACCAGGCAAATGCCGGGGCTGTACCTTAATTAAGACCACGGCTGCTTCCATCCAATTCCTAGGCCTTTCCTATCCCATCATTGCCAAAGAGATATCTGTGTCGGTGCGACGTAAAGCAAATAGAAGGAAAAAACCTTTTCAGTCGGGTTTAGAAAAAGTTGGCCAATGTACTGAAGGATCTCTCAGCAGTATATTCTATTACTGGGATTGTGTAAAAAAACTTAATTCCAGTGATAAGTTAACAACAATAGCTTCAAGTTTTTTCTCATAGATTGAGTTGAGAAGATTAAGTAGGCACTCTTCTGTATAAAACACCGTACTATGGATGCTATTCATATGCAGTATTTCTTTGTTTAAGCTACCTGCATCTGTTAAGTCTTCACGATAATTGGAAACAAGATATTTGCTTTTCATTTTGAGTTGATCAATATCTAAATTCATGGAAGTCAAAATTGATGGGAAAGATCATACATCAATTCAGAAATGGCATATCTAGTCATCAAATCTGCCATGACAAAATCCAAAACAGGAAAACTTGCAGAAGACTTGAAATCATTTGTTGCTTCTAGTTGAAGTTCGACTTCAAGCATGTCTTCACCCACATTTGGTAGCTTACTATGTCGCATCCTAGTAACAAAATGAGAGGAGATGCCAACTGCTTTGGTAACCACGTCTGATTACTGCAAAATTATTTCCTACAAATCTTGTAAAATCTGCATCTCATCAAGTAAAACATTAATGTGCTAGATCTTAACATTGAGGAAATCCACTTGCTCTGAATTATGACATCCTTCTGGTCAACAGCAGACAGAACTTTGCGCCAAAATGATGGCATCAAAAGACCCTTGTAAGATAAAAAGTACTTCCTAACACAAGAACGCCCAATGGAGTAATTTTAACTCCTCAGCCTACTTCTAAGTTTGCTGTAGCTCTTAATTTTCTGAATTCAAAAAATCTGTTCCATGACTTTTCATCATTCATCATCATCATTATTTCACAGTTCCAGGTTCCCAGGTACTGTTGGCGAGCCTCTTCCAATCTGTCTTATTGCGATATGTTCTGTTGTTAATGACATCCTCCAGTGTCCTTCCCTGATCTGCAATGTCCATCCAGTGGGTTCTTGGTCTTCCCACCATCCATTTCCCTGCCACATGTCTCTCCAAGTTAACATATGCTGTCCTTGTTGGCTCCATCCCCATTACATGCCCAAACCACCTCAGTCTGGACATGCTGACCTGATCTAATAATGATGTAACAATCCCAGCTTCTTTCCTAACTACATCATTCCTTGACTTGTCCAGTTTGGTTTTTAAATGTGGACCTAAGGAACTTCATCTCGGATGCCTGCAACCTTGATGAGTCTTTCTTAGTGAGGGTGCAGGTTTCAATACTGGTATGAAGTACTGATTGAACATCACCAGCTTTGATTTTGTTGGTACTTTGGGATCCCAGAGGAGTGTTTATACTAGTTGGTAAAAGTGAGAGCTCTTCTGCACTGTATTTTCCACCTCCTTTTTGTCTAGTATATCTTGAGAGGTATGTAAAGCTTTCCACACTTTCTAGTGTATGGTTTCCTAGCATGATGTTTGCTGGTCATCCCTCTCTGTTTATTGCCATCACTACTGTTTTGAGTTCGTTTATCTTTGAACTCCTGAAACTTAACCTTCTTTTCATTGAGTCTTGACTGTACTTCTTCCTCAGTTTCTCCCCAGATCATAACATAATCAGCGAAGGCCATTGCATTTACTTCACCAGAGGGTTTTGTGATGTTCTTCATTATGTCATCCATGATGGTGTTAAACAATAATGGGGATAGTGCACTGCCTTGCTGGACTCCACTTTCAGTCTAGTACCAGGATGAATGTCTGTCACCCAATCGCACACAGCTGGTACAGTTCTCATACAGCACCTGAACTTTGCTCACCAGTCTCTCTAGCACATTCCTTTTCCTCGGGCATTTCCATATCTTCTCTCTTGCAATGCTGTCGTAAGCTTTCTCAATGTCAAGGAAAACCATAAATAGACCTTTGCCTTTTTCCCAAAATTTTCCCATTAACTGAAGATTAGGTCTGTTGTGGACCTGTTAGGCCTGAAGCCATACTGTTCCTCCACAAACTGAGGCTCTAAGATGACTCACAATCTGCTCTCTAAGATTTTCAAAAGAATCTTAAGTCCATGAGAAAGGAGTGTTATTCCCTGGTCTTTTCTTCTTCTTCTTCTTCTTCTTCTTCTTCTTCTTCTTCTTCTTCTTCATCCATTCCCTTTTCCAGATTTTCTCTGGGTAGGGTAGTGTACTAAAGCCCTCCAACTTACTCGATCCTTCCACCATTCCTCTTCTAGTACTTTTGCTATCGACTCCTCTATTTGCAACACCATCCACAACAGAGCTCCTCCATCTCATTCTAGGACGTCCCTTAGACCTCTTTCCAGTCTCTGTATCCATGAATGTTCTCTTTGGTATTCTCTCTCCTGGCATTCTCATCATGTGTCCAAACTATATTAGCTTTGCTATATCAGACTCTTTTTGAAGTTTACATACTCCTACGCTTCTCCTTATTTCCTCATTTCATATTCTATCTCATATTTCCCTGTATGCTCCTCAAGAACCTCATTTCAGCTCCTTGTATCTTACTTTGGTTCTGCTTAGTTAAAGTCCAGGCTGCTGAAGCATGCATAGGTCAGTATAGGTTTCTAATAGGATGAGTATAAAACATTCTTGCACTTCATTGGCACATCTTTGTTCCATACAATGTGTCTCACACACTGGTAGAAACTTGCAGACTGCTGTATTCTTAAATCAATTTCTCCATCCAAATTTCCATCTTGTGATATCACGCTGCCCAAATATTTAAAATTTTTCACTACTTCAAGAGGTTCATTTTCTATTTTTATCACTCCCATAGATTTTCTGGTACCTCATGTCATGATCAAAGTCTTACTTTCTGCAGTACTAATCTTCATTCTGAAATTTCTTACCTCCTCATTCCATAAATCAACTTGTGTCTGTACTTCCTCTTCATTATCTCCCCAAACTACAATGTCATCAGCAAAGAGCATAGACTTTACTTGCTCGCCCATCATCTTCTTCTTGATATTACATAGAATTTTATCCATGATGATAATGAAGAGTAAGGGAGACAATACACTTCTCTGTCTTAAGCCTGTCTCAACTCTGAACCATTCAGTTTAACCCACTTTGGTTCTAACACAGCTTTTGCAATTTTGATACAATGCTATTACCATCTGCATTGTTTCATTCCCAATCTGTGCCTCTGTCAGTGTTTCCCATACCAAATTCCTTGGGACACTGTCATATGCTTTTCAATATCTAGAAATATTACTAACATGTCCTTTCCATATTCCCAATACCTTTCCATCATTTGATGCAATGTAAATATTGGGTCAAATGTGAACCTGCCTCTTCTGAATCCATGCTGCTGTTCTGCCAATTTTCCCTCTACTCCGACTCTCATTTGTCTGTCCAAGATTCTTTGAAGGATCTTAGCTGTATGAGGTATTAGTGTCACTCCTCTGTAATTTTTATATTGCTTCCTGTCTCCTTTCTTGAAAATTGGTATAATGACCCCTTTCGTCCACTCTTTTGGAACAGTCTTTTCTCTCCATATCACTCTAAAGAGTCTATACAACCACTGTAGACCAACTACTCCTGCTGCTGTTATCATTTCTATGGTGAGCTCGTCAATTCCAGATGCCTTGCTTCATTTCATTCTTTTAGTGGCCCACTCAATCTCTGCCATGGACACCTTGTTTTCCTTATCTTCCCTCTGCACTAAATCTGGTTGTTTGATTTCTCCTTGTACCGAGGTATTTTGCACGTTGTAAAGCTGTTCAAAGTATTTTCCCTACCTCTGCAATATATCCTACTTCTGTGTCATAACTTCCTCCTGTTCATTTTTAATGAAGTTAGCACCTTCTCCTGGGTTTTTCTTCTTTTTAACCTACTGGAATAAGATCTTTTTGTTTCTGGTTATATCTTCTTGCAGATTCAGTGAAATTTTGCCAGCATTTCTTTTTCTCTTCTTGAACAACCTTGGAGCACTCCTTCTTGCAGTGCCTGTATTCTGTTTTGCATTCTGTTGTTCTGTTTCTCAGCCAACTTTTCCAAGCTTGTTTCTTCCTTTTACTATATATTTTACCCTGTCATTCCACCAGGGTGTTTCTTGATCTTTCTTTCTGCCTGATACTCTTCCACAGGTCTTTTCTGTAGACTCAACCATAACTGTTTTAAAGTATGGCCATTCTTCTTTGACCCTTCCAATTTCTTCCTCAGGTATACTTGTTTTAATGTGTGTCTGGAACTCTTCATTTATTTCCTTCTCCTGCAATTTCCACACCCTTAGCTTTCTCTGCCTAATCTCAGTCATCTTTTGTACTTTCCCATCTTTAACTTAGCTATCACAACTCTGTGATCTCCTTCAAAAGATTCACTTGGGAGGGCTGTTACATCTACCAACATTTTTCTGTTGCCTTTCTTATCCAAAATGTAATCTGTCAGAGTTTTGCTTTTGTTATTCCAACTATATCTTGTTATCTTCTGTTTTTCTTTCAGAAACATGTGTTACGAATGATCAGCTCATTCCTTCTACAAAAGTCTACCAAAATATCTCCAGCTTTGTTTCTCTTCCCATATCCAAATGGACCTATAATCCCATCTCCTTTTCTTTCCTGACCTACTTGGGCATTCATGCCTCTTATTATCACAGCTTATTTGTCCTGTATATGGCCTTCCAGATATTCAAGGCATTCCTCTAGATCCATATATGTATTTCCTGTTTGTGGAGCATACTATTGAATTATATCTGTAACACCAGTTTCAAGTCTCAATCTGACCTTAATCAACCTGTCATTTATGTTTTTCAGCAATTCTAGGTATTCCTTTAGGTCTTTTCTAATTATGAGACCCACACCGTTTTTGGCTTCTCTTCCTTCACTATAGTATAAGGTGTATCTTTTCTTCAGTTTCCTTTCACCTTTTCTTTCCATTTGGTCTTTCTGATTCCCAGCAATGCTATATCTTTGTCAACCATAGAATCTTTTTTTTTTTTTTTTTTTTTACTAGTTGCTTTACGTCGCACCGACACAGATAGGTCTTATGGCGACGATGGGACGGGAAAGGGCTAGGAGTTGGAAGGAAGCAGCCGTGGCCTTAATTAAGGTACAGACCCAGCATTTGCCTGGTGTGAAAATGGGAAACCACGGAAAACCATTTTCAGGGCTGCCGACAGTGGGGTTCGAACCTACTATCTCCCGAATACTGGACACTGGCCGCACTTAAGCGACTGCAGCTATCGAGCTCGGTACCATAGAATCTACAATTTCTTCCACTTTCCATGTTAGTGTCACTACATTGATGGTCACTATCTTGATGTACTTGGTTGCTGGTCGCCCATTTCTCACATTTCTCCCAGCATCACAAGAATTGCACGTCGCTTGTGGGGAACGCCCTACAATTTTGCACGTTGCTTGTGGGAAACGCCATAGCATTTTCCGAGGCTTCAGTACACTTGTCATCACATAGGCTTTTATTACGATGGGTTCACCACTCCCAAAGGCATTTTAGAGCTACTGCCAGCCGAAACTTGTAGGCCGCTCCTAACATGGAGAACAGACACCTTTTGTAGCTGCTCCTCTGGGGTACAGACGCTACACCTGATATGGGTTTTCAGTGGCATTTCCTCCACTGAGGGCCCATTTCCCTTCTATAAGGACTCCTCCACCCCTAGCCCTTGGTCCTTATAGTGGGTCAGGCTATTTACCGCCACCCAACACTCGGCGTGGAGACACTGGCTGTATGGTTTACTCCATTACCATAGCAGATTCCCAAATAGGTGGAGCATTTTCGTTGATTTCCTTTCTTAAACAGGGGTATAAAGACACCCTTGCTCCAATCAATAGGTATCTTGCCATCTTTTCAAACCGCATTGAGCACCCTGCGTAGCCACTATAAACCCTAAACTCCTGCTGCTTTAATCATGTCCGTGCTGACTTCATCGATTCCTGGGGATTTCCCTTGCAGCAACTTCTTAAGGGCTGCTTCTTTTTCTGCCCGTGTAATGGGAGGTTCCTCTGTGCAGGTTTCAACAGCTGGTTCTTTAGTTCTCTGATCTGCTTCTGTACTGTTCAATAGATGATCAAAATGATTCCTCAGAACCTCTCTGATGTCCTCTTCTTTCTGGCCAGGTTTCTACTAGGATCCTCGATTGCTTTCATGGTTTCAACTCAATTCCATTTGTTTTTGATCACTCTGAACAATAGTTTCATATTGCCTCTGCTGTCTTCCTTCAGTTTTTTAGTAAATTTCTCCCAGCACTTTATCTTCTCTTCTACTACTCTTTTAACTCTCAATTTCTTGTCCCAGTAAACTTACTCAAGGTCTCTGATCTTCCACTCATTCCTTACCAGTTCTGGCTTGGATTTTTCTCTATCTCATTCTTTTTGTGCTATGTTCCTTTCCTTTATTGAAGATCTTACTCTTTCATTCCACCAGGGTGACTCCTTTTCCCCTACTCTTGCACTTGTCTTCCCGCAAACCTCTATTGCTTCTTTTATCAAGGTATTTTTAAATTTTGTCCACTCTATCTCACCACTCTCCACTTCTTCTGTAGGCAGTTGTCCTCTTATACGGTCCTGATAGTCAGCCTTTTTTCCAACCTGTTGCAGTTTCCACACCTTAATCTTAGGTAATTTCCTGGTTGTTATCTTCGGTACATTAATGTATTTCAGATCTGCTACTAATAACTAGTGGTTGCTATTAAGGTTCTCACTTGGAATCACCTTGACATCAATCACAAGTCTACTTCTTTCTTTATCTGTAATGACATAGTCAATGACTGTCTTGCTCTCTCCATCCCAGGTGTAAAGGGTAAACTTGTGACTGACTCTTTTGTTGAACCAACTGTTTTTTTACTACCAAACTGTTTCTCTTATGTAGAAGTCTAGGAGATGTTCCCCTTCTGAATTTCTTCTCCCATACCCGCCTGTTGCCATTTCTTGATGGATGCA
Organism: Anabrus simplex; assembly: GCF_040414725.1. NCBI lineage: Eukaryota > Metazoa > Arthropoda > Insecta > Orthoptera > Tettigoniidae > Anabrus > Anabrus simplex. The sequence goes on from NC_090265.1 coordinate 555,344,459, forward strand.
GTTTTTTGTATCTGTCTCTTGGCACAGGCTAGAGCAAAGTGTAGCTTCCAATCCATGGCTGTGACAATGTGGAAGCTGCTGGGGTATGGGTGGTGCTGAGTAATGACATTTAGGGCACAACTAGTGTCCGAGTGTTAGGAAAGGTGTTGCTCATAGGATCAGTCGTGCTGCAGTGGCACCTTCTGGTCCAGTGACGAAAGCAATGGCAAACTACCTCACTCCTCATCTTGCCTAGTACGCCTCATTTGGGCTCTGCCATTGGTTTTTGCAGTTTCCCTATAGGTGCATAGCCTTTGGTGATGCTATTTGAGGATCCAACCAGCCTCTGGGCTGATGACCTAACAGACAGATAGCCATGTGGTCTCATCACCTTCTCATGTCAGTTTCTATTTCTCAAGGTGAACTGTTGCCTTTATAATCCTCTCATTGATGTACTGGATCTCTATGATACCATCTAACTCGTTAGACAATATTAATCCTACTCCATTTCTCATCTCTTTGTTGTTACCATTCCAGTAGAGGGTACAGGTTTTCCTCAACTCTTTCTTCTCTTTACCTTTCCATTTAGTTTCACTCAGTCCTAGGATTAATATTTTCCTTCTCTCCATGATGTCCACTAACTCTTCACATTTTCCAGTCAAACTCAGTACATTGATTGTTTCTATTAGAGCGTGTTGTCTTCTTTGCAGTTGTTGCATAATCACAAGGCTTGGTCTATCATCAGATTGTAAGGCATCATACCTGGTGTGGGTCTGCGGGTGCTGTTGTATACTCCTAGTTCTCTGTTTGCATCTGAGGCTCGTATAAGTGTTGAAAGCAATTGCAGTTACTCTCCAACTGACTTTCAAGGCCTAATGTTAAGATTTTATGTCATTGTTAGCCTTAAGCAGTCCCCTGCCACATCTGCAAGGCAGCAGCTTCCAGTTGAATTTGTCATTTCCTACACAATGGCTTCAACAAGCCCCCTAAGGGTGAACTCCTCTGCCCATAGCTATTGGTTCTCCCTTAGTTTGTCAGGTTTAGTAACAGCCACCCAGCCCTCAGCCAGACAGTCGCAGGTAGTACCATCTACTGTCGCATATGGTAGCAGGATGTACCTGACCTGGAAGGGTTTAATTATACTACCTTGTATTTTATTCTTCATAAAAAATTACACATGTATTTTTTGTTTTTATCTTAAATGCCCAAATGGAGTCATTTTGACTCCTAGAGTTTTATGCTTACAAGCAATATATTTTTGTCATGTTACTTCATCTTACATAAGATGTCAATAATTGTGTAGGAAGCAACGCATAAACAACTGAGTTGCATTATTGTTTTGGGTGACTTGATAGTAATTTGTTTCAACAATGTGTCGGGAGAATTTGAAAGTAAGAACCGCTCAGTCTAGTCCTCTTAGTAACGGGCAAGTTCGCCGTGCAGTTAGGGGCATGCGGCTGTGAGCTTGCATCCAGGAGATAGTGGGTTTGAATCCCACTGTTGGCAGCCCTGAAGATGGTTTTCCATGGTTTCCCATTTTCACACCAGGCAAACGCTGGGGCTGTACCTTAATTAAGGCAACGGCTGCTTCCTTCCAACTACTAGGCCTTTCCTATCCCATCGTTGCCATAAGACCTATCTGTGTTGGTGCGACGTAAAGCCACTAGAAGCAAGTCCTCTTCGTGAACCACATCTGCTATGTGCAAGCGAGACTACCAGTGACTGGTAACCAGAGTACCACCGAGCATGTATCGACCTGCCAAGTTCAGTCCCAAGTTATGAATTGGTAGTTTTCTGTTTCGAAAAGACCTCTCATTTCAATAATGGTGCACCAACAAAAGTTGGAATCAGAGGAAATAGTTGCTTTATTGCATGATATTCCTGACAATATATCCAAATGTGAGAATAGTGGCCATGACTCAGATGACGACTTCTTTCTACCACAAATTCAGATATCAAGTTTGTCAGACATTGATGGTGAACATGAAACAATTTTGCCAGATAACGATACCGGCCTCCTCTGCGAACCATGTGACCTTGCCGCGGTGGGGAGGCTTGCGTGTCCCAATGATGCAGATAGCCGAGCCGCAGGTGCAACCATATCGGATGGGTATCTGTTGAGAAAACAGACTAACGAATGGTTCATCGAAAGGGGGGTAGCAGCCTTTCGGTAGTTGCAGGGGCGGCAGTCTAGATGATTGATTGATATGGCCTTGTAATAATACTCAGCATGGCTTAGCTGTGTTGATACTGCTACACGGCTGAAAGCAACGGGAAACTACAGCCATAACTACCTTCCGAGGACATGCAGCTCTCTCTGTGTGAATGATGTACTGATGATGGCTTCCTCCCGGGTAAAATATTCCGGAGGTAAACTAGTCCCCCATTCGGATCTCCGGGTGGGGACTACATGAGAGGGGGCGATCATCAGGAAGATGGATACTGACATTCTGCGAGTCGGAGCATGGAATGTTAGAAGTTTGAATCGTTGTGGTAGGTTAGAAAATCTGAAAAGGGAGATGGATAGGCTAGTTCAGCGGATGATGAAGAAATCGAAAGAATATATGAGGAGATAGAAGATTTAATACAATATGTAAAAGGTGACGAGAATCTAATTGTGATGGGAGACTGGAATGCAGTGGAAGGCCAAGAAAGAGAAGGTAGTACAGTAGGAGAATTTGGATTGGGACAAAGGAATGAAAGAGGAATTCGGCTGGTTGAATTCTGCACTGATCATAATTTAGTCCTTGCCAATACTTGGTTCAAACACCACAAATGACGGCTGTATATGTGGACGAGACCTGGAGACACTGGAAGGTATCAAATAGACTTCATTATGATTAGGCAGAGATTCAGAAACCAGGTGTTGGATTGCAAAACTTTCCCAGGAGCAGACGTGGACTCTGACCACAACTTGGTCATGAAATGCCATCTGAAGTTGAAGAAATTGAAGAATGGAAAGAATTCAAAAAGATGGGATCTAGACAAGTTGAAAAAAAGAGTGTGAGGTATTGTTTCAAGGAACATGTTGCACAAGGACTAAATGAAAAGGCTGAAGGAAACACTATAGAGGAAGAGTGGAGAGTAATGAAAATTGAAGTCAGTAGGGCTGCTGAAGAAATGTAAGGAAGGAACAAACGATCAACTAAGAATCAGTGGATAACTCAGGAGATACTAGACCTGATTGATGAACGACGAAAATACAAGAATGCTAGAAATGAAGAGGGCAGAAAAGAATAAAGGCGATTAAAGAATCAAGTGGATAGAAAGTGCAAGGTAGGTAGGAAGAATGGCTGAAGGAGAAGTGCAAGGATGTTGAAGGCTGTATGGTCCTGGGAAAGGTAGATGCTGCATACAGGAAAATCAAGGAACCTTTGGAGAAAGGAAATCTAGGTGTATGAATATTAAGAGCTCAGATGGAAAGCCACTTCTAGGGTAAGAAGACAAAGCAGAAAGATGGCAGGAGCATATCCAACAGTTGTATCAAGGTAAAGATGTAGATAATTTGGTTCTGGAACATGAAAAGGCTATTGACGCTGATGAAATGAGACACCCAATTTTGAGATCAGAGTTTGACAGAGCTGTGAGTAACCTAAATAAGAACAAGGCACCTGGAATTGATGACATTCCCTCTGAATTACTGACTGCCTTAGGAGAAACCAGCATGGCAAGGTTATTTCATTTAGTGTGCAAGATGTATGAGACAGGAGAAGTCCCATCCAATTTTCGGCAGAATGTTGTTATACCTATTCCCAAGAAATCCGGTGCTGACAGGTGTGAAAACTACCGCACCATTAGTTTAGTATCTCATGCCTGCAAAATTTTAACATGTATTATTTACAGAAGAACGGAAAAACAAGTTGAAGCTGAGTTGGGAGAAGATCAATTTGGCTACAGAAGAAATGTAGGAACACGTGAAGCAATCCTGACTTTACGTCTGATCTTAGAGGATCGAATCAAGAAGGACACGTACATGGCATTCATAGATCTAGAAAAGGTATTCGATAATGTTGATTGGACCAAGCTATTTATGATTCTGAAGATGATAGGGATCAGATACCGAGAACGAAGAATTATTTACAATCTGTATAAAAATCAGTCTGCAGTGATAAGAATTGAGGGCTTTGAAAAAGAAGCAGCAATCCAGAAAGGAGTGAGGCAAGGCTGCAGTTTGTCCCCTCTCCTTTTCAATGTTTACATAGAACAGGCAGTAAAGGAAATCAAAGAGGAATTTGGAAAGGGAATCACAGTCCAAGGAGAGGAAATCAAAACCTTGAGATTTGCCGATGATATTGTTATTTTATCTGAGACTGCAGAAGATCTAGAGAAGTTGCTGAATGGTATGGATGTAGTCTTGGGTAAGGAGTACAAGATGAAAATAAATAACTCCAAAACAAATGTAACGGAGTGCAGTCGAACGAAGGCAGGTGATGTAGAAAATATTAGATTAGGAAATGAAGTCTTAAAGGAAGTAGATGAATATTGTTACTTGGGTAGTAAAATAACTAACGATGGCAGAAGTAAGGAGGACATAAAATGCAGGCTAGCACAAGCAAGGAAAAGCTTTCTTAAGAAAAGAAATTTGCTCACTTCAAACATTGATATCGGAATTAGAAAGATGTTTTTGAAGACTTTCGTGTGGAGCGTGGCATTGTATGGAAGTGAAACATGGATGATAACTAGCTCAGAAAGAAAGATAATAGAAGCTTTTGAAATGTGGTGTTACAGAAGAATGCTGAAGGTGAGATGGATAGATCGAATCACGAATGAAGGGATACTGAATTGAATTGGTGAGAGGAGATCGATTTGGCTAAATTTGACAAGAAGAAGAGATAGAATGATAGGACACATCTTAAGACATCCAGGACTTGTTCAGTTGTTTTTTGAAGGAAGTGTAGGTGGTAAGAACAGTAGGGGTAGACCAAGGTATAAATATGACAAGCAGATTAGAGCAGATGTAGGATGCAATAGTTACGTAAAAATGAGAAGGTTAGCACAGGATAGGGTGGCATGGAGGGCTGCAACAAACCAGTCTATGGACTGATGACTCAAACAACAACAGCGATACCGGTATACACTGTAAGTATCCTCGTAATTTATTTGCGTTTGTATAACTAATGTATACAAACACTGACAAGGCTTGTTTATAGTAAACATGATGTGCTGTAGCAACTTCTTCCCAAGGCCATGGGAGAGTCAGCAGGAGAGAAAACACCCAAGGTTCGCAAAGGAATCTGTTTCGTGGGGCATGTTCACCGTACTGCAAATGCTGATGCTCTACATTGTCGCCGAGGTGGAGAAGAAGACAAGAATCAGATTTTGGTGGCCAGCAATGGTACAGAGTGGACTCCTATGAAGCCTGGAGAGCACATGAAAGGACATCAAGCTCAAAAGAATGTGCTGAGAGAAATTCCGGGTCCTACTGGATATGCCAAATGACCAGTCCTGGCCAGCAGCCCAGTAAGTGCCTGGATGCAGATGATTGACAATTCTATTCTAAAATATATAATCAAGTGCACAGTTGACAAAGCGAAAAGGCAGGTTGAAGGTACTAATTTTTCTCTTACTGCTGAGGAATTAGAGGCTTTTATAGCGGTGATGTATGCTAGAGGTGTTGCCAGAAGGAATAGCCTGGATCTTCACACCTTGTGGGAGGAAGATTAAGGTGTGCCCTTATGCAAGAGAGCTTTATCAAGGAACAGGTTCTGTGTAATTTTACAGTTTCCTATGATTTGTTGAAAAATCCACCTGCTCTCTATGACTGTGAACTGATAAATTCTCGGCTGATTGAAAAAAAATTCAATGTTATGTCAAATACTTGCTATCAACCTGGGCCATTTATCACAGTTGACAAGCAGCTTGTTCCCACTAAAATTGGTGCCCATTTACTAAGTTTATTGCGACTAAACCTGATAAATATGGCCTAAAATATTGGCTTGCTGTAGATAAAGACAGTAAATATGTAGCAAATAGTTTCCCATATGTTGGCAGGGATGACTCTCATCCTGGTGATGAGCGTGTAGCAGAACATGTTGTTATGAAGCTAATGGGTCCATATTTGAACAAAGGTCGTAACGTTTCTACTAACAATTATTTTACATCTGTAATGCTTGCCAAGAAGTTTGAAGAGAAAGTCAGTAGCCTTTCGGGCACGGTAAACAAAGATGGGAAATTCCAGTCTAAGTCAAAACTATGAAAAATGAACTGTACTCAACAAAAGTCTACAAGAAGGATGATATGATCCTAACTGTGTATCAAGGTAAGCAGAGGAAGAATATATTGCTTCTGAGCACACTCCATCCTGACATAGACATCTCTGACAATGAAAAGAAAACACCTTCAACAGTGGAGTGTTTTAACGGATCAAAGTATGGTCTTGATGTAGTTGACCAGATGGCTTGTAAATAGGGGAGAAGGCGGTGGTCTGTTAATTTGTTTCAGAACGCTTTAGGTATAGCTGCAATAAATGCTTAGATCATTTACAAGGAAATAACATCAGAGAGAATAACAAGATCACGATTTCTTTCGAAGCTAGCCAAAGAGTTGACAAGTACTAACATAATCAGCCGAACAGCTGTCCCAAGGGAACAGCCTGACGGTGAGATATTGATGAAGTACTGTCAAATCAAGAAAAGAAGGAAAATGTTCTTCATGCAATAAAGCAGTCTGTGGTTCTTGCACTGCCAGCTGTACTAGAAAGCGCACGAAATGCAATGGCTTCTAGTTGTGCGTTGAACTGCTCAGATTTCATACCTTTCAACAATGAAAATTAAAATGTGTAATAATGCTTATGAGTAGTGTTCATTCCACAGAAACTCACAAATGTTATTCATTTAATATTTTAACATTTACTGTATATATATTATTTTCAATAAAATTGTTTTTCATTATTTGATTGTTTATACTATTTCTTCCAATTTTCCCATAATTGTTATAACAATTGACTTGGATACTGTGTCCAATGAATTTCCAAGTTCTGAAAACATCATATAAAACAGAAAAAGCCAATAATCGCGTTCATATAACCAACTGGCTTAAAATCAACCTTTAAAGGAAGGTTGTAAACTCTGGGCATTCTAGTGTTAAGCCCCAAAGCAGTGTTCCGTGCTAATGGAGTCAAAGTAATAACAGTGTCTTCACCAAGCAAGTTGGCCATGTGATTAGGGTCGCACAGCTATGAGTGTGTATTCGGGAGATAGTGGGTTCGAACCCTGCTGTCGGCAGCCCTGAAGATGGTTTTCCGTGGTTTCCCAATTTCACACTGGGCAAATGTTGGGGATGTACCTTAATTAAGGCCATGGTTGCTTCCTTTCCACTCCTAGCCCTTTCCTATCCCATCATCGCCATAAGACTTATCTGTATTGGTGAGACATAAAACAAATTGTTAAAAAAAGAAGTCCCCCATAATCATGTCTAAACAAGGGTTAAAAATTACACACTATTTATTCCTTGTTTAATAATACTTTTTACAGGTATGTTGTAGTATAATATTAATATTTAACCGATGTGTTCGACAGACTGAAGAGATTGTAAGTTAATTTAACTTTTTTTTTTCCTAGTGGCTTTACGTCGCACCGACACAGATAGGTCTTATGGCGACGATGGGACAGGGAAGGGCTAGGAATGGGAAGGAAGCGGCCGTGGCCTTATTTAAGGTACAGCCCCTGCATTTGCCTGGTGTGAAAATGGGAAACCACGGAAAACCATTTTCAGGGCTGCCGACAGTGGGGTTCGAACCTACTATCTCCCGAATACTGGATACTGGCCGCACTTAAGCGACTGCAGCTATCGAGCTCGGTGTTAATTTAACTGAGTCAACACTGGAAAGTGTGGTTTCCTTCTTAACAAAATGGGATGTGTTGTTTCAACAATTCCCAGTGAGCAGGGCTGCTAGAAAACAATGAGTACAAACTTTCAATGTTTCCGAAAAATGTCAGTACCGGTACATCATGATTCATTTTAGCAGTGTTGACACCAATTCTGTTTAAGGAAAAAGAAAGGCAAATTCTTTTTTTAAGTATTCTTGATTGAACTCCACAAATGAGTATCTGCATGTTCATGTTCAACGTACACTTGGACTTTTCCCTCTCTGCCCTAGTGGAGGCCATATCCAAAGTTCAATAAAAAGGTATTCTTTTAATTTAATTGTGATAGAATATGAAAATTCTCTTCTCTTGCAAGGCTGTGTTATGATGCATCTGGCTTGCGCCTTAATAACTCCTTCAAAACGACAAAAAGGACAGAAGCTGCACTGAGGTTACACTCCTGAAATAACTCCACAACAATAAATTTAAATGAACTGTCTATATTTTACTCTAGTATTACATTATCCACCTACACACATATCATCAAGTACAAACAAACAAACAAACAAACAAACAAACAAACAAACAAACAAACAAACAAACATAACAATCGGCCCTATTTAAATTTACAAAAATACTACAAAATTTTCTCCTAACATCAAACATTTACAACAAAGCTAATTCTGAAAGAAAAACACATAGGAAGACATGACTCCTTTTCTTTAGTTACTCCAAATAACGGCAATTTACTACCATTTTGTAGTAATTGACAGAAAACGATGAACAAGTTCAGAACCAACACACATTGATCAATTTTTGTAACCATACACAAGTCTTAAAGAGGTCATACCATGTCACAAAGTATCCTGATCCAGACGATATCTCCAATACTGTACCTTAATCACTGTTTTAGATATACTATTCATTTTGTAAAATACAAATCTTCTCCTCAGGACTCATCTAGGCCATAAAAGCAGTCCATAGAGTTTTAATAAGTACCTGTAAGAAGAATTCTGCCCAACAAGACAAAGTTCATCTGCGTAAGTAAAGTACAAGTATAGCAGTTCAACAGTACATTCAGGATACAGTACCAGATGATTGACAACAGGTACCAGTTGATAGCACAGTCGTTCACTTGTCTTTGGTTCACTGACTAGCAGTCCTGCCTTCCTTGCTTCCTGCATAAACCTAAGCAGTCACCTAAGCCAGGGTTTAACCCAGAACTATTATCATCTGCTAATGCTAGGATCATGTCAGTCCCGGCAGTCGTCATTTTCCTTGTACAATCAGTTTCTTGATAAAGATCTTCTTTCCCATCTTCCAGCCACTGTATTGTATGTCAGATGCCTTCCTCTGTACTTCCCTCTCAATTCACACTTCAAGCATTTTTGGAGTTGCCTATATTTCATATCTGTACATCATTACTGACTGTAGGCCTACTAGAGTCATGTTAAGATGGATCTTGCTTCTCTGAGATAACGTGAAAGTAGTTAGTGGGACGTTAAGACAATAACATTATCATTGCACTAACTGTTGTCGTTGAGCATCGTATCTGTCTTGTCTGCGATTATGCTGTGCTTTTCTATCTTTCTGAAGTAAAAATTGTCATTGTTCCTCACTTCTGGAGGCAAGGGCGCCCATACCCGGGGGCAAGGGGGGCCGCGGCCCCCCTCTAGCTCTCAGGGAAAGGACAAAATGTGGTCAGGTGTTTTTCTTTCAAGAAAATCATTTAAAAGCCGGCATTACATAGAAGTGGTAGTACCGCCTCCCACCAACAGGCAGGGGATACCATGGGTGTTATTCTACCGCGGAACACAAGTCGTCACTCATCTTCCAAAATACTAAAAATACTACATACCACCAGGTCTAGCCCCCACCCCCCTACAAACTGTCATATGGGCGCCCATGTCTGGAGGGTATTCTTCTGCAATCTGTGACACATTCCAATGGTGTGGAACCTCCTCTGGTTGGAGGTCTCCCTCTTGGTCTGCCTGTTGTGCCCCTTGGCATTGTGGAATAAATTGGCAGATTAATGTTTTTGAAGTTAAGAGCAATAAAAGTATACAGCACTTATTTGATTTAATTCAGTTTGTACGTGATAGATTACACTTAGGCCTACATAAAGAATGTAAACAATTCCAACCAACAGCTGCCATGCGAACGTAATCTTCAAAATGACGTCTAATAATTGCGTAACAGTACCCGTCCAATATAAAATGGACTAGGCCTATAGTTAAACAGATTGTAAATAAATGCCACCTTCTACGTTCTTTAAAAAATGTAAATAACTCCAACCGACACCAGTCGTGCATGTCAGTTAAACAGACTGTTAACAGATGGCGCCGTCTACATTCTTTTTGCAAATACGGTTTTTACACTTCTGGAATTTTTCTTCTGTGATCAGTGACACGTAAGTTAGGAGCGTTAGTGGCAATAAAAGTATACAGTATTTACTTGATTTAAAAAGATTGTACCGGTACATAGATGGCGCCTTCTACATTCTTTAAACCGTTGCTTATGCTCAAGGATCATTTGTAAGAGAAATCCTTACGCTATTATACAAGGCTGAGGAGTACAAGGGTGAGGGATAAACCCGAACACATTATTCGCTTTATTAGTTTATGTTTACGTCATGCCAGCAAGTTGTGCTGATTTGACAGGTTCATGCCAAAAAGTATAGAGTCTAATGTCAACTCTGACTTCCATGGCGAAAGAGGAGACCGATTTCAGCGCCGACAAGTGGAAACAATTGGAATGTGCAAACTGAATGAAAAACCGAATGCAAACGGCAACAATCGGTTGCGCTTTAAACAGTGTAAACAACCTAGGGCCTAGGAAAGGTTTTCATTCCTCTCCCCAAGGGGAAGGGGCGGGCCAACTAGAAGGTCACGCCTTTTCACTGGCCAGGAGATTCGGCGGGTTTGGTGGAGTGATGGAATTGGAGGAGGGGAGCTGGAGGTTTGTTTCGGTGATGGAGCTTGGGGGGGGGGGGGGTCCGACCTCTTGGCTAAGTGCTTTATTGATTTTTTCAGTTTTTAGATTTGTGCTGGGTTGACATATTGTGTGTTTTACAATTTGATTTGACAGTTTTACAATATTATTTTGGGTTTTACATTGTCTTTACAGCGTGTGTAAACAACTCCAGTCGACAGCTGTCGTGTTCGTTACCGGTAGTTAAACAGATTGTCAACAGATGGCGCCTTCTACATTCTTTATGCAAATAAGGGTTTTCAGATAAAGTTATTTCACGAAAACATTCATTTTAAAGTATTGGTTTATTTTTCGTCATTAGCGGGGAACTTAATATTCAAAATGATATCTCAATCATTAATTTTGAAAGAATATTAAGAAAGATATGGCGTAGCGACAAAAACACATTTGAGAAATATATTATTATTATTATTATTATTATTATTATTATTATTATTATTATTATTATTATTATTATTATTAACGGGATGGGGCAGCAGGTTCTGAAAAGTGGGTGGGAAGCTGGGTAATTCCGGAAGGAAAGAGAGGCGAATGTTCGGGAGTTTGTGTAATGTTTAATACGGAAGTAGCTAAGGGAGATAAAGTGAGTGCTTCACGAACTATGACCGGGTGAGTTGGCCGTGGGGTTGGGAGCGCATAGCTGTGAGCTTGCATCCGAGAGATAGTGGAATCGAACCCCACTGTCGGCAGCCCTGAATATGGTTTTCCGTGGTTTCCCTTCACACCAGGCAAATGCCGGGGCTGTACCTTAATTAAGGCCACGGCCGCCTCCTTCCCACTCCTAGCCCTTTCCTATCCCATCGTCACCATCTGAGGCGGTACGACGTAAAGCAAGTTGTAGAAAAAAATCCCTAACTATGGGATTATTGTGAGAAGTGGCTTTGGTGAGAACGCAGAGAGTGGATGTGTGTTATGATGTTGGAGAAGGTATTCCCAAGGTAAGTTGGTATTTTAGTTTCAAGGACAGGTATGAAAATGAAATTCCACAGCCTGTTTCCAGTCATTCGACCGGGTCAGGGATGGAATGAATGAAGCCCCCATCTAGCGGCGAGGATAAGAAATGTGCCGGCTGCCGAAGCCTGTCGCACTCCTCTGGGGCAATGATAAATGAAATGAAATTTTAATGGAGAGTGTTGCTGGAATGAAATATGACAGGGAAAACCGGAGTACCCGGAGAAAAACCTGTCCTGCCTCCGCTATGTCCAGCACAAATCTCACATGGAGTGACCGGGATTTGAACCACGTATCCAGCGGTGAAAGGCCGGCACGCTGCAGCATGAGCCACGGAGGCTTCAAGGAAAGGTATATTGTACATGGTTAATTACGGGTATAAACGGGATTTTTTTGGAAGACTATAAACTGAGTTTTAGTAGAGTTTACTGATAACCTATATGCCATGAATTGAGCAAAGATTCTAGGGTGTTATGGTATTTTATATGTGAGCGAGGTGTGGGTGTGGGTGTGGGTGTGGCCAAGGGCGAGGATAGCGAGATCGTTTACGTATTGATACAGACGCAGTGGTGGTTCAGAATGAGAGATATCATAGGTGAATAGGACGTATAGTAGTGGGGAGAGAGGAGTACCTTTTACTTGACCAGAAGTTATGGGGAAGATATACGAATGGGTAACGTTGTACTTATTGTAATTTTCCTAGATGTTAGATAATTAACTACTAGTCAAATGGTGGTAATAGGCAGAGGAAGCTCGTGGAGTTTATAAAGGAGTCCTGGGTATCATACTGAATCAACGGCTTTGTTTATGTCTAAGCGAATCAAAGCAGCGGGACGGCGGTATTTTTAAGTGGTCAAAGAGACGGTAATATGGAAAAGGTTGTCCTGAGTGGAAAAGTGAGCTTTAAAGCCGGCTTGGGAGGATGGAAGTGGGTTAAGGGATATGACGGGGAAGAGTGAGTCTGGACGATTAGATCGGATATCGGTCGGAAGCTTGTTAGGTTTGAAGGAAAGTAGGAAGACTACATTACCCTAGTGTTCGGGATAGACAACGGTATAAGGCACGGTATTTTATATGGAGCATAGGATATGGGTTATAGTGAGAAGGGCTTCACGAATGTGGCGGGTGATGTGGTCGGATCTGGGAGGAGTGTTACGTTTATGTCTGATAAAAGTATTTTTAAGGAGTGATTACCGCATTTAAAGAATGGGAGTAATCTACGTCTCGGAAATACATGAAAGATGGTTGTAAGTGAGGTGGGTCGGAGTTACAGTATTGAAGTATTGTTGGTTCGTCTTGGATTGTCATAGCGTGGTATTGTTGATGGAGAGAAAAATATTTGAATAGTAATTGGTGAAAGTGTGTTGGAGGGGTTGGTGCTTTATGGATAGGGTATCTGGTTAAGGATTTTTTACATAAAAATGTCTTACGCCTGGGGGTCATCTGAAAATCTGCGTTACGGAAATTAGCGTGGCGGAAGTTAGTGTGACTCTAGCAACCGTGCAGGCTGTGGTGTAACTTATGCATGAATGGCCAGACATTGTTACCTAGCAACCGTACAGGCTATAAATCTTATGGCTTGTGGTCATCTAAAATTAGTATGCTCCATGGCCTTTGCTCACAGGGGTCTCGGGTTCGATTCCCGGCAGGGTCGGGAATTTTAACCTTAATTGGTTAATTTCTCTGGCACGGGGACTGGGTGTGTGTGTCGTCTTCATCATCATTTCATCCTCATCACGACGCGCAGGTCGCCTACGTGCCTCAAATCAAAAGAGCTGCACCTGGCGAGCTGAACCCGTCCTGGGACACTCCCGGCACTAAAAGCCATACGCCAGTTCATGTATCTGAAATTAGCAGCCGTTGATGGATGGCCATGACCGAGAGACATATTAATGATCATTTGATTTTCCCAAAGGGAAGAATGGCTTCTTTTTGGTTGTAATTACATAGGGTAGTCTTCAAAAGAGGGGCTGCCTGGCCGAGGTGGTAAAGGCGTGCTCGGTTCGCTCGGAAGGACGTGGGTTCGTATCCCCGTCAGGAAGTCGTAAAATTTAAGAAACGTATTTTCCACTTCCGGAGGTGCATATGGCCCCGAGGTTCACTTAGCCTACACCAAAAATGAGTACCAGGTTAATTCCTGGGGGCAAAGGCGGCCGGGCGTAGAGCTAACCACTCTACCCCGTCACGTGCCGAGGTTAACAATGATGGAAGCCTTTACCTTCCACTCCTCCAAGGGCCTTCATGGTCTGCACGGAGGTGACTTTGCTTTACTTTTTTAGTCTTCAAAAGGTTGTTTAAATTTTCCTTAATTCATGCATATCTGACGGCAGCGCGTCGGCCTCTCACCACTGGATACCGTGGTTTAAAACCCGGTGACTCCATGTAAGATTTGTGCTGGACAAAGCGGAGGCGAGACAGGTTTTTCTCCGGGTACTCTGGTTTTCCCTGTCATCTTTCATTCCAGCGCATTTATCACTCCTTAATAAATCACCTTGGGAGTGGCGACCCCATTGTAATAACAGCCTATATGTTTCATTCATTACATCCCTGACCCGGTCAATGACTGGAAAACAGGTTGTAGATTTTCATTTTCATGCATATCTGAAAGTTCAACATGCTGTATTCTTTATAGCTCTAGTTGTCTTAATAATTGTCTATGTTCTCGTAGCGTCATTGGATTCGGGTTATTTATATAGGCCTACCAGTACGAACTACAGTAATCATGAGCAAGTTTAATAATGATAAGGTTTTTGGTTTGGATAGATGGCTTTGGAGGTCGGGGTATGTGGAGATTATCATCAGTTAAGATAACATGTTCTACTTGCTCCATGAGCGTGGTGAGATTAGGAATGGAAATGGGGGGGGGGGGGTAGGAGTCACGGAGTAGTTCGGTAACTGTTTTTCTATAGTTTGTCCAGTTGATCTGTGAAAATCGTCGTGTAGATCGGGGACTTTGAGTACGGGATATGTAGGAAAGATTAGGATATGGTTGGAGTCCATAGGAAGGATTGGAGAGCGAAGGTGATAGGATGAAGGTATCAGCGGTAGAGCTGGAAATGGTGCGGGTATAGAAAGGGATCTGTTTGTCTCGGATTTCAGAAATTAGGTTATTAAAAATGTTTGAATTGGTCACATTTATGAATGAATATTTATATTTGCAACGGAAATATAATTATTATTGAGATGTGAGCTTAAACATCCTTTGAAGTCAGTGGGAGGCGGAGTTTGAGGGGGAAGATAGAGCGTTAAGAAGGCGATGGAGGAATTATTCGGAACACAAGTTTCTGGGATTAGATATTATGAAAATTAAGTCAACTCGTATCCTCATCCCGAGGTGGTGCACCATTTTAACCAGCCCTCCTGCCATTCTTACATTTCTAGCAGGACCAGGAATCGAACCCGGGCCACGGCAGCTAATAACACTAACCCTACGCTACGGAGGTGGACATTATTAACATTGAAAAAAGTTCTTAACTTGTGATATTCTTGTTAACTAGTCTCTCTCCAAGTCTATCAATTCTGTAGAAATGGTATTTTGAAAAGTGTGGCTGTTGTTTGGTGGTCAAAAATATTTCGTTTAGAATGAAAATATCTAGGTCATACAGATTGAGTGAGAAGTCTAGCAGAACACGGTTAGATTTTTAGAGATAGAATGTTTGCATAATATACTTTAATTTTATCTCAACAAAGGGACCGTATTTAGGGGGGGAAATGCGATATATATCTTGTTCCCCAAATAAGCAACATCCATGCGAATTTTAAATATTAACCGCTCTGCAAGCTGGAGTTGGGTAAGGACGTAGGGGTGTTTGAATGAAAGTACGTTCTGGATCATCACAGTAATAAAACGCATTATGTTCGCAGAACAGGGAATTGCCAGTGTAGAAGAGGGGATGGGGTTGGAAAGTCCTGGGATATTACAGGTATAACAAATTCATGTTAGGAAGGTTCAGGGGCGGGTCGTGCTTTGCACTTAAAATGAGAAAGGAGAATGGGGCTGTTCACAATTTACACACTTAGGGTTGGCCTTATTTGGACAGCTTGAAGTTGGATGTTTCTGATTACAAATACTACGTACCTGTGGGTGGACACACGTGGGCACCAGGAGGGTAATCATAACGTTGGCATCGCTCGCAAGCGGTCTTCTCAGGTGGGGCCGAACGCGAAGGCTGCACTCGTTGGCGGCGTCCGTAGATGAACTCTCCATCTTGCAGAAGGGCGTCCAGCGTGATGACGTTCCTCGACAGAATCAGAATGAGGGAGGTTGGACCTTGGGCGTTGCGGATCCTCACCACTTCATAGATCTGATGGTTCTCAGGATGAATCTGGGCGGCCACCTCGTCGTCGATCCAATCCCGATCAACCTCATACGCCACTACAGAGAGAACAGGCCGGGATGGGAAAGCGGATCACCAAGCTGGTGTTTCCTGTTGACATTGACGGCTCTGGTATGTAAACCGAAATGCTCCAATCCAGATGGTTCTAAAATGGTTTGCTGGTTTTGATATTGAAGTAGCCATCCCTTGTCCTCTGAATTTCTATGCTATATTCAGAGTGATTTGTCGTGAACGGTGTGATGATCTGAAAAATAGTACTTTTTGGCGTTTGCCGGAACAAAATGCATAAGTTTAGTGATTTAAAATGGAGCAGGCGGTAGTGGCATAGTGTTGATAACACTACTTTGGCGAATAGTGCCGCGGATTTTTACTCTTCAGCATAGCTATATCTATACGTTTGATGGCATGTACGCAGCTGTTGGAGCTAGTGAGCAGATGAAAGGGGGCCGCTTTGTTGGTCTCCCCAAAATTACACATTGGTACAATACCCGGCACGTTAGATACTGACGGTTGGTTTAGAATTGTGCTGGGTGAGGTGTAGGTAGACCTCGTCGTAGGTGGTACTGAAGACTCAGCACACAGCTTTTCCCTCTTGCCATCCATTTCCGGTGAGATCTTCCCGGCCTGTTTTTATGCTTTCCGTGTACATACACTCCAGAGAGCTGGACGAAGATTTGCGTGGTGATCGCTGACTTATCTTTCGAGAAGATGCTTTAACACTTAGAGTTTTCTGGAATTCTGGGGTGGGCCACCTACAGACTAACGAGAGATGGTAGGGTTGACGGAGATATACGGAGGGAAGGAGGTGGGTAAAATTGGAGTTGAAGGAATTGAAGGTGAATGTGGGAGGTTAGCGGCATCTTGGCCAAAGTTGCCTTTAATGGTAGATTTATTTGAACATGAGATATTGTTGAGAGAATTTAGGACATTTTACATCGAAGTTACTTTATGTACATGACCTTAACAACATAATTTTTGTTGATTATTATAATGGAACAATATTTGATAGAAATATACCAGCACATTTTTAACTATGTATATATTTTATTTATATTTTTATTATTCTTATTATTATGTTTTACTTTGTTCTTCCTGTTATGTCGAGTGAGCACTTTTATATAGTGTATACGTATTTTCTGATCTGAAAGAATAATCACACGACGTGATATGCGAGAAGTAAATAAGTAAGTCGTAAGAAACTGATAGATGATCCTTCTGGATAGTGAAGAGCGATTGTAAATTGTCGACGATGTGGTTTTGAGGGCAATTCCTACCCCCACCCCCACCCCCACCCCCTCCATTCGCTGTTCTCTTTGTTGACTGGACGCTTCAATGTTCACTGAATAAAAGGGATGGAGGGTGGGAGTGAGAGACAAGGTTCAGACAAGAGTTTCCAAAGAGGGTGAAATTGAAACGAGTATTTAGATCGGAATGTGAATTTTGAAAGTGGGCATTGAGGGTTTGATTTGCAGCAGCCAGTAGGTGTGTTAGGACGATAGGGCTAGGGTAAAGGTGAATATTATAGAGGCTATAGTGACGAGTTCGGGATTATCAAGAGGAGAGCCGGGACGAGTTTTACTTCTGGGCGCTTCTCCACAGGATTTCAGACGGCGTGTGGCTCGGGATTAGACATTTGTAGGTTGGTTTTTCTGGCAAACAATGCCCGCATTTAGGGCTGGTAGCTCGACTCTGGTTGGTGGTGTATAAGTTGTATATCAGATGTCTTTCGCAGCGACTAGGTTGCGGTGGGGGTGCAAGTGAATGTTCAACTTTTTAGTGGCGGCTGTAGATGGGCAAACCAGATGCTAGCGGTGGTAGGCAGTAGAATTCTCACCATATAAGTTGGGCCTGTTGCGTTCCGGATTCGGAAGGCTTTACGAGCTGGGATACCATTCGGTGATGATTTCCTTCTCGGTGTGGCTAGATCTATACCACGTACCACACAGCAGAAGAGGCTATGCCTGGATGGCGGAGGTGGAGTCTTGAGCGCTGGTTGTGAAAGGAACTTGAAGGGAGCGGCGGAGCCAAAAGCTGTGCTGCTCCGATTGACACGGTGAGTTTCTGGGTGGTGAGGTTTCCATTTAACTTGATGATATTTTGGGGGGAGTGGGAGTGGTGGGCGAAGTCCGCTCCCCCCTCCCCGCGTGGCAATCGACTCAATTTACATTGCCTCCGACATGCTACTATTTCTAAGAAAAGAGATAGCAGGGAAGAGTCAGGCGTTTTCACGTCAGACGCGTTACCAGGCAAGCTTTGTGTTGGTAAGGTAGCGTTAAGGCGTGGTATTAAGGGTCAGGAGAAAACCACATAGGCGGAAAAAGAAAGAGCCTACATGTAAAACCTGACAAATTTTGATAGCACATGCAAGGATGTGGTTTCTGGATAGGTCCAGGTGTTTGTATTAGTTGAGACAAAGGTATCATGCACCAGCCTTGTACCATAATCTCGCCATTGTAGTTATCAGGGGGTGAGTCCGTCTGGACACTGCCGTGACTAGCGCGGGTCTTGTCGTTTGCGGAGCCATGCGTCAAGTACCACTAGGGCCCGCCGCACAGCGCCAACTCCTTGAGGTGCCTCGTACCCAGTCTCCGATCCCGTAGAATGAGGCCAAGCCCGCCTGGGCGGGGGCCACCTGTATGGGGGTGGGTCATGACGCCGGGCCTCCTTCCTCTCTGCCCGTTCCATGGCCCGGTAAACAGGGCAACTGCGATGAGAGGCCGGGTGGCCCCCCGTGCAGTTGGCACACATCGGCGCCTCCTAAGTGCTATGCAGGCCGTGTAGTGGTGATCACCCCTACAACGGTTGCACCTCACTAAGAGCCCACACCTCCCCTGCCGGTGGCCCCACCTCAAACAGCGGAAACACTGCAAGAGCTGCTGGGCGGGGGGTGACGTTTCGATCTCACGTGATTACCGTAACCCGCTGAAGTGCTCTCCTGATTGGCTCTTCGGTCGGCTGCTGTCCTGGGAGTAGTCCTGGGTGGTGGCTGGGTGGCCCTCCCCCGGCGACGTCTTCTTCTTCCTGGTACAGGGGCGGCGCCTGCTTCCTGGCTGGGGCGGTCTCTTCTCGGCTGGGGAGGAGGCCTCTTCCTCGTGGCCTTCCTTCCGGCCTGGCGATCCTGGGGTTGCAGGTGGCCCCACTGCAGCGCCATTTTCTCCCTCCTCCTGGCTGGCGGCGGCGGCGTCGGTCGTTACTGACACCTGATTGCGTTCCCTGTCCTGTGGGGTGCACATCGATGTCTGCATCGTGAACGAGCGCTAGCAGGCCGAGCCTGCATGGCAGCCTCTGACCGCCCCGGGGCGTCCGTCTCCGTGCCACCTTCCGGGTCGTCTTCCTGGTCTGCGCCCGAGTGGTGGCCCTTCCCTGGGTGGCCGGGGCAGGTGGTGGACGTTCCTGGTTGGCGGCCTTGTCGATCTGCGTGTACTTCGTGAAGTACAGCAAGTTGACTTGGATCGCTCCGTGGCGGCGCTCAGGAGCGCCGCTGTCGTCCTCGGTCTTCGGCTCTGGGGGAGCCAAGAACCGTGGGTCCGTTCCCATCTGCTTGTTCCTCTGCCTGCTGGCAGTCTGCGTCTCGACGGTGATCCCTGGCTGGGCGGTCGTCATCCACCCTAAGGACCCAAGCCGCCTCCGCGCCTACAAGAGACTGGTGTCTCAACATTTCCAGGTTGTCCGGCTACCAGGACTCAGAGAGCAGCTGGACGACACAGGCAGCCAGGAGGCAGCCACCCAGACGTCACAGGCGACGTCTACCGAGCGCCTGAGCTGAGATTTCAAATACCAATCAATACTGATCAATGGGTTGAATTATTTTTATGGCGATACTTACGTATATCTCAAAAACTGAAGACGTTACAGATGTGGGAATAGGTATTTGGAATCTTCTTTAAAAATAAAGAAACTTATATTTTTTACCTTGAGACAAGGCTGTTTCTCACATGCACATGTCGCATAGTCGTCTTAGCCCCAAAAGGTAATACCACAAACATGGTTTACAAAGAATTTCTGGGGTAAATGAAACTCAATTTTTGGGTGAGTTTTTATACTTTAGGAATTTTCAGATAATGTCTTAGTGCAATGCCAAGGAACGATTACTTTGATCAAATTACGAAATCCACGCGAGCGAAGCCGCGGGTAATTGCTAGTTTATATATAGACTTTTATTCTGAGTAGGTTGTTGATTTGCTAGTCGGGTGGTTAGACCGCTGGGCCGCGAGCTCTAGTATGTAAGCTTCTTATCTGAGTAACTTATCTGCCGTGTGAAATCTTGGTAACTGTAGCATTGAATGGGATTATAAATGCGTTAAGTGTACTGGAGGTGTGCTTTGTGTATGAGTGAGGTGGATGTGGCTCGCGCTCCAGAATGTTCCAGGGGAACTTTTTTTAATAATCGCGTTTTTATCTCTGTTTTTCACTTTCGTTCGTAACCCTATTATGGTTATTCTTACAAAGGTGCTGTGCACGTTAAGCTTGGAAGAGATTTGTCATGTTTGCAGTTATCTTTGCACGGTACTGACGTTTGTTGTAACGTTGTAAAATTTGTTTCATGTTTTCGTGTTCATACTGATAATAATGTTCTTTGTTTTAAATACCACTAACTACTCTTCGGTTTTCGGAGACGCCGAGGTGCGGAATTTTGTCCTGCACGAGTTCTTTCACGTGCCAGTAAAACTACCGACACAAAGCTAACGTATTTGAGTCAGTGCTATGCCATCTGAGCTACTCATTCCGGCTTTTTCATACTGGTATTACAGATGGTAAACAGCTTTTATTTGAGAAAACATGTTTATTCTTTCCTTTACTAATCCACGTATGTTTGTGCTACAAGTGGTAGCATGTTCTCATTGCTCTTTGCACCATCCCATTCACACTTCGGTCATTATTCGATCTAATCTGTGACAAGTAACGCACTATAAGCAGACGGAAATATAGGGAGGACCCTTAAAACATGGCGCTGCTCTTTCCCAGAGCGCTGTAACCGACACACTAGCATCTTCTTTCTAGCTCGTTGGTAGCTACACATTCGTTGTGCTCGATAATGGCAGTATTTACATTTATAGTTCATAAACTCTTTGGATTGATGATACCTGACATCTTGAGTGTAGATTTGTGATTATTACTGGTCCTCCACACCTAAACGTGAAAGTAGGTCTGACCTAGACGGTCAATAAAAGTTCTCAGGCAAGGTTTAGCTTTACCAAAGGTAGAGGAAGACAGTAAAGAAACGGAATTCACTGGTCTGCTAGTCATTATTGTTGACGTTTTACTTGCAGACTTCTTTGTTCCTTCCAGATGTAGTTTTATATGTATTATATATGTGCTGATATCAGTACTAACCTTCAAGAAGATGATGAATCCAATATTTAGAAATTTTTCGGCCGAAATATATTTGGCAGTATAGCTGGTTTACACAGGAAGAAATTTATAGTTTTATTTTATATACCTTAACGTTACTTTAGTTAAGAAGACATATTTTATGTGTTTAAAAACATGAACATGAGTGCTATAGTAGTGAATAAACGATATATATGTTTCTACCATATTTGTATGCTGAGTTTACTCTCCGTCATCATGAATGCTAAGACGTAAGTAAGTCAATGGCAGTCAGACCTACAACGAAAATACTACGATGCATATAGTGTCACTTCTCCAAGCAAGTCTTGGTTTGATGCTTCTGTTGAGTAACTCCAGTCAGGCTATCAGTGACAAAGTTAAGCCTAAGTCTTCAAACGTATTCGCGAAACGCAGCGACGGGGTAGAGCTTGAGCCTAGTATTGAAATTAGGGCAATTTTGGTTGACTGTCCTAGTGCCGAACGCGATTCTTGCAATAGAGTGGATTCTTTTACGAGGAACATATCATCGGGGAGGAGTTTGGCTATCCTGCAGTTCCAAGGCTATGATAGAGATGAACCTGTCTTCCACACCGAGGTTAAAAACTGTAGGAAGAAAATCTTAATTACAATGAAAATTAACAATTTTGGAAAGGCAAGTAATTTTTAGCATTAGCGAATTTGTAACGAGTAACCTTTTTTTAAATCTGCTGTATAAATTATTTATATCAACTTTCAGACCAGATGTGATGAAGACTTCATCCTAGTGGATCATGTTTATGACCATGCGTCCCAGCAAAAAGCACGTCTCCTCAATCCGTTAGTCTTCAAAGTACGACAAGAACAAGTCCTTCAGATGTACAGCCTTCGATTCTTACACGTATGTTCTCAAATACTATTTACAGTAATTTATTATCACTGTCATGTCTTACGTTCAATCCAACCCAGCGCCCCTAATATACTTCAGGTTTACGCACGCGATGAATTCAGAAATTAATTTCAGTGTATGTAGGTTATCTAAGTTTCTTCAACCTTTTTAGAAAATCCAGTGAACGTATTTTGAAACCCAGATGACTAATACACGAAATACTATTAATTTCCTGTATCACTTTCATGGCCAGTTGCCTTCTACTTATTTTAGCATCGGGTTCTTGAAATGAACACAGTAAATGCTGTTCGTAGTTTCAGATTGTTTTTGAGATTCTTTCACGATAATTTTAAGCTATGATTGATATTTTATATTAGCCTATGAAAGTCTTACTTATAATCGAAAATTGTTATGTGTCATGTGTGTGTGTGTGTGTGTGTGTGTGTGTGTGTGTGTGTGTGTGTGTTCGTGCGTTTGTGTGTACGTCAATGAATACAGTAAGTTAGATTTTGTATTTGAATAAATGTCCATTTATCGTCGCTCTGGCGTCATGTTTTATATTTCTTCATTCTACTGAACGGAAGTTATAGGAAAATAATTTTATAAAGCTATTATTGATTGGATTATGTCTGTAAAGTTTGATCTATATAAAGGTACATAAACGATTGACTGTGAGGATGTAAACATTCGAATTTAGTACAGTTGTTTTGTGGAGCTCATTGTGTAAATGTATATAAGAACTTTCTTATGTCTTAGCACAGTGTTTTTCATCTGGTGGTACGTGTACCACAGGACTTGATTTGTTGTCCGATGGTACGCAAGAAGATGATTGAGTAAATCTTAAAACTTGAGTAAAATCTTAAATTGTTACTAGAAAGGGTCCTTTGATGTGCTGGCAGACATAAAAGGTAGTGACACTTGGGTTAAGATTTCAACTGCTTACTTCTCTAAAAATATTGACTCTTAAGACTGGATCAAGGATTAATTCGGATTGAGATTCTTTGCGAGTAGTGTTGACAGATATACTTCTTCTGGTGTATGTTCTACTCACTTTTTAAATTACAGTACATATTACTAATAATTTATACATCCAGCTCCTTGGCCGAATGATCAGCGTAGAGGCCTTAAGTTCAGAGGGCCCTCGGAATCGATTCCCGATCGGGACGGGGCTTTTAACAGTGTCGTGTTAATTCCTCTAGCTTGGAGGCTGGGTGTTGGTGTTCGTCTTAATCATCATCATCGTCATCATCATCATATGCAGTTTCCAGCTGTTGGCCAGATCTGCTTGGATCATAAGCCTCTCCATCTCCCTTTGTTTTCCCACCACTTCTCCCTCTTCACTGTTACCTAGTCCTGTACACTTCCACTCCTTTTATCCATCTGTGTCTTGGTCTTCCTCTACGTCGTTTTCCTATTACCTCCATTTCGTGTATCCTCCTGGGTACCCTTTTCTCTGTCATTCTCTTCATGTGTCCATACCATCTAAGTCTAGATGCGTCTATCCTGTTCTGTAGCGGCTTTTCTTTTACTATCTCTAACGTTCTCATTTCTCATCTTATCCATTCTTGTCACTCCTATCCTACTTCTCAGAAATTTCATTTCGCTTACCTGTGTCCTAGTCACAGCTCTCTGCCCCATTGTACGTCCTGTACGCTTGCTTCTCTGACGGACATTCTTGCTCCAAACCAGGCTTCTGATACTTTTCAGGAAAGCTACTGCTTGCTTTCCACGCTCGATTATTTCCTAATCATTTCTTCCACTTTCCTCGATGATACTTCCCAGGTACTTGAAACTCTCTACCTTCCTAAGCTGTTCCCCTCCAAGCATTATCCCTCTCATAGGCCTCTCCTTCTTTCTAGTTGTGATCCCTCTCTCTCTCTTTGGCGTTAAATGTCATTCTATATTGTTCCACCTCATTTTCCCATGCATCTAACTGTTCCTGGATATCCTCTTCCTTTTCTCCCCAGATTAACACGTGATCTGCTAACATCATCACTGTCATTTTCATTTTCCCCATTCCTCGTCCATTACTACAATGAAGATCAAAGGTGACATAGTACTTCCTTGTCTTAATCCATTTTGTTTTGCTCAAACCAGTCTGTTCCCTCTCATACTGTCATACAACTAACACTCTCATGGTACATCTCCCACACTTTTTCTATTATCTGCTTCTCGACACCTTTTTTCGTCTTAATACACGTCTTAATTTACATACAATCAAACAGCTTAAGACACAACAACGTCACACTACAGACCACCACAGATACACGCTATAGCGAGTACATCCTTCCACATAGGATTGGCGTTAAGAAAGGCATCCGGTTTTAAAATAGGGTTAAATCTATACTAAGTGCGACCCCAGATAATTGGGAAAATGCCAAAAAGAAGAAGAATACTAATAACTTACCTAGTCATTAATAAAGAATATATTACCTTTCAGAATAGGATTCGGTCTCTAAAAATGTGTATTTCCAATTGTCTTTAGAATTTAGATATTGCTAGTACTAGCAAATGGAACAGGAGAAGTGGTACTTCAAGCACAAAAGGCTGGAAAACATTGTTCTAGAACACGAAGTTAGCCCTCCCACCATCTGAATAAACTGCTCTATCAGCAAGACAGGATTATAGGGTAACTAACAAGGAAACCCTTCCAACTGTAAGTCTCCGATCTGATTGAGATTTACCGAGCTCGATAGCTGCAGTCGCTTAAGTACGGCCAGTATCCAGTATTCTGGAGATAGTAGGTTCGAGCCCCACTGTCAGCATCCCTGAAGATGGTTTTCCGTGGTTTCCTATTTTCACACCAGGCAAATGCTGGGGGCTGTACATTAATTAAGGCCACGGCCGCTTCCTTCCCACTCCTAGCCCTTTCCTGTCCCATCGTCGCCATAAGACCTGTCTGTGTCAGTGCGTCCCCCTGTGGGTGGGGGCGGTAGAATAACACCCATGGTAGCCTCTGCTGTCGTAAGAGGCCACTAAAAGGGGCCCCAGGGACTTTGGAGTGTGGGTTGGCGACGAGTCCTGGCATTGCTTCCACTTACTTGTGCCAGGCTCCTCACTTTCATCTATCCTACCGGACCTCACTTGGTCAACTCTTGTTCTTTTCCGACCCCGATGGTATTACGTATGGAGGCCTAGGGAGTCTTTCATTTGCATGCCCTTTGTGGCCCTTGTCTTCCTTTGGCCGATACCTTCATTTTTCGAAGTGTCGGACCCTTTCCATTTTTCTCTATGAGGATGTTTGCCTAGTTGTGCTTCCTCTTAAAACAATAATCACCACCACCACTGTGTCAGTGCGACGTAAAGCAACTTGCAAATATATATATATATTTGGTAGGACGACTTCAGTAGGAATGCTTTATTCAGCCATATCAAAATTAGATGCCTAACCATGTATTTAGCCCCTGTTTTGGGGTGTCAACGTTTGCTCATTTAAGCACCGAATAGACAGGAGCGAGCGGCGGGAAGCAGGTAGAGGCGGGGAAGTAATGTGAGCACGAAAAAGGAAGAGTGAGAGCGTGACAAGGCTGTACCTTAATTAAGGCCACGGCCACTTCCTTCCCACTCCTAGGCCTTTCCCACCCTCTCGTCGCCATAAGACCTATCTGTGTCGGTGCGGCGTAAAGCAAATTCTTTTAAAAACTTGGGAGCGTGGGTTGGCGACCACGGGGCCCTTAGCTGAGTCCTGGCATTGCTTCCACTCACATCTGGCGGGCTCCTCACTTCCATCTATCTTATCCGACCTCCTTTGGTGAACTCTTGTTCACCGAGCTCGACAGCCGCAGTCGCTTAAGTGCGGCCAGTATCCAGTATTCAGAAGATAGTGGGTTCGAACCCCACTGTCGGCAGCCCTGAAGATGGTTTTCCGTGATTTTCCATTTTTACACCAGGCAAATGCTGGGACTGTACCTTATTAAGGATATGGCCACTTCCTTCCCACTCCTAGCCCTTCCCTATCCCATCGTCGCCATAAGACCTATCTGTGCCGGTGTGACGTAAAGCAACTCGTGAAGAAAAGAGAACTCTTGCTCTTTAAAGACCCCGACGGTATTAGGTCACGAGGCCTTAGGTGTCTTTCATTGTCACGTCGTTTGTAGCCTTTGTCTTCCTTAGGCCGATACCTTTATTTTTCGAAGTGTCGGACCAATCCCACTTTTCTCTCTGATTAGTGTTAATAAGAGTACGGTTGCCTAGTTGCACTTCCCATTAAAACAATAATACCACCACCCCACCACCCCCACTGTTACGCAAGCCATCCTCTTCATCATCATCATCATCATCATCCTGAGCAGATTCCAATCACAGGCTGGGTCTGTTTGGAGCATAAGCCTCTCCATTGTTTTCTGTCCATCCACCACTTCTCTTCTCTCACTCTAGTCCAGTTCCCTCCTCTTGCCTCGATGCTCTTCTTTACAACCTTTCTGCCATGTGTCCCTTGGTCTTCCTCTAGGTCTCCTTTCCTTCAACTCCATTACTAACATCTTTCTTGATATCCTTTCTTCTCCCATTCTATTAACGTCCATACCACTCCAGCCTTAATTTTTCTACCTTTTCCTGCAGGGCTACCTCGATTACCATCTCCCGAACTCTCTCATTCTTACTCTGTCCATTATTGTTAAACCTACTCGAGATCTTTGAAACTTCATTTCCATTGCTGTATTCTACTTTTATCCCTCTCCTTCATCACCCACGTTTCTGATCCATATATCAGAATTGGCTCAAAATAAGTCTTGTAGATAATTCCTTTACATCTCTATGGTACATCCATGTTCCATATCAATCCTCGCACACTCTTAAAGAATCCATTTGGACACCTTCCTCTTTCATTCATTTCCATCCAAATTACGCTTCCCAGATATTTAAAGCTTTCAGCTCCTTTCAGTTGCTCCCCTCCTAATGTCATGCCATTACTCGCTCGGTTCTTGTTTTTGTGTCGTTACCACCACTTCACACTTTTGTGCTGAGGACTTCATTCCATAATATGACACAATTTTCTCCCATACATTGAGCTTGCACTTCACTCTCACGGTTTCCACATATCAGTAGATCATCTGCAAACAACACTGCTTTCATTCTTCTCTCCCCAAAGGCCTGTGCTACCTTCTGTATTATATCATCCATCACCACTGTAAATAGTAGAGGTGAGAAGGGGTCATTTCTTTGCTTAAACGATTTGTTAACTTAAACCACCCAGTTCTTTCGGTTTCAATTTTAACACAGCTTTAACTTCCATCATACATATTTTTCACCCTTGTCATATCCGTTCATTAACTGCTTTTACTGTCATAGCTTCCCAGATCTTGTTTCTACGGACACTGTCATATGGCTTCTCTATGTCCATGAAGCCGATCACTAAATCTTCTTGTAGCTGCCTCACTGTGAACATGAGGTCAATAGTTGACCTCCCTTGTCTAAAGCCATTCTGTTCTTCTCTGAATTATTTTCTTCTTCCAATCTTCTGGTACTTTTTTCTCATTCCACACTACCCGCATCATCCTGTGTAGCCACTTCTCCTGCAGCTCTACTGTCATCTCCACACTTAATTCATCCACTCCTGGCGTATTTCCCAGTTTCATCCTCTTCACAGCTTCCTCCACTTCTGCCCAGGATAACTCCTCCATTTTCTCCTAACACCTGTCATCAATTTCCTCAATATGATCTTCTTCACTAATCCAACCACATTCAACAGGTCCTCAAAGTATTCCTTCCAGATTAGTTTAATTTCCTCTTTTATCTCCACTAGGTTACAATTTTCATCCTCTGTTCTGTCCACTCTGCCTACTCTTCCTTTTCTTTCTCACCGTTTCATATACATTTTCCGATTGTGTTTGCTATCTTCCTCCATCATGTGTGTCCACTTATCCACCCACTTCCACCTGTCCTCTGTAACCACCTTTTTTCAGCTTCCATCCGTTTGTTCGTATAGTCTTCTCTTGTCTCTGATGTTTTTTGTTGGAACTACAACGAAAGGTCTTGTTTTTCCTCCCTACTTATTTCACTCTGTCATTCCACCATAGTGTCTCCTTTCATTTCTTCCTTCCGCACGTCCTTCCACATGTTGTTTCCGCAGCTTTTATCAAAGTATTTTTGAATCTTTCTCATTCCTCCTCTCCTGTCTTTGGTTCGTCTGTTGGCAATTTCTTCCTTATTAGTTCTTGATACTCTTCCTTGGTATCCTTCTCTTTCAGTTTCCATACTTTTATTTTCCTTTGCTGGTCTTCTGTATTTTTCTTTCTTTCAGTATTCGGAGATTCATTACCAACAACCTGTGGTCACTTTCTAAGGCCACTGATGGTATTAACTTCACATCTGTGATGTTCCTTTTCATCTAACAGCAAGCCATACTCTTCCGAATCTGAAATTGTTTCGGGATGAGTTGGAGAGGACTGGGAGCTGAAATCCTCTGTTGTGTTGGGATTCTTGTAACGACAGAATATAACCAGATTGGTCAAGGTAAAGGAAACCTCACGTTCCTACTATCATAAATGCACAATTTACCACCGACAAAATTGGAACGTGATGGATCGTGTAGCTTGATTCGGGAGATGATGGCTCTGGTTTTCCTTGGTTTCCCATTTTACACAAGGCAATTTGGTGGGGGAGGCGGGAGGAACCTAACTTAAGACCACGATGGCTACCATTCTAGATCTTTCTCATTCCAACATCGCCGGAAACCTTTGTGTGTTGGAGCAATGTTAAACCACATCCTCAACACATATTTACTAACGCAGTCACATTACTGTAAATCATTGTATCTTGGGCAAAGTCAGTGCTTGAACGAATGGCCGTGTGCTATTCGAGGAGCTGAAAGGAACCTTCCTCTCTTCTGCTTGTTGGTGTAATCTGGTCTAAGAGAGCCTTTCTGAAGGCTTCAGCAACTTCCTAAGTTCATATAGAATTATATGATAAAATTATGTTTTTTTAAAAAAAATTTCAGTTGCAGTGGGGATCTGTCCCCTTTAATAAAATATAAGACATACGATTTTGTCCAAGCAAAGAATGATCACACAACGTTTCTCATAAGAATATATTACTATACTTTTCTTGTATATTTTATAACACTTCTTTTGTATTTTGATACCTAAAATGATTAATTTTGGATTAGACTGTTAGCTATGTGCTTAGCCGTTTAATAACGTTGTGTACAGCAGGGAATAATTTACAATAGGACTGTCAGATTTCTTGCAGACATAGGAGGTCATTATTAGTATATTTCACTTATATCATTAATTAATGTCCGACTCGTTGGCTGAACGGTCAGCGTACTGGCCTTCGATTCAGAGGGTCCCGGGTTCGATTCCCGGCCGGGTCGGGGATTTTAACCTTAATTGGTTAATTCCAATGGCACGGGGGCTGGGTGTATGTGTTGTGTTCATCATCATTTCATCCTCATCACGGCGCGCAGGTCGCCTACGGAAGTCAAATAGAAAGACCTGAAACTGGCGAGCCGAACCCTTCCTGGGATATCCCGGCACTAAAAGCCATACGACATTTCATTTTTTCATTAATTAATTAATTAATTGTGAATGGTTATCGGACATCGTCCTAGTAACACCTCCCAGGAAATACAGTTCAGTTCAAATCACAAACTGGACATATTACTGCTGGCAACAGGGAAATTATTATTTAATAATAATAATAATAATAATAATAATAATAATAATAATAATAATAATAATAATAATAATAATAATAATAATAATGTGATGTTTAATTGCATCTGTAAATGAGATAATATCGCCTTTCGTAGTCCTTACTGTTCCACGGGGTCAATCACAAAGCTAACGATCACTGTGCTAATGTTCCTAAAACTGAAAAATTTATGTTTATAGACTAGCATTATTTTAAATAAATACATTCAGAAATCTTTTAGTTCCGGGTGAGTTGGACGTGCGATTAGCGGGGGTGCAGCTGTGAGCTTGATCCTGGAGATAGTGGGTTCGAATTCCACTGTCGGCAGCCCTGAAGATGGTTTTCCATGGTTTCCCATTTTCACACCAGGCAAATGCTGGGGCTGTACCTTAATTAAGGCCACGGACACTTCCTTCCCACTCCTAGCCCTTTCCTATTCCATCGTCGCCATAAGACACGTCTGTGTCGGTGCGACGTAAAGCCACTAGGAAAAAAAAAATTATTACAACTTCTTTTTTTTACTATTTGCTTTACGACGCATCGACACAGATAGGTCTTATGGCGACGATGGGATAGGAAAGACCTAGGAGTTGGAAGGAAGCGGTCGTGGCCTTAATTAAGGTACAGCCCCATCATTTGCCTGGTGTGAAAATGGGAAACTACAGAAAAAACGTCTTCAGGACTGCCGGCAGAGGTGTTCGAACCTACTATCTCCCGGATGGAAGTTCACAGCTGCGCGACCCTAACCGCATGGCCAACTCGACCGGTTTTTAGTATAACTAGGTGAGTGCTAATACCATATCGATTTCATTCTCCAAAATGAGTAAGTTGTATGTTGCGAAGTGTGTATTTGTTACATACACATAGAGTAGGCCTACAGTTTTATGTTAACAAGTATAGTTCTTTTTACGGAATACTTACTTCTCAGGTGGTGAATGGTGAGGCTACGGAGGAGGTCATCAACAAGCAGAACGCCAACTATACTGGTTGCGATGATACTTCCGGTAACCCTACCTGCGGATTTGCATACTATAAAGACAGTATGGTTCCATACAGTCAGGTAAGTTCAATTCCACCCACTTGAATATATTGATATATATATATATATTGATAAGAAGAAAGAGCAGAACATGTAACTAGTAGTAGAAATGATGATGCTTGTTGTTTAAAGGGGCCTAACATCGAAGGTCATCGGCCCAGTAGAAATGGTTTTGACGTACTGAACACTTTTTAAGGTCAGAGGTGTTACATTCCAACATGTCTGTTATTTTTTCCCACGATTTTCACATTCATATACACTTTTTTATATTGTTTGTCATTATCATCATCATCATCATCATCATCATCATCATCATCATCATCATCATTAGCAGCATCGGCACCGTCTCTGTCCTATTTCAATGTCCTATTCACCAATAAATGTAGCCTACTTGAAGCCTAGTGAAACTAACTGCTTCTCGGTTTATATAATCCATCAGAGATAAATGGAAACATTTTAAAATGTTTGTGACGCGGCACACCCATCATAAAATCACGTTTTTTATGTTTTTTTGTTTTTGTTTTTGTGGAAGCATATAGCCTTTGGTGCAGGATTGCCCTGCCCGAGGACATGTTCAACTCGCGAGTTCTGTAGCTGTGTTTTCTGGTACACCCCATGGGGGTGAGCTGCTTGTATCGCTGTGTGACGGTGTTGTTTGTGCGTGTAGGTGTAGTTGTACGGGATAGGAACGGAGAGGAAGCGGCCGTGGTGTTGTGCAAGGTACAATCCCGGCATTAGTCTGGAGCTGAAATAAGAAACCACGGAAAACCATTTCGAGGAGGGACGACTGGGTATTCGAACTCACCTGTCTCCCGAGGGCAGAGTTAGCAGGCATAATTGGTCGTGCCCCAACACACTGAGCTAAACTTTAAAAACAAATCACCGTTCCTTTTGCATAATATCTTCGTCGTTATATTACCAAGCTGCCCATATCTGTACGATTAATAAACAAAGACACATCGCCAAAGCCATAAGCTCGACTAGCAGCTGTTGATATATCATTTTTCATTTCACTTGGAGGAGGAAGGTGTATTTGTAATCAGTCTACATGTGACTCATTGTACGTCCAACAATCCACACACAGGGAGTAAAAAATCCCTTTTACGAAAGGTTCGCATCTGGATGTATTTACCAGAGTTAGCTATTTTACTCCTAAAATCTGATACATTAGGCCAATTTTGCCTACAGTTTCTATATGCGCCCGTAATGTAAGGCTTTTACCTGTACAGTTATTTAGGAATTGGGAGAGCCATGTGTGGAAAACAGGGAAAACCTGGAAATGTCAAGGGATTCATTGAAACAGGATACAACCGGGAGATGTCAGGGAATTCAGAAAAAAATCTGAAAATTTGTTCTGTAAATTTGTTTGTTTTTCCAATATTTATAACAAAAATATAGGGTGTGTGTTTTATGCAAGGAAACATTTGGAACGAAACGTTAAGCATAAAAAACAACCGCGATCTCGAGTGTGAAGTAGCATCAATAACGATATAGCAAGCAGTAGCAAGACCGACTCCACCCTAGTATACCGTAATATTTAAAAAAACATGGTGCCCGAAGTCGCCGGACTGCTAGTATTTGCTAACACGACAATATCACATATATATTATACCAACGGCGGTAATTTAACATGATAAATGCAACATCATAGGGAAAATCACTGTGGTTCATATGAACACGTTTCGCGAACATCCACCCATCACATATACCAATAATCTGCTAGAATAGGTGGACAACCACACAGCAAAAGAGAACAACAAACTGATTATTTACACGTTTCACTTAGTCAAATAACGTTTTCCCTTAGATTTTCCTTCGGTGGATAGGTGGGAATACATAATAAAACTGTTGAAATGATACTTATGACATCATTTTGAATGTTTAAAAATAGATTAAGGTGCGAAATTCTTCAATTTATTCACTCTCATGAGAACTATGAGACATAACTTGCTACCTTATTTTCGAAGTTATGGATAATTTCTAATGTTCAGCACCCAGTGAAAGGGAAGTACACCCGAAATGATTATGCTAACCCAATGAACAGCCCTGATGATGTTAAGCCTTCCTTTCTGGAAACTATTAGAACATAATATATCGACATATGGTACACAATGATGATAAACTTAATAATGAAATGTTCCGACACTAAAGTTATAAAAGATGTTTACCCTTTGAAGAACATGAGTACAAAAACTCTATTGACTCTAAACACTGATGTCTTTAACATTCATGGGCGAACTTCCACAGCATGAAGCGGAAGGTATGGTACTATAAAATTCCTGCGATACAAATCCAGCTAATCCCTGCAAGTCACTATTTCTTCTGTGTAATAATGTGCAGACTGCTCCATCTGTCATACGTACAGGCTTTGTTATACTCCAAGATTCAGACAAAATTTTCCGCAGGCAAGCACCAATTCTTGTAAAATACACTTGCATCTAAATCACACGACACTTTGAAGCACATAGACACTGACGGAACATCACCATCTGTCTAAATGCATTATCATCTATCTAAAAAGTTTTTTTCTGGGGATACGAATAGGGTCACCATTTAGAATTAGATAATGTCGTCCCTAACCTCAGACTCATTCCAAACTGATGTATGCGCACTACTGTTTTGTCATCGAATTCGAAATAATCACAATATATATTCCTAATCCACTTTTCTGGGTATGCATACTATCATACAAAGCAAGTCTTTACGTGCAAGTGATACTAGTGTACGTTTGTTCCCAGTAATGTTTGCAAACTCAGAAATGGCTTCGAAAATTGAGCTGCGCACAGCAAAAGTTGCATATACAATCACACATGGTTTGGCTCCCTGTTATTAAAAAACGTTCCTGAGACGGGTAAGAAATGCACGTATTTCACCGTTGGTTTTGACGAATCACAGAATAAAGTTTCTCACTTGGGGCAAAGGGATCTTGTAGTTCGCTGTTTCAATCCTGATACAGAATGAGGTATGCACTTCTTATTTTGATTCTGTGTTTCTTGGTCACTCTACTTCCTCAGATTTGTTATATAATTTATTGCGATCACCTGCAAGGACTCGATATAAAACAACTTTTACAAATTTCATTGGATGGTACAAATGTTAATAAAATGTTCCTTCAGAATATAAATTATAAATGATGATAGCGATGCTCCTATTTTGGTGAACATTGGAACTTACGTCTTGCATACCGTGCACATTTCGAATAAAGTGGCAGTAAAAACAAAATAAAAAAATAAAAAGACAATGAGATATTACACAGTTCCGTTGTACTATTCAGTTTTTGTTTTGCTATGTTCCTGCTAGATGTGCTAATTATACACATTATTCAGGTTGAAAAGCCTCCGTGGCTCAGACGCAGCGCGTCGGCCTCTCACCGCTAGATAACGTGGCTCAAATCCCGGTCACTCCATGTGAGATTTGTGCTGGACAAAGCGGAGGCGGGACAGGTTTTTCTCCGGGTACTCCGGTTTTCCCTGTTCTCTTTCATTCCAGTAACACTCTCCATTCTCATTTCATAGCATCTATCAGTCATTTAATAAAATCACTTTGGGAGTGGCGATCCCATCGTACTAATAAATAATAATAATAATAATCGTATGGCCTCAGCTACCGTGTGCAGACATTTCAATTTGACGCCATCTGGCTGTCTGCTCGTCAATTTCGACGTTCCGTTTTACTACAGGCCCACTAGATTGCAGACCGAGTAAACCGAAACTCTCTTGGGCGTCTATGGCTGAGATTTAATTAATTTTGTCGGGTAAACACCAAATGTGTCACCAGAGATCTTTTACATGCCGACATCGTACGACATGGAGTGTCGATTGGACTTTTTTTCCGCCCTTCAAAAATCCGACTACCTCTGCCGGGTTTGAACCCGCTATCTTGGGATCCGGAGGTCGACACTCTACCACTGATCCACAGAGACAGCTCCCATCGTACTAATAGCCTATATATGATTCATTCATTACACCCCTGACCCGGTCAAAGACTGGAAAATAGGTTGTAGGTTTTCATTTTCATTCAGGTTGAAACGTATTTTCTTTGAAATATTGTACTATAAGATGACTTCAAAATTTGAAAATCATTGAACGTGCAATAGATGTCCTACCTAACGTTGACAAATATCTGGATGGAACCGGAAGAGATAAAATAAAATCCCAAACTGTTACAGCTACAAAATAGTATCAACTTCAATTGAAGATAAGCTTCTTCTTAAGAGAAGATTACATCCAAAATTTGAACTTTTCTTATACTTTTCGATTTAACCAAATTTTGAAATCGTGTTTATCAAGTAAATATGTAACAATGCCCAATTTTTGAAGTCCATAACTTCATTGGTTCTTGAATTTTTAATATGCGCGCGGGTGTGAGCTTGCATCCGGGAGATAGTAGGTTCGAATCCCACTATCGGCAGCCCTGAAGATGGTTTTCCGTGGTTTCCCATTTTCACACCAGGCAAATGCTGGGGCTGTACCTTAATTAAGGCCACGGCCGCTTCCTTCCAACTCCTAGGCCTTTCCTATCCCATCGTCGCCATAAGACCTACCTGTGTCGGTGCGACGTAAAGCCCCTAGCAAAAAAAAAAAAATAATAATATGACTAATGGGCCCGTGCTGCTCTTCAGCATTCCTTATAAATAGGTCAGCGAACTCGTCTTGATATGCCTATCGCAGCCATATTGTTTTGTCTGCTCTTTTCAATAATTTTATGAAGATTTATTATCGGTAATTGTGCCTTTGCTGGCAGGACCTAGTGTTTACAGTGCACTATGTCTTCTGGTATGGGCTAGAGCAATTTTGTTACTTTCATTGATCTGTCTCAGCTTTATTCTTAGCTTTGACAAAATGAAAGTGACTGAGGTATGAGTAATTCTAGTAATGCCATTCCTTCTGCAGCCAGTCCCTGCTATGGATGGTGTGAAAATATTGCTCATAGGGTCAGTTGGTGCATGCATTTCAGTGGGCTTGGCAGACTGATGTGTAATAGCAACTGCTGGCTCGGTGAGGAAAGCAACGGGAAACTACCTCACTCCTCATTTCCCTAGTACGCCTCTTCAGTGATGCCTAGGCCATCTATGACAGCTGATGGTGGAACTGTTGAGGATCCAACCAGCCTTCGGGCTGAGGACTAAACATACATACATGGAGTTTATCACACTTCTTTCCATACAATATTATCTGTGCTTCGACCATTCGGCCGTATCTGGATCTTAACATTTTCAAACGATCTTGCCCGAGATAGTGCAACATACAATTGGCCGTGGCCGAATACTGGTTCGGGTAAGTAGACTATCCACATTTTCAAGAGTTTGTCTCTGCGTTTTATTAATGGTCATACGGGGATGCCTTGCCGTCTGTACGAACGTCGACTGTTTTCTTTTAGTATTGTGTAAGTTATTAGGAACGTTCTGCCATCTTTTGAGTATATTCAGATGCTGGGGAAGGTTAGAGAATCAAAGAGTATCTAGCAGAGAATATTATTATTCCATCATCATAGGAAGTGTGTACTCTCTGGCTTCATAGGTGGTAATCAAACATGGCTGCATGCATTCATATTACTAAGGATGAAAATCGTATATACCTCCAGAATATTAATGAAAGTGTTAGTCGCTTAGCAACCTAGTAAGTACAGAATACAGTATGTCAGTATTCAGGAAATATTTTATAATGCTGTATTCTTCCTTTGTCTATGAATGGTTTTTCTTGCCGTGCTGGACATAACCCGCCTGTTGCCATTTCTTGGTAGAAGCAGTATTTTTATGTCAATCTCTCGGTAAAAGCTAGTGAAAATGTAGCTTCCACCGAAGTTCTAGTCTCATTTCTGGTGACTAGTGTTGAGGTTAAACAAGAAAATGCTTAATGGTAATGTGATGAGATGTTGTATCTTGAGACTTGGATAAGGTAGATTTTGATGTAAATACGCTGACGAAGGGAGTTAAGGCTCACGAAACATGTACGTATAAATTATTCAATTACTAATAATATATTGACAGGGTGGACCAAACAATCACCCGTTGTACATTATTATTATTACAAGTCAATACGGATCAATTAAAGACCGATATGGTCAAGTTTGTCGACTTTCGGACACTTGTCTTGCTTATTGAATGAAAATTCAATACATTAACATTGTTTGTTTGGCTCATTGGCTGAATGTTCAGCGTATTGGTCTTTGGTTCGAAGAGCCCCGGGTTCGATTCACGGCCGGGTGGAGGATTGTAACTACGTACGGTTAATTCCTCTGGCTTGGGGAGTGGGTATTTGTGTTCGTCTCAATACGCTTCACTTGCAACACACCATACTACCGATCACCACAGTGATAACGCAATACTGAATACATCCCTTCACGTAGGGTTGGCGTCAGGAAGGGCGCCCGACCATAAACCTAGGCCAAATTCACAACAACTTCCAACCCCAATACATTAAGAAAAGGCCAGGAAGAATAATTCAATGCAGTTTGTTCTTCTTCTTTTTTTTAACATGTTGCTTTACATCGCACCGACACAGATAGGTCTTATGGTGACGATGGGACAGGAAAGGGCTAGGAGTGGGAAGGAAGCGGCCATGGCCTTAATTAAGGTACAGTCCCAGCATTTGCTGGGTGTGAAAATGGGAAACCACGGAAAACCATGTTCAGGGCTGCCGGCAGTGGGGTCGAACCCACTATCTCCCGGATGCAAGCTCAGAGCTGCGCGTCTCTAACCGCACGATCAACTCGCCCGGTACTTGTTTTCCTTGTAGGAACATAATTTCAATATCTTTTTTTTTTTTTTTTTCTATGCTGAACTATCTTCCGTGATGAATGAAAGCTTTTGTACCGACTGAGTTCGAACGTGGCGTTATTTGCCACTCAACTTCGATTTACGGCTGATGTCATTTTTGCTTCGGTACGCATGGCGTCACGAACTTCCCCTCCGTTCCTCACCGAGATGCTCTTACCCTGCCATAACGACCAACAGACTATTTCGCTCTGGGTCGACGATACCTGATTTAGAGCATGGTTATCTATAAAAACAATTAGATTGTACAAGATCCACATTTTCAATACGGACCAAACATGAAATTCTTGACTTTAAATGGTTATCTATGACAACGCCTTTGTCATTGAATCTCCTTCTCACGTTAGTAGCCCGCTTGGTCACCATGATCATTAAAGCTTCAAGTCTTTAGTCGGTTCGAATCTTGGAGTTGCTGGGCTGTACTTTAATGAACAATACGGCCGCTTCCTTCTCTGTTATAGCTCTTTTCTATTATTACGTCACCGCAGACCTTCAATGTGTAGTGCGACGTTAAACCATTAGCAAATAAAAATGTTGGCGGGCTGGGTAGGAGAGGTGGTAGTATACAATTTGTAATTAGGCCTACTAGATTGCATGGTTTCAATTCCAGTCCTCTCCGCAAAGTTTGTGCAGAGTGAGGGCAGGCAAAAATTGACACCTCATTACCGACCGTTTCTAACATTGTAAGGAAGTGGAAATTAATTAAATCTCACCTGGAATGAGTGTCAGACGAGAAATGTCTTCATTGGGATGTCCAGGAATCCACCGTCCCATCCCCAGAACTACATTTACTATTATAACCAGCCGAAAAGCAATTTTCCATTGTTGCAGTAGCTACTTGCATTCCTATTGGCCAACGTAAAGTGCCACGTGACATCATTCCCGTCAATCATAACTGCCGGACTGAGTGTCTCAGACGGTTGATGTACTGGCTTTCTGACCCCAGCTTGGCAGGTTCGATCCTGGCTCAGTCCGGCGGTATTTGAAGGTGCTCAAATACGTCAGTCTCGTGTCGGTAGATTCATTGGCACTTAAAAGCACTCCTGTGGGAATAAATTCGGCAGCTCAGCATCTCCGAAAACCGTAAAAAGGTAGTTAGTGGGACGTAAAGCAAATAACATTATTATTATTATTATTATTATTATTATTATTATTATTATTATTATTATTATTATTAATCACGATAACTGGATTCCATCATCATCCCCGGCAGAATAAAAGCACAGGTATATGGAAGCTAGCGAGAAATAAACAAACGACAGTCGATCCGCGCGTACGTGTATGTGTTGAAAGTTGAGTAACGAGGGAGTTAGTATTGATGTGAGGGCACATGATGCTGTTAATGGTCGGATGGAGACGTTAAGCCTTGATCATACACCTTGGTGTTATTCGACAGGAGTAGGCTATGTGCCAATACAGAGTTTCACCCTCTCCCTATCTCATTATCCCTCTCCCCCATACACGCACACACCGGAGGTCACGCGACATCATCATCTCGTTAGCACATGTATTCGGAATAGCTTTTATATAACTTCCGCAAAAAGTATGTACATATTTTGTCCCTTCACCTAATGTCTCGACCAGTTTTACGCAACTATATGTCCATCATGCTTTTGCTGGCAAGACTTAGTGTTTACACTGCAACATTGCACTATGTCTTCTAGTGTGGGCTAGACATTCCTTTTGCAGCCAGTCCCTGTTATGAATGGTGTGAAAATGTTGCTCTTAGGGTCAGTTGGTGCGGGCATATCAATGGGCTCGGCAGACTAATATGTAAGTTGTGTTAGTGCAACGTTGAACCACTAGAGAATTTAAAAAAGACCTTTTTTTTTTGCACTTTTTAAGTAGAACCCGCAACAGATGCCTTTGTAAAACAATATATAGACTACTCTTACCAGGGTATCAATAACTGAAGCTCAGTGTGATGTAGGATCATGGGGACATACTGGGTTGTCCTACTAGTATGAGCGACATAGCGTTACCATTATCGGCAAGCTGAATGAACACCGCTGAAAACCGCCCATTATTTACCAAATAACCTATATTCTAGCACCTTCCGAACGAATATTTTCCTACCTAAAATTTGGCTTAAAATCTTGAAGGCTTGAAGTTCAGGTTGCTAATGTTGGCGAGTCTTTCACATTACTATGTAGTTTTTACAGCATTTTGGAATTCTATGTGTGTCAATAAGAACGTTGTCAAGGTAATTATACGTATAGTGATTATTGTCACTTTATCGTACAGAAGAAGGAGGCTTTGGCTATTGCTTACGAATGTTAATTTTGTGCAGAATTAAAGACTTTAATATAGACTCACTATGCTATGTGTAATACTAAACGTCTTCTCGCATCGTTATATTGTGAGAGCTTCAGTTTTGAATGCATGATTAGCACGTGGTAGCCTAATATTCACAGTTTCTTGCGAGTTTTCGTATTGAATCATGTCGGTTAGCGGATCTGTTGCAGTATTATGTGATGAAATGAAATGAAATGAAATGGCGTATGGCTTTTATGGAGTGTTCGAGGACAAGTTCGGCTCGCCAGGTGCAGGTCTTTTGATTTGACTCCCGTAGGCGACCTGCGCGTCATGATGAGGATGAAATGATGAAGACGACAAATACACCCAGCCCCGTGCTAGCGAAATTAACCAATGATGGTTAAAATTCTCGACCCTGCCGGGAATCGAACCCGGGACCCCTGTGACCAAAGGCCAGCACACTAACCATTTAGCCATGGAGCCTGGCAGTATTATGTGATGGAGTGATAATACGAGGGTTGTGAATAAAGTATTGGCAACGTGGTCCAGACACTCGCAGGAGATGGAGACAGGGGCCGCTATCTCACCGTCCGACAGCTCCTCAATTCTAATCACGTAGGCTGAGTGGACCTCGAACCAGCCCTCAGGTCCAGGTAAAAATCCCTGACCTGGCCGGGAATCGAATCCGGGGCCTCCGGGTGAGAGGCAGGCACGCTACCCCTACACCACGGGGCGCAAATAGGATATGGGAGTTGTCAGGTGGTGCTGTAGTCGATGGTGAAGGTGATTATTATTTTAAGACGAAGTACAACTAGGCAACCATTCTCTATATAACACTAATCAGAGGGAAAATGGAAGGGATCCGACACTTCGAAAAATGAAGATATCGGCCAAAGGAAGACAAGGGCCACGAAGGGAGTGAAAATGAAAGACTCCCTAGCCCTCGGGAACCCAACAGTGTCGCGCTAAGGAAAGAACAAGAGGTGGCCAAGGGAGGTCGGATAGGATAGATGAAAGTGAGGAGTCTGGCACAAGTAAGTGGAAGCATTGCCAGGACTCAGCTTGGGGCCCCGTGGTCGCCAACCCACGCTCCAAAGTTCAGAGCCCCTAGGGCTTCATTTAGTCGTTTCTTACGACAGGCAGGGGATACCGTGCGTGTTATTCTATCGCCCCCACCCACAGGGGGAATGTAGTCGATTTGTAGTGTCAAGGTCAGTCTAGGAAGGTCAAGACACGAATGTTGCTTATGGAGCCGTCATATTGAGTCTTTAAGTGAGCGTAACCAAAGGCAAGTGTATTCGAATGTGGAGGATGTAGGTACCAAACATTGAAATAAAACAGAGAACTATTGTTCATGTAAAATTTAATCGTACATCTATTGTTCATGTATATATAGGCCTAACTGTATAAGATCAGTGACATGAATACATCAACAGCTGTTTCAGTAGAACCTGGTCTTTTTAAATTTTGTTTTGTTTTGAGAAACAAGAATTAGCCGAAGTGCTCATGCATACCCTTTTATACTTCCATACAACTTGGCCTTGTTGTGTTTCTTATCAACATCACCTGTCAAAATATGTAATCTCATTGACAGAAATGTAGTAATCTGCACGGTCCCTCTGTTATATTATGATTACATGAACTATTGAACTTATATGCATTTGCTGATAGCACTTAGTGCTTACAGTGCACTATGTCTCCTGGTGTGGGCTAGAGCAATTTTGTTACTTTCATTGATCTGTCTCTGTCTTATCCTTGGCTTTGACAATATGAAAGTGACTGAGGTATGAGCGATTCCTTCTGGAGCCCATCCCTGCTATGAATGGTGTGAAAATGTTGCTCATAGAGTCGGCCGGGCAGGCATTTCAGTGGGCTTGGCAGACTGATATGTAATAGCAACTTCTGGCTCAGAGACGAAAGCAACGGGAAACTACCTAGCTCCTCATTTCCCTAGTACGCCTCGTCAGTGGTGCCTAGGCCATGTATGACAGCTGATGGCGGAGCTGTTGAGGATCCAACCAGCCTTAGGACTGAAGACTGAACACTTTGAACTTAAAGTACTTAAATACAGTTGTAATAAATTACCTTCAGCATGTTCTTTATTAAGAAAGTAGTTACCGGTACTGCGTTTCTGAAAGGTTGACAAACATTGGATGCCTCTTGTTGAGTTGAGTGCATTGCATTATGTTTACCAACTGTTGTTATCCATTCATGTGGTAATATTCTGGTGTTCAGAGGCCAAAGTAGCCTATTCTTCACATATACAACAAGAGTGACGTTCTTAGTTACTCTTACTAGTTTATGAATAACCCATGCAACCACATAGTACAAAGTGGTGGTGGTGGTGATTATTGTTTTAAGAGGAAGTACAACTGGACAAACATCCGCTATTAACAGTGATCAGAACGAGAAAATGGAAGGAATCCGACACTTCGATAAGCTGAACACACCGGAGGATGCTAATAAGATCCATCATGTTGTATGTCCGTCGCTCCCTTCTCGATCCGCCAGCCAGCTACACGCGTGCCAGTGTGTTATTCTTCGAGCCTCGACGCGCAGCTCTCAGTGCGCGTGCCTGGAACGTCGTGTGTGCTATAAAAAGGAGCTCCTAGTCTGTCCAGACACCCACTGACCCCCGTGTCCAGCTCCAGAATACACCCTACGTCGAGCACGGAGGCTACTCCTCTTGAAAATGTGCTTCGGCCAGGTGGACTGAATTTCTGGCAGTAAGAGGTCTCACCTCGGGTCACCGCTCCTCTTGCCTATTCCGCTGTCCATGCCCAGTCTTACCATTATATATGCCACTATCATTCCCTAGCTAATGCAAGCTCCCATTATCGACTTAGTTTCGCTAAGTAGGAACTCTTCAGTCATTGAACTTACGTTAATGAACTCAGACACTTCAACAAGGAAGGACTCTCTGAGATATTTACGTCAGTGCTTCTGATAGTTTTCGACTATCAAGAACTTTTCATGTCACAAGGACTATCTTTCCGAAATAGTAGTGAACGTGAATACTCCAACATGTATATAGTGTACAAAGACAGACTCTTTTCTCCAAATTCATGGTTCATTTTGCTTCGAGATAACTTTCAGTTTTGTTATTGTAAATATTGTAATTTTACATGTGAAGTAAATAAAGAAGTTGTGTTTTTGTAAACCCAACCTTGTTTACAACACATCAGGCTAGCAAAGAATCGCCATTTCTTCACGCAGGATATTTGGGCACGTATGCCATAGCGGATGAAAACCAGAAACTACCGCGAAACCCAGCTGAGATCCTTAGGCGTTGGCAGGGGCATTTTGAGAACAAGAGGTGCACGATAAGTTAACTTCAACTATTTGTATTTCTGATGATCCTCGTCAAGTCCCGACCTAAGCCAGGTCTTGTAGGCTGGCTTCTTTGCCTTAATAGCCTCTTGTACATGTTCATTCCACCACTAAACCTCCTTGTTGATGACACGACGACCGGGTTTCGTTGTGCCCACAATGGTTGCTGCACATGTTTTTTAAAATTTTTGGGGTGTGATGATGTCTGACGGAATAACTTTTGTGTCAATAACTGACTAATCAAGCTGTGTATTTCTTCCCCCGCTGCTATAGGTGATTAGATGCGACGTACGCTTCTTGAAAAATGTGTTGGTCAGAGCTAAATCATATGCTTCGACCTTTCGTGGCTCTTCCCATTCTTTTGCTGATACATTGATTCTTCAAAGGGTCGAACTTCTTCCTTGTCTCTTTTGATTAGTGTTAAGAGAGTATGGTTGCTCCGTTTTCCTTTTAAAATGATCACCACCACATCACCTCATTAACTGCGCCCTGTATTGACTGTATCTTATCACAGCGGGGCAAATTTCGTTTTGTCCAGATTATTCCCTTCACAACTCGACATTCTTTTGGATTCATGCCTTATAAAAAGGGACTCTTTGTGGAAACATTATAATTAATCTTCACTTGGAAGCATCAATGAACAATCTCCATTCACTTGGATCATAGTTTGGAAGTTCAAGTTTTAGCATATGTTCTTTCACATTATTGCAATGCCGTATACAACGTAGCCATATTCGGAGAAAAAGGATTTGAATGCTATTTTGCGTTGTCTGTACCAATAGAATGATGTAGGACAGAACAGATTTTTTTCTTGGAGTCTAGAACCCCAAAACTCAGCTAACTCTTTAGAGAGGGCATGATCCCTCACCAAGTCATTTAATTCACTCTGGTTAAAATACCCACGTTCTACAACAGACGATCCCGGTAGGTAGTCACTGTCACTACTCTAATTTTCCATCACTTCTACATCAGACTCGGATGAAAACTGTTCAAGATTTTCTGGTCACACAGGGATTGGTAATCAGACCCATGGGGGACAGGTAAAATAGCTGACCGAACAACTGGATACACAATTTGCTGTTTATATTTAGAGTTATATCCCTTCCCATCATACGAACAGAAGTAGAAGTCATTACTATGGTTTGACTGCTCTCTCCAAACCATAGGAATTCCAAAAGATAGCGACGGTCGTTTGCCATCGAGCCAAAGATGAAGATCTTCAATGCTTACTCTACATACTTTATGGGGTGCTCAATGTTAACTTTGGTCTCCAAGTTTGATTCCAAAATAGGCAAGATATGATTTTTTTTACAAAATCTGTAATATTATGCCTTTGCTTAGGCAATGTGTATTTCCCACATATATGACAAAAGTGGTATGGATCATTTATACATCGCCTACTGACCCCAACATGGCAGGTTCGATCCTGGCTCAGTCCGGTGGTATTTGAAGGTGCTCAAATACGTCAGACTCGTGTCGGTAGATTTACTAGCACGTAAAAGAACTTC
Source organism: Anabrus simplex (assembly GCF_040414725.1). Classification (NCBI taxonomy): domain Eukaryota; kingdom Metazoa; phylum Arthropoda; class Insecta; order Orthoptera; family Tettigoniidae; genus Anabrus; species Anabrus simplex. Next base: position 555,389,258 of record NC_090265.1, read on the forward strand.
CGCGGGACTAAATTCCGGCACCTCGGCGTCTCCGAAGACCGAAAACGTAGTTAGTGGGACGTAAAGCAAATAACACTATTTATTAATCATTTATACATGAGCGATGCGACATGGTAAATATACTTTCGTACTGAACTACAAACTCACAACATTCTACTCCACAATCCAGCTTGAAACTGATATCTTTTCCAGATGACACACACTAATACAATGTGAGAGAAACTAAAACAGGATATGTAAGTTTTCACAAAGATAAGAATGTGTCTGGTAAAGAAATACAGTTTACATAATTACTCTTCGGGCATACGAAAATTACGCTATGAGGAAAATAAAATGAAATTTAAAAAATTAAATGGTACGCGATAGGAACTTTCAGGCTTTGAATTTGAATTCATCATGTTAAAAATACCCTAAAAGCAATCAAACTTTGGAGGTAGCAATTTCATCGCAGACTAGTGTTACTTTTCGTGAAGACTTTCGCTTCCTCTAAACTAAACCACGACTGTATTCTAATAATGCTGAAAGTTTTGAATGAAATTGCCCGTTTCTGCAATGGTGAAACCATTTATCTGGCGGACTTATGTCCTTTAAGATCGATAGTGGAAAAATGCCTTCCTCGTAGCCTCCTGTTTCGCTCCACAAACCGGGTAGGCCTATGCCGATAATGAAAAAGAGCCCGGCCCAAGTAAGTGAAAGCAATGCCAAAACATAGCTAAGTGCCTCGTGGTCGTGAACCGACGCTCCCAAATTAAGAGTCCCTTCTATTTGCCTCTTAGAGAAGAGGCAGGAGATACCGCGGTTGTATGTATGTTCAGTCTTCAGCCCTGAGGCTGGTTCGATCCTCAACAGCTCTGCCATCAGCTGTCATAAATGGCCTGGGCATCACTGAAGACGTGTACTAGGGAAATGAGGAGTGAGGTAGTTTCCCGTTGCTTTCCTCAAGAGTCAGAAGTTGCTATTACATATCAACTGCCAAGCCCATTAAAATGCATGCACCAACCGACGCTATGAGCAACATTTTTACACCATCCATAGCAGGGACTGGCTGCAGAAGGAATGGCATTACTAATGGGACGTAAAAACAATAACATTAGGCTATATTATTATTATTATTATTATTATTATTATTATTAATTATAAGCCTGTCCACTATATTCCAAAGATATTACAACTCTCTGTCACTTATTTTGAGTTTTAGGATTCATCTCACTTCATACTCGACCCCGTTCACACACACACACACACACACACACACACACACACACACACACACACACACACACACACAAGCGTTCAACTGGCCATGTTAAGGTGGGAGTGCGTTGGTGACTCAGTCACGATATTTCTCGCGGGAGTAGCTTGTGTTGGCACTTCCAATGGTGACCTAACTTACGCCACCTTCTGTTTGAGTACAGCTCAAAGCGAGCTGACCTGGTACAGTCACGACAGTTCTCACTGCGGCTTGTACGTTGGATCAGACTGTTTTGATACTCACTGAGTGTAATATGAGCTTGAGTACGAAAAGGAACGTAATGAGTGCCGCACTTACCGTTGTCGCAACAATAATTAAAACAACCTTTTATTTTATTTTTTCCTATTTGCTTTACGTCACACCGACACAGATAGGTCTTAGGGCGACGATGGGATAGGAAAGACCTAGGAATGGGAAGGAAGCGGCCGTGGCGTTAATTAAGGTACAGTCCCAGCATTTGCCTGGTGTGAAAATGGGAAACCACGGAAAACCATCCTCAGGGCTGCCGATAGTGGGGTTCGAACCCACTATCTCCCGGATGCAACCTCTCTTCTTTATGAGTGCGTGCTGGGTATTTACATTGCTTTATTTCGGCGGTTCAGACGTAATTCATTGTTTATGAGCATCTAATAATAGATAACGACTATTGCTAAAGTGATGTCTACGGCAGGGATTCCCAAACGTTTCGTGTCTGAGGCCTTCTCAGCATATGGCATGCATATCCAAGGACCGCCGCTAGCTACAGAACATAATTCAGTAAACAAAAGACAGAATTTTGTTATTTTGCTGTGTTTAATTTTATTCGTATAATATAGGCTTACATCACTTTACTATCTGGTAGTATTTCTTCATTTGCAGGCAGTAAATCGCGATGTGTTGGGAAAGAATCAAATTCAGTTTTGCTCATTCAGCGTACCCATATACTAATTCTCTTTATTGTAACATCTGTTTTGTTTTGGACACAGAAGAGTGTGACTGGCGTTCCTTTCAGATTTAACTTCAATTCACGTAAGTGCCTAAATTTATCTGCTAAATAAGCATTTCTCGCAAGTTACAAATCTTAAGTTGCTTATCCCATCGAGAAGAAATAGCCGAACTTCATATCTTAGTTCAAACAAGCGGGTCAACATTTTGCCTCTCGACAACCACCTAATCTCTGTATGCAATACAAATATGCATGGCCACTCCTAATTTCTTTGCATAGCACCGAAAATAACCTTTTATTTAGAAGCCTGGCTTTGATTAAATTAATAACTTTCACAGCTTTTTCAGCTATCATCCAATTCTGGGAGCATATTGCGGATTGCTAGTATTTCACGCTGGGTGCTAAGGATGGGTTGTGATTTCGCAACCTGTGATTTTATCACTGTAATTTGGTTGGAGCTGTGCACAACTGTGACGGAGCTCACGAAATCACCACTCAGAGGACCGATCCTGTGACGAGTGCTACGCGCGCGTGCACTTCGAGAGTCGATCAACTCTCGGGAATAGCACCGCTGCAGTCACAACACATTCGCTCGGCGCTTTTACAGTTCCAGTCTGTGTGCAGAACCAGACCGTGTGGAACTGCTGCTGACACATGCGTACACTTCTCCAAATAATTTAACGCAGTGAATGCTGTGATTTACTGTTGTAGATCTGCAGTCCACAAGGTCATCCTGAATTAGTGCAAGGAGAAAGTTGACCCTGTTTGGGATTTTTTATTTATTTATATTTCTTGATACTTCCTTGAAGGAATCGTAGTTCAATCCATTGATTGGTCGGCTTGGTATGCAGACGCCTCGGAATGTCTGCGTCATTGTTGAGAATGTGTCTCAGGTTGCTTCAAGGCTTCGGATTCCCCTGTTTGGGATTTTTTCACTCCAATAAAAAGTTCGCTGTTGGCTTTACGTCGCACCGACACAGACAGGTCTTACGGCGACGATGTGACAGGGAAGGGCTAGGAGAGGGAAGAAAGCGGCCGTGACCTTAATTAAGGTACAGCCCCAGCATTTGCCTGGTTTGAAAATCGTAAACCACGGAAAACCATCTTCAGGGCTGCCGACAATGGCATTCGAACCCACTATCTCCCGGATGCAAGCTCACAGCCACGCGCCCCTAACCGCACGGCTAACTCGCCCGGTATAGAAAGTTCGAGTGAGGCAAAATGTGATGTGTGTAAACAGACATTTTCTTATAAAACGTTGGTCTCTTTTCAAAAGCTGGCAAATTTTAGCTGAAAGTCTTAACAGCCTCAGTGCAGAAAAAGTTCGACAGGTGTTATTTTTGAATGTCAGTCTGAAGCTTAAGTTAGTAACACGTAGACACAAAATGGCATAATTAATACTTGAAGTAATATCTCTTCCATTTCAATGTTATAGCCTATGCATGTACGAAAATATGACTAGGCTAGAAACTATTTAACAATTGGATTAACATCGCACCGACACAGATAGGTCTTATGGCGACGATTTGATAGGAAAGGGCTAGGAGTGTGAAGGAAGCGGCCGTGGCCTTAATTAAGGTACAGCCCCAGCATTTGTCTGGTGTGAAAATGAGAAACACGGAAAACCATCTTCAGGGCTGCCGACAGTGGGGCTCGAAACCATTGCTGATTACATATGCTAATATAATTATATAATAGAGCCTCTGTGGCTCAGACGGCAGCCGCGTCGGCCCCTCACCGCTGGATACCGTGGTTCAAATCCCGGTCACACCATGTGAGATTTGTGCTGGACAAAGCGGAGGCGGGACAGGTTTTTCTCCGGGTACTCCGGTTTTTCCTGTCATCTTTCATTCCAGAAACACTCTCCATTCTCATTTCATAGCATCTATCATTAATTAATAAATCACTTTGGGAGTGGCGACCCCATCATACTAACAACTTATATCTGCTTCATTTATTACATCCCTGACCTGGTCAGTGACTGGAAAACAGGTTGTAGGTTTTCATTTTCATTTTCAATTATATAATAGGAACATCAAATCATTCTGCATAAAATTCAAATATTTGTATTTCCATGTAGCCTGTAACCCATTCATATGTAGTTTAAGTTATGTAGAGCCTATAAATAAATAAGTTCAAGCTCTTAAATCCCTCTGTGGGTGGGGGCGGTAGAATAACACCCACGGTATCCCCTGCCTGTCGTAAGAGGCGACTAAAAGGGGCCTCAGGGGCTCTGAACTTTGGAGCGTGGGTTGGCGACCACGCGGCCCTCAGCTGAGTCCTGGCATTTCTTCAACTTACTTGTGCCAGGCTCCTCACTTTCATCTATCCTGCCTGACCTCTGTTGGTCAACTCTTGTTCTTTTCCGACCCCGATGCTATTAGGTTTGCGAGGGCTAGGGAGTCTTTCATATTCACGCCCTTCGTGGCCCTTGTCTTCCTTTGGCCGATATCTTCATTTTTCGAAGTGTCGGACCCTTTCCATAATTTCCCTCTGATTAGTGTTATATAGAGGATGGTTGCCTAGTTGTACTTCCTCTTAAAACAATAATCACCACCACCACCACACCACCACCACCACCACAAGCTCTTAAAATCTAACCTGCGAACATATGATATTTTACGGATTTTTTTAATGTTTCACGGTCTTCTCTTAGTTTCATCTACATTAGTCGATTGAGATACGTGATAGAACTAGGTGTTTATGAATACGGAACAACGTTAAGTAAACTCACGACTGTGACAAAATCACAGATTCTCGTCACAGTAACTTTCCAGGAGTAGAGCAGTTCGGAGTGGTGACTAGAATACTATCTGAGCACTTTTTAGCGATAGATTTACACCCTAGTGCTGAAGCGGTCGACCTCGGTAATCTTCGAGATTCGTACTGGCAATCTTTGAAACACAAACTATGAATCGCTTATGCATCGCTGTGCGACGTCTGGCGTACACTTTACGTACTAGTACTGTTGTTATTTACACAGCAAAGCCAAACTATAAAATTCACTCTAGGAATAAGATTCGCATCGAGAAATGTTACATGTTATATAATGTGTGTGTGACACAGTTGTTGGCTTAAAATAACAAAGGTTTAGAAAATTCATCTCGATCGATCATATTATCGATTCAATTCAGATTTCATTTCCATTCAGTTGGCAGTACTAACGGAACCGGAAGAGCTCCCTCATTACTCCTCAAACCCGTACACAAATCTATCGCTAAAAAGTGCGCAGATAGTACTTGTCACAACCCATCTCTAGTGGATGCAAAGATGCGTCCACACTATAAACGTACCGACAATCTTCACGTGTACAATTACACTTTGATACTTTTCAGATAAGGCCCTAGTGACGTCGGTAGTTAATCCAACGCATTGCTCCGAGTTAAGTTGATTTTTAGTCATGAATGTGTTGAGGACCGCAAAGAAACATCGGCATTCGTGTGCGTGGGTAAAATTGAACATAACAACAAATCTATATAGAATGAAAGTAAATAATATTGCATTGTAAGAAATATCAGTGCTTTCGTCGAGCTTCAACGCGTAGCATTCACCAGTTATCACTCGTTCCAACAATGTATCTCGCACACTGGCTGCCTTCTGTTCTTCGCTTGATGGCGTTATCAGACAACGATATAGCACCCAACTGCTTGGAGTACTCTTCACTAACCACAGTATTTATCATCGAGTTAGCTGCAGGTAGTAATAGCCTCTCCCCAATGGTATGTGGTGGGAAACTTGATATGATGCTAAAACTGCATTTTCCTTATCTCCCGCAACACTGTCTGCGAGTACTTTCTTCGTTTCTCGAAGTTCAGCGAGTTCAATCCGAAAGTAGCAGATTGACTTAGCTGCACTTCCATGCATGGTTCAGAGATGTTATCATTTGGTTACGGTACACATTCACCCTATCCATGGGCGCCCGCAAGGGGGGGCAAGGGGGGGCGCTTGCCCCCCCCCCTGGAATTCTAAAAAGTTGATGTTTAATTGTTTAATATCATGCCAGATTATTTCATAAACTGAACTTACTGACAGTCATCTAGCATCTGTTATATTCGCAAATTTCTGTAAAAAAATTTAATGTTGCTGACGTTATATTGGTATTTATATTCAAGAAAATTGTTAATGTGCCCCCCTTGGAAAAGATCCTGCGGGCGCCCATGACCCTATCTCCTGTTCTCTGGTAGGCGCCGTGATATGCTATTAGATAATATGTCCATTAGGGTACAAGGAAGGAGTAGAGGTGCGAAAATACTAGGTTTTGTACTATTACCTGCCAGATAGAACACTGAAAAGGACACTATATAGGACTGGTGGGGCACATGGCGACCATGTTTACTTGGTGACGGAGGGGTGATGACGTCATACCTGACGTCACAGGGTGTGAAAGAGAGACAGGGAATTAATATCCGAAAACTAAGTCAGAATTTTCGCTACTGCGCATGTGCGCCTGATTTAATTATTTAAAATTTCACTGTAGACAATAAAAATGATCGTGACGTCATAATTATGACGTCACATCCCCTGTACCTCTATATACAGCACATGTGGTACACCTGCGAGAATGTGACGTAAGCAATAGCCGCCAACCCTTCCTCGTGGCAGGAAGGGGGCGTAACTCCCGCGGTCCTTATGAGCTTGGGTTCATCTAAATATACACATATGCGTATAATCATTATAAGGGATTATTGAAACAAATGCATAACCATAGCGAATAAACATTGTGTGCAATTTGGAAGTACAAATGTAATCATATGATTTACTTTCGTCGTCAATAAACAGGTAAGTATTGGCGTTAGGGGTTGAAGGCAGTCGCCAAGTGGTTACGTTCGTTAGGTTGGTACGTCTCATGCGCATGTGTAGATCGACGATGGCGGAGCGGTTACCTGCAGCAATTACCACGTGGTCGTGATAGTTGTGCCATTACTGTCAATTCAAGTTATCATATTTATTTAATTAATGGCTCGTATATGCACATTGCGCGGTATTATCGAGTTAACTAATTACGGAGTGATTCGTACATTCAAGGTGGTTTTATGTGCTTGTTACGTGTTTAATTGCATATCACAGTGAGATGAACCTAACCTCGAGTGCTTTCAACTTAATGCTGGCTGGCTTCGTGGACGAAGCCGGCAGTACGTGCAGTACCTTCTGTGAATAACATTTGAACACACTACTTCCTATTCTTGCTACTGTCTGAACTTGCAATGTAAGGTAGCCTCCGTTTTCTGTGTGGGTAATAACACTTTTTTTGGGTGGGCGGTGGGTCCCTGGCAAGCATAAAGGAAGGATTTCGCTTCATCTCTGCGTCACGCATCGTTTCATATCGTTCGTACGTGTGTTTCGGATTCCTAAACATGCACCCGCGTTCGTAAATTGGGAACCATAAATTGCCCCATACTGATAGGGCGCTCAAGCGGTATCGAAGCGATCTCTGATGTTTTCTTCCTTTGTTATTAAATTCCAGTATTTTAATGGTTCATTATGATTTATATGGTAACTTTATATCATTATTAGGTATTAATCCAGCCCGGGGGGCCACTACATTTGTAATGTTATAAGTGAGTGGAAATTAATGCAATCTTACTTGGAGAGCGTCTGAGAGGAGAGATGTGTTCATTGCGATGTCCAGGAACCCACCAACCCGCCCCAAGAAGTACATTTACTTTTATAACCTAATTAAGATTATTACACGCCATATTCATTTCTCAAGTAGCTTCTTGTATTCCTATTGGCCAATGTTAAGTGGCACGTGATCTCCTTCTCGTGAAGGAAGTTAATCATAATGCGTTACCAACCCCAGCACAATAAAAGCACAAGTGGCCGCGCTCACGAAACTAGAAGCCTAGGGCCGCTTCGCGGCTTCTAACCGTCCAGACCAATGGTCTTGTCCACGGCAAGAATCCTAACTATCCAGACCAATGGTCTTGTCCACGGCAAGAATCCTAACTATCCAGACCAATCGTCTTTCCTCACGAAACTAGGGGCCTAACGCCGCTTCGCGGCTTCTAACCGTCCAGACCAATGGTCTTGTCCACGGCAAGAATCCTAACTATCCAGACCAATGGTCTTGTCCACGGTAAGAATCCTAACCGTCCAGACCAATCGTCTTTCCTCACGAAACTAGGGCCCTAACGCCGCTAAGTACAGAGGTTGGCAGCACGAGCACTGGTAGAGAATATCCTTTCCGAGTAGGCCGCGAGCGAGGAAACAAACGACAGTCGCTACGCGTGAGTGGCCCCCGGGCTGGACTAATGATCATTATTATGCATTACGTGATGTGAAATGTTCATTTTCTGCTGTAACCCATGGGATGCTTAGTTGGTGTTTGTATGTCCATTTAAATGTCAGATGTTGCTTCGTGACGTCATAGTTTCATCATAGCTGACCTGCCACAGGTTGCAGGGATGAACTATGACGTCATCAACATGCCTACCGTGGCATGAGAGTCAATCAATCAATCAATCAATCAATCAATCAATCAATCAATCAATCAATCAATCAATCAATCAATCAATCAATCAATCAATCAATCAATCAATCCATACTGATCTGCATTTAGGGCAGTCGCCCAGGTGGCAGATTCCCTATCTGTTGTTTTCTTAGCCTTTTCTTAAATGATTTCAAAGAAATTGGAAATCTATTGAACATCTCCCTTGGTAAGTTATTCCAATCCCTAACTCCCCTTCCTATAAATTCTGGAAAGTATGTCCAATTGTTTCCACCTTGCACCAAACTTTCCATGAAACTGTTAATCCTAAAGAACATCAGAGTGTGGATGAAATGTTGGTACCTTTCAAAGGCAGGAGTCATTTGAAACAATATTTGAAAGGCAAGCCAAAAAAGTTGGGCTTCAAAATTTGGGTAAGAGCTAGTGTGGATGGTTGTGTTCACTGCTTTTAACTTTATGACGGAGCCAAGCAACAATATAGGAGTGCACTAGGACCTATTGGTGACACTGTTGTTAGGCTCTGCCATGGAATTGAAAGGAAGAATCACAAATTATTCATAGACAATTTATTTACATCAGTCCCTTTGCTGGAGCACTTGAAATCGCATGAGATTTATGTTGTAGGAACTGTGCATTTGAATAAAATTCCCAACATTCAGACAAAACTTGTGGATGGGAAGCAGCTTCCAAGAGAATCATGCTCAGTTGCAACATTCTGTGACATGACTGTTGTACGCTGGAAGGACACAAGGGAGGCGCACTTACTCTCAACATATGCTGGTGCACAACCAGAGGATGATGTGGAAAGATGGGACAGGAAGGAGAAAAGAACTGTATCCATTGCAAGACCTTTTGCTGTTGGAGAGTACAATAAATTCATGGGTGGTGGAGACTTGGACAGAATGATTGCCCACTATCCTCATGGGTAAAAAAAAAATAGTATCTAAGACTGTTTTTCCACCTCCTAAATATGGCTATTGTGAATATATGGCTATGTTACAGGGAAAAAGTTGAAAAGATCCCTCTGCTTACATTCAAGGCTGCTGTTGCTACATCTCTTATTCTGATAGGGACCACTCCTCAAAGCCGAAAAAGAGGTCGCCCTTCAACTGAGGGGGAAGATGAACCAGTTGCCAAGAAGAGATAACCAGTGAAAAGAGCTGACGGAGAGGTACCGTATGATGGCAGAGGACACTATCCAAACAAAGTAACAGCAAAACAAGCACCAAGATGCCATGATTAATTCTGCAAGACACGTACCAGATACATCTGTAAGAAATGTGAGGAACCTGTGTGCCCAGAATTTTTGGAAAGTTTTCATTATCAATGAAAAACATTGTTTGTTGACCTTGGATTTTCAATATTGAGAATACCTAGTGTAGTAATGTGATAAGTGTATTAAGGAAATACCTTACATATAAATATCATACCTATTTAATGTTTTTAAAATTTCAATAATTTTGCATATGTGATACCTTCATTGTTAACTCAGATATTGGTTATCAGATGCATGATGGCATCAAATGATGCCAGAATCCACAGGTTCTTATGTGGGCCTTTATAATGAAAACGTTATCTTGTAATTTTATACGGCTGTCAGAGCAAGATTTCACTTTTTTTTTTAACGGCAGTTAATTTATGCAAGAAGAGGTTAAATGATTATTCCCTTGGGCGACATACAACAGTTGATGATAAACTCACAGCTTTCAGAGGCCACTACAGTTGTAGGATATAAATTTCCTCAAAACCTGTCAAGTATGGTATAAAAATGTATGCCATTATGGATGCCAGAACGTTTCATACGTACAAACTAGAAGCTTACACTGGCAACCAACCAGATGGGCCATATTGTGCGAATAATAAACCTCTGGATGTACTCAAGAGAATGACTGAACCAATTTACTACACTGGATGGAATGATACTGTAGACAATTGGTTTTTGGATATGAACATAGTTGTTGAATTACAAACAAATATGTATGGCTCACAGGGACCCTAAAGAAGAACAAGCCAATGAAAGAAATGTAGGAAATTGGCTGATAATCCAAGGCCATTGAACTTGGTTTGGATTAAATTGATTAGTACATTGATAAGTTTCAATACTTAAATTATTGTTTTCATTATGACCACGTTATGATAGATGATGACTATATTTTTGTAACTTTAAGATGCATATGTAAAATGTGTAGGGCTTTCACAATGTTTTGAGATTATTTGTATAGCCTTGATAAACACTGTATATTTTTTTTTTCCAAAATGTGAATAAATGAAGTAGGCCTACTTTTTGTCAGTAATATAGAATGTTACACGAGCTTTGTCGAGTCGTAGCGCTTGCCACTTATTGGCATTTAATAATTACGTACAATTTATAAAAAATCGTAATTTTGCATCGAAGTTCCTTTTTTGGACATGGTAGAATTCGCCCTTTAGGTTTAAAACTTTCTGAGACCCGATTTGGAGATAGCGTGAATGTGTATCGGAACCACGAGCACTACGGCGCCTGACCGAGACTGTAGCATGACGGTCGCTATCTGATTTAGTTGCTAATGCGATACCTCGTAGGCCTATTGCGCGCCGAAGTTCAGTTTATTTTTAACGTTCGCAAATCTGTGAATGCTCATTAGACATTCCCTTGATTGAAGAATAATGCTTCAGATCTCGAACAGAATAAAACAGGAGCAGTTATACATTTTGAGCTGCTGAGTCTTTTACCCGAACGCCAATCAAAAACCTCCAAATTTTTCAATAATAAAGGTGATGAATAAATTTTACCTGTTCGACCCTCTTGAAAATAGGCTACATTTGGCGGGACACCATTCACTTTCTCAATACTATGTATGGCGCTTTGACAGCGTAATCATTCCGGTAGTTTGCTCTTTCGTTGTTTGTCAACACGGCATTTTAATAAGTTTTTGTATTCTTTTAGTACATTCTTATTGCTGTGATGGAGACATGCCTTCATGCCTTATTGTTTTAAACCGACTGTATGTCGGGTTACAAGGGCGATAATGAGTAGTGATGAAAAGAGTACAAAAAAAGGTAATTGGACTAAATTACAGTTACCAGATGAATATTTTACTCAATTACAAATTACTTTTTCAACCAGTAATCAGTAAAATTACAATATTACATTACTTTACAGAAAACTAATTTTAAGTATATCACTGATTTTTTTCTTGCCTGAAGCTGTAACAGTACTACAGTACAATTTGCAAGGAAAATACATTATGCATTTTTTTAAACATACAAACATTAAGGTGCTCTCATCACTAGGTGAGCCTAAATGCGATAGCTTGGAACTTTCGAAATGATCTTTTCCCATCATTTTATTTTAGTTAGCCTAATGATTTGTTGCGTTTCAAATAATTTGCCATTTACTTTACAAATAAAATAAATAGTTCTTTAAATTCTCATTGCTATGCTTCGACCTGATCGGTGGAATACATCTGTGCGTTTACTGAAAACACGCCCTACAGGAGCACTTGCAGGAATACCTGTGTTTAATTTTAAGAATATCGCTGGGATAAGTATGATTAGTGGCGTACGCTGAGTCCAAGATATGGGCTACCACTAGACTTAGGTTACCCAGGTTACCCCTTTGCGTTGGTTGGTATAGTGAATGACAAGTCTTTTACGCATTTTGAGCTGTAACGAAGAACAGTTGCCTTATGGATAATACAGGATAAACAGGAGTGTAATTACCTATATTGCACATAACCGGCCATTAACAAAAGGCAAGGAGACGAAACTCCCACACTCCTTATAGAAATTACTAAAAGCCTAAGTGCGCTTACGGCCCAAAGATACAGAGGTTAATTCCATACTACAAGAGGGTAACTAAAGGAGGAACCTTTAAAGCCAAGACCGAGCTCGATAGCTGCAGTCGCTTAAGTGCGGCCAGTATCCAGTAGTCGGGAGATAGTGGGTTCGAGCCCCACTGTCGGCAGCCCTGAAGATGGTTTGCCGTGGTTTCCCATTTTCACACCAGGCAAATGCTGGGGCTGTACCTTAATTAAGGCCACGGCCGCTTCCTTCCAATTCCTAGGCCGTTCCTATCCCATCGTCGCCATAAGCCCTATCTGTGTCGGTGTGACGTAAAAGCAACTAGGAAAAAAAAATTAAAGCCAAGACACGATTTACAAAATTTAGAGTTTGAAAACTTAAGTCACCCAATTGCAAGGTTGAATAGGAAACGGCAGATGGTCACCACGCTTCTTCCCCTTACATTACATATTTCCCAGTACGGAACAGAAACAGAGTTCTCAGACAAGGCCTACATTTAAACCACCAATTTACAAAATTATATTAAAAGAAAACGGCTAAAACCTTTCCCTCAAACTACCCGCAGGCGCTATCACATGTTTAGGAAAAATCTGCCATTACCTTTTATCGCTGGATCTCTATCAAGTCACACTCCTAGGCACTGGAGCAATTCAGACAAGACGGCCCTAAAGTGCCCAGCTTATGTAATTCTGTAAGAGGAAGCTTCCCGATTAAATTGAACCACACTTTGCTTATTGGCTAGAGAACATATTTACAAGCATATGATATTTAGATTACAATAGAGGAGGAACCAGCTGAAGTGTTGGCAATTTCGGTACATTTTAAGAAAAACAGTCTTCAGAAAAAGGTTACCAACAACAAAAATAAAATTTTTTAAGTTCTAGGTTTGTTTTTGGTGCGTGAGTGTGAGCTAGCAAATCGATGTTAGAGCCGTCTAACTGTAGAGGATGAAATTCTTTGGAAGTTTACATGTTCAAGTCCGTTGGCATAGATGGCCATAGAGAAGGCGCACAGTTTAAATAGTCGGGGAACCGCTGGTATTATTATTATTATTATTATTATTATTATTATTATTATTATTATTATTATTATTATTATTATTATTATTATTATTATTATTATTATTATCTTCATACACACTAAACACATCACACTACCATCCACCACAAAATCACGTAATACTGATGGCGTCCAACCACACAGCGTTGGCGTAAGGAAGGATATTCAGCCGTAAAGCTAGACCTAACTACGGTTCGGGCTGACTAATGATTTTAGTAATAGGGCAGGAATAATAATAGCAGTAATAATGTTACTTTCCCCTGTGGGTGGGGCCGGTAGAATATACTCACGGTATCTCTTTTTTTTTTTTGCTAGGGGCTTTACGTCGCACCGACACAGATAGGTCTTATGGCGGCGATGGGATGGGAAAGGCCTAGGAGTTGGAAAGAAGCGGCCGTGGCCTTAATTAAGCTACAGCCCCAGCATTTGCCTGGTGTGAAAATGAACCACGGAAAACCTTTTTCAGGGCTGCCGATAGTGGGATTCGAACCTACTATCTCCCGGATGCAAGCTCACAGCCGCGCGCCTCTACACGCACGGCCAACTCTCCCGGTTACGGTATCTTTAGCCTGTCGTAAAAGGAGACTAAAAGGGGTCCCAGTAGCTTTCATTTTTGTAGCATTTTTGAGCCTGACATTGCTTTTAGTTATTTGTGTCAGGCTACTCGCTTTCATATTTCTTAACCGACCTCCCTTGGTCAACTGTTGTTCTTTTCCTGTTCCGACGGTGTTAGGTTTCCGAGGCCCGGGGAGTCTATAAGTTTCAAGCCCTTTATGGTGCTTGTATTTCTTTGGACAATACAATCATTCTAAGCATTGTTGGAACTTTTCAAATTTTGCTTAGGATGGTTGCCTAGTTATACTTCCCCTTGAGTCAATAGAAACTTGATAAACTGTATTCCTTCAGACCATTTACGAATGAAACTGACCAATTAAAGGATGATGTACTTGAAATACAGGCATTAGTGTAAATAACCACCAAACACACACTTTCCTTGAAATACAGTATACTGGTGCTTCAATTTTTGCACAATAAATGATATTACATAGATAATAATAGTTTGTATGTAGGTACGATAATAAGCTTTTGGCTTTTTTTTTTCACAGAGAATTTTGCTCTGCGTCTTCAAAAGATAATCTCGTCTGTTCACGAGTAAGACCTCTAAATATGAATGAAGGTTTGAATGACTTGAACTTAAGAATGCTTTACCGTTGTCTATAGTAAGTGGTACTCTCATTCGCCACTAGATGGTTCCCTGTGCTCAGTGCGAACCATCTCGTGATGAGGAAAATACGAATTTGGAAAAAATCGGAAAGAAATAATAATAGTGAAAGGATGCCTATAAAAATCCTTAATGGCTGGCAACCACATATTACTTAAGTGACAAAGGGTGTCCCTGTTGAAATACGTATTTCCACAGCTTCCCGTATAACCCCAGACCTGTAGTGTTTAGTGTGGGTAAGAGCTCGAACATCGGGTCGGCGGATGCAGGGTGATTCTGGGCCTACAAGGGGTCACGGCTGGTCCGTGGTCCAACAGCTCTGCACTCTGACCAGCCAATAGAGCAGAGAAGGGATGGCCACGGCTCTACGCCTCGGAATTCAGGAGACGGAGAGGGGCTGGTCCCCACCTTCGGCTGTCTTGAAAATTGTTTTCCGTGGTTTTCCATTCTCCTGCACTAATGTGAATGCCGGGGCAGTTCCTGGTAAGGCAACGAACCTCTATCCCCTCACTTTCCTCAAGCATCTCCTGGTCTGAGAGACGGCGTCACCGTCTAAGAGGCTCACCTCCCTCTTCAAGGAAGGAAGACAGTAGTCGAATATCTTGGAGCGCGACATAGATAGGGCGTGCTCAGCTATTGCTGATTTGTCTGGCTGGTTGAGACGGATATTACGTTGGTGTTCCTTGATACGAGTACCAATGGAACCGGAATGTTTGGCCAATGTATACCTTGCCGCAAGTATAGGGAATTTTGTACAACCCAGGGTGTATTTTGTATGCCTTATTACTAAGAGTGGTGCAGCCTTTGTAAGGCAGACCCTTCAGCGATGACAGGCACCGTGTGTTATAAGTACAATGCACCTTAAAAAAAATAAGAAAACAAGATCTTGCATAGAGAACCTTTATTTTACAGGCAGATAAAAGAATACATAGTAGTGCACATTGCTATTTAACATACTCACTATTCGTATCCAAGCTCTTATCTAAGCTCGTATCCTCCACATCAGGACATCGATGTTGGTTAAGACAGAAATCTGCTTCCAGTTTCTGAAGCCACGTCATGACGTTCATCCTCGTGCTTCATCAACGATCCGAAGAGGCCTGGTCGGACGGTCATCGCTCAGCTCAGCTCGACAAGGTTTGCCTTTTTCTAGGCGAGATAAAGACAATAGAGCTGTGCTAGTAAGTGTCCTATTTGGGGGGGGGTGCCGTGAGGCTCCGCCCCGCCTCACAGCCCGTGGTGACCTACCTGTTTGGACAAATGACCGACAAGCGAGTACTAACGCAGGAACATAGCCTAGTACAAGAGTACAGAATAACTTGAGGTGCAAAGGCTAGTCTTCTGCCAGCTACTTCCACCCCTCCGTAAAGGAGAAGTTATGAGAAACCTCCCTAAACCCACCAGGCAATCCCATATCTCCTTTCGGCACTGGTTACCCTGTCGCGGTCATACCAAGACATCCCCGGCGCTAGACCACTGTCGCTCAAGAGCCACTGTCACCCCCGGTCCATGGCCGCCTGCAAGGCTTTCAAGGTAGAAAATGGAGAAGATAATAATAAAAAAGAAATTTTGACGCGCGGTCGGGAGAGAATAAATAAATAAAAAGTAGTCTTGCAAACGACCATGCGGATGGCCAGTAATGCGAAAGCTCTTCCCAAAGGAGCTACTTCGCATACCCCCTTCAAAGTAGGATATTATTGCCGCCGCCACTTATAATATTAAGGACGGACCGCATACAGAACGTGGTGCCGCACCATTGTTGTCATAGCGCTGATGGTGGTGCTGAATATTGTTTTAAGAGGACGTAGACCTACAACTGGACAATCATCCTCCGATAACACTAATCAGAGGGGGGCGGGAGGGGATAGAGGGGAACCGACAGTTAGAAAATGAAGATATCGACCAAAAAAGACAAAGTCCACTACGGGCATGAAAATGAGACTCCCTAGGTCTCGTGACCTACAGTAATACCGTCGCGGTCTGAAATGAACAAGAGTTGATCAACTGAGGTCGGGTAGGACAGATGAAAGTGAGGAGCCTGTCACAAGCAATGCCAGGGCTCAGCTAAAGACCCCGTGGTCACCAACCCACGCTCCCAAGTTGAGTCCCTGGAGCCTCTTTTAGTCGCCTCTTACGACAGGCAGGAGATATCGTGGGTGTTATTTTATTGCCCCCACCCACAAGGCAAATTAAATTATATTAAAGCTCTCCCACAAACTGTACGTCTGGTAGACGAGAAATGACTGACATGGCGAGCATCACATCTCGACTAGCATTCATCTCTGGTCTTCTGGAGGTAATTTCCGTAATATTAACGTTGTTACTGCTGACTGTTTGACTAGATACTATGGAATAGTATGGGCAAGGTATATAGCGGAAATCATATTAAGGAGATTGTCAAGAAAGGTTACAGATTTCGCCACACGGTTATGGGCGTATTTAGTGGGTGTAGTAAGAATGGAAAGGAGAGGGCGTATAAGTCTCTAGTATGGCATCCTCACCAGGACTACTTGATACGAGAACTGGAAATAATTCAATGGAAAGCAGCACGATTTGTTCTTGGCGTTTTCCGACAAAGGTGTAGTGTTACGAAAGTGTACAAACTTTGGGCTGGGAAGACTTGGAAGTAAGGAGACGAGATGCTCGACTATGTGGTATGTTTCGAGCTGTCACTGGTGAGCTCACGTGGAATGATATAAGTAGACGAATAAGCTTGAGTGGTGTTTCAAAAGTAGGAAAGAAGTATAAAGTTGGAATTCAAGGGGAAATAGGGGTAAATATTCGTTTATAGGAAGAGGAGTTAGGGATTGGAATAATTTGCCAAGTGAGAAGTACAATATATTTCCGAATTCTTTCAAATTATTGGAGAAAAGGCTAGGGAATGTGCCACCTGGACGACTACCCTAAATGCAGATCAGTGATGATTGATTGATTGATTGATTGATTGATTGATTGATTGATTGATTGATTGATTGATTGATTGATTGATTGATTGATTGATCAGTGGCTTATGCTGGGATCAAGACGTGGGCTACCAGTAGACTTAGGTTACCCCTTTCCGTTGGTAGGTTTACTGAACGTAAAGCCTTCAGCGTTTTGAGCTGTAGCCAATAGCCAACGGAGAAGCCTGTTGTGTTGTGAAATCTGCCTCACAAGCTACTGCCCTGGCCTATGTTGCTGCCAATACTTAACCTCTGATCAGTGGAGATGGTAGCCGAAGGTTTAGCAAATTAAACTCCGGCTTTGTGGCTAAATGGATAGAATGCTTGCCTTTGGTCCGATGGCCCCGGATCAATTTTCAGAATCAACCCCCTGATACTGTTAAATCCCCTCGCTTCGGAACTGGGTGTTTATGACGTCTTCGCCATTCATTTTATCCTCATTAGGACACCACCAACCCTACAAAAATGCCGTGCACCATTATTGTTATCATTATTATTATTATTATTATTATTATTATTATTATTATTATTATTATTAAATACAAATGCTGAATTTTGCAGCGGTCGTACCCATCGTTCACTGGTTTATTAGCTTCCTCGGAAGATCAGTGGTGGTGTCTGAACCATGATCACTGGTTCGATTCCAACCAACAAAACAGAACCTGAAATATTGCATTTTATTTTAGCAGTTGTACCTATAAAAATAAAACTATATTGCTCCTTTAACAGTAGCCCTGCAGTGTCTTCCTACGAGGATTTAGAAGGAAATGGGAGTGAAATGCCACCACTCTGTTATCTATATGATTAAGTCAGAAGTATGAGGTGAGGATGTATATACGATGAGTAACGCCTGGTTGATAGTAGTGGCGATCTGACGGACCGAAGCCTAGCATACCTATGCCACCCGGTCCCCGCTCCTATCCGATATACAGTAGCAAGCCGCTATGGGTGATTAGAGAGGAGAGGGAAGAGAGTCTGGGCTGCGATGTCAGTCTTCGATGCTTAGCTCTCAGAAATACGTGCGACGTTTTTTCTCACTGCTTTCAAGTTTTGAAAATGGAACAATGTGTCAGATGCTTACTTTATAATGCGCTTTAGACTTCCATCGTTCTCAATTGAGGTTTGGGCTTCACCGATAGCCTTGGTAGCCCTCAGTATACGCCACTGAGTATGATGTATTTGGAAATGGCTGGAGAGGTAAGAAAGAATCTCGTACAGAACTGGTGAAGTTGTTCTGCTGCAGTAGAACTGAAAAAGTTTTCATCATCATTTGTCTCCGTATCTGCTTCTTACGAATATCAGTTATTAGAAAGCAATGACGATTACACATTTATTTCTAGAAGTAAATTACACGTATAGGCCTGAGGAATGTTTACAAGATGACAAAGAATGTAATCGTTACAAGTACTCCACTTATGTTTACTCAATTACTTCCCAACTCTGATAATGAGCTAGGACATTTCTTTATACCATCCAAAAAGAGCGACTTGTTTTTGATGTGGGCACATGCTATTCCCCGGAAGGACAGAAATCTCACTGCGAAGTTCCGTGTCTAATGTTCATTTCATAACAAGCACGTTATCAAGACTGGTAAAATTTTGATTAACGGCAAAGTGATGGAACTTTTGCGACGGGGATGGCTTGTCATGGATCACAAAGGTGAGGAACAGGATAATATTTAACGACTAGCTTCTGGTGAGGCTGAGAACTGTTGCGAGCTGTTTGTGCTTACCTTACGTAATAAAATTCTCCCCTTCGAATTGGTGCTCTTTTCTCCGTCTGCTGTTACGAACTGTCGGCTTCCCGGCTGCTTGTACTACTGCTGTCACTGCTCGCCTGCATGGCGCATCCACTCTGACGTCACACCTATAGTATGTTCATCTACCCCGCTCGCATACATATATATGGCCTTGTGTCGTTCATTCGGCAGGTCAGTTGTGGTATAACCTTGTTCAAGACAGTGGGAGCTGGAACTCTGCACACGGCTGGACCGTGTCCATTTTACTTGTGAACTTCGTGCTGGACTTCTGTCAAGGGTGAGCAGACACAGTTTCTTTCTATCATTTAACGTGCCCTACCTTGCTATACTTGGGCTTCGCCGTAGTAACGAAAATTGAACTTTGGTCCCTTCAGGACACATCTGAGTATTCGTGCGGGGCAAATGTTCTGCCTTTTGGACATTATATTCCTAAAATGTGGTGTAAATGGTGTACTGGACAGCTGATCTAAAATTCTAGTCCATAAACATTCCTACCTTCTGAGATGAACTTTTGCATCGCGTCTGTCAGTGCTGGGGACTTGGCGGCTTGATCCTTATCCTATCCCATTCCTCCGTTTCCTTGTTCTATCCTTTATCTTCTACCTATCTTTATTTCTTTTCTTATCCCATCTATCTGTTCATTTTGCGTAAAAATGGTGCTTGCTCAAAAGATGTGGTCTGCTAATTTAATTTGTATGTTCATCGGTTAGCTTCAATTTTATTATCGCTTCTGCGCATGCGTGTGTGTTTTAATCCCTTCTGGGATCATTTTTTAGAATTTCTATTGTTTTTTTTCTAATCTACCAAAAGGATCACTCCCTGGACTGGAGATTGGTTTATTTCAATTCTGAATCTCTTGAATTGTTTGGCATGAGGTTACATTACAATGTCTTATTGTAAACATTGTATCAATTTGTGAGCTTATCTAGCAAGTGTATGACACTACCAACTTTGTATTCTACTGGCACGAGCTTGAAACTTATTTGATGTACCTCCCTTCTAGCGTATTGTGTAATTTAATGCAAAGAAACTGTTTTCAGAATCTATGGGTCCCCCCTCCCCTTCTTTTTCTCTTTCCCCTAACTGAAGTGCTGGAACATATGTCCAAAGATTGTAGTGATTGGTGCTTAGGAATTCGATTATGACGATGTAATCAAATTTTGTATCACCTACGTGTCTTAAAATCAAACTTAACGCCTTTATTACGCCATATGCTGGTTCATACTATTTGTTCTGATGTAAAGATAATTTGTTACCCCTTTGAGTTGGTATAATATATTTGTTATTTTCAAACTTTTTTTCCAAAATTCTCTTTCACGAGTTCCTTTCCCCCATTACTTCTGTTTCCACGTGTACCTACCACGGCAATTCTCTTGGGTAGCGGCCCTTTAACTTGTTTATGCACATGTATGGAGCTCTAAATTGCACTGTTTACGGTAATGTTCACACGATGTATTGAACTGTTATATTCCCATGTTGCACGCTTCTCGGCACTCTGCGCGCTTGTGTACTGTCAATTCTGAGTACTTTGATATCTTGTTGTCTAGTATCCCGATCAAGGGCACTCTCTTAAAAGCAAATCTCAATTACAACGCAATTTCTACCAAGTTGATATTAAGCAAAGACACTATCAAGTACAAAGAGCGTTACAGAACCGATAATGAATCCACAGTAGTACAGTATGTATACAATCATGTTATCTGCGCAGTGGGAGTAGAAGAGGGAGTAAAGTGAAGCGAACTGAAGTGAAGTGAAGTAAACATCTTGGAAAATGTCCTCAACACTTTCGCTGGGTTTGATCTTTAAAGGTAATTTAGACTTGAAGGGATCTTTTAAGCCCATTATATTTGAAAAAAAAAAAAAAAAGGTTTTCCATTGTGTAAAACTGCTTGCCCATCCCTGATCGATGCCGAGATAATGCTATGTAGGCTGATTTTTTTCTCTGTGTCTAGTGCTGAACTGCAAATCTTAGAGCGTGTTTATGTGCATATATTGCAGTGGTAAGGAAATCACCTAGGGTGCTGTATAAGAAATGACACGTATTTGTACAAAAATTGTTCGGATACCTAACGTATATTTCCTAGCAGCATACATTGTAGAACAGGGGCTGCCTGGCCGAGACGGTAAAGGCGTGCTCGGTTCGAATCCCCGTCAGGAAGTCGTAAAATTTCAGAAATGAGGTTTCCACTTCCGGAGGTGCATATGGCCCTGAGGTTCACTTAGCCTACACCAACAATGAGTACCAGGTTAATTCCTGGGGACAAAGACGGCCGGGGGTAGAGCTAACCACTCTACTCCATCCAGTGCCGAGGTTACAGATAGTGGAAGCCTTTACCTTCCACCCCTCCAAGGGCCTTCATGGCCTGTACGGGGATGACTTTGCTTTGCTTTGCTTGTCTTGTAGAGCACAATACCGTAATCCTGTAGATCCGCTCTACGGCAGAACCACTGAAACAGGTGAAATGAGCATACTTTCTCTTCTACCATGTATGGGTCAAGTTAAGTTTTATGTAAACTGTAAGTAAGTTTTACAACAATGAAGCCATAGTTCCTGATCTGTGACGTGTATGTTCAATCTTTAAATATTTACAAATATTATTATTGCGGATCCCTTGGATTATCATCATCGCAGCCCACAAGGGCCCGCGGATCACAGTCTGGGAATGACTGATCTACGGGGAAAATAAGGGCCTCTACATGCGCGTTCTTTTCAAGAAAGCCTAGACCTAAATGGATTGAGTAGCAGCGGTTCACTTAACGCCGCTATATGTTAGGGCAGGGCCTCTCAAAGGCTCAGAATCTCACGCGTGCATATCGAGGCGCAGAGACTCCGTGCACTGTGCATCGTTCCGAACTCGGTTCAACTCGGCTTGACTCGGATGGTGTAGTGCGCTGAGAGCGACGAAGCGTTCGGTGATAGACGGCTTGTTTATCAGTGAAATAGATAAGCGCAAGACAACAAAATAATGGAGCAATCTGTTTCAAAGAAAGCAAAGACTTTCGAAAGTCCATTTCAGTCGAACTGGGAACTTTCGTATTTCTTTGTCAGTCGTGACGATAAAGCCAAATGCTTAATCCGTGGGACAATAATTATGTGATAAGTTAATCAAAAAGATTTTTCCAATACAAAGGCTTAGTTCAAATTCTACGAGAATTTGTCGAAGGAAGATTTTCCTAGGCTGCATCGGGAAGCAGTTAAGTTTATTTCTATATTTGGTTCCACATGCATATGTGAAAGTTATTTTCCTGCTTTGACTTGTACGAAAACTAGATTGCGTGCGAATTTCTGATTGTAATTTAAAGAAGGCTCTCAAATTGCTGTCAGCCGGTCCCTTGTTTCAGGCATAACTGGTGTCATTGCAAAGATAAAGGAAAAGAAGAGCTAAAGAAGATAAATGGTCTGCTCAAACCAAATTGAAAGAAGAGTGTTTTAACACCGGTAACGTTGTCCCATACAACAGTGTCCCCGCTCACTGCACATAAACATTTCGCAGTGAGGGGAGGATCAGCGGGGAAGGTGGAGAAGGCGAAGACAGGCCGAACGGGTGAGACAGATGTAGGGGAAGTGGAGTGGGACTTTGCATTCTGGTCAACCTAGTGAAGTCGTCTCCTGCACCTTGCGCCCATGCACTGCAAGGCGCATGCACCCTGAGAGGCCCTGTGTTAGGCTATTCCTCCATTCCTCTGATGATTCCATTTGGAATTACGAGTAAATAACTTGCATATAAAAGCACATTAAAAAGATAAAATATTGCGTTTTGAGTAGAAAATTAATATTTATATGACTTTTAAGAAATAAAAATACATTTATAACACAGTAATTAAACAAGAGCTCATATGAGCTAGGTCGTGCAGTTTCGACCGGGAAGTTCACGTCCTAGTAGAAACGAAAATACTTCACAGTTTATTTTAAACCACTTTACTATTTACATAACAGAATTTAATATTATGAAAACTTAACTTACCGGTATATTTCTTGTGATAATTTGCGTCACATCGTTATATATCTGAAACTCCAACACTTTCCTATTGAGTGGCTTGAAATTTTAAGTCTTTTCTCGACCGTGTTTGTCCATCACCTTCCTGCCAGCGTTGTCCACAGTGGATTCAATAACTTGCTTAGAAACATAGAACAAAGTTCATTGTTATCACATTCGTTGCATTTCAGTTCATTAAAAACTTGGTTTTGCAGTACTGATGGAGTTTGTTCTAACATTTCGTCTCAGCAATAGTGGAATCCACAAGAAGTAGCACCAAAGACATAAACAATGGCTAAGGGTATCTAAGTCCTCCCCTATATTGCCTCTGAACCAGCATATTCAGTGGTGCATTTGTAGTGATTGCTGTGAGCATGTCCAACCTTCTGTCCAGCGGAACCGATCCAACAGACACAGTGCTGTGCTCACATTCTGCCTCCTCTCTCGCTTTCAATAAGACAAAGCCGCTAGCACTATTGAGTAGCTGTGTCTTGTGTAGTGTTGTTTGAAAGTGTAACGGTCAGTTTATCCGGAGCCTTCCCCACTGCCTGTTGTGACCAAAATGATCTGCCTAATGTGGAGATATTATGTAAGGTATGTTTTTCCAGGATTTATTCATGAAAATTGAAAATCTTACTTATCTTAGACACTATAGCTGGTACATAAATCAGTACAGTGGTGGTGACTTTTGTTTTAAGAGAAAGTTCAACTAGGTAACTATCCTTTCGTACAAGTCAGCACATAAAGAGCATCAAAGATAATATTTTTCTGCAGAGAAAGGGGCACAAAAGATCACAGATGTTATAAAAATAATCGGATTACTGTATCTAACAAGAGTCTGCAGACAAGACAGACAGATTCTCGAGGAATTTTCCGGGAGTAATGGTGATGGAATTGAAACATTCGGCCTTGTAATGAATATTAAAAAGTGATACTAGAGTAGCAAGAAGAGCAATTGCTCGAGTTCGTGATATTTTTACCACTTTTGTACTCAACTCTCAGAACAGTTACGTCTTGGAGAGAAGATAACAATTGACGTAATGCTTCCAGGTTTATTTGGTAGATGCTGTTTTCGAAAGTACATACCGTCGAAGCCAAACAAATATGGAATAAAAATTCACGCTCTTGTTGATTCAAGAGTGGTTTATTCCCATAATTTCGAAGTAACCTCAAGGGTGTTTCACGATTAGTAACAAACTACCTGGAGTGTAAAACGATTGGCTAAGCCCTCGTTTGGATCTCATCGTAATATAACTGCGAATAAGTGGTGCAGCGACCTGACTTTTGTCAAGGAACTGAAACAGAAAAGACTGTCCTTTGTCGGTCCTCTGATAAAAAAAGGAAAAAAGAAGGCAGCTTCCACCACAGTTTGTAGTTACCAGAGGTGAACAACAATACTGTCATAAGTGGGTATTCGATTAATTCCAGCGGTCTGTCTGGCATTCGAGGTAATCTCACAACAGCGAAGGAACAGATCGCGAGAGTGGCAACATTTAAATACCTGGGATGTCACATCAATGATGACTGGGACCTTACTCACGAGATCCGATGCAGAATTGAGCAGGCCAGAACTTCTTTTCAGAGACTTAGGAAACTTTTGACAAGCCGTGACCTTTCCATTTCACTACGGACACGACTACTCCGGTGCTACGTTTTCAGCATTCTGTTGTACGGCGTTGAGGCATGGACACTAACTGAGACCATGTGCAAGAGATTGCAAGCATTTGAAATGTGGACGTACCGAAGGATGCTTAAGATACCTTGGACAGCTAAAATGACCAATATAGACGTTTTGCACCGTATGAACAAAGAACCAGAAATTCTCACTACCATCAAGAGAAGGAAACTAGAATACTTTGGTCATATGATGCGGAACTCTAAATACCACCTTCTGCAAGTAATACTCCAAGGGAAAATTAATGGAAAACGTGGTCCGGGGAGAAGTAGGACATCATGGCTCGGCAACTTGAGCCAGTGGTTTGGGGTGACAAAGCTTACTCTGTTCAGAACAGCTATGAACAAACAACAGATCATGCTACTGATCGCCAACGTTCTGCGAGGACATGGCACATGAAGAAGAAGAAGAAGGTCTGTCAACATTGTCAACTCTCAACGCCGGGTGACAGGCGGACTCATTGCCCCCTACACCGTGGGGCCGAACTCTACCCTCTTAATTCTCCCTAACATATCTTCCGACCTGATCACTAAATCTATAACGCTTCCACCCTGCGATCTAATACACGTCAACTTCCCTTTCCTATCCCCTTTCCACCAGCCATTGAAAATATAAAATTTGCCTGCTTCACGTAATTCTCACCGGGCGAGTTGGCCGTGTGGTTATGGGCGCGCAGCTTTGAGTTCACACCCGGGAGATAGTAGGTTCGCACCCCACTGTCGGCAGCCCTGAGGATGGTTTTCCTTGGTTTCCCATTTTCACACCAGGCAAATTCTGGGGCTGTGCCTTAATTAAGGCCACGGCCGCTTCCTTCCCATTCCTAGGCCTTTCCTGTCCCATCGTCGCCATAAGACCTATCTGTATCGGTGCGATGTAAAGCAAATAGCAAAAAAAGAAAACCATAATATAGTACATAATTGTAAGAGTTTTAACCCAAAACTATTTCTTTTTTTACCTTCACTACATCTTCTTCCTCCCATCATCATGCCATCATCTTTGCTGCATGTTGGACACAGATCACCTATGCTGGCGTTCCAATCATCAAATAGCAACATTCCATCTTCTTCATATTTCTCCCCTATGACACTAGTTTCCAATAATAAATCCTCAAAGAATGTATCATTAGCATATGTGAACTCTTGAGGTGACAGTATAGTAAAGCCAAGCATACCTCTTTTCCCTCCCTTTCTCACTCCCCATATTTAACCTGACCCAGACCACCTTTTCTATCTCATTCTCAATGTCTTCGATTAACTCATTAATCCCTTCCTTTATTACGACAACAATCCATTCCCCGGCCTTTGGTCCGCTCTTTTCTTTTGGATTTGTACTTGACCACAAACCCCCTCCACGTTAACACCTTCCCTGTTTCTAACCTCGTCTCTAGGAGCGCCACAATATCGAAGCTTCCTACTAATTTTATTACTTCTTCACTACCGATCTTGCTTAACAATCCTTCAACATTTAAAAATCCTATCTTCCAGTCTAGTTATAACCTAGCCTCCCTGCATCTCCACTTCCTCCCTTATTTGTATTCCCCTCTGCCACATTACTTGATTTACTTCTCGTTATTATAGCCCTCTCACTTTCCACCTCCATTCCATTTTATGAACATTTTGAGATGCCCTTTGCCCTCCTTATCCTCAACAACTTTATTTTTCTTTCCCCAAAGTCCCATAAGCTCAGACTTCTCCCTTTGTCAAGGTCTCTCTTTCTTTTGTTTCTTCTCCCGCATCTTAACCTTTACTGTTGTCTGGGATTGCAGATTATTCAGTTCCTCCCTCCACCAACACCTGCTGAATCCTCGTTTCTGTTCCTGAGCTGGCCTGGACACTGACCCCTGCCGAGCACCCGCCTCTTGCCTCGTCACGTCCTTCCGTTCGCTCTGCGACCAGCCTGTCACCTTGCCTCGTTGCCATGCACTCTTCCTGCCTAAGCTTCTTATCAATTTCCTGAAGCTTAGTCACTAACCACGTTCTCATCCATCTACCATTTGTCAAAACCAGCTGTTGGCCCCTGATGTACGCCCTCAGTCCTTGATGCCTGGCTTTCACTAGGTGCCTCCTCAAGATTTTGAAGGTCTTGCTACCTTCACTCTCCGAGTCTCTTTCCACCCAAATTTTCTCTCCTTGTAAATTCTCAGCGTTTCTCACCATTATAAAGGCCATCAAGGTAGATAACAACCCGACCTTAATTGGCCTATGACCTCTCACTTTACTCACCCTTTCAACATAATCAACTTCACTGAAGTTAATCTTCATTTTGTTCTGTATTACTTCCACCACTTTATATACTACTAGCTGATGTACCCGTGCTTCGCTACGGAATTCTGCATTGTATACAGAATTCTAGGCTAGGTAGTGTACACGTTGTGAGCAAGATTGTATTAAATTGCATAGCTCTTAACGTTACCCTAGAAACGCGACGGGGAAGTCACCAAACGTCTTTTCTCATATGAAGACTGTGTTGGGGAATTTTCATTGTAATGATAGGCCCGCTTGCCTACCATCAGTCACCACCATGTTGGGGAGTTTTCATTATAATGGCAGACACTCACTCTCCAACAGTCATTTTACATCCTCAGAAAGACTGTTATAATGGTTTTCCCAACTGAAATGGACATAGGTCATTGCAATGACGTCGGTAGGAATGGCGCGATTAAAAGCAATGCTTTCATATGAAATACTCCATCAAATGAAAGACCACACAATTTCTCACTTTTAACCAACAGTACTATGCTGGAACGACTAAGCCGCAGACAGCGCTGATCTGTGAACACTCTTCGTCTTTTTTCGGTGGTGTGTGGTGGGTGGGGTGGAAGGGGAGGCGAATAGTGGAGAGTCCCAGGGGAAAAAACTATGCCCTTTTACTAATCTGTTTCCTAGGAGTACCCGATGAGTCGGCAAATCTCAATTCACTACACTGGCAACGGAAAAATCTATCTGACTTGGAGGCAATTTTTTCCTCCAAGCCAGAGGAGAAGCCCCCTCTTCACTGCTAATTTGGAGTTAAATGAATGTAGAATTTAATAAACGTGAAGAGGGAGAAGCTTTTCTTAAGAAACGGCTCTTTTCAGTGTTGACATTTTAGTTATTTAGTGAATTGTGTTGCTATAATTTGAAATAGGCTTAAATTGTAATTCTAGACCAGGTCATACTACTACTACTACTACTACTACTACTACTACTACTACTACTACTAAGTGAGCCTCTGTCGTACGTGTGTATACAGCTCAATCAAAACAGCGCGTCAGAGTAGGGATCGAATAGCTGGAATACTATGATGAACCATTGTGTTACTTACCTGCAGTATCAGAAAATGTATGGTCCAGAGGAATGGCATGCTAAAGAAGAAAGTTTTTCAATTCCCCAGCTATTTCCCGACAGTGTTCAGTCAGGCTGTTATCCTCGGTACGCAGTAGTAATCCCATCTATCGGAGTTGAGCGGCACCATAAGAAACGAAGAACATCACAATAAACAATGGTCAATGTAAAGTTATTGTTGATCGGTAACAAACAATGGTCAATGTAAAGTTATTGTTGATCAGTGTTATGCGCTTTCGATATTGTAGGCCTTCTGAAATATCACTCTTATCATAGTCGGTACAGTAAAACCGAATGAAACATAAATTATCGGAAATTGTATTGTCTATAACCTTTGTTATGTAGTACTTTTCGATAGCACCAATAACATAGGTACCGGTATTTAAAAAGTAAATTTTAGGTGCCTTCCCCTAAACTACCATTTTATCTCGGGCGAATAAAATTATTTACAGCCTAGACTGTAGTTTCTTATTCCCCGACTCTATATAGCGGTTTCCATTAAATTCTGTTAACCCATTTTCTCGTAGCTTGGCGTTGATATGGTCTTAGCAACAAAAATACAAATTCATTAATATCTGTGTTATCAGAGCCGGTACGGTAAATTGTATAAGACATAATTGAATGGAAATTTAATTCTACATAACTTTAGTTATATAGTATTTATCGACACGACCACTAATAATATAAATATTCGATAATTAAATTTAAGGCCTTCTCCTAAACTACCATTTCATTTAGCGTGAATAAAATAATTTAGAGCCTAGATTGTAGCGGCTCATCTCCCGACTTTACATACCGATTTTCATTAAATTCTCTTCAGCCGTTTTCTCGTGATGCGTGTACAGACAGACAGACAGACAGACAGACAGACAGACAGACAGACAGACAGACAGACAGACAGACAGACATTACGGAAAAGTAAAAAGTACATTTCCTTGTTACTATGGACATGACCGATACAGAAATACCATTCTTTTCAAATTCTGAGCAATGTACAGACAAAACTCATATATATAGATGTCCATTTTATTTTCTTTCACACCCTCCTGGACACCATATATAAATATACATTTCCTCAAACGTTCCTGATTACTGATTGATTCCTCTTTCTTCAATTTATCCACCTCCTCTTCCAAATGTTTTACCTTCTTCCTCTATAGCAACATCTCTTCCTCATTACTTCCCACCTTTGACATTGACTCACACATTTTGTCCTGGATCCACCTCTTCATGTTTTCAAACTCTTTTGATTGATCCTGAATCACTTCCTTAATCTGGTCCAATTGGCAGGTGTCTTTAACCACCTACTTAATGGCTTCAATGTCGTCCCAGCTGATATTTCTACTTGAATTCGGGCCGGGATTCAATTCCACACCCCCAATCATTAGTAACACTGCCACCACAGCCGCCACCAAAATCACCTCACTCATACTTCCTAGATCACCCTTGCACTCCATTCTTTTTGTTGTTTTCCTCTTCAAACTCCCCTGCATCTTCCAATTGCGGCTCGACATTGCTCTACTGCAATCATTTCTCTGCACTCGAGACTCAGCACTCTCCACTCAGCACGTTCGCTTTCACTGCTTGCTTCGGCTATACTGTGTCTAGTTTTAGTAGAAATACTGAAGTACTTGCTTTCAAAATGTTCAGTACATACTACAGGTTTCGAGGAAGGTTGACACAAACTATTTTTCTCGTCGCCCCGACGTGGTATACATTCGACCCATTTTTCTCGTAATTCTGCATTTACTGGGAACTCGTGGAAAGAAATTCCACTACCTTTTTGAAGTTTATTCTTGCAGACTGGTACATACGTTGCCTACGTGATGTACAAGACTTGGAATTACTGGCCAGCTGATGGGATCGTAGAGAGTTTCAGAATTCGCCACTAGATGTCATCTTTATGGGCTGATCTATACAATGCTCTTAAATGAGAAATAGCACAAATCTTTTGATTTTCACCTGATAAACTCATAAAAATGATATAAGGAATGGAAAATTTACCAAAAAAGAAAGAATCTTTTTAAATCACATAATATTTATTCCGTACCTGTTAGTCTATAATATTTTGAAAAATCGTTTAAATATTCAAGACTAGCTAAAACCGGCCACGCTTCGCTGTGGTTCAGCCTGATACGAAATTAATGGGTAATTATATAAAGGGTTTCAAGTGAATTTGTGATGAATCGCACTTTTGAACATCCGAATTAAATTATTGTTGTCATGTAACACTTTTTGCAACGACTCAACAATATTCCTTCTGACTCCAGTAGAAATTTGGCATCGTGCATTCAATTGGTCGTTTTCATTTCCGATGAAATAGATTTTGTGAAATGTATGATTATTGCTGGGAATAGGAAGCAAAAATCATTGGTAAATTTGTCCCTGAATTTTAAATGTCGGCGTAAAATGCTCTGTTATAACGTTTGCGCCGAATGAAATCATCTGAAAACAAAAATGCAATTTCTTTGTTTTTGAGGAAATGTTTTGAACAATCGGTAATTCCTTTTAACAAACTTTTCAGTGGTACTTTCTGGCTGCTCAAGTTCAGGCAGCTTCACATTTCCTCTCGTGCAGCACATTCCCGGGGCTTCTCCTTTAAATTGCATTGCTGTGTAGTGTGGACAAACTTCGTCCATTTTTCCGATTTGAACGAATTTACATGAGGTATTGTATTGACTTTCCGGTTAGTACGAAAAGGCGATTCGACGATATGGAGCTCGATCATTCAGATATTACAACTGCATACGTGTTCGCTGTTGATCTAATTGTTCTTGGCGTTGTTGAGATGATTGTGCTGCATAACTCGTAAGACTTCAGGTCTTTCTTCCTACTGATCTGCTGATTCTCTGCTCGCCTTTGAGAAGTTCTGACTCTAACACGTCCATTGTCGTTCTTTGATTGCGTGTTGAGAGTGGCGGCCTATGTTCGACCCTGGGCGAGGCATTACAGATGATTAATGAATGTCTTATTATGATTAAAGACTAAAGTACTGTGACTAACAATCTTTTATTATTAAGGATATGAAGCCCGATCATTCAGATATTGCAACTGTATACGTCTTAGCTGTTAACCTAATTGTTCTTGATGTTATTGAGACTATAATAATAATAATGTTATTTGTTTTACGTTCCACTAACTACTTTTAAGGTCTTCGGAGACGCCGAGGTGCCGGAATTTAGTCCCGCAGGAGTTCTTTTACGTGCCAGTAAATCTACCGACACGGGGCTGTCGTATTTGAGCACCTTCAAATACCACCGGACTGAGCCAGGATCGAACCTGCCAAGTTGGGGTTAGAAGGCCAGCGCCTTAACCGTCTGAGCCACTCAGCCCGGCATTGAGACTATTGTGCTGCTCTTCTTCTTCTTTTCGATGCAGCTCATAAAACTCGTACTATGGCTGGCGAAAACACGGACGACGATCGACTACTTTTAGAGTTTTGCGAGCACATGGCACATTTATTAATGTTTATTCACATTTACAATAACAGGCAATGATTTACCTAGGTACATGGAAGTACATCTCGATCACGGCATGTTGGATTCCTATTCCCACATAACAGGCAGTGAGTTGCCTAATTACATGAACTTCCTAGCAAGAAAGGTCCTTCATAAAACATGGTGGCGTGTTCCCGTCCTCCTATATGCAGCAATTCTTACCCAACGACATGAAAGATATAGACTGCTAAATATACTCGTTACAGCGCCTGTAACTGTCATGGTGGCTGACACTTCTTCGCCTTGATAGCTTTTTTTTTTCCTAGTGGCTTTACGTCGCACCGACACAGATAGGTCTTATGGCGACGATGGGATAGGAAAGGGCTAGGAGTTGGAAGGAAGCGGCCGTGGCCTTAATTAAGGTACGGCACCAGCATTTGCCTGGTGTGAAAATGGGAAACCACGGAAAACCATCTTCAGAGCTGCCGACAGGGGGATTCGAACCCACTATCTCCCGGATGTAAGCTCACAGCCGCCAGCCCCTAACCGCACGACCAACTCGCCCGGTGCGTTGATAGTTAGCCCTATTATCAGTTGAGTTGATGAGGTTATTTGTTATTGCAAATTAAATTTTTATTTAAAAATAAACACATTTTCAAAGACTCTTAATAATGCATTAACGTTATAATGAAATAAGGGCAGTGAATATGGTAGGCATTTGCTTGGTTTAAATAAGAATTACGTATGTAGAAGGACCATACACTAACTATAAAGTCCTCGACTACAGGAAGACATGTTATACGTACAGCAGTTCATTGAGGAATGCACACGCGTAGAGAAAGATACCACTGCCTTTTAATGGCATACCTTCAGTGTCATTCTGGTATAAATTTTGAATGTTGCTTCTTGGTCTAGTTTGTTAGGTTTTATGCATTTTGCTACTTACCATATGGCTACCTTCTGAGAACTGCCGTGCAACAAACACCATAAACGCCCGTTGCTTGCGGCATAGAATATATCTATGACATCTCCTGCCTCACGTAAGGGGCCACTAAACGGGGTAACTCCAGATTCTAAACTTGAGATCAGAGCCCAGGCTGAGTGTAGCCTTCCTTCCACATACGGTATTGTACCAACTTCACCACTTTAATAGTTCTATCGGACCTCACTTGGTCAACTCTCGCCTGACTTCATTCTACTGAATTCATAGCCTACATTTATTTATTTGTATGTTTTTGTTTTGTTTATTTTATCCTTGTACGCCTTGTTAAAGACCGTCCTCCATCACACAACAACTTCTACGGATCATGTCTGTCTGTAGGAGATTCAGAGGAAATAACCATGTTTTGCCTTCAAGTGTCATGGCTCCCAGTGGCTCAAGTAGATTCAAAATCGAGCTCAGTAGCTGCAGTCGCTTAAGTGCGGCCAGTATTCAGTATTCGGGTGGTAGTGGGTTCGAACCCCACTGTCGGCAGCCCTGAAGATGGTTTTCCGTGGTTTCCCATTTTCACACCGGTCAAATGCTGGGGATTACCTTAATTAAGGCCACGGCCGGTTCCTTCCCACTCCTAGCCCTTTCCTGTGCCATCGTCCCCATAAGACCTATCTGTGTCGGAGTGACGTAAAGCAACTTGTAAAAAAAAAAAAAAAAAAATGTAGATTCAAAGATGGCCATCAGATTAGCAGTCTATATGTTTGATGTTGTTGGTATATGAGCTAGCGAGAGAAAGGTTCTTTATAGAGGATCTTCGAGAATGAATGCTATTACATTCTACACCTATCTTTTTTGCTATTTGCTTAACGTCGCACCGACACAGATAGGTCTTATGGCGACGATGGGATTGGAAAGGCCTAGGAATTGGAAGGAAGCGGCCGTGGCCTTAATTAAGGTATAGCCCCTGCATTTGCCTGATGTGAAAATGGGAAACCACGGAAAACCATCTTCAGGGCTGCCGACAGTGGGGGCTCGAACGCACTATCTCCCGATTACTGGATACTGGCCGCACTTAAGCGACTGCAGCTATCGAGCTCGGTCACCTGTGTATCAGAGTGCGTTAAAAGAACTACACGACAAGAAGAAAGAAATATGGAGCACGTTTTACACTACGGATGCTATGATGACTCAAGATTGGCAACGTCCAAATTACGACCTGCGACATATCATGACGCGATTCGCTGTGCATGGATTCCATCACAAAATATGCGACAAGACAACACATCACGACCCTACTAATGACTGTACAAGCAAATTGTGCAAGAAACTTTTTTTTTTTTTTTTTTTTTGCTAGTTGCTTTACGTCGCACCGACTCAGATAGGTCTTATGGCGACGATGGGAGAGGAAATGGCTAGGAGTGGGAAGGAATCGGCCGTGGCCTTAATTAAGGTACAGCCCCAGCATTTGCCTGGTGTGAAAATGGGAAACCACGGAAAACCATCTTCAGTGCTGCCGATAGTAGGGTTCGAACCTACTATCTCCCGAATACTGGACACTGGCCGCAATGAAGCGACTGCAGCTATCGAGCTCGGTGTGTGCAAGAAACAATGCGATCGGTACCATCTTCGAGAGTGAACGGAAAGAACAACGTCGTTGACCTCATTTTGTAGTGAATGAGCAATGTACGATATTGTATTTATTTCTTGGCCATTGGCTGCATTAAATTCTATTATTTTTGATGTTGTTCTTACCGGACTATAATGAAATGGCGTATGGCTTTTAGTGCCAGGAGATCCCAGGACGGGTTCGGCTCGCCAGGTGCAGGTCTTTTGATTTGACTCCCGTAGGCGACCTGCGTGTCGTGATGAGGATGAAATGATGATGAAGACAACACATACACCCAGCCCCCGTGCCAGGGAAGTTAACTAATGATGGTTACAATTTCCGACCCTGCCGGGAATCGAACCCGGGCCCCTGTGACCAAAGGCCAGCACGCTAACCATTTAGCCATGGAACCGGACACCGGACTAAAATGATATAGCGTAAGTCGTTGTCACCTAGCGACAACCTGTCCATCAAGGTCGATCCAATCTTGGTGCGGCTTTGTAATTAAATTAATTCCATAAAATTACTCATTATAAAAAATTACCTATCCGATTTCGTTCAAACCACTTCCTAAACACGCTCGTATTTGGATGCAACGTTGTGTCAAACTTTCAAGTCAATCGACCGACTACTTTTAGAGTTTTGCGATCACAACATACGCAGGCTGAATTTATATATATAAAGATGTTCCTGTCTCCCCATTAGTGTAGCCAATGCAGTTTTTTAATGAATTCCTGTGTGTAAGTTTTAGGCAACCCATTGATCTAATTAAACTTTAACCATTAGGTGATTTTCAACGCCGGTAAACAGATATTTTCAAAGTAGTCTTGCCAACTTCAATGTTTTTATTTCTGTACGGGTCTAGCTGCTCTACAAGAAATAGTTAAATTAAATCGCCATTATTGTCATTTTTTACAATTTAATTTACTGTCTTGTGTACTTTTGTTGTTTTCACTTTCTTCTCAGATTTTAATTCTTTCAGTTTCTGTCGGAGCTTATAATATTATTTTCTTGCATCTATCAGTTGACTTCGTCAACAAGATAGATTACCTTCTGTTTCAATTGTATTTATGTTTTCGGGGTACTTTTTGAGTTGGGATGGATACTAGAATTGCTACTTTTGTCATAGGATGTAGAACATCTTCGTAGGTGGAGAATAAAATTGCCTGTTGTCCATCTCACAACATTGTCGAGGTCTTTTTTGCAGTTGCTCACAATCTTTTAACTCATTTATTACTCTATACAGAGGAACATTTTTAAAATAAGCTTTTTTAAACTTTCATGCTCAATAAAAGCATTTTTGAACTATGTTTGTAATTGTGATAGGATTTACATATTTTGAGGTTTCTGTAACAAATTTATGTACATATATATGTTAAGAGTACATACGAATCCGGACTTTTGTTATAAGCCTAAAATTTATTATTTTTGTCTTCAGTTTTGACACATTTGTTATCAGTTAGGTGAATACTTATATTGAGACGATCACAAATACCTAGTTCACTAACAGGACGAACTAACCAAACGTGGTTAAAATCATCGGCCCGGCAGTAAATCGAACCCTGAACCCTATCGAACTAAGTCCATTACGCTGAACATTTATCCAAGTGGGCGGAATTTCAGAAAAATATTCTTAAGACATTTTCCATAGGCTGGCCTATAGAAAATAATTCATTTAATCTATTCGTCTTTTGTAAAATAAATATTCAGTTTTCAGTCTAAAATTTTACAGGATCCTACCAGACTTCATCACGAATAGTTTTCGCGCATTCGTGCTAAAAGAATAAAAAAATAATATTTTAAACGTTAAATTTTCATGATGATCACAAAAATATATTTCATCATTTCGAATTTTCCTTAGAGTAATTACACTTGTAAAACCCTTACGTACCGGGCGAGTTGGCCGTGCGCGTAGAGGCGCGCGGCTGTGAGCTTGCATCCGGGAGATAGTAGGTTAGAATCCCACTATCGGCAGCCCTGAAAAAGGTTTTCCGTGGTTTCCCATTTTCACACCAGGCAAATGCTGGGGCTGTACCTTAATTAAGGCCACGGCCGCTTCCTTCCAACTCCTAGGCCTTCCCTGTCCCATCGTCGCTATAAGACCTATCTGTGTCGGTGCGACGTAAAGCCCCTAGCAAAAAAAAAAAAAACCCTTACGTGAATCAGACAATTAACAGAAGACATAATTTTATAGTACTTAATGAATAGTACTGACTCAGAAGCACGAAAATAAAGGCTCGCAAAGAAAAACTTCTAGCCCGAGGAAAACTCAACAGATGTAGTACAAATTCAGAACTACAGAAATTTGAGCAAAAACCCAACATATATTTCCTAATGGATAAGTATAGCAAAATTAGACATTCTAAAGTCGTTTTTGGGCATCTTAAGTCTCCCTATAGCATCGTTCTGACTACCGGTTAACGTGTTATTTGTTATTAGTCATAGTTTGATCGTGATCTCATGCATTATTTTGTTGCATCAGAACACACCCGCAAGTTTTATTAAAATTATATCATACTTTATTAGTACTGAATGAAATATAGTCTGACCATAAGTAATTCTGCAAAATTCAAGATATAAACAATTCTTCGCGAGTGTCAATAAGCTGGAACAGACCTATCAACTGACTCAAAACACCTACAAGCTATGCCTGTTACGAAATTCGAAGCTGAATCACACAACAGTCATCCGCCTGGAAGCCCTGTGTACCATGTAATGCCTGTCACCGAACAGAAAATCTATATTGAGGCTATGTAAATCAGAGAAAGATATATATATGTATATTCTTAGAATGATCCTAACCCCGGTACTGGAGACAGCAAAATTCAGAGTTCTACCCCCGATAGAGAGGCTCTATGAGGCTCTATGACTGAGCCAGAAAAGCGAGAGCAGTTTTCTATCTTCGTGTGGCATGATCATCTCCCAAACGACTGACCAATCGCCGATTCAGGTTCTGGCAAAATAAGAAAGTCCGTACCGCAGGGCTATTGGAGAGTGAGACATAAAAGAACTGGAGCTGACATACAAAACAGGTAGATTGTGAGACAGATCCTAAAGAGATTCCGCGGTTTTCAGGAAAAACCTCCGAAGAAGGAGGGTACCCCCTGGTCAGAAGAAAGAAAGGAGCTATACCGGGGGAATATGCGACAACACTTGGCAAAGATCAAAGCCCAACGGTGGAACAAGCGCGGTCTCAAGTAGGCCTGTAGGAACGAGGAAGAATCAAATTAACTTTTATGCAGTGTTTAAACAAATAATTATTCTATATATATAAGTTGTAAATTCATGAAATTAACGTATATTATATAAACAAGAACAAACTATTAAATATAACCCCTGTGGGTGGGGGACGCAGACAGAGAATACACCCACGATATCCCCTGTCTGTCGTAAGAGGCGACTAAATAGGGCGCCCAAGGGATGATCGAATTAGAACCATGAAACTACTTATGATTAGTACCATCACGCGGGGAACACCATGGGTCGCCTTTACTTGCGAGTAGTACCACTATGTTAGGTACACAGTAGGTTTGTGATCAGTAGCAACAGAGAGTGGTTCACTGTGGTTTTACAGTAGCCAGGATCAGTACCTGTATATGCGGAACACCACTGGCTTATGTTGCCAGTGATTAGTACCATTATGTGAGAAATACCACGGTTCTGGGCGTTGCCTGTGATTAGTACCACTATATGAGCGACACCGTGATTAGTACCCACTATGTGAGGAATATCAGAGGAATACCGGCGCCGTGATTAGTACACCTATGAGGGGCACACCATGGGTTTGCGTTGCCTATGAGTGGCGCCATTATGTGAGAAACACCATAGGTCGGTGTTACCTGTGTGACGTACAGTACTTATGAGTAGTGCCATAATGTGTGGAACACCGTGAGTCTATGCTTCTTTTGATTAGTACCGCAACATGAGAAATACCATGGTTGTACTTTATTTGCGATAAGTACCATTATTGACCTGGATTTTGGACCCCTTTCGACAACAAGCATCATCGATTCAGGATTGTGCTTTGGAAGCAGCCCCTTGGTCAGCATGTACTATTGTTTTAAGATAGTTTCTGAGAAGATGGAGCATTGCGGGTCAGATCCACTGATTGTTTTAAGTTCATTATCGTATTTTTGAATTCTATTCAATGGATCAATTCTGGAATTATTTTAAACTTTCAGTATTGTGAGTTGAATCTGCTGATTATTTTAAATTCATATTCATTTATTCATTCTTCATCATCGCGTTTTGAATTCTGGTCAGTGGATACATTTTGGTCTTTTAAATTTGCATTACATTTCGTCTCATTTCATACCATTAGGGGCCGACGACCTAGATATTAGGCCCCTTTAAAAGGGGTCATACGCTACTCATGCCATGTTTTGTTACCACTTGACAAAAATATGACTACCGGGCGAGTTGGCCGTGCGCGTAGAGGCGTGCGGCTGTGAGCTTGCATCCGGGAGATAGTAGGTTCGAATCCCACTATCGGCAGCCCTGAAAATGGTTTTCCGTGGTTTCCCATTTTCACACCAGGCAAATGCTGGGGCTGTACCTTAATTAAGGCCACGGCCGCTTCCTTCCAACTCCTAGGCCTTTCCTATCCCATCGTCGCCATAAGACCGATCTGTGTCGGTGCGACGTAAAGCCCCTAGCAAAAAAAATATGACTATTTCCTACATTATTTCAAGTAGGACATTGAAAATCAATTTAATGGTATATAACATCCTAGCGTATTGTTTGATGTAGTACAAATCAAAATTTAATGTAAAGTAGCCGCATTATTAATTAACAAATTTTGATAAATTTATTAACCACATGATATGACAAAAAACATTATAACTCTTTAAATATGAGCTTAAAGGTTGTTTTATTTCTTTAGAATTAAAACTGACAGAATATTGTAGAGGATGGACTAAGATGAAATCTCTAAGTGCACTCAAATTAACTTGGCAGATTAAAATAATATATACATATAATTTTTACATTTTTATGACCTGTTTATATCATTATATTACGTCTAAATTTTGTTTTTGTTTGTTTGCTATTTGTTTTACGTCGCACCGACACAGATATGTCTTATGGCGACCATGGGATAGGAAAGGTCTAGGAAGTGGAAGGAAGCAGCCGTGGCCTTAATTAAGGTACAGCCCCGGCATTTGCCTGGTGTGAAAATGGGAAACCACGGAAAACCATCTTCAGGGCTGCCGACAGTGGGGCTCGAACCCACTATCTCCCGATTACTGGATACTGGCCGCACTTAAACGACTTCAGCTATCGAGCTCGGTCTCTAAATTATGTCTCAGTTCCATTATTTTAATTCATCCTCTATATAATTCCTTTTTGACCAACTATGCAAAGTTTTATTTAGATCAGACAAATGGTTCTTGTGATATTACGTCTCTTGTTTGAAAAAAAGAAGTTTTCAGGAAATCGCTTGTAAAGTTGTCACACACAGGTGAATTCACCGTTCACCTTAGAAGGCTCCACTGCCATATGTTATACCCTCTGTCTGGATGTTCTTTGATTTTTATTCCAGTCTGAGTCTTCGCCTAGTCCTTCTAGCTTCCAAAGTTGAGTTTTTTAAAACTGTTTTTTTCAGCTGAATCTACACGTACCTTGTCAAACTTGCTCAAAGCTTCCACGGTAGTCTTCCCAACTTTGATTCGCAATGCTTTCAGTACTTGTAGACTACTGCTAGCTCCATCATTAAAACTGGCCACTGCACTGTAGGTTGCTATTTGAACAATTTCATCACCATTGCATGATGTTTTGGGACAAATGGACCAAACTTTACAGTTGAATGACTCATTTGCATTTTGGTTTCTCCCTTTTAGACATCTTCTTAATAACTCTGTTTTGCCAACCCAGGTATATTAACTTCCAGGTTATTTCACATTTCCATGACACAATTTGCAACACAAATGTTCACTTACATTATCCACTAAAGAAGAAAAATCTATAATCCTGCATGACACGCTTTTAGTATCCTTAGCATCACTGACAGGTGGCCTAAGCTCTCACCCAAGTTTCCTGGCTGATGTCCTAGGCCTACTGGATACGTCAATAATAACATTGCCATTATCACCTGTCTCTTCATTAGAAAAGCGGTTTCCATCAAATCTACTCTTTTTCCGTCTTGCAACGTTTCCTGTAGGCATTATGATCACAATTCACAACACAATGTAATAGACGCACGTGGTAAGTTTCAAAACAAAGTGCTACTACCCCAAGGAGAACACAACATAAACCTTGGAAACAGAAGTTCAAAGCTTTCCACTCTCAAAAACAACTCGCTAAACCAAGGATACAGGCATGGCCTACGTGTATACTAACCAACCATGCAGCCAGTGATATAAGAAATTGACAAAAGAGAAACCACACAACCGTCTGGCGCTGTACATTTGCATCCATAGCGACGTAGCCACGCTCATCACAATGTGCAAGCTGTCACTAAAATGCAAATATCTCTAAAACTATGAGGAATTTTTACATAAAACTTCGTATCTGTGTTTAGAAAGCCTCAACATTTCCTATGAGATTTATTTTTTAGTATAATCTACTGTATGACCCCCCTTAAACAACAAGCAAAATATTCTATTAAGTATGACACTGAGATGACATATTTTTAACATTAATAATCAGTTTTAATAAAAATGTAAGTATATTTTCTTATTATCGAGGCACTGGAAGATTTTTAATATTTATGTAACCTGTAAACATTTTTCATAATTATAGTGAAACAAATTGTTATCTCCATTTTTTAGACTAATGACAGAAATCTTTGTCTCATGCTACACGCGTGTGTTAAAGCGTGCCCCGTCCGCTGGACTGTCATAAATGTATCTTTACACTTAAACCGTTGAATTGTAAAAGGTTCTGCTGTAAAAATATGTCAAACCTTTTTCTGTAAAATCAATTTGAAAGTACAAGTATAGCGTTTTTATTTGCTTCACTTTTTGTCTTGGGAAAATCCTGTCTTCCCGAAAAAATACAGGGGACCTTGCTACTACAGATGACTCATGTTTATGTAGTTGTCTATATAAATTAGGCAATTGTCTTGTATGAGCCCGTCTGGTAGCAATGATCAAGTCTTTATGGTCTGCCACCGTGGTTAGTTTGTTCGCGTTTCTTTGGTGGAAAATGAAGAATAAAATCATCCTCAAAATGTTCGCCGGCAGGGTAGAAGCGTTGATGGAATACCATTTCTAATCACTATATTGCGTGCCAAAAGCTTGGGTAATTCCAAACCTCACCGCGGTGTTCATGTGGAATGAGGGGGGCGTATGACTTTGTTGGTGGTAATTCGTGCGTCGGATTAGCACGTAAACCTTGAGCAGACACCGTGGTGTTATTCGACAAGGGTAGGCTGCGTTTTGAGACCGGGTTTCACTCTTTCCTTACCCCCATCATAATCATCATCATACACTCAGACTCGCAGATCGTCAACTAAAAATACCTGCACCAGGCCTCTCCGAAGGCAACACATCCACACATCACATCTCACATAGTCTCATATATTGTAACTGTTTCTCTTTTATTCCAGTTTTGATCTCGGTAGGATACTTCGATTTTATTTATGGGGACCCTCCAGATCAGGGCCTCTCAAACGCCCAAAATCTCACGCGTGCAAATTGAGGCGCAGAGTTCCTGTGCACAGTGCATCGGTCCCACTCGAACCAACGCTTCATCTCTGGGCTACTCGGCTAAGCTGGCTCAACTCGGCTCGGATTTGGAGCGCTACGGAGCAAGTGAGGAAGAGGGAGACAGGCGTGGGGAAATAGAGAGACAGCGCTTTTGCTCCAAATCGAGAAGTGGGGCTCTGCACTACTTTGTCAACATGCCCTCGGCTTCCGGAGCTTTTTGAATTCTCCGCAGCATGGAGTCCACAGAATTGCTGACATGTTAAATAGACGTTGTAGCCGTCATATGGATATTCGCGTGGTAAATCCACACTATTTCTTCGAGCAATCTCAGTATACACATTCGACCAGAAAGGCCTATTGCAGCACGACTGACCCTATGAGCAATACCATTCATGACAGATGCCATAACTCAGCACCACCTATACCCCAGCAGCTTCCATTTTGTCACAGCCATGGATGAGACTACGACTTGCTCTGGCCGGCCTCAAGAGAGAGATGCAAAAGAGCTGCAGCCATCAAGAAATAGTAGTAGGAACTGGACAGTTATCCTGCTGGAAAACGAATCCTTGTCGATAACGTTTTGGGGCGAAAGAAAAAAAAACGCGTTTTCCAAAATATCAATATATTTGCGAGTGGTTAACCGGCCATATGCAATCTAACATGCCAGCGTCATCGCGAGAGATCCAGCCCCAGCATGACATGCTGAAGCGTTCCGACCTTCGACGCCGTTCCCATGGCGTGGATCATATCTGGTACTAGGCTCGCGATACACTCGGAGAGAACCCCTGCCAGTCACTTGAGATACATGTCTCGACGGAGAATACGACGCTTCCTCGGACTACATTCCCTAACTGATAAAAAAGGGTTTCACGGTCCACAGCATGCTCCTCTGACATGGTCTCATTCCCGACGGCCCTCCGACTACGAAGATGACGTCTCTTCTAGGATCAGTGGTAGAGTGTCGGCCTCTGGATCACACAGATTTCTGAAGGGTGAAAAAAGAGTCATTCGACACTCCACATCGTACGATGTTGGCATGTAAAAGATCTCTGGTGACACATAGGCTGTTTTACCAGACAAAAATTAGACATGATACTGTAAAGGCTTTTGGGCTTATGCCGTGTCAGAAAATAAGGTGAAATTCTTTACGTTTCGCAGAAAACTGCGTTATCAGAAGGAAATCTCGACTGTCCACGAGAAAGGCTTCTTAAACAATGACGTTTTGAATTTTAGACGTTATAATAGAAGTAGAAATGGCTTATGCCGACGGTGGTATAGGAAAGGGCTAGGAGTGGAAAGGAAGAGGCCGTGACCTTAATCAAGGTACAGCCCCAGCATGTGCCTGGTGTGGACATCGGAATCCACGTGAAATCATCTTCAGGGCTGCCGAGAGTAGGGATCGAAGCCACTATCTCCCGAATGCAAGCTCACAGCTGCGCGCTCCTAACCGGACGGCCAACTCGCTCGGTGACCCTCGGGTGGGTCAGGGATGTTAAACCCTGATCATGTTACTACCGAGGTTGTGATCAGTAGTAGCTTTGTTGTCAGGGTTAGTTCCCTTTGACTGGCTGCCTACTCAGGTTGGGAAGACCATTGTCTTTCCCTTTTACTCACATTAATACTGGGCTGCTGCTTCTTCCGCCACATACACTTGTACAGTAGTTCATCTTCTCCACTGTAGTTACCGCTGAGGTCTTTACTCATTACTCTGAGCTTCGGCCCCCCATTTTTTGGCTCCGGGGGGGGGGGCGGGCGTCGCAGCATTATAAAGCTTCAAGATCAGGACAACATAACAACACTCTATCTAAATTAGAGACCATTTTGCTGGACGTAGATAAAATGTAGATTGTGAATATTTATAAATATAAAATTGTATGCTAAATCAGTGGCAATATTGCTTGACATAGATCATGATAGATAGGGCCATACTAATACCTAAGGCCGTAATGAAAATCCTACAGCCAGTTTCCAGTCATTTGACTAGGTCAGGAATGGAACGAATGAAGCCCCCGTCTAGTGGCGAGGGTAGATTGTGCCGGCTGCCGAAGCCTGTCGCACTCCTCTGGGAAAATGATTAATGACTGACAGATGAAATGAAATGATACTGGAGAGTGTTAATGGAATTAAATATGACAGGGAAAACCGGAGTATCCGGAGAAAAACCTGTCCCGCCTCCGCTTTCTTCAGCACAAATCTTACTTAGAGTGACCGGGATATCTGGGATATCCCGGCACTAAAAGCCATACGACATTTAACAACAGTCAGCGATCGTTTCCGATTATTTGTCCGATTATTTGATTCATAACAGCAGAGCTACTGTCTATTTTCGAACGCATGGAATATTGTGTGGCGTTACACGTTTTAATTATGGTATTTAACTCAATTATATTAAAGTTTTGAAATTAGTTTTAACTCTTGTCTGGCTTTGTCCTTCCTTCCAGAAAATACCGAAGGTGTCTACGGCAGGGCTGGCTCGTAACAATAGTAATACAGAAAACGATGGATAAAAACATACAAACACCTACATCCGGGGCCGTATTTGAACCAGTAGTTGACAGCGCACA
This sequence comes from Anabrus simplex, assembly GCF_040414725.1. Lineage (NCBI taxonomy): Eukaryota > Metazoa > Arthropoda > Insecta > Orthoptera > Tettigoniidae > Anabrus > Anabrus simplex. The sequence continues at coordinate 555,433,810 of NC_090265.1, forward strand.
GTTCCAAAACTTGACGCCATAGTCGGAGGTGGGCCTACATATGCCACCGAAAACTTTCTTTGCGAACAACTTGGAAGTACGCTGCTCAAGGCTCAGCCGAATTCCCATTAATCATAAACACACCTAATTCTGTCTGCTTTTCTCAAATTCGTGAGCAAAGTACACAGTATAAGGCGTGAAGTTTCAGACTAATTATTACTTTTATTAATATTACCTCTCGTGTTGTAACTCTCTTAATTGTTCGTTTTCTGTTTCAGGGTTTCTGTTGCTCTTGCGATGCTATGGTTAACGCACAGAGGCAACCTCCTTCAAACGTACTTCATCCCATCTTATTTCCAAAAGGTGATGCTGAAAATAATCGGAATAATAGCTACCTTGCACATAATTTAAAAGGTCAAGGACCCGAAAGCGAGTACAAAAACAGTAACCGTGAACCTCCAGATGATGACAGACATCGATCACGTTATTCTGCTAAAATGCGACCAACACCTAAAGAAAATAAGCCCTCAAAAAGGTCGAAAAGAAGTGCTGATAATTTCAGAGACTTTTCGAAAGAACTGGATCTATATAATCTGAATGATGCATATGCAGAAAGTGGAATACCATCTGTAGGAAATGTTATCACTCATCGCACAGTAGTAAGGAAAAAACGAAGACGAAATTATAATTATTTTCCAAATAAGAAACGAAGAATTAGAATCACAAACATTCCCAGAAGATATCGAGCACATGAAGGTGATAGGGAATATTATGGTGACCGCATGAAAGGATATTGGATAAACTCCCCTGAAGATAAAGAAATTAATGATTTTGCATCTCTAATGCCACGATATTTACACTCAGGTTTAATCATTTCCAATAAATCTATTTTAAACGACAAGAATCATCACCAGTTCTTCTATGGTAAATATGAAAATAATGATGGAAGTAGTTTGTTAAATCGCCACGAAAGATTTGAGCCGTATAAAAAAACTCAGGTAAATTTTGCACATTTTAAGGCTTATCATGACTACACTCCTCCACTTCCTTTTAATTACCTTGCAAATGTTCCGCTAGAACCTGCAAGAGGATTCATGTATAAATGGGACCCCCTTAAGAGTTATTGCAAGGATGATATCATAGACAATATGAATAACACAGTCATTGAGCACGAACTACCTCCAGTCCTGGAAGAAAGGAAATACACGTGCGAGCGTAGCGATGGAGCATTGGTTGGGAAAAACCTCTTTCCTCATTGCGTTTTAAAGACGAAATATCATTTCAAAAATAATACTGCAAATCGTCTTCATAATAGCTGTAGTGTAAACTCTGCAAATACCTACGGAAATGAATTAAGTAGGTGTAGACATGCGGATTGCTGTTACAAACCACCCACAAATTTTATTTGCCACTGCAAGAAGAAACTTAGGCGGAATACACTAGCTAAGAAGAAAAAGAAACCAATCTGCACTTGTCCTTGTAAATGTGCCTGTTCTTGCCCAGGTTCGGCAACGTTACGAGTCACTAAACTGAAATCCTCTCAATCACTAGAGAAATCAAGTTCTGACACTGAAAGTGAGGTTAAAGAACATGCCAATAAACTTTTGACTATGTTGCAGGAAAGCAATAGAGCGCAAGTTGGGCCACCCGATAATGGAAATACATACCAGTCGAAAGTAAAATACGGCCCTTATAACAGTAGCATCGGAAAAACTAAGGAGAAAAGTAATCAAGCAGTTGAGAATCAAAATAGTGGAAACAATCTTCCTCCTACTACTAATGCGAATATACAAGTAGCCACTAACATAATTCCAACAAATCAACAAAATAATAATGATAATGATAATAATGTTAATGACTTTAATAACCCTAGTGGAAACACAACTTACAACCAAAATAACAAGAATAGAAATTCTTCCCCAATGTCTTCTCAGAAGAAGATAAATCAACAAGAGAATATTAACGTTAAGACTGTTTCTCAAAAGGTAAACAGCGGAAGCAATTCTAATAAAACTAAAGTTCAGTCTGCAGACGTGGCAGATTCTCAGACTCCTTTGCCGGAGCAAGACAGTTCTGGAACTAATACAAACAAAATTCCCTCTCAGCCTACAAATATGAGGAAAGGAAGACCGAAAGGAGGCAATCATCAATCGTCTCTATCTGAGGGAGAATACTTTGAGAAAGACAAAGCTAATTTTATTCCTAATCTTCATGACCCTCCCCTATCTTCTTATGAAGGAGCTATATGCTCGTCGTCGATAAGTCGTGATCCAGCTTATAGTTCAGAAAATAAATTCCTCAAATTACTGTCTCGTGGAGCTGCAATGCCTCAAATTGTATTTCCCATAAAACAGTCATCTGCCATGAATAACTTCGTGAACGGTTTTCCAGTTATAATGAAACCACAATTGCTTGCATATCCTATTGATCCAATAACATTTCATCCAGGTTTATCTAATATCAGTCAAACTGGACTCAGTGAAGGCGAACAGGCTTTCTATAATTTGAGGAAAAAGAAATCCCCCAAAACAATACGGTCCTCAAAATCCGAGAGACCGCTGGATATTGTTGATTTGAATTCCTTACGGAATCGTAATAAAGAAGTCTACAATATATATCCACTTCATGGAATTCCAAATAGGAATGATTATCAGTATGTAGAATTGGGTGATATTTCTTCGTATTATGGGACGGACGACTATCTAAAATATGTTAAAAGGAAAGAGCGAAGCGAACGTAATAAAAAACGCACGAAGAGAGAGGTTATTTCAGAAGTTAAGGACAGTGCCGAATCAGAAGTCACTGTTAATTATGGAACAGTGGCGAGAGAAAAAATTAAAATCGGTGACATAAGTAATGAGCCGCGAATTGGACGAACTGTACCCAACATTGACAATAATTTCAAATTTAACACAAGAACAGGTGTCGATGTCAAGAGAGAGACATTTAACACCAAGGATATCAACTCGTGGATGAATACGTGCAGGTTGAAGAGGCAGGTTTTATCCAATGGATTGCAAGTTCGAGGGGGCCAAGACTGTGCAGACAGAAGTACTCCTCCAAACGCTGATCCCAGGACGTACCATGAAAGTGCCCATTGCCTCAGATTTAGTGATCTTTGGTAAGTGAAGTATACATTTATTTATATAACATAATATATTGCATATCTTCGTTCCGCCTGCGAAAACCGCTATGTGATAATGTTTTGAGAGAAATACTGACCCGCAACACATATCATTAAGAGCGAAAATGCTTTGAAGACACCTTAGACGACAGAACGTTACCTGCCAAAGTTCTAAGCTAAAATATTTCACAGAGCGGTTTTCGCAGGCGCAATGGCGATATGGATGTTAGATGATGATGATGATAAATACAACATATTTTTCTCCTATGTCTATATTTCCATCTGTAGCCGAACACAACTCTTCGTTTTGTGTCAAGCATAGTAGCTCGGAATCATTTGTAGGCACAAAAATAAGAGAAAAAGCTTACCAGTTTAAAGAAGATGGAATTGTTCATCATTTACAAATAAACATGCGCTACTTTGCGTGTCTCATCGTTCCCTACAATTCAGAATCCGTGATCCTTGAGTTTTCTAACAAACTGTGTGCACGTTTGATTGATCACTATGTCTGGGCGTGAGATATGGAGCCACCGACTCCTTTTGCATTTACTGCGCATCTCATAGTAGTATTATATTTCCACAAATTTTTCTCTTCTCTTACCTGGGGGATCGTAAGAAATATCGGGAAAACATAGTTTGAAAAGCAGTCTCATAATTTAATTTGTTACTTTGAACATATTCCCCAAATTTAACGGTCGGATTCAGTCTAAAAACGTCAATAATTATATTTTGTTTTGACATGAACAAGGTCACGCCCCCCTTCATGGCTTCATCACGACAGGAATGTAAATATATTTTTCATTTGAACAGGGCAAATTCAAAAAGGTTTTGTTGATAGATCCAAGAAGGCTGTGACAACATTGCTGTTTGGACAAATCGTACTTCAGCAGTAAACAAAGTGCTAAATGTGTTGTTATGAACAAGTTTTTGAAGTGAGCTTAGTAAGTGAGTGAATTAATTTTCAACATAATATACGTTTAGCTGATGTTAAAATGCACAAGTTTAATCCTCAAGATTTTATAAAGAAATGTCGCTATTTGCGAATTCAGAAGAAAAACACAAATATCGTGTGTAAGGAATCTACCAATAAGGTAATTCATCCGAACATTGTGGTAGAGCATCAAAGAAGAAACTTGGATATTTTACATCCTCTGACACCACTAAATGTAAGGTAAATAGTGGATACTACTACTACTAAAATGTTCTCTTTTGTTACGGTGAATGATATGCTCGGAGAAGGTGAGGGGTGTTGGCGGCCGTGGCCTATACTAGCAACTGTCCCGGCATTCGCCTTAGTGCAAGAGAATGGTAAACCACCGAAAACCATTCTCAAGAGAGCCGACGATTGGAGCCAGCCGTGAGGTCTCCCGAATACAGAGGCGTAGAGTCACGGGAGAGCCGTGGCCACCCCTCCTCTGCTCGGTTGGCCGGTCGGAGGGCAGAGCTGTTGGACCAAGGACCAGCCGTGGCCACTTGTGGGCCGAGACCCATTCTGTTTCCACCGACAAATAGTGGGTGTATACAGATTTAGAAATATTGTGTAATGTGAAATGTCCTTCTAGTACATGTGCTAACTAACTTATGGCAAAAGTAATACCAGAAATACAGGTATGACCTATATTAGTTATTTTGTTTAGGTAAACCACATGTCAAATTATCTTATTTCCCGTAAATTACATTCTTTTATAAATAAGGAACATTTTCACTTAATTTTAGAGCTATTGTTCTGAAATTTATTACAGTTAATTTAAGCTTCATTTTATAATTCTATAAACAGCTTTTTCCAGATATGTTTTGAAAGGAGATATGGATTCACGTATATACAGTATGTAAAAACCATGATCATTTTTAATTACTATCAAAATTAAAAATACGTATATTGTTTTACAGAGTTCTTCATTTGCCTTCATAGTCATTGTAAAAGAGTCATGCTCACAGGTTTTTGAGAAAATATTACTTATGTCATTGCAGAATTTTAACATAAACATAACATAAATTTGCATAAATTAAAAAATATGCATACTTTACTTTCGTAGCAGTAGGACATATTTTTCTAATAAATGTTCATGTGCAAGCAAAGTTTGGTGAAGTTATCTATGAAAAGGGCCAAGTTTGACCGTAGATCTTTTAAACTACTCTATTATTGCGTGCATCTCTCCTTAATATCGCATTAATATGTAAAGGTTTCCGGCAACAATGAAAAGGGATAGGATCAAGACTGGAAAGGTAGCTACCGTAGCCCTAATTAAGAAATCCTCATAGTGGCTTATGTTGGGGTTCGAACCCACCGTCTCTAGAATACAACCTTAAACGTATGTTGATGTGCATGCTGGTATACAATACAAGTTTAATAGCTTCGATCATGTGCTAAAAACCTTCTTCATGAAGTTCTACAAACGTTTCAGTTAATTGAAAGGCAACAAATAGAACGTGTCATTTTATTCATAAAGCAGTTGGTGTGCTGGTGTGGGTGGGGGTGGGGAAGAGAACAACCCACCTTTAAAAATTGCCATAATATATGCTACATTTTTTATTCTGAGTCACTGCTAATTTCCATTTCATTCCTTTTTTTTCGACTGACAATTATTCTGTAGTATATGCTTTCTTTTCTTTTAATCTTGCCATTCCATCAGTGAGTTTTTAGATTCCGACATTATGCGCACCAGTATGTCACCACCATCTCCTGAATAATAAGTGAACTACTTCTGTTTTTCGGATGTTTTCTATCGATATACAGCTCTGCCCACCGATGAAGAAAGGGAGGCTCTGGCTACTGATAAATTCAACAGTCTAGGCTTACTATATAATAGAAGGTCCTGACGTACCGATACCGATATTGTGTAGAAGGAATACTGACTGTGGGGTGATTGGGGATTTAACTATGGAGTGGGTATGAGGGAAACTGGGAGTGAGATTTATAGATTCTAACGGTTGGACAGGAGATACTGTCTCCCCTCAGATGGCCTTCACTTGAACCGTACTGTTACGTATTAGTTAGTGGGAGGGATTGTTTTAGAAAGGTTATAGAGTGGTACATTTAGGGAATATTGTGCACTAGGGAGCGGTGATGAGAATATAGGAAGCCGGAAGCCAAGTAGGGATCATATAAAGTTGTTAGGGTTAAACTGTAGTATTGTAAACGAAGGAATATAATTAATTTAACTGATATGTATTTACCAGATATTGTAACAGGAGTCCGGCACCATGGCTAAATGGTTAGCGTGCTGGGCTTTGGTCACAGGGGTCTCGGGTTCGATTTCCGGCATAGTCGGGAATTTTAACCATAATTGGTTAATTTCGCTGGCACGGAGGCTGGGTGTATGTGTCTTCTTCATCATTATTTCGTCCTCATAACGACGCGCAGGTCGCCTGCGGACGTCAAATCAAAAGACCTGCATCTGGCGAGCCGAACTTATCCTTGAACACTCCCGGCACTAAAAGCCATTCGACATTTCATTTCATTTTCTAAGAGGAGTTAAATCATGGCTGAGAAATTATATCGTGGATGCGGAAATTTTCTCATGGAACTGGAGTGTTTATCGTAGAAACAGGCTACGAACGACAGAAGGGGTAGTGTTCACACTGCTGTAAGAAGAATTTGTAAGATACGAAAAAGCTTTGGATCAGAAACACGAAATTCTATGTGTAAGGCTCATATCTAAAGATAATGGGCAACTTTGGGGTGTTCAGACCTGGAAGAGGTGAAGCAGATGCGGAATTATTGGAAAAGATATTGGCGGGGAATGACACAGAAAGGAACGTGATTGTAGCGTGTGATCTCCCTTTACCAATATATATTGACTGGGAAAAAATGGTAAGTTAATCTAGGAAGGACGACTGAATCAGAAAGTGATAGAACCAACTAGATGGAACGTGTCTAGACGTAGTGGTGATAAAAACAGGTGAGCTCTATATAGACACTGAAGTGATAGATGGTCTAAGTGATGGTGAAGCTGTGTCTGTCGAAGTTAAAAATAAATGCGATTGGAAAGAAGATTTAAAAAGTAGGACGATTAGGCAATATAAAGTCGTTGATAAAAGAGGCATGGGAATTTTAGGAAAAGTAAATATGATAGGTGGAAAATGGTAAATTAAACTGTAAACGACCTTTGGGATGGGTTTAAAGTAATTGTTGAGGAGAGTGAAAACAGTTATGTGCATTTAAACGTCGTAAGGAATTGTAAAGACCCACTATGTCATAACAGAGAAATAAAGAGTGAAGGAGGTGTACGTTAGAAAAAACAGAGTTAGGAATTGTTACGGAAGTAAGGAGAGCCTGAAGGAACATACCAGGAAATTGAATATAGCAACAAAAAATCAGTTAAGGATAACATGATGGCAAACATAATTAGCATTCATGTGAAATTTAGAAAACAAACGGAAGGATATTTATAGGTAGCCCTACTTCAAGGTAGAAAAAGACCCGAAGAAGGACATAGCAGTGATCATTAATAAACAAGGTGTGTGTGTGTGTATGTGTGTGTGTGTGTGTATGTATGTATGTATGTATGTGTGTGTGTGTGTGTGTGTGTGTGTGTGTGTGTGTGTGTGTGTGTGTGTGTGTGTGTGTGTGTGTGATGCCCAACCATATCTACGGCATGAAGAGAGCTTGAATTTTGAACATAGGCAGATGGAAGGGGATCCAAATGAACCTCAAAGTCGGATTTTCAATTCTCGCGTTTGTTGGTGAGTTATGAACAAAAACCGGCAGAAAAAGTTTGTTAGGATATGACGATCCATCGTGATGTCACAAGGATGAAATGCCTAGATTCACTGTCACAAGGCAATGTACATAAGACAGGTAATACAAGTCAAGAAGCCATTTTAACTCCATGACGTAGGAAGCCATTTTCTGTATCTGGCACAGGGAGCCATGTTCAGTCCGTAATATCAGGAAATGTTCGTCCGTGTGCATGTTGCGATGCCCAGCGAAATCTACGGCACGCAAAGATCTGAAATTTATAACATAAGCGTATCCTTAGATACGGTGCAACGGTTCAAATACCGTTAGAAACATTCCTCTGTATCATTATTATTATTATTATTATTACTATTATTATTATTTGTATTATTATTTATCTGTACTGTTATTATTACTATTATTGTAGCTATTATTATTATTTTTCAGTCAATTATATCATCTTATTTCTATATTTCTTAATTAAATATCGCTTGTTTAATTTAATTGCATTTATTATGTAATGCATGTGTGTGTTAGCATTAAGATTATTTATACACAGGTTTGCTGCTTTATATAGTATATGTATTTACTTGTGAAACTACTGTTAAGACATTGCAATACTGTTACAGTAACTGTTGAGTCATCGCTCTGTCATTGTATGCATTTAAAATATGAGATAATTTAGGGAGTTTCTAGTTTGCCTCAGGCTATTTAAACACAATCTGTAATACTTTGGATCTGGGTTGGAGTAATGGCATGGACTATTTTAGCTGTGACGTGCGTGTTATATCATGTGACAACTAGTATCTATATAAAGAGCAGTATCCTACAGCGGTTTGTCAGACGGATGGTGAATAGTGAGGTAGTCAGTTGGATGGACAGCCTCGAACGATGAAGTGTTGTAGTCAGTTGGAAGGAGTCTTGGTCAGTGGAGAATGAGGCTACAGTTAGTCAGTCAGTCAGCTGGAGGTAGAGCAGTGACATGGATACGTAGTCGCCAGTGACCAGATGGATTATGCTTGGAGTGAAATTAATGAAATGGCGTATGGCTTTTAGTGCCGGGAGTGTCCGAGGACATGTTCGGCTCGCCAGGTGCAGGTCTTTTGATTTGACTCCCGTAGGCAACCTGCGCGTCGTGATGAAGGTGAAATGATGATGGAGACGACACATACACCCAGCCTCCGTGCCAGCGAAATTAACCAATTAAGGTTAAAATTCCCGACCCTACCGGTAATCGAACCCGGGACCCCTGTGACCAAAGGTCAGCACGCTAACCATTTAGCCGGACATGTTTGGAGTGTGTTTCGTGTATCTGTTCGTTCGAGTTCTTGTGTCAGTTCGGTGACAGCCGAATATTAAGTCGTCGTAATGCAGACTAACAGTTATCAGTGAATTAATTGTAAAGTGTGATTATATTTTCAAGCCATTCTATATCTCGTTTGTGAAACTAAAAGGATACTTCACCAAAGTAAGTCTGAGATTCCTACATCTGATACCAACTGAAAGGAATAACTCATAATAACACTCAAAGTGTTCAAGGCACTGTTAAGTGAAACAGTGAGGGATAAATTTCTTGCACAACTTTTAAATATCCGGTCAAGAGGATTTCAAATTTAATGCCTAGCGTTTCTTTCAATTGTAATTTCAGAGTTTTATATTATCATCTGAATTACCGCAGCAAATCTTGCCATTTAAATTATAAATATACATTTTGTTTAGTATCAAATGCAATGAATTGTTTTATTTCACTGGTAGATCAGATAACCTCAAATTTTAGTTGGGAAACCAAACGACAATGTCCTTTTCCCAGAACCTATATGTTATACTGTCAAAGTAAGCGTATTACCCTACACCTAGAGATGTTCAGGATTCTCATTCTATTACTGTTACTTTTATTTGTAGCCGGTGCTCATCAACAATTGTATGTGTAAGTAATCAGGGAAGTACTGAGACTACATAGTGCGACGATTGAGTATTTTATTTCATGAATATTTTAATTCGGTTACATTTTAAATTAGTGAGCAAGCACAAAGTGTCACCCACAACGTGGAGCACGAAAAATTCAGAACTTATTCTTAATGACAAAATACCACAGGTTAATTTTGGGAAGATTATGCACATCTAAGCCAAGGGAATTTTAGCCGGCAAATGTGAGGAGTATAATTTTTTGTTACATATTTGTATTTTGGGGGCATGTCAAGGGATTTTAAAAGGGAAATCAATTTGAGATCGCGTACTATTATTACCGAACCAAAGATGGACAAGGAAGACAATAGCAAGTCACCTACCGATGAGGCTATTGTTTCTGCGAAGATGCAAGGTGAGGTTGAGAATAGGGAGCTGGTGAACACGTTGGAAGGTTCTGAGGTAATTCAGGAAAGTGCAGATGTTGAGAAGCACACTGAAACTCAAAAGGAAGTCCCAGGGGGATGAACCAAGATCTTTTTAATTTGCTCATATCCAGAATGACCGAGCTCAGCGAAAATAGTAATAAACAAATTAACTCTATAAGTAAACAGGTTAACAGCAAAATAGAAGTGATTGGTAGCTGTAGCAAAATGAAAGAACTGATTGGTAGTAGTAACAGTACGACCAATAATAAAATAGATAGGTTATGTGAATCACTAAATTCCAGAATAGGTACTAAGATATTAGAAGTAAATGATCAAATATCTAAGTTAGAAAATAAGTTAGATAAAGGAATGTTGAAATTAGAAGTGAAATGAAGTTGAGTCGGAGCTATCTTCATACTCAGATCCAGCATTCAAGGGAACATGTACAGAGAATAGTAACAATATCGTAAAGTTAAGTAATAAGATTTCTAGTAATCGGGAAGAAATTCACGAGATCGTAGAGAAAAGATTCGACAAGATCCATAATGCAGTTGTGCAAGATACGGGGAAATGTGTCAGTATAGTTGAACGGGTGGAAATGAAGCTTGGTCGGGTCAGTAAGCTACAGAACAGAGAGGAAACTTTGGCACAGAAGGTGACAAAGAAAGAAGAAAAATTACCGGAAGAATTGAGAATAATAAAAGCGAATGTTGAGAGAGTAGTGGAAGAAAAGTTTTGAATTACCAGAGAGTACTACGGCAAGAATTTAGAGGTCAGACGGCAAGAGAAGTGGTAGTAACGAGTGCTTTGTTCAGCAGGGACCAAGATTTGCCTAGGTTTTCTGGAAAAGAGTTTAATCCTATGGAATTTGTAAAACTAATTGAGAAAAGATTTGCAAGTAAGTTGAGGGATAATATTATCTAATGGGAATACGTGTTGGAGATCTCGTCAAATATTGTTATCGATGAAGGTAAAACATGGTTTCAAGTTACCAGAATGAAAATCTACAGCCTGTTTCCAGTCATTCGACTGGGTCAGGAATGGAATGAATGAAGCCCCATCTAGCGGCGAGGATGGGAATTGTGCCGGCTGCCGAAGCCTGTCGCACTCCTCTGGAAGTGTATCAGAATAAGATGTCTAATTTAGGAGAATTTAAAGGGAAGTTCATTGACAAGTTTTGGGATGAAAAGGTACAAGGTCGCGAGAGAGGCATTATGCTTGGTAAAAATAGAAGAGTATAGGGAGGGGGAAACCTGTTAGATAATTATCAGAGGAGAGATAGTTATTATGATCAGCAGAGGACTAATAGAAATTTCAATGGTGATAGGGGTCAGCAGAGTTATCAGAGACAATCCGAAGATGGGAAGCGTGAGAATTTGAGTTATCAGCGATATAATGATAGGCAGCATATGAATGGTTTTAATAGTTTAATCTTGGTCCAAGCTAGTCACTCTCTTGCTATAACCCTAATTAATATTACACAAACATGTATTATTTCGATAACAGTGGGGATAATATCATCTTCTTTTGGGATCGGATAAAGTATGTCACGTGGACAGGCCGAAGGTAGAAGTTGAACAGGTAAGTAGTATGAATAATTGTGTAGTACCAATAGATATGAAGACAATGTGATTGTGGCCTAAGTAATGTTAAGTGAGGTATTTTAAGTAATGACGAAGTCATAGTTAATAAAATAATTAATGGTAGTAATAGGTTAGAAGTAAGAAATGATCTATTAAGATATCTACGTCAAGAAGGGCAAAATTGGACGAATTCAGTTCGGGTGACAAGGTGCTACTAAGAGTTCCATTTCTATCATCAGCCGAGACAGAAAATATGTATAAATTATTTCTTATGTATCAGGGGTATTTCACGATTGTGAACCGTAACAGGAAGTGTGCATATTCCTTACAAGATCTGGAAGGGATAATTGTCGGTACTTATAACATCAGAAATTTAAAGAAGTACGTTACGTGAGATTTGTTGAAATATTAGCAAGATGATTGATTTTTGTAATAAGCTGGCAAAATAAATGTAGCTTCTGTCAGTTTGCGAATGAATCAAGTGTCGTATTGATGCACTGAACTCCAGTACATGGAAAAATAAGTGGTATATTGTTGTGAATTGAATGAGACAGAGAGAACGGGCAATGTGCGAGAAAAGTTCTCATATAAGTGATATTTAATAAAATGTATTGATATGTTGAACAAAAAGAATGTTGTATATTAATTTAAAATTATTTGTGTGCGTTAATTTCAGTGCTATATTGTTATGAATTGTGTGATAAGGACAGAACGGGACACTAGCGGTCATTTATTATGACAGTGTGCGAGAAAAGTTCTCATATAAGTGATATTTAATAAAATGTTTTGATATGTTAAAAATTGTTGTATACTCATTTAAAAGTGTTTGTAGGTGTCAATGTCAGTGTTATACTAAGTTGTTTATAAATGAATCGACTCATTGTTGTATATCGATTTATTTATGAGGGAGGCGAATTGTAACGGTTCAAATCATGTTACAAGCATTCCTCTGTATTATTATTATTATTATTATTATTATTATTATTAGTGTTATAATTTATCTGTATTATTATTACTATTATTGTAACTATTCTTATTGTTTTAGTCAATTATATAATCTTATTTCGATATTTATTGGTTAAATATCGCTTGTTTAATTTTATTGCATTTATTATGTAATATATGTGAGTGTTAGCGTTAAGATTATTTATACACAAATTTGCTGCTTTATATAAAATATGCATTTATTTGTGAAACTACTTTCAAGACATTGCAACATATGCTGCAATACTGTTACAGTAACTGCCGGGTCATCACTCTGTAATTGTATGCATTCAGAAGTATGAGATAATTTAGGGAGTTTCTAGTTTGCCTCAGGCTATTTAAACACAATCTGTAATACTTTGGAGCTGGGTTGGAGTGATGCCATGGATTATTTTAGCTGTGACGTGCGTGTTATACAATGTGACAACTAGTGTCTATATAAAGAGCAGTATCCTTTCGCGGTTAGTCAGTGAGGTAGTCAGTTGGATAGACAGTCTCGAACGATGAAGTGTTGTAGTCAGTTGGAAGGAGTCTTTGTCGTTGGAGAGTGAGGCCATAGTTTGTCAGTCAGTCAGCTGGAGGTAGAGCAGTGACATGGATACGTACTCGTCAGTGACCAGATGGATTATATTTGACGTGTGTTTGGTATACCTGTTCTGTCGAGTTCTTGGGTCTCTCAGTCAGAAAACAGGAGGTATCCAATTGTAGAATCTTCGTGTGGCTGACTTTGCTGTATTGAGGCGTTTAACTAAAAATTTTATCACGGGGGAATGTGGCAGGGTGGCTTTATGGCTATTACTTGTGGCTAAATAAGAGAAGAATTACAAACAACTTGTGGAATTTTATTTAACAAATCAATAAAATAACATTCTTCTTGATTGATAGTGGCTTGAATTTACAAACATTTCCGAAAGTCTCACTTTGTTGAATTTTACAATGTTCATTAATTTATCGAGATGGGCATGGTTCCTTCTCCACAGATTTCCCAAATAGCTCGTATTGTACAGGTTTCACGACTCATTGACGTGCAAATTAACTGAAATAGGATCAAAATAATCTCAATTAATTGAAGTTGGGACAATATTTCGACAAAATGTGGTTTAAACTGTCCTCATGGACTAAAATTTCAGCTTACAAAGTTGTAGTATCTGAATTATTCTCTTCCTGGAGATAAATAAAAATTAAAATATTCCTAACTGCGTTTAAATCTTATTCACATTCATCTGAGAATAATAATACTTTCCAATTCTTTCTTAGGAATGAATCTAATATAATCATGTGCTTCAAATTCTATCACCAATCATTTTCTATACAAAATTTACATAAATTTAATCACTCCTTCCCGTTTACAAATTTTTTAACCTATTCAACATTATTTACAATCAACATTCTCATTTTCTAAAAGAAGTGAAGCTTTCAATTACTTATATTTTAATTTTAATTGATTAATTAATTAATTGATCATCAGTGCTTAATTATTCACAAAAAATGACTTAGGATTCCTTTTAATTTTAATCCTTGAATTAATAGGAAAAAATTCATAAATTAATCAATCATGGATTAATTATCATCGCTTAGACTTAATAAATATATCTCTGATTTTTAGGTTGCTAGATTGAGAAATTGATTTATAGCGCTCAATGATTATTAGGCGTTATTTAACCCTAATATGATTTATAGAAGTCATTTCCAGCATTTTCTATTACTCATTATTCATTTGCACTTCGACTTTTCCAATGTGATACTACCATTGGATTCTGACATTTAGAAAATTATCTTCCATTGGATTCTGACAATATTCGAAAATTTATTTTGCAATGGTTAACTTTTATCTATTAAAATATAATCTATCTTTGTTTAAGAAATTATCACTTCATAAAAATTCCTATTAGAAAGTATTTAAATTATGTTGTCGAATAGAGTACCTGTACTGCCCTAATTGCTTTCAGTAAATGCTATAATTTCAACAGGACCTGACCTTCCACTACGTTCAGAACGTGAGAAGTCCAGAAATACCTTTATGGATAACATATGGCTAAAAATGTACTCTAACAGTAATACATCAATCTACGACACACACACTCAAGTACAAGTTCACCTTAGGATGTGCTACACGGTATTAGTTAATGGCAGTGTTTTTGTCGTATTTTACACGTAGCCAGCATCATAGATGACCTTAAATAACATTAAACATAAATTAATAATCTCAATTTTATGGTTTGGTGATTGAATGGTTAGAAAATCACTTCCATGGACTATCATATATCTATCAGAATATTGTCACCTTAGAAACTTGATCTGAAGAAATATTACTACAAATCTACACTGAAATTTACCTCCACATAATTAGGATTAATAGTTATCTGAATGATCATTAAACGTCAAATAAGCCAGCGGTTTCTCTCATCCGCAACACGTGCTCGAATAAATATCTTTCACAGGAACAATCTGCTCTAGATTCAATAACATGGTTAACTGATATACCGTATATTCCAACAGTTTGAATCGAACTCCTTTCGATTAATTAGCAAGTCTCAAACACTTCACTAATTTAATTGCTCAGCAAGAATGTTTACTTCAAGCTATTTCCGATCCTCATTTTCACTTATCTCATAATAATAATAATAATAATAATAATAATACTTCAGTGATTATTATTCTCAACTAATAGATTGTTATCAGAATAACATGTCCTATCACTTGGAATTAGTTTGTGAAAAAATAGTTCTACCATCAGATTCATCTCAACGCGTGGTTAGATGCAGTTAATTCAAAAATGATTTAAATGAATAATTAATTGTCGTTGTAATTATTACTATAATGATTATTATGTGCCAGAATATGAAAAATGAGTGAAATTTGAAGATTGTACTTGCATTATTTTGCTAAAATAGACTGAAGCACACTTGCAACTAATCAACCAACACCTGATAAAGATTGAAGAAAAGATGCCAATTCTACGTAAAATTGGCTAGAAATATCTACTTCAAAGAGAAAGTCATATTCTAATCTATAGATATGAAAGATTGATTACATGAATTGGTACTTAATTTGCTCTGATGATCGTCGATTCCCTGTGCTATACCTGCATTATGCTGGATGTCCGGGGTTCCATGGTCGGTCATGAAGGTTCACCGCCATGGCTTCGTCTCCTCGGTTTACCTGACCCGCTTTGTATAAAGATAAGGTAAATCCAATATATATATTTCGTTGTTCGTCTCACGCTGCATTGGAGAAACGATGGCTGATGTCCTCTTGTTTTTCTCATGCGGAGAGCTGAAACTAAGGTCAAGCCTTAAAATTTCTGTTCCCTTGCACACATCTCAAGATAAAGAGAAGCAGGATGATGATTTATTTTATTTATTTCGTATGGCAAAACAAGGATACATTATAAATAGAAATACATATAAATACATATTTCTTAAATAAGTATGTAATTTACAGGTCAGCATTCAAAACTTAATGTCCAGACTTTTCAGCCAGTCCACTGCTTCTGTAGAGGCACTATGTAATTCTTGAACAGATCCATTGAATCTTCTTTTTGGGCAGTCCATAACAACGTGCTGGATGGTCTGAGGCACATTATCACAGTCGCAGAATGGGTCTTCAGATTTTTCCCACCTGTGAAGCCAGAATTTACACCTTCCATGGTTTGTTCTGACTCTTACTTTCTCGGTAAGTTGAAACTAGGAGGAGCTCTGCAAGGATGGTGGATTAAACCCAGATGGTCAGGATTTGAAGAGGTCCATTCTTTACTCCAGATCTCATCAGCATCAAAATGTGTTTCCAGGAGCTTCTCGCCTAACTTCCATGATGGGTTTTCTGGACTTAAATCTCTTTGGTTTCTGAGGATTGCAGTCCTGATGTAAGGGCAGTTGAGGATGATGATGATGGAGAAGATGATTTCAACGTTTCTTTACCATCAGAGCTTTTTAATTCTATTTCATTTTCTAAGCAAGAAGCAATATAGTATAAAATAATATTTCAACGTCTCTTTACTATCAAAGCAAGTTCAGTTTTCCCTACAAACGTCATCGTAGAAGCACGTACTACATTCAAACAAATTCTACAGTTTCCTAAACATTAACTGTCTGCGTGTAGACACAAAGTTATCAGCAAGTTTCTGTTACCCTATGTAGTTGCAAGATAATGTAAAGACCCTTACCTACTCGTAGAAGGCCTGCAACTGCTAAGAGCGTATCAAGATTCTTGTTACACTGAGTTTAAAGCAGACATTTTAGATTTAGGAAATAAATTACGTCATGCGGGTATTATTGAGTAATAGTTCTTCAAAGTGAAGACCTTAACTTAAGCTATCTCTCTTACAGTACCCTAAATACTTTCATATTATCTTACCCCTACTCCTAAGCCTTTTTATATGCCATAGACTATATGCCTTTTCTGGTGAGATCTAGTGTTTACAATACACTATGTCTTCTAGTATAGGCTAGAGCAATTTGTACTTTCATTGATCTGTCTCAGTCTTATCCTTGGCGTTGACAATATGAAATGACTGATGTATGAGCGATGCTAGTAATGCCATTCTTACGCAGCCAGTCCTTGCTATGAATGGTGTGGGAAGGTTACTCATAGAGGCGGTTGGTGCATACATTTCAGTGGGCTTGGCAGACTGATATGTGAGAGCATCTTTTGACTCGGTGAGAAAAGCAACGGAAAACTACCTCACTCCTCATTTCCATCTTCAGTGATGCCTAGGCCATCTATGACAGTTAATGGTGGAACTGTTGAGGATCCAACCAGCCTTTGGGCTGAGGACTGAACATAGATAGTAGACTATAATGTTGCAGACCCTTTAATACCCTGCTCCCCTCAGGATGTTAACTCCGTCTCTAGCTGTAGAGCTGGTCTCCAGTCCGGATAAAAGAAGAGAAACATCCTAAATAGTAGACTAGCTGAAATTGTTGTTTAGGGGAAGTTTCAATACGCCATTCTCGTATAAATGCATTTGTAGTGGTTCTATAAAAATACATCATAACGAAAGTAACAGAAATTAAATGTCTAGCCATTTTTGACTTAACATGGTCTTCTGTACAGGCTATTTTTTAAAATGCTATTTGTTCGGAGCGGTCTAAAATATGGTCCACTCGTAGCGGTCCTGTACCCTCCTTTAACCTATATGTCTCCTTTAGCTTTATATCCATTACTTAAGCCGGAGATTGAACTAGAGTGCCTGATAGTAAAAGAATTAGCTAAAGCGTACAAGAATCGAACTTGAGCTAGAGTTAGTATTATTATAAGAGAATTATAAATTTGGTTATTTTCTATGTACCCCTATCCTATATTTTGAAAATGTAGGATTAAACAGTAGAAAAATTATGTGAAGATATAAAGTAGATAAACCGAAACATTTTAAGCTAAAGAACAATTTCCTACGACTGCTACTTTCGAAGCTACTACATGTTAAAATTAAGGGATGTTTTCATTTCCAAATTATTTTTTACTCTAAAAATAATTAAAAGTATCATCCCAGGGATTTTAACCTTAAAAGTCATTTTGCTCTGAAAACTTAAACAGTCTGGGATGAATTAATATATATATATCACCTGTTAGAGGATAATAATTGATTAATTTTAAGCTAATATTCAGTTTTCTAGGACCATCTATTTGAAAGACACTGGTATTGAGTTTTAAGTTAATGGTTGTTTACACCCCAACCTATGTTTTACTCTAAACGTCATTTAAAGTATCAGCCGAGACTTCTTTAACGTTAGATGCCATTTTTACTCCGAAAAGAAACATTCTGAGGGAGAGTTCGATATATATATATATATATATATATAAGTTAAGGGTTGTTTTCACCCCCCACCCCCACCCCTCCTATTTTTACTCTAGACGTCATTTAAAGTATCATCCGAGATTTTTAACATTAGAAGTCATTTTTACCTTAAAATTTAGAAAAGAAACAGTCTGGGGTGAGTTGCAGGATAATTTTTGATAAAATTTAAGTTAAAATCAGTTTTCTAGGACCATCGGTTTGAGAGATATTGAATTTTTAACACAAGTACATTTTAAGATACCACTATAGTTACTACGTAATACAGGTTATCAAACAAATTCTACATAAGAGTACACTGGGCTGATGACCGCGATGTTACAAAGCTCCTAAGCAATCAGCAACAACAACTTAAAAGAACAGTTTATTAATGACACAAATAGTTCACAAAACACACTACTACAGTTATTAACGTAACACAGACTCTCGAACAAATTCTACTTACATATAAGTATGTATGACCTGGATGTTACAAAGCTCATAATGAATAATGAATAAACAACAACAACTGAAAAGAACGGTTCGTTAACGGGAGAGTATGAAACACATATTTAACACAAAAAATGCGTTTAGTTACCCTGTAGATTGAAGCCTGCGAGCTAGCGTAGGGAAGGGCAGCCCGGTGAAAAGGAGGAGGCTCCAGTAAGCTTAGGGTTGAACCCGAGCCTGCACAAGCCCAGAGCCATCTACAATTAAAGCCGGAAGGTATGCTCGGCAACGCTGTATCTATCTGTCAAGCGGAGGCCGAGAGAAAAGGGGGCGTGTCCGACTTTGAATTGACTTCAATGATATTCAGCGCACTTAGACCAACATGATGGTTATGAAAAATATACACACTGTGAAAAATGACACTAAATCAAGAAATGCACTCAGTAAAGTTAGAAATACACATTTTACATGCATAAAAACAAAACCCTTTAAAGAACAGTACTCACAAGCTCAATATTTATGGAGTGTTGACAGCTTCCTTCGTTTACTGATTTTATCATCACTGCTGGCATGACTCTTGTTCTTAATCTGCTTTCTATAATTATTCAACATGACGTTGCAAAATGTGGACAATAAACAGTCTATTAGACTATTATTGTCATGCCCACAGTTACCCTGTTCAAACCAGAACTGTTGATTTTCATCTCTCCCTAAAGCAGCTCTGGATAGAGAGAAGAGAACTTCTTTGTGATTTCCACAATGCAGGTAGTCTTCCTTGTAGTCTTCAGACACCAACAAGGTAAACATTCCTGTCACTGTTACACAGACACACACAACACAATCTGATGGCACCACTAACCCACCTCTCTGAAGTTCTTCAAAATAGGGGTCATCTGTTTCATTGCACTGCAGGAGACCTAAACATGTGTCACAGCTTATCCTTTTGGATATTGCCCTTACTGCATACCCAGAAATGTATATTACACCTGACATCTCAAAATGCCCATCAGAAATGACATTTCTAACTGGCTACAGTCAAACTTCCATTTAAAAAGAAGTTAAAGAGATTACACGGTAATAGTTAACAGTCGTATTGTTATTGATTATTGTCGCTCCTCATATTCAAATATTGCATTGTTGGCTACAGTCGTGAACAAAGGGTGTAGTGTAGTCAAGTAAATATAAATAAAAATCAGCTGACCTTGTATTCCATTCATTTGTACTTCTGAGTAGGTAGTTAGTATCCGTAATTTATATTTCGCTCCCTCGATCTTTCAGTATTTATGAGCGGTTAGCTAATAATAATAAAGTTCATATATCCCAGTAATTGCAGTTAAAGTCCCTGGAGTAGTACTAGTAGTAGTAGTTTTGATAGAAATATTTGAGAAATTATTGTAGACAACCTCGTATTTTTCAGTAGGCCTAATTAAGGACACTTTTTATTTCTCCGTCCCGTGGAGTAGGGAAAATAATAGTAATCCACCAGCTGTAATAATCACATAACCACATTTCAGTAGAATTGTAGTGAAGATAAGGTATAATATATTAGATAGTATCTTGCCAGTTATATTCGTGTTTTTCTTCGTGTACGGCAATCCTTTTGATACTTAAGCATTTAACCAAACGCAGTGTAGTGTAGTGTAGATACATTGTAGTATAGATACAGTACATTTAGATAGTGCCGTATCTTGCGTGCTATATTCGTGTTATCTTTCGTGTATATCTATTAGACCGTAATACTAATAATAATTTGTCTAAGCATTTAGCTTCGTTGGTAATCTTTGAGTACAGTAGTTCTTGCAAATTTCATTTCTGTTGTGCTTAGTAGTGACATACGATACGGTACCGGTATCGTAATTAGGATACGTCTGAAAGTAGTTTAAAAATTACTGTAGTGTATTGTACAGTAGTATACGAGTAATATCCTATTAGAATTTAGTGTGCTCATTTTATTATTGTAAAATATTTGTGTAGTACTGGTGTGGTAAGAGGTATCCGTAGAAACTCTTACTAAAATATTGTTGAAATTAGGATAGGCTTAATTGCAGTTTGGAATTGTGTAGTTCTTGTGTATTACTTTCGATATTCAGTAATTAACAGCAGCTTTTATCCTGTTAGGGGTTGTAGGATAAAAAAATTAAAAAAAAAATAATAGAGCACGACTAAGTAGTATTGTAGTGTAGTCGTATATTAATTACCTTATTGTTGTGTACTATCCCAGACAATATATCCCTCCGTTCATTTATTTTTTTGCAAATAAGTTATTTTATTTTCTTAATTTAAAATTTCCCCCCCGTAAAGAATGGCTAAGGAGCGCGAGTGTACTTATTGTGGGTGTGGTGAGGCATTGAGGGGTATGAGGGAGGAGTTGGAAAGTTTGAGGGAGATAATTAGGATTCTCACAGAAGACGGGAAGGAAGATAGGACTCCCTCAAACAATGTACAGGTTACAGTAGGTGTACAAGAGGGAGGGGAAGGCAAGGGAGGAGTTGTAGAAGACAGGTGGTCTAATGTTCTAAGGGGAAGGAGATTGCAGGCCAAGGGCTCTATTCAGGATCAGAATTCAGGACAGGTGTCTGTGCGAAATCGGTACGAGTCACTCCAGGTAGAACAACAGAGGGAAGATGAGGGACAGGGAACTGTTGCTGAGATGCGTGGAAGTAGGAGGAAGGGAAAAGGTAGGAAAGGGAAATGTAGAATAGAGGATAGGAAAAGACAGGTGGAACGGGGTCATGGGAAGGAAAAAAGGGAGGAGGAAGTAGCTTCTGCAGCTATCAGGAAAGATAGGGCTGACCAGGAGGGGAGGGGATCAAATGAGGTGGGTAGGGTTGAGGCTCTGGTCATGGGGGATTCCATCGTTAGACACGTGGGGAAAGTGTGTGGAGGAAAGGGAACCAGGGTAGAATGTTATCCAGGAATTAGGTTGAGGCAGATGTTGAGGAAAGTAGAAGAGAGGGAGGAGGGGAAGGAGAAGGTGGTAGTGTTTCACGTTGGTACCAAAAACGTAAGGCAAGCTGATATAAGTACCAACATAGTTGGAGATGTGTGGGATCTGGTAAATGCAGCACGGGTGAAGTTTAAGAAAGCGGAGATTGTTATTAGTGGAATACTGTGTAGGAGGGATACTGACTGGAGGGTGATTGGGGATTTAAATGAGACTATGGAGTGGGTATGTGGGAAACTGGGAGTGAAATTTCTAGATCCTAATGGGTGGGTAGGAGAAAGGGATCTGCGCTCGGATGGCCTTCATTTAAACCGCAGTGGTACGTATAAGTTAGGAAATTTGTTTGGAAGGGTAATAGGGAGGTACATTCAGGGAAACGGGATGGCCTAGGGAGCGGTGATAAGGGAACAGGGAACTGGAAATCAAGTAAGGATGACATAAAATTGTTAGTGTTGAACTGTAGAAGTATTGTAAAGAAAGGAATAGAATTAAGTAATTTAATAGATATATATTTACCAGATATTGTAATAGGAGTTGAATCATGGCTGAGAAATGATATAATGGATGCAGAAATTTTCTCACGGCACTGGAGTGTGTATCGTAGAGATAGGATAGGAAAGGTGGGAGGGGGAGTTTTCATTCTGGTGAAAGAAGAATTTGTAAGCTACGAAAAAGTTAAAGTTAAAGATGAGACACATGAAATTCTAGGTGTAAGGCTCATTTCTAAAGATAATAGGCAACTTGATATATTTGGAGTGTACAGATCGGGAAAGGGTAGCACTGATGCGGATTCGGAATTATTTGATAGGATAGTCAGCTATGTGGGAAACGACATGGAAAGAAATGTGATTGTAGCGGGAGATCTGAATTTGCCAGATGTCAATTGGGAAGGAAATGCGAACGACAGGAAGCATGACCAACAAATGGCAAATAAGTTAATATGGGAAGGACAGCTGATTCAGAAAGTGATGGAACCAACCAGAGGGAAAAATATTTTGGATGTGGTGCTGATAAAACCAGATGAGCTCTATAGGGAAACTGAAGTAATAGATGGTATTAGTGATCATGAAGCTGTTTTTGTGGTAGTTAAAAATAAATGTGATAGAAAGGAAGGTCTTAAAAGTAGGACTGTTAGGCAGTACCATATGGCTGATAAAGCAGGTATGAGGCAGTTTCTAAAACGTAACTATGATCGGTGGAAAACGGTAAATAAAAATGTAAACAGACTCTGGGATGGGTTTAAAGAAATTGTTGAGGAATGCGAAAACAGGTTTGTACCTTTAAGGGTGGTAAGGAATGGTAAAGACCCACCTTATTATAATAGAGAAATAAAGAGACTAAGAAGGAGGTGCAGACTGGAAAGAAATAGAGTTAGAAATGGCTGTGGAAGTAAGGAGAAATTGAAGGAACTTACTAGAAAATTGAATCTAGCAAAGAAGGCAGCTAAGGATAACATGATGGCAAGCATAATTGGCAGTCATACAAATTTTAGTGAAAAATGGAAGGGTATGTACAGGTATTTTAAGGCAGAAACAGGTTCCAAGAAGGACATTCCAGGAATAATTAATGAACAAGGGGAGTGTGTATGTGAGGATCTTCAAAAGGCAGAAGTATTCAGTCAGCAGTATGTAAAGATTGTTGGTTACAAGGATAATGTCGAGATAGAGAAAGAGACTAAGGCCAAAGAAGTAATAAAATTTACGTATGATAACAATGACATTTACAATAAGATACAAAAGTTGAAAACTAGAAAAGCGGCTGGAATTGATCAGATTTCTGGGGATATACTAAAGACAATGGGTTGGGATATAGTACCATATCTGAAGTACTTATTTGATTATTGTGTGGCCGAAGGAGCTATACCAGATGAATGGAGAGTTGCTATAGTAGCCCTGTGTATAAAGGAAAGGGTGATAGACATAAAGCTGAAAATTACAGGCCAGTAAGTTTGACATGCATTGTATGTAAGCTTTGGGAAGGCATTCTTTCTGATTATATTAGACATGTTAGTGAAATTAATAACTGGTTCGATAGACGGCAATTCGGTTTTAGGAAAGGTTTTTCCACTGAAGCTCAACTTGTAGGATTCCAGCAAGATATAGCAGATATCTTGGATTCTGGAGGTCAAATGGACTGTATCGCGATTGACATGTCTAAAGCATTTGATAGGGTGGATCATGGGAGACTACTGGCAAAAATGAGTGCAATTGGACTAGACAAAAGAGTGACTGAATGGGTTGCTATATTTCTAGAAAATAGATCTCAGAGAGTTAGAGTAGGTGAAGCTTTGTCTGACCCTGTAATAGTTGAGAGGGGAGTTCCTCAGGGCAGTGTTATCGGACCTTTATGTTTTCTTATATATATAAATGATATGAGTAAAGGAGTGGAATCGGAGGTAAGGCTTTTTGCGGATGATGTTATTCTCTATAGAGTGATAAATAAGTTACAAGATTGTGAGCAACTGCAACGTGACCTCGAAAATATTGTGAGATGGACAGCAGGCAATGGTTTGTTGATAAACGGGGCTAAAAGTCAGGTTGTGAGTTTTACAAATAGGAAAAGTCCTCTCAGTTTTAATTACTGCGTTGATGGGGTGAAAGTTCCTTTTGGGGATCATTGTAAGTATCTAGGTGTTAATATAAGGAAAGATCTTCACTGGGGTAATCACATAAATGGGATTGTAAATAAAGGGTACCGATCTCTGCACATGGTTATGAGGGTGTTTAGGGGTTGTAGTAAGGATGTAAAGGAGAGTGCATATAAGTCTCTGGTAAGACCCCAACTAGAGTATGGTTCCAGTGTATGGGACCCTCACCAGGATTACCTGATTCAAGAACTGGAAAAAATCCAAAGAAAAGCAGCTCGATTTGTTCTGGGTGATTTCCGACAAAAGAGTAGCGTTACAAAAATGTTGCAATGTTTGGGTTGGGAAGAATTGAAAGAAGAAGAGCTGCTCGACTAAGTGGTATGTTCCGAGCTGTCAGCGGAGAGATGGCGTGGAATGACATTAGTAGACGAATAGGTTTGAATGGCGTCTATAAAAGTAGGAAAGATCACAATATGAAGATAAAGTTGTAATTCAAGAGGACAAACTGGGGCAAATATTCATTTATAGGAAGGGGAGTTAGGGATTGGAATAACTTACCAAGGGAGATGTTCAATAAATTTCCAATTTCTTTGAAATCATTTCGGAAAAGGCTAGGAAAGCAACAGATAGGGAATCTGCCACCTGGGCGACTGCCCTAAATGCAGATCAGTATTGATTGATTGAACTGCGCTTTTCCATACCTAGATGAGTGCAAGCCCAGAACACACTTAATCCTAATTTTCTTCTCACTTTCTATAACTTGAAGTGCAGTAACATTGTAGTTACAACCACTAAGCTGTCTGTACTGACCAAACCTTCTTTCCAGATTGTCACTCTGAAACTTCCCTAACAGTAAATAATTTGGTTTCACAGTTTCAAATGAAAATTGGATAATTTTTAACAGGACAGTTGTGGTATGTACCAAAGCTCTTGAAGTGTCAATTGTTAAGTGACCATGAATCAAATTTAAATCATCCCAACTGCTTACCCACTGACGTCACTGAGGTATGCTCATGATGTGAAATGCGCCGCTGTGCTGCGCACGTAGCGAACGATAAATGGGACACGGCGTTGGCGAATGGCCCACTTCGTACCGTGATTTCTCAGCCGACAGTCATTGTAGAACGTGTTGTCGTGTGCCACAGGACACGTGTATAGCTAAGAATGCCAGGCCGCCGTCAACGGAGGCATTTCCAGCAGACAGACGACTTTACGAGGGGTATGGTGATCGGGCTGAGAAGGGCAGGTTGGTCGCTTCGTCAAATCGCAGCCGATACCCATAGGGATGTGTCCACGGTGCAGCGCCTGTGGCGAAGATGGTTGGCGCAGGGACATGTGGCACGTGCGAGGGGTCCAGGCGCAGCCCGAGTGACGTCAGCACGCGAGGATCGGCGCATCAGCCGCCAAGCGGTGGCAGCCCCGCACGCCACGTCAACCGCCATTCTTCAGCATGTGCAAGACACCCTGCCTGTTCCAATATCGACCAGAACAATTTCCCGTCGATTGGTTGAAGGAGGCCTGCACTCCCGGCGTCCGCTCAGAAGACTACCATTGACTCCACAGCATAGACGTGCACGCCTGGCATGGTGCCGGGCTAGAGCGACTTGGATGAGGGAATGGCGGAACGTCGTGTTCTCCGATGAGTCACGCTTCTGTTCTGTCAGTGATAGTCACCGCAGACGAGTGTGGCGTCGGCGTGGAGAAAGGTCAAATCCGGCAGTAAATGTGGAGCGCCCTACCGCTAGACAACGCGGCATCATGGTTTGGGGCGCTATTGCGTATGATTCCACGTCACCTCTAGTGCGTATTCAAGGCACGTTAAATGCCCACTGCTACGTGCAGCATGTGCTGCTGCCGGTGGCACTCCCGTACCTTCAGGGGCTGCCCAATGCTCTGTTTCAGCAGGATAATGCCCGCCCACACACTGCTCGCATCTCCCAACAGGCTCTACGAGGTGTACAGATGCTTCCGTGGCCAGCGTACTCTCCGGATCTCTCACCAATCGAACACGTGTGGGATCTCATTGGACGCCGTTTGCAAACTCTGCCCCAGCCTCGTACGGACGACCAACTGTGGCAAATGGTTGACAGAGAATGGAGAACCATCCCTCAGGACACCATCCGCACTCTTATTGACTCTGTACCTCGACGTGTTTCTGCGTGCATCGCCGCTCGCGGTGGTCCTACATCCTACTGAGTCGATGCCGTGCGCATTGTGTAACCTGCATATCGGTTTGAAATAAACATCAATTATTCGTCCGTGCCGTCTCTGTTTTTTCCCCAACTTTCATCCCTTTCGAACCACTCCTCCTTGGTGTTGCATTGTCACTGTCAGTCAGTGTATCTCCGGACTGTGCTTTCACTGGGGTGAGAGAGATGACTTCCTTAAAGGATCCAAATGCAGAATGCATCATGAAAGCTTGTATTGTTCTTGCTTCTTGTAAAGGGCTATTCTTGGCTTGACCAATGAGTACTCCGTTCTTGTACCCAAGAGAGGGATTCACATAAATTTCATCAAGACTTAAAACTACATATTTTTCAATGTCTGATAAATTCCTTGTCACTCGGTAAAGAAAGTTTCTGTTTTCCTTTTCCGAATTAGGTGACACTTGTAAATTTGCTGCTAATTTTTCAAGGTACTTAGGGTGTGGTAGTATCAGTGTACCACTCTCACGCAAAGAACAATAAGCAGCATGAGACTGACAGTTCAACATAAAGGCAAGAATCAATGTACTTTTTGAGTAACTCTTTTTCCTTTTAGTACAAAGTTCGAATTGTTCCCTTAAGAAAACAAGGTTAGATGAGAAGTCTGTGCTTTCACTGCTAACCTCACAAAACTCTATGAGCTTGTCAAGCATTTTAAGTACATTACTTTGTACACATTCAACACTACTAGCAGTGGCTCCTGTATAATTTAATAAATATTCATTTAGCTGAGACCACTTGGAGATTTTACCATCAGCTAAATATTTAATTTCTTTGACTGACACCTGATAACTATTAACATATACAGTCACATGCATATCCTGGTGAATTTTTAGTAAATTACTTACATTTGGCAAATCATCCAGATTTAATCTGTATATGCAAAGAAATTCATTACAGATACTGATCTGCCATACTGACATGTCAATTTTGGTATGAAGAAGGGATCTTAAATGATTAAAGTCAGCTATTAAGTCATCTTGAAGCTTTGATTCCTCCAAATCTGTTTTCCTCTTGTTTTCCATACTCTTAATTTCCAGTCTCCTATCTTCAGGATCTTTTCTTTTTACACTCTTTGATGACAAATATCTGGGCAAATTTGGGAAAATAGTTGGACATGAATTAGGAAGAAGTTCATTAGGTTTAGGTGGTTGTACAGTTATATTGCCTTTACCATCACAAAACTTTTCCCCTTTTGAAAAACTATCGTCTGTGAAATGTTTTTTACACACGACTGAATCCTTACCAGGTTCCCAATTATCCCGCTTAACTTGACGAATCCACTTTTGTTGTAATTCCTCATCAGAAGGAAACCTAAATGAGGTAACATAACCATCCTTTTTGATGTCATAGTTGCTACGACACATGGGAACACAACATTTTCTGGGCATCTGCAAGTACACGAAACGTGTTATTAATAACCCAAATTCGGGCATGCCTTCACGTATTTCGATAATAGGTTCTACGTATGTCACTCAGTCACCTACCTTGTTACATATACTCGAACATATCCATGAAAAATACAAGTAAACACAACACGAAGTTCACTACACATCAACATACACAGATAGCTCCCGCGCTTTCGCCTCCGCCTCCGCTGGACGTTGCCAAACTTACATGACTCCGGCTTGTAAAATGTAGACGGCTCTGACAAGCCCGTACACTTAGCCAGACATGCCTACGTTTCAAATCGCCCGCGCCTACTATTCAAATTTCCCGCGCTTGTGACGTTACATTCACGTGACCGGCAACAGCTAATCATCGCAATTACCTTCGGACTGGCAGTAACATTCCGTTCTGTTTCCCTTTCAAGCGTTGTTATTTATTCAACTGTTCTACTATATTACTACGTTTTCCATTTTATAACTTTCCCTAATAATGAGCAACCGTAGGCCTATACGCACATTACAATTATTTTAAACCAGATAATATACTCATAACGTAAACTCCTTAATGTTACCTGAGAATAACTACTAATGCAACCCACAATCATACAGTGCACTACAGCTCAGTTAACTGTGACGTCACACCCTTATGGGTGGGGTGGGGGCTAGAGTAACATCCAAGTATCCCCCGCCTTTTAAATATGCGACTAAAAGGGGGACCAGGTGCTCTCAACTTGGGAGCGTGAGTTGGTGTCCGCTTTTCCCGTAGCTGAGTCAGGCAATGCTCCACTTACTTGTGGCAGGCTCCTCTCTTTCATCTTTCCCATCCGACTTCCCTTGTCAACACTTGTTCCTTTCTGACCCTTGCAATATTTAGAGGGGGGCTTCAAAAAGTAAGTTACACATTATTATGGCAGGCCAATTGTAACTTTTATTGAATTCTGCACTATATTAGAAAGTGACACAGATACATGTCACCAAGCCTCTGTAAATAACGTTCTAAACGTTCTACCAATCGTTCAGTTCCTCGACAATGGAAATCCGCTCCTTGTTCGCGGAGCCACTCGAGAACCGCTCTGCGAAATTTCTTATCGTTTTAAAATCTCTTTTCCCCCAAATGTTTCTTCAGCTTGCTGGACAGATAGAAATCGCACGGTGCAAGGTCCTGGATTGTATTGGCGGGTGCTTCGATACTTCCCATCGAAAAAAAAAAAAGGAAGCGAAGCTTGTGTTGTGTGCGCCATGTGGTGTGTTGCATTGTCGTTCAAGAGAACAATGCCTTCGCTTAATTGTCCGCGCTGCTGCTCTTTGTGGCGTTGCGCAGCGACATCAGTGTTGCACAGTAAGAATCGGCATTAATGGTTTACCCTTTGCCATAAACTCTGTGTACATAACTCATTCAGAGTCGAAGAAACTGTGGCCATGGTCTTCCCAGCTGATGGCACAGTTTTGCATTTCTCCGTTCCATAGACGGTCTCTTTGTTTGAGGTGTAAAATGATGCACCCATGTCCCATTGTTCGTAATGATGTGGTTTACGAAACCATTGCCTTACACGAGAATAACCCTGAAGGAAGTCCAGAGACGCCATAAACCTTGCGTCTTTGCGTGCAGGTGTCAGTGATCGCATAACACAATTTCCGATACTGCAGACGATCTCGAACGATGGAATGAACACTTCGTATTGAGATGCGCAACTGCTGAGCAATGTTCGCGATAGTCAGTCTGCGATTGCTGCGAATCATTTCCTCGATTACCTGGACATTGTCATGCCTGTGCGGCCTTGGTGAAATCGTTGGCACCATTTAGCTCTGGCTGGACGTGACATTGCATTTGGTCCATATACCGCCAGAATTTCACGGTGAATCCCTGAGCCAATTAGACGTTTTGCCCTCAAGAATTGTACTGTCCCGTGTACTTCAACTTTGAAGTACGTTTCCAGTTGTTACGGTCTTTGTACTTGATAGTGTCTTTGCTTACTATCAACCTGCTAGAAATAACGTTGTAATTGAGATTTGCGTTTAAGAAAGTGCCCTTGATCGGGACACTGGACAACAAGATATCAAAGTACCCAGAACTGACAGAACACAACCGCGCAGAGTGCCGAGAAGCGTGCAACGTGAGAATATTACAGTTCAATACATCATGTCAACATTACCGTAAACAGTGCAATTTAGAGCTCTATACATGTGCATAAACAAGTTAAAGGGCCGCTACCCAAGAGTATTGCCGTAGTAGGTACCAGTGAAAACAGAAGTAATAGGGGAAAGGAACTCGTGAAAGAGAATTTTGGAAAACAAGTTTGGAAATAACAAACATATTATACCAATCTCAAAGGGTAACAAATTATATTTACATCAAAACTAATAGTATGAACCAGCATAAGGCGTAATAAAAAGCGTTAGGTTCGATTTTAAGACACGTAGGTGATACCAATTTTAATTACATCGTCATAATCGAATTCCTAAGCACCAATGACTACAATCTTTGGACATATGTTCCGACACTGCAATTAGGGGAAAAAGAAAAAGAATGGAGGGGGGGGGGGACCCATAAATTCTGAAAATCAGTTTCTTTGCATTATATTACACAATACGCTAGAAGGGAGGTACATCAAATAAAGTTTCAGACTCGTGCCAGTAGAATACAAAGTTGCAAGATAAGCTCACAAATTGATACAATATTTACAATATGACATTGTAATGTAACCTCATGCCAAACAATTCAAGAGATTCAGAATTGAAATAAACCGATCTCCAGTTTCAGGGACTGATCCTTTTGGTAGATTTTAAAAAAAAAAATTCTAACAAACGATCCCAGAAGGGATTAAAACACACACACATACGCAGAAGCGATAATAAAATAGAAGCTAACCGATGAACATACAAATTAAATTAGCAGACCACATCTTTTGAGCAAGCGCCATTTTTACGCAAAATTAACAGATAAATGGGATAAGGAAAGAAATAAAATAGATAGAAGATAAAGGATAGAATGAGGAAATAAGAAACGGAGGTATGGGATAGGATAAGGATCAAGCCGCCAAGTCCCCAGCACTAACAGACGCGATGCAAAAGTTCATCACAAAAGTAAGGAATGTTTATGGACTAGAATATTAGATCAGCTGTCCAGTACACCATTTTTCACCACATTTTAGGAATATGAATGTCCAAAAGGCAGAACATTTGCGCTGCATGAATACTCAGAAGTATCCTGAAGGGAGCAAAGTTCAATTTTCGTTACTACGGCGAAGCCCAAGTATAGGAAGGTAGGGCACGTTAAATGATAGAAAGAAACAGTGTCTGCTCACCCTTAATAGGAGTCCAGTACGAAGTTTACAAGTAAAATGGACACGGCCCAGCCGTGTGGAGAGTTCCAACTCCCACTGTCTTGAACAAGGTTATACCACAACTGACCTGCCGAATGAACGACACAAGGCCATATATATGTATGCCAGCGGGGTAGATCGAGAACATACTATAGGCGTGACGTCAGAGTGGATGCGCCATACAGGCAAGCAGTGACAGCAGTAATACAAGCAGCCGGGAAGCAGACAGTTCGTAACCGCAGACGGAGAAAAGAGCACCAATTCGAAGGGGAGAATTTTTTTTAGTAAGGTAAGCACAAACAGCTCGCAACACAGTTGACGCGCCATTTCACTCGCACTCTGTGATGCAGCTGTTATTATTACCGCAGCAGAACTGTGTCTGCAGAAAGCCCGGCACATGTACTCTCTTCTGACCATGCACTACTTTTGTTCCGCAATGGTCTGTGAGTGGGACGACATGTGTAACTTAGTTTTCTGAAGTCCCTACGTAGCTTTGTGAGGCCTAGGGACCCTTTCATTTTCACGCCCTTCGTGACCCTTGTCTTTCTTTGGCCGGTACCTTAATTTTTCGAAATGCCGGACCCCTTCCATTTTATCCCTCTGATTAGTGTTAATAGAAAATGTTTACCCAGTTGTATTTCCTCTTAAAATATTAATCACCACCACCACCGCACACCCCTTTGTCAATGCAATGTGTTCGCTTCCCGTATAACCACTCTCTGCGTTTCCCAGCATCTGCACACCACTTCATTACACTATTGTCATAACTAGGGCTCGGAAGTTAAATACCTAAAGATTGCCTAAAAGCGTCTTGTAAATAGACCTAAATGTATTAAAAAAAAGGACGTAAAAATGCGATCCAAATTCACTCACAATTTTAGTTTTAATTACATGTTTAATGAGGGAATATCATCATCATCATTAATGCCCCACTCCAATCGCCTGTGTGTGGTTAACAAGCCTCCTCCACTCCTTTCTGTCCTTCCACTTTTCCTGCTCCATTACTTCGGCCACATCCAATCCGGCTTCTCTAATGTCCTTCCAAATCTGATCCATCCACCTTCTTCTCGGTCTTCCAACTGGTCTCTTTCCCTTAACTTCTCTTTCCAATTCCCTGTCCGGCTCCATGGCTAAATGGTTAGCGTGCTGGTCTTTGGTCACAGGGGTCCCGGGTTCTATTCCCGGCAGGTTCGGGAATTTTAACCATCATTAGTTAATTTCGCTGGCCGAAAAGAGGCAAAAAAAGGACAAATAAAACCCACCATTTTCTGGCCTACAATGACCCAGAATGAACATAATTATATTCCGTTGGGACTCGTCTTTTTCACCTATGTTCTTAAAAATTTTAATGAAGGAGTATAATGTTTTAAAATAAAAAAATTCTGGTGGTACTCAACAAACAGTTTTTCCTCAAGTTTCGAGCCCTAGTCATAACCAAACTCGTAAAATGAACTAGACTTGAAGGAACTGTAACTGTTTTGTGCACTGTCTCTGGAGAGTTCAGGTTTTGTTGTCTTCCATTCATGGAACGATTTTATTGTCATGTTTGCATTTGAAGTCTAAACAACTAAATCCGTGTATTTTCTTTTGAGGCAGGTACACAGTATATCGTGTGCGAGAACCCGTGACAGAGCATGCAGTCCACATTCAGCTGTTTGAAAAACACAGCCTCGTAGATGGGACTGTGTATTGGAGAGACCTCACGAGAGGAAATACGGTCAGGTAAGACTAAACATCTCCGTAAACATCATAAATGATTTTCTTCTCATAATTCACGTATATATACAGAGGTGTGAAAATTATTAGACTCAGCACTAACCATTTCTTATTTCCATTGTCGCATTATGTATTACTTGCCTGTCCATAGAAATCTTTTTGTACTGCAGTGGAGCTCCTTTATGTTTTACTTGTTGTCTGTTTAATTATAGAGGGAAAGTTACATTTTCTTGCAATTACATCAGTCAATAGACTCCTCCATCAACATGAAATAATTCTAATGTTGAGGATTTTAATTTCTCTTTTGAGTGCAATCAGATGAAATGGAATTACATTAAGTGCTTCTGTGATATTTTGCTTTACTTGTGGGCCATTAAATCCCTGTGCTTTGTACTATTTACAATCCAAATTCTTGAAAACTTGTGTTGTAGGATTAGCAAAAGGCAAAAGAGAAATATTTAACCTCAATATAATATTGTTTTAAATACGAATAACACAGTATTTTACGAAGTTTAGCAAGTCGGATGAATATTTGACTGAAAAGGAGTTCTATGGAACAAATAAGAAAGACATGTGAGGGCAAAATCTAAAACTAAGGCAATTTAATGTTTTGACTTATCCTTTGAGTGTAATGATTTTCACACCTCTGCAATATAATATAATATAATATAATATAATATAATATAATATAATATAATATAATATATGTACAAAACATAATTTTTCTTCTTTTTACGATTTCACTTTCACTTCTTCTCCTTCCGCCACGTTCCGCATGCTAGATGGGGTCGCAGTTATCTACCGTGTCAGACAATCGGCGGTGTTTTAAGGCCAGATGCCCATTTTTTAGTATTATGGCGGACAGTGCATAGTCGCGCAAAGTAAGGCTCCTGATTAGCATGAGTTTGAAGATGTTGTTTTGCCGTGTAAACGATTTGTGTCGCGGGTAATTTTTCCTCGTATTGTGCGTATACGGAAGTGTCAAATAAGTAATGCTTGTGATTATCATCTACCAGCAGACAAAAATATTATGCCACCTAAAGTGAAGCAAGTACCATTAGAGAGCCTGGTCAAGCAAGCCATCCAGGACACGCTGCGGAGGAAAGACATCCTGAGCACGCTAGTCAACCTAATAAGTGGCGAAGGTAGTTGTGGAACAATTGCAGGAGTTTGTAGATTTCACTACATAGGTAATTGACGACTTACGGAGTGCTCTCTGTGATAGGGACAAAGTCATAAAAATACCAGAGCCTCAATTACAGGAAAAGACAGAATATCTGGAGCAGTAAATGTGGCGCCAATGCTTGTGAGTGTTCGGAGTAGCTGAGTCCGCGCATGAGAACACAGACGGCATACTTTTAAATACAGCAAACTCCCGATTATCCGGGTGTGGATTATCCGGTTTGCGGGTTATCCGTGCACATCCAAGATTTCTTGTATTTTTATTTCCTTTATTTTTGTCACGAAATTTTGAATAGGCCTACGTGTGAACTCTCGACTGCAAGTGTTCTGGAGGCATGCTTTGTTCGAGAACTAAACACTGAACAATGTACTGTAGAACAGTTCTTTGTTGGTGTTCTCTGATAGCAGTCATGGCTACGAAGCGAAGGTAAGTACTGTTAACTTAAAAAAAAAAGGCTTGAAGTAATTGAAAAGTTAAAGAAATTAGAATTAATAAAGAAATTAGCGAATAAGTATGATAATGGTGTATACTTTTTGTACCTCAAGTGTTTTTTCAACAATAGACGTTGTAAGTTTTATAATGGCCTACTTGATTGATACAAGTGTTTCTTCCAGTATTGTATGTTCTGTATTATTAAAAGTTTCGTTGTGCATTCAGTTATCCGTGCGAATTTGTCTAGGATAATCGAGAGTTTGCTGTATTGCCCAGGAATTAGGGGTCGATCTCTGTCTAGAAGACACTGATAGGTCACACAGAATAGTAAAAAGAGAAGGCTCTGAACTTTGGAGTGTGGGTTGGCGACCACGGGGCCCTTATCTGAGTCCTGACATTGCTTCCACTTACTTGTGTCAGGCTCCTCACTTTCATCTATCCTATCCGACCTCTCACGGTCAACTCTTGTTCTTTTCCGACCCCGACGGTATTAGCTTCCCTAGGCCTAGGGAGTCTTTCAATTTCACGCCCTTCGTGGCCCTTGTCTTCCTTTGGCCGGTATTTTCATTTTTCGAGTTGTCTGATCCCTTCCATTTTTCCCTCTGATTAGTGTTATATAGAGGACGGTTGTCTAGTTGTACGTCCTCTTAAAACAATAATCACCACCACCATTATATAACTGTGAAGTTTGTGTCTTTTCGGAAGAGGAATGCAATATTAACAAACAAGAAAAGACTGAAGGGCACAAACAAAACTATCCGAGATCTCACTTCTCTGATACTGAAGCTCCTCCAGGAGGCAAATTCAAAGTACGGAGTGAAAAATACGTAGTTGAAGGACGGGACAGTTTTGGTGAAAAGAGGTGACAGGAAATTTCGGGTCAAAACTCGCCAAGAACTAAACATCATTTAATCATAAGCCTAAGCTAAAACGAGGCAAAATCTCTAATTCATTAGGAATACTGATTGTAGAATTTTAAAATATTTATTAAATTTTATTGGCAACTTAGATACCAAATTCCAGGAAACTGCTCTAGTTAGTATTTAGAAACTGTCAAACTGGAATTTTTTATGTTAAAGCAAGCAAATGCCTGTAATTACAGCCATCAAATCCCCCTCCTCAAACTTCAATCTCCCCTTCCCTTTCTTCAACTGCCCCAACGGCATTCCTCCTGTATCTCCAGGCTCCCTGCTGGTGGGCCACGTAAACACACAGAGCCTGCTTTCCCATTTCACTGAATTTTCAGAAATATTCTCTAACAACGATATCCGCGCAATATTAATATCTAAGTTCAGATTAAAACCCAAAATGTTACGTATGGAGAGTTACAAGCTGATAAGAAAATATAGAGTAAGAAAAGGTGGGAGAGGCATAAAGATAAATCTGCGTAGCAATATTGCGTTAAACGAAATACGCAAAATACCAAATGAATTTCACAACGCCCCAGAATTCTTATCTATAGAACTGCAAATTCGCAGTGCTAAGTGTTTACTGCGTGTTCTGTATCGTGCCCCGGAGACGAGATACGTTGAAGACCTGGAGCAAGCACTGCAGGGTCAATTAACCAGGTACGAGCATGTATGTAATTTTAATGAGAGACATAATAAAATGTGACTCTGCTGAATATTTAGACGATTGAAATCATGTTCACCTCACTCAATATGACGATTCTTCCCTTTAACCCCGCACACCATACAGCTATTTCCCAAGCACTACTGGATCTAATCATTACAAACAATAATGGCAGAATGCAAACTCGTGGACAACTGCCAGGTTTCGGACCATCCCGATATGACTTTATTTAAGTAATATGCTCACTGAAATGACCCAAATATGAGCGTAAATTAATTGCCTTCAGACTTAAGAAACCTATACGAAGAGGCGTTCATCAAGAACGCACTCAGGACACCATGTCACAACGTACAGCTTGTACATGACAGTGAAGACAGAATAATCTTCTTTAATGCACTAATTTTAGCACTCTATGACAAGCATGCCCCCATACGGACAGCGTGAGTAAAACGAAAACCATCACCTTGGTTGACGCAAGACAGGGCAAAAACTGAGGAAGGAAATTCAGATTATAAATATTATATAAAAATTATAACCTTAGAAAAGTCGAAAAGTACAGAACAATTATCATTTGTCCGTTGTCCGCTTCTACTTGAATGCCATTTGTAACTATTATTAGTCCTGTGGTGGTGCTGTGGTTGGTCTAAATCCTGATTGTTTGTCGAGTAATTTATTTGTTAGAGTAATTTATCTGTTTGTGAACGACCTTTTCTAATTCAGATCATCAGGAATGCTATCCATACGCCATACATATGACATTTAAAAAATTACCATTCTGCCAGTGTATGGAAAAGATTTTGCAACTTTGATCTGACAAAAAAAAAAAAACGAGGAAAACACTGACTTTCAACCAATTTGCATACTTCCTTGTCTTAGTAAAATATTAGAAAAGGTCGTTTACAAACAGATAAATTACTCTAACAAATACTCGACAAACAATCTAGGAGGAAAAGTGTACAGTTTAATAAGGACAACTTTGTAATTGACACCAAAAATAGATTTTCATCCCTTAGGGAAGTAAGCGATACGCAAGGTACCGGTATCCGTATAGGAAGCAGTCAAACGTATAGCGCAAAATCCGTTACGAGAAGCGGCAAAGTTAGGCCTAAAATCCCACACAGTGCACCGGCGAAAGTATCGAACGTTCTTATATTTGGTGATAGCCAGGCGAGGGGAATTGCGGAGAAAATGGTCAATGAAGATATTGCAGCATCGGCAGTCATCTATCCTGGGGCCCCAATGAAGAAGGTATTGGAAAACACGGAGCAGGCGGCAAGAAATCTCGGAAGTCGTGATGCAGTAGTGATCATCGGCGGGACGAACGACGTAGCTCACAACGACGCTAAGAATGTTATTTCTGAACTTAAATGTACACTAGGTAAGCTGACTCACACTAACATCTTTGTAGTGAACGTGCCCCACAGGCATGATTTGATTAGAGACTCGTGTGTGAACATTGAAGTGGACAAAGTTAATACAGATATGGTTAAAATTTGTAAACATTTTCGTAATACACAGGTAATTGATAGCAGCAGTTTCGAGAGACACTGTTACACAAAGCATAGCCTTCATCTAAACAACTCAGGTAAACGAAAGATAGCAAATATTGTTCTAGATTTTATTAATCATAAGATATGTACTATAAAAAAGGCAACTCCCTTGAGTTATAATACTGACCAGGAAAACTAGTAGAAAGAGCCAGCTGTACTTCAAGCTGGCTCAGCCAACTAGTAATTGAAAGTAAGGAATTTCAAGTTACCCAATTGCAACAGTCAATTTTTAGGGAGGAAGGGGGTCTGAGATTGCTCTTGGTAAACTGTCAGAGTGTAGTAAATAAACAATTAAAATTCGGTACATTGATGGAATCTTATGAGACTGATGTGGTGATAGGAGTGGAATCGTGGTTGAGAGAAGGGGTGGATAATAGAGAAGTATTTCCAGAAGGGTACACAGTCTATCGTAGAGACCGAGGAGATAAAAAGGGAGGGGGGTGTTTATTCTGGTGAAGGAAACATATTGTTCACATGAATGGTTTAAAGATGAAAGGGATGAAATATTAGGGATAAAATTAATTTGTGATAATATGAAGGAGGTGGGAATTATAGGAACATACAGGCCAGGAAGAGAGGAAAGAGACATGGAAATATTTGAGAAAATAATAGATTATACTCATACAAACAATAATAATGATGTGGTAATAATTGGGGGAGATATAAACTTGCCTGCGGTTGAATGGAATGGAGCTGCAAGTGAAGCCCATGAACAGAAACTGGCAAATAAGTTAATTTGGGAGGGAGGATTTACACAAGTAGTACAAGAACCAACTCGTCTCAATAACTTACTAGATGTATTCTTGGTTAAACCATGGGAAATTGTTGATAAAACTGAGGTAATTGAAGGAATAGGTGACCATAAGGCTGTAATAATGGATGTAGGACTGGTACCAAAAAGGCTTAATAAGAGGGTCACACAAGACAAGAAATTGTACAGAAAAACTAAAGTTGATGAATTTGGGACTTACCTTAAATCACAATTCAGTTGTTGGATAAGTGAAGGGAGTAATGTGGATACACTTTGGGCTAAATTCAAAGGAATCGTTTGGGAAGGAGAGAAGAGATTTGTACCTGTTAAGAAGGGTAAAATGACCTCAGACCCTGTTTATTATACAAGGGAAATAAGAAAATTAAAAAGAAAATGTAGAATAGTAAACAGGAAAATCAAAGAAGGTAGGGAGAGTAGAGAAAGTAGAAAACAGCTAATGAGGGAACTGAATAGAGTAAAAAAGGAAGCAAAAGAGAATTATATGAATGGCATTCTTCAAGAGCGTAATGACCACAAAGGGAAATGGAAAAAGATGTATTCATATATCAGGAATCAAAAAGGAAATGGAATGCAAATTCCTACAATGGTGGGAGAAGGGGGTGAACACTATTTAACAGATACTGAGAAAGCAAACCTCTTTAGTAGGGAATTTAGAGATTCAGTAGATTATTGTCAGGAGTTGGACACCGAAACAGAAGTTACAGAGGGACAGACACAGAGGGAAACAAGAAGCTTCTCGTTCACAAATGAAGATATTTTCAGAGAAATCCAACTGCTTCAGCAAGGAAAAGCAGCAGGAAGTGATCAAATTACTGGGGAGGTGATAAAGACAATCGCGTGGTACATAGTGCCTTATTTAAGATTTCTCT
Organism: Anabrus simplex; assembly: GCF_040414725.1. Taxonomy (NCBI): domain Eukaryota; kingdom Metazoa; phylum Arthropoda; class Insecta; order Orthoptera; family Tettigoniidae; genus Anabrus; species Anabrus simplex. The sequence goes on from NC_090265.1 coordinate 555,473,257, forward strand.
TTGACTATGTCATAAATAATAGTGTAATACCAAAGGAATGGAAGGAATCTATAATAATACCAATTTATAAAGGAAAGGGTGATAAAAGGAAACCAGAGAACTACAGACCAATCAGCCTGACCAGTATAGTTTGTAAAATACTGGAGAGCTTAATATCAAAGTACATCAGAGGGATATGTGATAATAAAAACTGGTTCATGAGGAGCCAGTATGGATTTGGAAAGAAATTTTCTTGTGAGGCACAACTGGTGGGATTTCAGCAGGACATATCAGATCAATTGGATTCAGGAGGCCAGTTGGATTGCATAGCCATAGATCTTTCCAAAGCCTTTGATAGAGTGGAACATGGAATATTATTAAATAAATTGGAGGGAATAGGATTGGACGTAAGAGTTACACGTTGGGTAAAAACATTTCTAAATTCAAGGGTTCAGAAAGTCAAAGTAGGAATTAACGTATCGCAGGAAGAGAAAGTTTGGAAGGGAATTGCACAGGGTAGTATAATCGGTCCGTTACTTTTCTTAATATACGTAAATGATTTAGAGAACAATATAACATCAAAAATAAGATTGTATGCAGATGACATAATTGTTTACAGGGAAATAAATACCATTGAGGATTGTTCAGAATTACAAAGGGACCTTGAGAGTATCCAACAATGGGTTGAAGAGAATAACATGAAAGTTAATGGAGGCAAATCAACTGTTACAACATTTACAAACAAGAGTTTTAAAACTGAATTTGAATATACTTTGGATGGGGTAGTTATCCCAAAAGATGGCAAGTGCAAATACTTAGGTGTAAGATTTGAAAGTAATTTGCATTGGAAGGGTCATGTGGATGACATTGTTGGGAAAGCATACAGATCGTTACATGTCATAATGAGGCTACTTAAAGGATGCAACAAAGAATTAAAAGAGAAAAGTTACTTAAGTATGGTTCGTCCATTATTGGAATATGCAAACAGTGTTTGGGATCCTCACCAAGAATACCTAATAAAAGAAATAGATAGTGTGCAGAGGAAAGCAGCAAGGTTTGTAACAGGGGATTTCAGGAGAAAGAGTAGTGTATCAGAAATGTTAAAGAAACTAGGGTGGGAAACTTTAAGTAAGAGAAGGGAGAAAACTAGACTTATAGGTTTATATAGAGCCTATACAGGAGAAGCAGCATGGGGAGATATCCGTGAGAGGCTTCAGTTGGAAAATAATTATATCGGCAGGACTGACCACAAGTATAAAATTAGAAGGAATTTTAGCAGAAGCGATTGGGGTAAATTTTCATTCATTGAGAAGGGTGTGAAGAAGTGGAACAGTTTACCAGGGGTAGTGTTTGATCCTTTTCCAAAATCTGTACAGATATTCAAAAACAGAATAAACAGCAACAGAGTGTTAGAGGGCATTCGACCAGTGCAGGTTAATGTAAATAAAAAATGTGTGTGAATAAATTAATTCCATCCCCTGGTCTAAGGAGTTTGGACTCCAAAGTAGGGGACTGACTGTAGGGGTGAAGTACAGTGGGGACTTCGAGGGCCCTGAGACCGCTACGGTAGCTTTGAAGGCCCTTCAGGAACTCTGAAAAGTGGTGGTAAAAGGGGCTCTGGTTAAGACGCAGCAGGTCGTTATGCTACTTAGGTTCCAGAATGGGTAAAGAAAAGAAAAAGTAAATAAATGCAATGTCAATTTTAATCTTATACCAGTTGTACAGTATCATTTGAAGTAATTCCACATACTGTACATCAGATGACTATATTTGTAAGTAGTACAGGAGATATTATAAGTAGAATTTTGTAAACAATGTAAATTTATTGAGGATGAGCTGTATGTTTAATAGAAAAAAATTGTTAGCGTAAATTATATAATATTGTATTATAGGAAAATTTTATTCTCTTGTTAATTTAATATTTAGTGCTTGACAATAATGTATTTTAGTGTACCATTTGCCACCGAGGTAAACACGTCATTTGCAAATAAAGAGATTTTGATTTGATTTGTTTTGATTTGATTTAGACCAACCACAGCACCACCACAGGACTAATAATAGTTACAAATGACATTCAAGTAGAAGCGGACAACGGACAAATTATAATCCTTGTAGCTTTAGGCCCGAGTAAAGCATTTGTCTGTGTCGATAAGGAAATATTATTAGCTAAACTAAAATCACTAACATTTCCTTCTAGCACACTTACGTGGCTGTACTCGTATTTAATCGGGTGAGAGCAGTGCGTGTCAGTAGGCACGAAAGTATCATTCTGACAACATACTGAACTACTGTACAGTAGGCGTAGTTTAGGGCGCCGCTACTCTTTTCATTGTGCTTATATGACTTACCAGAATATGTGAAACATTATAAATACCATTTCTATTCAGATGAGAGACAACTAACTATACTGTACATGTTTATTCAACTTAATTACTCACCTGAAACAACTCGTGAACCGATCAAGATATTGACATCCTGTTTTCACATTCAGTAATCGTAACAGGGGGCTCATATTCGTATTTACAGTATTTTTTCATGGTGTTATTATTTTCTGAGATATTGGTACTTTCTTTTTTAAATGCAACTATACTACCTATTTTCTATACCTAGCCTTAAACCTACAAACATTACAAATTCAGCACCGTGATTATTTTGAAAAGCAGACAAGTACTTCTCGAGAAAATGTAATGTATTCGAACGTGCTTCATTTGCTAGCTTTGGGCTGCCCTGTTCGATTCACGCTACGTATGAAACACGAACTAGCTGCTGATGTAAAAGGTTACTTCACCTTCTTCTGAGAGCTAGGTATTTGCTCTGCTGTGCTCATAAATACACTATATAAAATGTATGACTTAACACCTTTAATATCGCCGTAGGTAACAGGTAAAGGAAGAACGGATATGCGACGGGTTCTACGGGACAACATTATTATCCTGAGGTGACATTAAACCACACAAGACCGAACGAGCTAGCTGCACGGTGTAGGCCGCTTAGCTGTTAGTGTACGTTCGAAAGACGGTAGGTTCGATTCTCACCGTCGGCAGCCCTGAAGATGGTTTTCCGCCGTTTGCCATTTCCACACTATTTTCGCTTTAATTAAGGCCATGACCACTGCTTTCCCAGTCCTGAGTTAGTGCTAACACTAGGAAAAAGAAAACCATACATCACTGACGTCAGGAAGGACATATAATTGTAAAACTGGGCGAAATCGACATGCGTGACACGGATCGCAACATATCCCTACCAAGTTGTGAGGAAAGAGGCAGAGAAAGGAGAAACATTAATAAAAATAAGAAAAGAAAGAAAGACCTAATACGAATGTTTTAAAGTAATGGTGCTAGTGGAAGTGAATGTTATTTTAAAAAGTAGTGCAACTGGACAATCACCCCTTCTTAACACTAATCAGAAGAGAAAAGAAGTGGGTTCGATTCTTCGAAGAATAAACAAAAGAACAAAATGAAATTGAGAACCTCCCTAGGCTTCGCAAACCGAATGCCATCGAGATCAGAAAAGAATAAGGGTTTACTAAGGGAAGTCGGATAAGAAAGGAAACCGTCGCATATCCGGTATTCTTTTACTTGTTACCATTCAGCCAAGGAGCCGGACCGTTGTTAATTACGAGAGCCACTGAACAAGTTAGGCAAAGAGACCTCTCATTACGTAAATATAAATTTCTCCCGTTACGGACGACAGTTATATATTTTGAGTAAGATGGAGAGGCCTCACCCGCGAACCATGTGACTTTGCCGGGGTGTGGAGGCTTGTACGTCCCAGTGAAGCAGTAGTCGAACCGTACGTGCAACCATGTCGGATACGTATCTGTCGAGAGACCAGACCAACAAATGGTTTGTCGAAAGGGAGACAGTGGCCATCCAGGAGTGGAAAGGGCAGATGTGTAGCTAGCTAACTGATAAGGTCTTGTAATAATATTTATCGTGCTTTAGCTATGTTGATTGTTACATGGCTGGAAGCAATGGGAGACTGCAGCCGTTACTTCCGAGGACGTGCAGTTGTCCCTGAATGTTCGAAGGATGTTCTGATAAAAGCTTCTTCCTAGGTAAAATAGTCCCCCATTCGTATCTCCGGCTGGGGTATTATGCTCCAGTGGCAGAAATTGCAATTAAAGGCACCAAATCAATGAGTATATAGCTATAGGGCCTATACAGTTTATGAATAGTTTATCTTCATTTATTGTTCAGATCTCTTACTTTCAAGAAGCACTGCATGAACTGCAAATCGAAAGTCTCCACCAGGAACAATCTTTTACGGAAAGTGGCCGGATCATAGTGGGGTAGCCAATCTGAAACCATCCGAACTTCTGCAATGGCACTATGCTATTCTGCGGCAGAGTATGCGTGACCTGTTTGGTATAATTCAACATATGCCAAACAGGTGGATATAGCTCTCAATGAAACTTGCAGAATTATAACAGGTTGTTTGAAATCCACTCCAGTTGAATGGCTCTACCACCTTGCAGGAATAGCACCTCCTTCTGTTCGAAGAGAACTAGCTGCGAACAAGGAAAGAAAGACAGTGGAACAGGAAAGGACCCATCCTCTATATGGGCATGAACCGCATCTGCAACGTTTAAAGTCAAGGAAGAGTTTTCTCAGAACCTCAAAGGAACTTACAACTACTACTGAAAAAGCCAGGTTGCAGTTATGGAGGGCTACATCCTACCTTCCTCCTGGCTGGATAAGATTTTCTGAAACTCTACCTCCTGGCTACGACGAAGAATGGATGACCTGGAAGTCCCTGAATAGACTGAGATCTGGAGTTGGCAGATCCAAGGTTAATTTGGCAAGATGGGGCTACATAGATCAAGAAAAAATCCAATGTGAGTGCGGAGAAGACCAGACCGTCCAACATATGCTCCAGTGTCGACTATGTCCAGCCTTCTGCACAGAAGATGAACTATATCAAGCATCAAAAAATGCATTGGAAGTGGCCAAGTTTTGGCCAAATGTAATATAGTAATTATAACTGTGTATAACATGTATGTTTCTGATACGAGAATAATAATTTATTGTTTGGAGGCCTCATACTTGTTGGAATGTTAGAAGTTTGAATCGTTGTGGTAGGTTAAAGAATCTGGAAAGGGAAATGGACAAAATAAAGTTAGATGTAGTTGGTATAAGTGTAGTACGTTGGGCAGGATATCTAGTCAGACGACTAGATAATTATCAACATAATATCAAACAAGGGAAATGCAGGATTTGGTTTAATAATGAATTAGAAAACAAGCCAACGGTTAAGTTACTATGACCAACAGAATGAATGGATTATTGTTGTCAAATCAGACACCAATCCAATGCCCAGCACAATAGTGTAGGTCAGCCCACTAGTTCAGCCGATGAAGAAATCGAAAGAATATAGGAATAAGTAGATTTAATACAATATATAAAAGGACATGAGATTCTCATGCTGATGGGAAACTGCAGTGTAGTAGTAGACCAAAGAAAAAAAGTAAAATGAAATGGCGTATGGCGTTTAGTGCCGAGAGTGTTCGAGGACATGTTCGGCTCGCCAGGTGCAGGTCTTTCGATTTGACACCCGTAGGCGACCTGCGCGTCGTGATGAGGATGAAATGATAATGAAGACGACACATACACCCAGTCCCCGTGCCAGAGAAATTAACCAACGATGGTCAAAATTCCCGACCCTGCCGGGAATCGAACCCGGGACCCCTGTGACCAAAGGCCAGCGCGCTAACCATTTAGCCATGGAGCCGGACCAGAAGAAAAGGTAATATGGTAAAATATGGATTGGGCTAAAGGAATGAAAGAGGAAGTCAGCTGGTAGAATTCTGCACCGATCATATTATTTAGCCCTTGCTAAAACTTAATTCAAGCAACACCACAAAGGACAGATGTATACGTGGACACGACCTAGAGACTCTAGAGCAGTGGTTCCCAACCTTTGCCAGCTGACGCCCCCTTTTTCAGATACGGGTGGTCATCGCGCCCCCCCCCCCTCCCCACGGTCGCTTCTATAACCTCTCCGATATACTGTCGTGGAGGATAGTGACCTAACCGAATGACACTAGAAAATGAATAATTCCATTATTCAATTCTTTATGAAAAATAATATGAAGTACGCGCTTTATATCTACGACATACTAACTTCATTCTAGCACAATACAAAGAACACACTTCTTTTACAAAAAATCCTTCAATTAGTCAACAAATGTCAGTGAGAGGGTTGACACTGTTTTCTCTTGGTAAGATTCGGTATGTTTGGTTTGATATTCGACAGGGCACAGCGGAGATCACTTGCAACATCAAGCCGACAGCGCTGCTTTGTTTTTATGACACTCAGCGTTGAAAATCCTGACTCGCATAAATATGTCGTTGAAAATGGGACAGTGACACGCAATGCTGCTTTAGCTATTTCAGGATACACTGCAAGATAGTTTACCCAAAAGTCGCCCAGTCCTAATAGTTTGTATTCATCTTTTAGCTTTGAATCACACTTCAAATCTATGGCTTCTTCTTGAAGTTGTACTGGCAGGGTGCTTCAATGTCAATGGCAAATGGATTTCTTGTTAACATCCAGGACCATTCATCTGACGAGATATCAGGAAAGTAGGAATTGAATTCTTGTGCCAGGGAATCTAAATGTGACTGAATTTGCATCTTAAGTTTATTACGATCACGTTCATTTTCCGGCAAAATTTCATTAAGGCGGTGAAAGGATGAGAAGTTGTTCAACTGAAGCCGGCGTTTCCATAATTGTATTTTTTCCAGGAAAGCTCTGATGGCATCATAAGCAAGCATAATATTGGAGTTTTTGCCTTGGAGATTTAAGTTCAAACTGTTCAAAGCTTCAAAAAAATCGCAAAGATATGCCAATGAGACGATAAAATTGGCATCAGTAAACACTTCATACAGATCGTTCTTACCTTCACCAAGAAGAAAAATTTCAACTTCAGACTTTAATTCGAACAGCCGAGCCAACATGTTCCCTTTTGATAGCCAGCGAACCTCTGTGTGGAAAAGGAGAGTTTTGTGATCGGCTTGAAGGTCAACACAAAGGGCTTCAAACAATCTTGTCTGTAAAGTACTTGTCTTCGCAGAGTTCACAATTCTTATAGCGACTTTTAGAGTGTTATTAAAATCTTGGGGCAAGGTTTTGGCCGCCAAAGCCTGTCTGTGAATCATACAGTGGGTTCCCATGATATTTGGATTTTTATCTTTGGCCAATTTGAGAAACCCAGAACGTGACCCGATCATAGCAGGTGCACCATCCGTACATATACCCACTACATTTTCCCAGGAAAGTCCATGTTCTTGGAAAAAACTATCGATGGCAGAAAACATATCACAAGCTTTCGAAGTTGTTTTCAAACATTGGGAGAATAACATTTCTTCTCTTAAAATTCCACTGTCGACAAATCGACAATATACAATCAGTTGACAACAATGGGCCACATCGGTTGTTTCATCACACTGAATTGAAAACACTGGAGATGCTTTCACCTTCTCCAAAATTTGCATTTTAATGTCTTCTGACAATTCTTGAAGTCTGCACTTCACTGTGTTATCGGAAAGAGAAATTTAAGACAATTTCTGCCGACTCCCTTCACCCAAAACTATATTTGCAACTAATAACATACACGGCTTTACTAATGTTTCCCCAATTGTGTGTGCTTTTTTGTTTTTGGCAATCAGAAGAGCTAGTTCGTATGATGCTTCCACTGCTTTCTCATTTTCTTGGTTAAAAGTACCCGATGAATCTAATTTCATACGTTTTAGTGAGTTGAGTTTAGTTGCAAAAAAATCTGTGGGTTTGTCTTTTGAGCCTGAATGATTCGCGTTTAAATGACTCTTCAAACGCACGGGCCTCATCGCATCGTTACTCAGAACACAGTGGCAGATTACGCATTGAGGCTGTTGTATTCCGTTCCGTTCAACGACTGTGAAGCCATATTTAATGTAGTCATCATTGTACAGTCTCTTCTTGGACATCGTTATCAATTTAAAAAAGTCACAGTATTAAATAACACAATTCACACAGTCGCACTTTACAGCGAAGCGTACGCAACACTCACAATACACAACTTGACAGACACGTCCACTGCGAAAGTATGCGAGGCACAGAATCAACAGTCGAAGGGCCTGGCCACTGATGGTCTATCGGCGGTGTGTTGTCATGGCCATTACTGCGCCATCTCTGATGGGACAGTTGTACTATGTAGCTCTCGTCCACCGCCGTCTCGATCCTCTTATCGAGACGGCGGTGCTCTCGCCAATTTGACTGCAAGGGAAAAAGAAGAATGTGTAGGGGTAGGAACAGAGCATTCAAGGACGAGCTACCCACAAAACGAGTCTATATGCCGCAGGGTGAGAGGGAAGGAGGAACTTCCACTACATTTGTTGCTTCTGAAACTCCGATTTTATTTGTTCTTCAGAGTTAATATCGACTCCTGACTGTAGTAACTCATTGCCACTTAAGATCTTTGGTGAGAAAAAGTCACTGTTTCATTAATTGCTGTGGTTAAACATTAATTAGTTGTAGCCCAAAATACCAGTAGGCCTACATAGAATTTCACGCTAGCCGTGAAAGCCAGACATGTCATATTAAATAAATGTATTATAATTAAGCCTACTATTATTGCCTTATCTCCTGTTGTTCTCGCTACTAGATCAATTTGATATAATACCGACATTTATACGATTATCTCCTTCATGTAATATATTTTGTTTATGAGAAAAACCTTGTACAGTACGTAACAATAATACTGGAAAATGAAAGCAACTACTACATCGTTGATGAGTTGAAACATATCGCGTATGGTCATAGTTTACATTCACGCAAGTAGGTCCACAAAGTGTGCAACTAAACGTGCGTTGAGTGGTCTTGTTCCCAGACCTGCTCTCAGGTTACATTTTGCTTCTCACAACACAGCAAATTCCTTATTTCACCTCCAACCTCGCGGCTCCGCAGAGGTTTGTGCCGTCAGATGGCAATTACCAGTGCTTTTGAACGATTGACTTGGCGCGACAATCATTTGGAGAGATTCGAAAAATGTTTATTACACAAAATTGTAATATTCGAGTTAAAATCACTTCACGCCCCCCCCTGATAAAGCCCCACGCCCCCCTAGGGGGGCGCGCCCCCCAGGTTGGGAACCCCTGCTCTAGAGGATACAAATTGGACTTCGTTACGGTTATGCAGAGATTCAGAAACTAGATGTTGGATTGCAAGTCAATCAATCAATCAATCAATCAATCAATCAATCAATCAATCAATCAATCAATCAATCAATCAATCAATCAATCAATCAATCAATCAATCAATCAATCAATCAATCAATCAATCAATCAATCAATCAATCATCAGTGATCTGCATTTAGGAATGTCACCCAGGCGTCAGATTCACTATCCGTTGTTTACATGGTATTTTTTTAATGTCTTCAAAGAAAGGAGTGCTCTTTCACCTCTGCTGTTTGTGAAAGCCATGGGTGACCTAATGTAGGACTTGGTGATGACGATGCTTGTTGTTTTAAGAGGCCTAACATCGATGGTCATCGGCCCTATACGTTTTAGGAAAAGAACTCAATGCCTTGGTGTTCGCTGAAACTAGATGTAACATATTCAAATACCGGCATATAAACAGTGTATGATTCTTACCTGCTAGAATAACAGGTGATCTGCAGTACATGTCGGAGTGGAGGTTGAAGGACCATTTCTTTTCTTTAGTACTACAGTTGCCCCCATAGTAGCTTGTAATTCCTGTTTGGTAAACGTACACTGGTGACATGCTTTTTCTTTTGATTTCATGTGCATCCTCTGCACTACCAGAGAACTCAACAGTTCGGTGTTTATATTAGCACGGAATTCACTCTTGTTCTTCCTCACCAAACTAAAAAAAATTCCCACTGGAGCATTGCTATGGTGTACTACTGTATAAGAAGGTCAACATTAGGTTATACCTGAAGCATCAGTGATTTTCAATATTTCGAACCAAAGTCTGTCGGGCCCTTTCATCCTTGTCAAAAGGGAATCCATCAAATTGGAAACGACTAAACTCGGTTTCCAAAGAATCAATTTCTTCTGATGACAGAATTTTAGAAAACCGGTCAATCATAAACTCTATTGATAAAAAACTCTCGGATTTCCCCTGGAAAACATCAGCAACTTCAGCTTGCTCGAAAAACTTATTCCTAATTGGTCATTTGTTGACAATGTATTCACATGATTTTGTATAGAACAGTCTCACATCGGAATAAAACTTATTCAATGTAGTTTCAACTAGTGAAACTGCCCTTATGTTTGCCCCGATGACCAACTCACTGTCACTTTTCTATAATTTAGCAGAACTAAATTTCATATCAAGCAAATTACTATCGGACTCTGGAACAGAGGATGCCCTCACAAAGTGAACAATAAGGTTGTTGTATACAAGGAACTTGGTATACAGTAACACAACATAAAGTTTACTGCTTCAATAGTTTTATACAGTATTTACAAGAAATATAACTAAACTTTTCTTGAAGCTTGATTAATGGCACGCAGTTAATGCTGATATATTTTTTTGCTACGGGCTTTACGTCGCACCGACACAGATAGGTCTTATGGCGACGATGGGAAAGGAAAGGCCTAGGAGCTGGAAGGAAGCGGCCGTGGCCTTAATTAAGGCACAGCCCCAGCATTTGCCTGGTGTGAACATGGGAAACCACGGAAAACCATTTTCAGGGCTGCCGATAGTGGGATTCGAACCTACTATCTCCCGGATGCAAGCTCACAGCCGCGCGCCTCTACGCGCACGGCCAACTAGCCCGGTAATGCTGATATTAAAAGGTAGACTGAAGGTCTGTGGCGTATATACATTTATACAAAGAGAGAGTCCTATATACACATTCAATCCTATCTTGATGAGATAGTCTGTTCCAATGAGAATGTCCTTGGATAGTCGAAAACTATCTGCTGAGTAATAACAAGCGTAACTCGTAGCGAGAGTTCGTATTAACAGGAAGCTAGTATTAGGCTTAGACTTATAAGGAACTTGCATTAATATTCTTAATTAGCAGAATGCTAAGATTGACGTCGGAGCACTGGGAGGACTTGAGGGAGTAGCTGAATGCTTGACTCGGGGCTCGACGTGGCTACGGGGATCAGGGAAGGTGAGGCAATGTCCAGAGGTGAGACCTCACGGCCAGAAATCAGTCCACCTGTTCAAACACATTTTAAAGCGGATGCCTCTGTGTCTGACTTGCGGTGTGGTCTGGTCGTTGGACACTGGGGTAGTCCTGGAGAGGCGAGGAACGTTGCTCCTTATATAGCGCTGGCTGACGTCAGAGCCGAGCATGCCAGGTGCAGTGCAGTCACCTCGTAGTCTCTGGAAACATCGGTGATGCGGCGGGCTGCGGAGCTTTAGGTTCGGAGGACACACACAACAAAGGTCACTGAAAAATTAATTTAACATTGAATGAAGTTTATGAATAAGTAGTATCTCTTGTTGGAGGAATACATTTAAGGAGTTGAAAAGTGGAAGAACAGAGCTGAGAAACAAAAGGTAAAGCTTAGTAGATGGATTTTCAAATTGTTCCTTAACGTTCAGAAATTTTGAGTTGACCTTGTCAGAATCTGGTTCACAGAAGAGCATTTTTAAAGGGTTCTGCTGTTCTAAGACTCTTGATACACACTGTAGAAGAAATAACCATCTGGGATACTTTGGAATACCTTTAGCCTAAAGCATTTTGCCTCTTTGAACTCTTCAGGAAATAGTAATAAGTATCAATTAAAAACTGTTCAGTATTAACATTTACAAGAACACTGCACCCCTTTTGAGCAGCTAAGTGCACAAGATGACAAACATAGCCTTGCACACGAATATTAGGATTCTCTTTACAAATAAAGAAGCTCACACCTTTGGAAACACCAGTCATAGTACTTGCACTATAACATGCATAACCTACGCAGTTATCCCACGGAATCCCCCTTTTCTTCAATTCATCATCCAAAATATTGAATATTCCTTTGACTGGATTGTCGTCGGATTCCCGAATTGTAAGGATTATCGTTGAAATTTGCGTAGATGCCAATCAATCAATCAATCAATCAATCAATCAATCAATCAATCAATCAATCAATCAATCAATCAATCAATCAATCAATCAATCAATCAATCAATCAATCAATCAATCAGTACTGATCTGCATTTAGGGCAGTCGCCCAGGTGGCAGATTCCCTATTTGTTGTTTTCCTAGCCTTTTCCTAAATGATTTCAAAGAAATTGGAAATTTATTGAACATCCCTCTTGGTAAGTTATTCCAATCCCTAACTCCCCTTCCTATAAATGAATATTTGCCCCAGTTTGTCCTCTTGAATTCCAACTTTATCTTCATATTGTGATCTTTCCTACTTTTATAAACGCCATTCAAACTTATTCGTCTACTAATGTCATTCCACGCCATCTCTCCGCTGACAGCCCGGAACATACCACTTAGTCGAGCAGCTCTTCTTCTTTCTCTCAATTCTTCCCAACCCAAACATTGCAACATTTTTGTAACGCTACTCTTTTGTCGGAAATCGCCCAGAACAAATCGAGCTGCTTTTCTTTGGATTTTTTCCAGTTCTTGAATCAGGTAATCCTGGTGAGGGTCCCATACACTGGAACCATACTCTAGTTGGGGTCTTACCAGAGACTTATATGCCCTCTCCTTTACATCCTTACTACAACCCCTAAACACCCTCATAACCATGTGCAGAGATCTGTACCCTTTATTTACAATCCCATTTATGTGATTACCCCAATGAAGATCTTTCCTTATATTAACACCTAGATACTTACAATGATCCCCAAAAGGAACTTTCACCCCATCAACGCAGTAATTAAAACTGAGAGGACTTTTCCTACTTGTAAAACTCACAACCTGACTTTTAACCCCGTTTATCAACATACCATTGCCTGCTGTCCATCTCACAACATTTTCGAGGTCACGTTGCAGTTGCTCACAATCTTGTAACTTATTTATCACTCTATAGAGAATAACATCATCCGCAAAAAGCCTTACCTCCGATTCCACTCCTTTACTCATATCATTTATATATATAAGAAAACATAAAGGTCCGATAATACTGCCTTGAGGAATTCCCCTCTTAATTATTACAGGGTCAGATAAAGCTTCACCTACTCTAATTCTCTGAGATCTATTTTCTAAAAATATAGCAACCCATTCAGTCACTCTTTTGTCTAGTCCAATTGCACTCATTTTTGCCAGTAGTCTCCCATGATCCACCCTATCAAATGCTTTAGACAGGTCAATCGCGATACAGTCCATTTGACCTCCTGAATCCATCGAAAAGCGTCACAACTAATGGGTAGAGCTTTTTGTCATTCATGTCGTTGCTGTCGTATGTTGCCAGGGCAAAGAGCTGGGACTTCATTAACTCTGTTACCTTTTCCTCGCCTGTAGAAGCCAAAGTTTTAACTAGCGCTCCCGTTTTTGTTCTCGCACAACCGTACGTCGAATCTATTTTCGAATCGGGAAACATTTTCTTGAAAAACGTCCCGCATGGTCACTGCAGCTAAAGGCAAATTCTGTTCAAGAAGAAAAATCGTAAACAACAACTCCGTGTTTGTTACTGAGCTTTCATCTTCCGAGGATTTCGCAAAAATGGTTAAATTCTTGTTTGTGTCCCTCAGCTTAACTGTATCCGTTATGAATTTTGCTAGCCATGTGTTTACGGCAATCGTCTAGCCCTCCATGCACAACTGGAAAATCGCGGTTAAATTCACTACAAAACACGTGTGAAGGAGATTTTGAGTAACGCAGTAAACAGGACCATTCTTTCGAGTATTCCTTCCTAAATTTTTGAACTATTTTTGGTTTCTTACTAGCGTCACTAGTTACGTAACGTCACCACACGTAGGCGTATTTTCCTGCACAAGAAATCACTTCATTATTTCAAACTTTTCACATTTCGTAACGCACGATTAGCATATATCCTAGAAGAGCAATATATGTAAATTTGGCAACCAAAATCGCAATAAATACTTCTTCAACAGTCACGCACACAGTATTCACAATGAAACGGAATTTGTCACCACTTTGCCGCCAAAACAAACGAACTGACATCCTTGCATGGAAGTCTAATCATGTGACGAACAAAGATAACTCCGCACGATATACCAGGTGCCTATTTTTCCGGTACTGGAAGATACAATACCGGCTCAAAAGATGGATAGCCAAGTTCAAAGTTGAAAGTAAGGAAATCAAAACCCGTTGCCATGAAAATGAGTAAAAATGATACCGGTTGCCAAATACAACTTGATGGACAATATATTACAACAGTACACGAATTCAAGTTCCTTGGGAACGTGGTCTCAAACAAGGGTGGAGTAGGGCAAGAAGTACTTAAATGAGTAGCCAATGGGTCTAAATTATATAAAATCATACGTCCCTTGATCTGGGGCAAGAAGGTACCTGTACAAACCAAGATGTTGTATGAAAGGTATCTTTTTCCCCTGTCCACAAATAACCTAGGCCTGTGAAATGAAGTTTCTTAGGAATGTCATGCAGAAAACACGACACGGTCATGTTAGAAATGGCATGTCAGATCATCTTTGGACTGGAACACCCAGTGTTCCCGACACCATCTTGGATGGGCCTAACCTCACAGGGTGGCTAGATGCCCTTCCCGCCGCGGCAAGGACCTAGTTTTATGGTTAGATGCCCTTCCCGACGCCATCTTGGAGGGGCCTAACTACACTGTCGCCATCTTGCACCCAGTTTTATTGTCAGATGCCCTTCCCGTCGCCATCTACACAGTCGCCATCTTGAGCCCAGTTGTACGGACAGATGCTCCTCCCAACGCCATTTTGCAGGGGCTAGTTTTACGAACAGACACCGGATGCCCTTCCTGACACAGGGAAGGTAAATTGATGCCCTTCCAGACGTTATATTTTGCATAAGAGAGCAAGGCTAACCTCACAGTCGCCATTTTGGAGGGGTCTAACCACAATTTTATGACAAGATGCCCTTCCCGATGGCAACAGTCGCCATCTTGGAGGGGCCTAAACTCACTTTTACGCTTAGATGCCCTTCCCGACGCCATCTTGCTAGATGCCCTTCCCGACGCCATCCTGGAGGGGCCTAACCTCACAGGGTGGCCAGATGCCCTTCCCGACACCATCTTGCCAGATTCTCATCCCGACGCCATCTTGCAAGATGCCCTTCCCGATACCATCTTGGATGGGCCTAACCTCACAGGGTGGCTAGATGCCCTTCCCGACGCGGCAATGACCAGTTTTATGGTTAGATGCCCTTCCCGACGCCATCTTGGAGGGGCCTAACTACACTGTCGCCATCTTGCGCCCAGTTTTACTGTCAGATGCCCTTCCCGTCGCCATCTACACAGTCGCCATCTTGAGCCCAGTTGTAGGACAGATGCTCCTCCCAACGCCATTCTGCAGGGGCTAGTTTTACGAACTGACACCGGATGCCCTTCCTGACACAGGGAAGGTAAATTGATGAAATGAATGACATGATATATGATAGTAGGAAGTGAGAGGGCAGAAATTCGGTAGTAACTCATACCCCTTCTCCTGTCGAATGGCATCGTGAGGTTTGCATAAGGCTTTACGTCCCCATCCGACATACAAATAACTATGAACAGCGTTATATACCTCCCTCGCTGCGGAGAGGATTTTTGAAATTTAATTGTTACGCTGAATGGCTCGGGCGACGCTGCTCTTCTCGTCGCAAAAACTGTGCACGATCAATCCTGTTTTCAGCTGTGTGGGTAGGGTAGAGGGAGGAGAGATGACCCGGAAAATGCATTTCTGCAGTAAGAGCTAGATGGCTACACACCTGACAATTTTTTTGAATGCATACAACCTATATATATATTTGGTGTTTAGAACATACATTGTCTCTTGTTAACTTACCTTGTTCATAAAAATAAAAAGATGTTTACACCTTTAGTCACTCCTTACGACATGCAGGGGATACCGTGAAATAAATCTCTGACCTGTCTATAAATCGAACATAGCCACACACAAAATTATTGAATAAACGGAAATCATAAATTTAGTAATTACAATTGATGAGAAAACTGATAGTATGTTGTTGGCATGCACGCAATCTAGATTGAGCCAAATAAGTATACATGAGACAATACGATTATTATTTTTTAATATTATTATTTTCGCCATTGCAATGTAGCAGTTAATGTGATTATCTATTATATATACTCGTATATTCTTACGGAATAATCTTAAATAATCGCCAACGTGAATTTCAACTACATAAAACAAACAGCCGTTGAGAGCAGAGTGCATTATGAAGACAAATTTTGACCAATTATTGTGACAATATTAAATAATCGCTTTTATGAACTTCATTTACCCAAAAGCCAAAAACTGGCGATTACAGCAAATGTTTTAGTCAGTTATTGCTCATGTGATGATGAAGATGACGATGATGATGAAGGAGGAGGAGGCATCGTTCATAGTCTGGAATTGATTTACTGTCGCATGTGGAACATGAGTAAATGACCATTTGGTCGTCATTCGTATAGACTCTCATGTCACCCATCGATGTCCGCCGTGCTTTGTCTGGGTTACGGTCTGATGTAATTGTTGCGGGTATTGGTTGGATGTCTGTGTTTCCACACGCTCACACTAGGCACTGTCGAAAACGTCAAGAAAATTCCTTCTATCGTCCCATTTCTGTGGATCATACATATTCTGGCAACTACTGATACACTGGTCCATCATAGCATTCGAGCTCTTCGATCCGTCCAATGGAGAAGGTGATAGGACTGAAGGAACTGAACACAACAAAATAGTCTTCACCGCTGACACTGGAGTTTTCCGTCAAATACTGTTGTAGAACCCTAGCACATGGGACAAGAGTGGACGAAGTGCAAGGCCATGAAAAAATTTCTGCTTATGGCTGTCAATTGAGAGGCCGTTTCTCAAAACCAACATGCGTGTAATGTTCAGGACTCATCATCATTCCAGTGTCATTGGTTAACATCATTCAGCCTTAGGATGCCTTAATTAACTGACAATGTTTTCAAAGTCATTTGCAGTATCCATGATACTCGAAACAAGTGACGTTTTTAATGCGCTATTGTGGCTCCGAGGAATGAACAGGTCGTGGAAAGAAATGGAAAAAATCATGCCGTGAATTCCGAGCGAAAAAATAAAGTACATGTTAACTTAGTTGTGAACGACGATGCATTTCATTATCCAGTTGAGTTCCTAAATTATATTTTTTTACCTCGTTTGTAGCAATTGAAATTACGTAATGCTCTCGAGGAACCTAAACGCTCCGAAACTGTGCCACGGTATTCACCTAAGAAGTAAAGGTGTTACACGGGAATACCACTGAGGCAGTAATTTAACATGTACTGGAAGTGATGTTGCGTTTATACGACTCAATGCTTTCTAATTTAAGCGATTTCAGTTCCGTATGAGTGTTTGCTTTACAATGACCATAATTAAGTCGCAAGAACAAACGCTCACTACCGCCAAGGTAGAGCTTGGAAATTCTGGTTGTTTCTCGCCCGGCCTATTGTATGTTGCTTGTTCTCTAGTCAGGTCCCCTAATTTTCTTTTTATTCATGCGCCAGGTGGTGTGACACAAAAGCTTGGTTATAGTGAGTCTTTCCAGATCCATCTCTAGTGAGATACAGTGTATAGTGTCTCCTAGGTCAACACCATATGGGTAGGGGCAGTAGAATAGCACCCACGGTATCCCCTGCCTGTCGTAAGAGGTGACTGAAAGGCGCCCCAAGAGCTCTTAACGCGGGAGCGTGGGTTGGCGACTACGGGGCCCTTATCAGAATCCTGGCATTCTTCCACTTTTTTGTGCCAGACTCCTTAATTTCATCTATCCTATCTGACCTCACTTGGTCAACTCTTGTTCTTTTCCGACCCCGACGGTATTAGAGCATCCGAGGCCTAGCGAGTCTTCCATTTTCACGCCCTTCGTGGCCACTGTCTTTCTCTGGCCGATACCTGTATTTTTCGAAGTGTTGGACCCTTTCTGCTTTTTTCTGTGATTAGTGTTAATAGAGGCTGATTGCCCAGTTGTACTTCGTCTTAAAACAATAATCACCACCACCACCACCACTACCACCATTACTCTCCTAGGTCAAGTTTGTTACCTTCCCTTTTCTGTCTCAGTCTCATCCTTGACTTTGACGATATGAAAGGACTGTGCTTTTGCTATTTGTTTTACGTTGCACCGACACAGTCAGGTCTTAAGGCGATAAGAGGATAGCATACGCATACGCCTAAGAAGGAAGTTTAGCCTTAATTAAATTACAGTGTTAGCATCTACTTGGTGTGGAAACGGAAAACCACACGAAGAACCATCTTCAGGGCTGCCGACAGTGTGGCTCGAACTAAAGGACTGAGTATGAGCGAATCTAGCAAAGCCATTCCTTACGCTGCCAGTCACTGTGATGAATGGTGTGAAAGTGTTGCTCATAGGGTCGGTTAGTGTATGCGTTCCAATGGGCTTGGCTGACATACTGTATGTATGACTCGGTGAGCGGGAAACCACCTCACTTCTCATTTTCCTAGAACGAGGTAATCTACGACAGTTGATGGTGGAGCTGTTGAGGATCCAACCAGCATTTGGTCTGAGGACTCAACATACATACATACAAGAGAATGAATGTTTAAAATTTTACTGAGTTGCATCCATAACATATTTCACACCTTCTACATTACTGAGACTTCTAGGTCAATCGTTCACTTACCACGGAGTCTGTCATTTGACCGAGAGTGCCTGTTTTCAAACTTTCACTCCAACCGCAGATCAGATTGCTTTTCTACATTTAACTGAACCATCTACCTACATGGCCTATCTGTCGAAGAGAGTTACGATAACTTATCTAGTATCCTATATAATTAATGCTTTGGTAAATCTCTTTTTTTCAGTCTAGGATACTTCCAGAGACATGTGAAGGATGAGCTTCCAACACTGTCCTTCAAGTATAGCTCGGTGAAGAACATAGTCACGGGTCCATTCAGCCTGGATCCAGACACAGCAAGGATCCTGATCCCTCAGCCTGTACCACCAAGTAAAGTAGAGATGTATCCTCAACTCCAAGGTAAGAGATATAAGAATTTCATGTTGCTAGGCAGGTGGAATAAATGACACTACTTTAGAAAATACGCAGCTCGGTAGCTGAAGCTATGTGATCATATATAAATACATTGTTGTTGCTTGTTTTTAAAGGAGTCCAACGTTTAGGTCATCGGCCCTACATACAAAAATGCATTTATAAAACTACTGATCATTCACAAGGTGGAGTTATGCAGTAAGTAGATGGTACATCTCCAAAAACTTTCGGACGATTAGGCAGACGGCTAATATGTCTGCGTGTTGATGTTCTATATAGCTGAATGGGTATAGAACCAAACCCTATGGCACTACAGCCCTTGAAGGGCTTTGGCCTACCAAGCGACCGCTGCTCAGCCCAAAGGCCTGCAGATTAGTAGGTGTCGTGTGGTCAGCACGACGAATCCTCTCGGTCGTTATTCTTGGCTTTCGAGACCGGTTGAGTGGGTATAGACTTAGAATTATGAGGCTGTTATGCAGTGTCTTTGGAAAATCACCACAGCACACTACGATTATTGGCACTGTGATAACATTCTTGGCTCTCCACATTGCTTTAAATTTCACCGACAAATCAGTGAACTCGGACATTTTATCTGTGTATGTTGCCTGCAGATTGTGGGAACTAGGGCATGCAATATCTGTGATGTAGCAGGCTTCCTTCGTCTTATCAAGTAGCACGATGTCTGTCCTGTTGCATTGTGTCTATCGTCTTGTCAGTGATGATACTTCTATCCCAATAAATTGGACAGTACTTATTTTTGTGAGCTATTATTATTATTATTATTATTATTATTATTATTATTATTATTATTATTATTATTATTATTATTATTATTATATGTACATTCGTTTAGCCTCCTAAGGAGCACGTGGAACCATTAAATAGCACTGGTATTCTTGATCTTCTTGTTCTTATCTTCCCAAAACTTCCTCATCCTTTAACTATGGACCTGTCGTCCTTCTTGTGTCCATGAGTTTTTGAGTTTTCAAGATTTTCTCAGATGGATTTTTGGGTTTAAATTTATGGGTGTTGATCTTTTGTCTGTATGTATACCTTGTGGTTGCCATTAGTATTATTATTATTATTATTATTATTATTATTATTATTATTATTATTATTATTATTATTATTATTATTATTATTATTATTATTATTATTATTTACATACTATACGCCCACACTGGAGCACTTAAATCAATGCATTTGAGTTAATTTTTTCTTTTTCTTCTTCCAGAACTTTCTTATCCTCTCCGACCTGGAAGCCCTTTGTGTGTCCGATATAGTATATTGTTTCCGTTAAACTGTTTTTATTTTATTATATTATATTATATTATCGTATCGTATCGTAATCTGCTTACCCTCCAGGGTCGGTTTTTCCCTCGGACTCAGCGAGGGATCCCACCTCTACCGCCTCAAGGGCAGTGTCCTGGAGCTTCAGACTCTGGGTTGGGGGATACAACTGGGGAGGATGACCAGTAAATCACCCAGGCGGCCTCACCTGCTATGCTGAACAGGGGCCTGGGTGGGGGATAGGAAAATTGGAAGGGATAGACAAGGAAGAAGGAAGGAAGCGGCCGTGACCTTAAGTTAGGTACCATCCCGGCATTTGCCCGGAAGGTAAGTGGGAAACCACGGAAAACCACTTCCAGGATGGCTGAGATGGGAATCGAAGCCACCTCTACTCAGTTGACCTCACGAGGCTGAGTGGACCCCGTTCCAGCCCTTGTACCACTTTTTAAATTTCGTGGCAGACCCGGGAATCGAACCCGGGCCTCCAGGGGTGGCAGCTAATCACACTAACCACTACACCACAGAATATTATATTATATTATATTATATTATATTATATTATATTATATTATATTATTCTTCTTAATGCGTTTACCCTCCAGGTTCGGTTTTTCCCTCGGAAAAATGAAATGGCGTATGACTTTTAGTGCCGGGAGTGTCCGAAGACAAGTTCGGCTCGCCAGGTGCAGGTCTTTCTATTCGACACCCGTAGGTGACCTGCGCGTCGTGATGAGGATGAAATGATGATGAAGACAGCACATACACCCAGCCCCCGTGCCATTGGAATTAACCAATTAAGGTTAAAATCCCCGACCCGGCCGGGAATCGAACCCGGGACCCTCTGAACCGAAGGCCAGTACGCTGACCGTTCAGCCAACGAGTCGGACTTTCCCTCGGACTCAGCGACGGATCCCACCTCTACCACCTCATGGGCAGTGTCCTGGAGCGTGGGACTTTAGGTCGAGGGATACAACTGGGGAGAATGACCAGGACCTCGCCCAGGAGGCATCACCTGCTATGCTGAACAGGGGCCTTGTCGGGGGATGGGAAGATTGGAAAGGATAGACAAGGAAGAGGGAAGGAACCGGACGTGGCCTTTAAGTTAGGTACCATCCCGGCATTTGCCTGGAAGAGAAGTCGGAAACCACGGAAAACCACTTCGAGGATGGCTGAGGAGGGACTCGAAACCCCTCTACTCAGTTGATATCCCGAAGCTGAGTGGACCCCGTTCCAGCCCTCGTACCACTTTTCAAATTTCATGGCAGAGCCGGGAATCAAACCCGGGCCTCCGGGGGTGGCAGCTAATCACACTAACCACTACACCACAGAGGCGGATTATTATTATTATTATTATTATTATTATTATTATTATTATTATTATTATTATTATTATTATTATTATTATTATTATTATTATTATTATTAACTTTAGTTCTGCAGAAGTTCTTTTGCGTGCTGATAGGTCTATCGACACTAGGTGGATGGTTTAGAGCAGGACTGGCCACAACGAGGCTCGCGAGCCGCATGCGGCTCTTGAGTCAGTCTTGTGCGGCTCTTGACACCAACCTTAGAGTAAAATTAAATGATATAATTAATAGAATCTAACGACATCTCGCGGCTGGCGGCAGTCAGTAGCAGTGATGTGCGGCTTAACGTTATTAGCGCTGTAGGTCAGTGGTAAGACATGGGAGGTGAAGATAGTTCCGGCGCCTTCCATTTGATAGTGCTTTGAGCGGGAGAGTGTCAGTGAGCCAGTGTTGTGAGGTGAAGCCAGTCGCGTTCACGTATAGGCAGTAGCGAGTGTCGATACTTTTCTATGTGCAGTTGTGTGCTGTTTCAGTACAGTTGTGGCTTGGTGTCCGAACAGTTGCGATGCTGTCTAAGAAGCGTAAATATGAAGAGGAGAATCGAGCTTTTAATACCGACTGGGAGGAAGAATTCGTTTTTGTAGAAAGAAACGGTAAGCCAACGTGTCTTTTGTGTCAAATAACTTTGTCACAGTTCAAGGCCAGTAATCTAAAACGCCATCGTGACACTAACCACAGCGGTTTCAGCAGTTAAGAAAAACCAAATTGAAATCACTAAACGGAAAAACTTCATGGTCAGAGTAGGGTTATGTCAATTTTTACCAAGGAAGCAGATTTGACAACCGAAGCTGGCTTCATCTTGGCTTTTAATATTGCAAAAGCAAACACGCCTTACATAGAGGGGGAGTTTATTAAGAAGAACATGGCACAAGTTATTTCTGTTTTAGATCCCGAAAATAAGAAACTGCAGAAACTGAACAACGAAATGCCCGCTGCTAGACACACAATAGAGAGGCGAGTTTCTGTTATTAGTGCGGATATTTTAAATAATTTACAAAATATCTTAGCGAGTGCTCAGCAGTAAGTCTGGCTCCGGACGAGTCTACTGATATCAAAGATAAACCACAACTAGCTATATTTGTGAGGTATGTGTCAAAGGACTTGCAGGTGGTGGAAGAACTTTTAGACCTGGTTACTTTGAAGGATACTACTCATGGTTGTGACATTAAAGAAGCCCTGGATGGTGTTTTACGGAAAACTCAGTGCCTATCGATAATATTGTCAGCTTTGCTACCGATGGTGCACCATCTATGACTGGCACTAAACAAGGGCTTATTGGGCTGTTAAATGCTGACACATCATTTCCTGATTTCCTACCTGTACATTGTATTATTCACAGAGAACATTTAGCAGCAAAATATTTTCAGTACCCGCATATTAAGCAGGTAGTTCTAAGAATTGTGAATTGTATTCGCTCATGTACCAAAACACACCGACAGTTCAAACTTTTATAGAAGATATGAACAATGATTAGCTTCCTGATGATGTATCTTGGTACTGCTTAGTAAGGTGGCTATCAGTAAGCAATGTTCTTGACAGATATTTTGAATTACTTGATCCAATCAAACAGTTTATGGAAGGAAAATCATTCCCTGAACTTAATGACCCCCAGTGGTTGTTAGATTTGGCTTCTTTACAGATGTGGTCTAGCATTTAAAAACGCTAAAAATATCTTTACAAGGAAGACAGTGCTTTGAGCGGGAGAGTGTCAGTGAGCCGGTGTATTGAGATGAAGCCAGTCGCGTTCACGTGTAGGTAGTATCGACACTCGCTACTGCCTATACGTGAACGCTTCACCTAACGACACTGGCTCACTGACACACACTCCCGTTCAAAGCAATATCTTCCTTGTAAAGATATGTCTTAATTGGCCCAGGCTGTATTTAGCTTTCATAGGAAGTTGAAGCATTTTGGGAAAGACCTTCAGACTGAAATATTTTCTCACTTCAAGTGTTTGAAGAAAATTACTGAACGCCTTCCTGACGTTCGGGTGGAAACCGAAGATTACATGAGTAAAATGTCTGGCCTTGCTGAAGAAATCAATGGCAGATTTAATAATTTGAGATCACTTAAACCTTAATTTTAATTCCTGGAAAATGCTTTCTCTGTTGATGTTGTGGGCGATGGCAGTCCTGTTTCATCACCAATAACAAAGGATACAGCAGCTGTAGAGTTGGAGCTACAAGAACTGCAAGAGGACGAAGGACTAAAAGGACTCAAACGAAGTGTCGTTTCAACCATAGAATTTTGGGAGAATGTTCCAGAAGAAAAATACACACTAACAAAACAGTGTGCCAGAAGACTAATCTCAATCTTTGGGACTACTTATGTGTGTGAATCACTGTACTCAACGATTAAATTCATTAAATCTAAATATCGATCTGAACTAAGTGATGAACATTTAAGTGAACTTGTGCGAACTGCGCTTACCAATTATCAGCCAGATTTCAAAAAACTAACAGCAACAATGAATACTCAAGAAAGCACTTCTCAAAAGTAAAATCTCATTCCTTGATGTGTAACTGAAAAATAATGTTATGTGTAGTGTAGAAAATAAATGTTCCTTAATTTCTTATAAAATGAAAAACGTGTCTTCATTTTAAAACCATTTTCTAAACATTCTCCCAACATTTTGTCTCCTAAATTTGCAGCTCCCAGAAGTAAGGTTAGTGGCCACCCCTGGTTTAGAGTATCTTCAACCACCATCGGACTGAGCCGGGATCTTGCCCATCTCTTTGGCCTCAGAAAGCCATTGTCCTCCATAAAGTAACTCATAAGTTGGGCTGGTGATTTTTAGCATTTTGAAATCAGAAACATAGTGGTTTAAGTTTTCATTTAACATTTTGTAGTGTTTATAGTCTAAATTGAATGGATGAAAACCATAACGGTATAAGTAGCATTTTGGTCATTCAGAGAAAAAGGCATTTAAACATAGTCACCACTCATATAAAGCATGCTATTTGTAGTTATACCACCCATCACTAGAGCACAGAATATTACCGCTATCACATATCTTTTTGCTGGTGAAAGGATACATCCTCCCGGAGTTACATCCTGCACTTAACTCATTTTTTTTAAAGTCACTTATACCGTTATGGTTTTCATCCATTCAATTTATGATTTAGCGTTTTACGCGTTTTGAGGAATATAAAATTTGAGTTAATTCCGATAAATATTTTATTTATTTATTTATCTATCTATCTATCTATCTATCTATCTATCTATCTATCTATCTATCTATCTATCTATCTATCTATCTGTGGCGAAGTTAAGGCTCACGGTCCTCTCTTACACTTAACCACATAATATCTAAAATGAACTTCAGAAAACAGAATAATGAAATAATAAAATAACATTAAAATCCTAACCACACTCATTCTTCCATTCAAACTCGCATTCACACAAGCTGGTTATACATTTAATATTTAATCTCAGTAATACCACTTGAAAGAAACTAAAGAGGTGCAATTACAGTACTAACACTAACTGGAAGGGAATTCCATAGCCTTGCACCAGACACTTGAATGGAGTGGTTATATGATGATGAGCGATGCAAAGGAATTGAGAGGTGTAGTTGTCGATCGCGTGTTATGTCCCTGAGAGGAAGAGAGTAAATTAAACTTTGAGGACAAATACTGGGGTTTAGATTCATTCAACAGACAAAATAAGAGAGTTTGCCCTCTTTAATTTCAGTGTTTTTACCATGGTGGCATCTATCATTACAATATCACAATAATTAAGTATTGGAAATATGAGGGTCTGGATAAGTTTAATTTTCATGTTTATTGGAAGAAGTGATTGGCGAGTTTTGAGTGGGTGAAGTGACCAGTGAATTTTGCTATAGATTTTTGTAATGTGCTCACTCCAGTCTAGTGTGTCACTTAATGTATTGTGATAATATTCCTGTGAAATTAAAATTGCATTCGAATAGAGTTAATAGTAAAATTAAACTACATAAAATGTAACAAAATTGTGCGTTTATTTTAAACTGGGGTAAACTAAATCACAACGGAAAAGGCAAATCTATACTGATGGAGAATTAGAATAATGAAAATTAAAAAGTATCAAATTAACGTAAGTCATGTTCGTGGATCGGTAACATTGTTGCAGGAACATGAATCATAGAACATACCTTGAACATATTATTATCGTTCATGTTCTCCTATCATCTCATAAGAATGGACCCACAAAAACACCTAGAGTGTGGTTGGAGAAGAAACTCGAAGGCAAAAGGTCAAGAAGTCAGCCAAGGAAGAGGTTTCGAATCGCCGTCAGGAAATCGACAAATTTAGAAACGAGACTTCCACTCCTCGAGAAGAACTTAATCCTGGGGGTTCATTCTCTCTACACCTTAAAAAGAGAACAGGGTTAATTCCCGGGGACAAAGGTGGCCAAGGTAAATCAAAATACAGTAGAGATAATACACGACAGTCTGTGAGTTATCGAGGGACAGCGATTGGAGCTCAGTCTAGCGGAGTGACCTGGAGTTACTGATCCTGTCATAAGAGCACGTGTATTAGTTTGTGAAGTTTTTGGTGTTATTTATGCGTTTGCAATAAATTAACATAAGTAAATAGTAGCGTGTGTCATTCCTTTATATCTCCTCTTAACATGAGTGTGCTGTTTTTGGCTGCAGTAACTATGAAGTGCACAAGGATTCGCGGTCTTTCTTCCGTTTCCCTCGTAGCAAGAAAATGTAAATGTAATGTTTTTGCATATATATTCTTCCAGCGACAAAGAGATTTTTCTAGTACTTCCTAAACTTCTGACCTGCGGAACCCATATTTTAACTGGCTTGAAATAAAATAAGCTTATTTTATTGTATAATGCAGCAGTTAACCTTCACACCGATGTGTTGTTGTAGGTGTGATCTGGGTTTTGAAATTACAGAGAAGCGACCTCGATAAGGTATATATGAAAGAAGGACGTTACGGTCGAATAAGAATTACACGATCTGTCCAGATCATTTTTAGGCCAGCGACTTTACAAATCCCCGACTACATAGCGAAGGGCATATTGAATTCTTACTCTAATTGTACGTAAATATTCCTCAAAACGTAATGATTGGTAACATTTTCATGCTTTTCTTTATTTTGTCCCTCTTTTTAGATTAAAGACGTGATATGTACAACACAGAATCTCCGAAACAATAGGACATGAAATGCTACCGCCCCTTCCACAAGGGGTAGTCCTTCCTAGAGAAAAAGACAGGAATGTGTCCATCTGTTTATTGAAAAGTGTCTTAGTGTAATAATACAATCTGTTTTAAATGAGGGAATAGACAAATCTAACCGGAAACGTCCAGGCAGGAATGCTAAAGCAAAAAAAAAAAGTAATGCATAAATGAAAGATCAAGTCCTTTCAGAGCAGTACATTTCACATCTTGATTATATGTCTAAGTCCAATCTTTAAATAATAACCTGTTAATTAATTCTTCTTCCATTTATCCAGAATTGCTTTAGCAACTTTGAAGTTAATATCCTAATAACACTTTTTTTTCTAGACGTAATTTATTTATCCATTTCCGTCTATGAATTTCCGTTGATATTTGAATTTAGCGTGATATTTCAGGTCACGCCACTAGGAGCGCCACTTGCGAATTGTCTTCCATTTTGACAAGGCTAAATCCCGAAGTGTCGTGTATTGTCTATACTGTATTTGCTAGAACTAACCACTTTAACCCCATATAGTGCCGAGGTTACCAATACTGTAAGCCTTTGCCTTCCACTTCTCTAAGAGTCTTCGTAACCTGTACGGAAATGGCTTCACTTTGCTTTATGCCATGTTTTCTGCCGTAAAAGAATTAAATCACCGATTCGATAATCGACTTGCTTTTATCCACCATCACTGTATTTTGTTCAGATGTAACATGAAGTAAAATTTCGTTTCATAATTGTTTTTAAAATTATCGACAAGATGAGAAATAACATATATTATTAAATTAAACTTTTTTTGCCCAAACCAGTAATGCCACTGAAAGTCTCTTATATCTCACGTCCTATTTTTCATAGGTGGGCCTAATGAGTACCTTGTTGTGGATAATGAAGAAATTTCTTTTGACGGCGAGGAATGTGATAAAGCTGGAGTTGGTTTTGAAGCTTTTGTCAAGCAACCGGACAGATGTGCAAAGCCGAAGGGTACCTGCCTGAAGAATCAGCCAGTACACTTCTGGAGATCGGACATTGTGAGTGAGTTTTATATCATGGTATTCTTCAATCCTTTTCTATTTAAAAAACAGGTTTCATTCGCAAATACCATTAAGGGTTTTTCTCACTTTGTGAAGTATGTGTGTCTTGTGTTAACATGATCATTAAACTCACTAATGAATATTTGTTAAAACGTTTCCAACGACATGGATCAAGTACTATGTTAAAGAGGATTATAAAGTCTGGTTCTATATAGTTGGTATCGGAGATATTGATGGGCATCAAGAATGTATGAACTTCCAGCAACTACGCTCCCCAACTGTACTCTAAATTCTTCTGCTTCTTACACTTATTATTTTATAGTTTCGGAACCGTACTTGGGCCGGTGAGCGTTACAAAGACATGAAAGTTTGAAAATCGACAGTGCAGGTGATGACAGCGTTCAGTACTGTGTTTCATTCTGATAATAATGTTATTGGTTTTTACGTCCCAGTAACTAATTTAACGGTTTTCGGAGACGTCTAGGTGCCGGAATTTTGTCCCGAAGGAGTTCTTTTACGTGCCGGTAAATCTACCGACACGAGACTGAGGTATTTGAGCGCCTTCAAATACCACCGGACTGAGCCAGGATTGAACCTGCCAACTTGGGCTTAGAAGATCTCATTTTAAAGAGAATGGACAAGTGTATCTATCAACAAAAGCACGACCTCGAATTGACGTCATCGGATTATGCAATAGTGCTGCCATCTTGAGATAGTAAAATCGCAATGACGCATGACTAAAATTAGTATACCTCTGGTCTCAGGCGTGCTAGCACGTCGAGTGAGGTGTCGTTTCATTTGTCTCGGTGAGTTCGATAAGTGTGCGATAAAGAGATCAAATAGTGAACATTAGAAAAAATGCAGTGTGAAGAGCTGCGAAGAAGTGCGAAACATGTTTTCATTTCGTTAAATGTTGCGGCATATGGCAGTAAATAGCTTCAGAATGATCGAAAAGCATTGGAGAGATTAGGGCAGCTTGTCGGAATTCCAAAGGCCAAAATCACCAATGCCGAGCATCAAAAGGCTATCGGGAGCGTCTCAAGATTAAATCGGCCGAGCGTCATTAGGTGAGTTAGTTCTGCGCTGCTGGAGTCCCAACCAAGCACAACTGATGCCTTAGTGGCTGAAAATTATTTGAAGTTCATGACCTTGAAGATTTGTAATAATGTTTAGAATTTCGAAATGTCAACAGTAACATTTCAAACCTACACTGACTAGGTTGTTCATTTCGACAATACCTATTATGCGGTGTGTATTCTACTGTACGTGAAAATTTGCGACCATGACTTCAACACACCCCCAGTCGAATCTTCAAGGTATATTTTACTGGTCTAGTCTGATTTTGTTCAATAGATTTTCCTAAGAAGAGGAGAGTTCCATTCCAAGATCAAATCACAACGCACACTACAGCGGAAAAATGTGGATTTCGGTAACACTGAGTTCAGTGGACGTGTTTACTCTTTAGTTTTACTGCTCCTTCACGGCAAACAAGTCTTGTTTATTTCGTTTTAGAAATAAACGGCCGCTCGATTGTATGAAAACGATATGAAAACGATTGTAACACATTTGGAATTACGTATTTTGTACTTGCTGATGAAATTGTGCACATATGCTGTCGAACAATTATTTCGGAATGGTGCTCTATTATCATTGCCTAGCGTCCGAGAACATCTTGTTGTTCCAAATGAGGATCAGTGATAAACGGCAACCGGAAATCTGAAAATATTACTACATTAGAACAAATGTCATCGTTTCCTAGAAGAAGTTAATGCTAGATTCATACGTCCTATGTATTTTAGTGCTTCTGAGAATTCACTTCCCTCTTGAGAGGCTCAAGACTTGAGAGCGTGAAATGGCGACTGCAGGGCTCCCAGGTTCCTCACATTATTCATCTTTTATATCTGACTTCCCGTGGTTTGACTCTTGCGATCCGGACGGTTCTATGTTTTTGAATCTTTTTCTCGTCCTTCATAAACTCTTCCCTTCATTTTACCGATCCCTTCATTCTTCCATGAGCCTTAGTTGACATTGAACTTGCCAGTTTTACAGGTAAAGAAAGAATGTTTTCAATCAATCAATCAATCAATCAATCAATCAATCAATCAATCAATCACTACTGATCTGCATTTAGGGCAGTCGCCCAGGTGGCAAATTCCCTATCTGTTGTTTTTCTAGCCTTTTCTTAAATGATTGCAATGAAATTGGAAATTTATTGAACATCTCCCTTGGTAAGTTATTCCAATCCCTAACTCCCCTTCCTATAAACGAATATTTGCCCCAATTTGTCCTCTTGAATTCTAACTTTATCTTCATATTGTGATCTTTCCTACTTTTAAAGACACCACCCAAACTTATTCGTCTACTGATGTCCTCCCACGCCATCTCTCCACTGACAGCTCGGAACATACCACTTAATCGAGCAGCTCGTCTCCTTTCTCCCAAGTCTTCCCAGACCAAATTTTGAAACATTTTTGTAACGCTGCTCTTTTGTCGGAAAACGCCCAGAACAAATCGAGCTGCTTTTGGATTTTTTTCCAGTTCCTGAATCAAGTAATCCTGGTAAGGGTCCCATACACTGGAACCATACTCTAGTTGGGGTCTCACCAGAGACAAATATGCTCTTTCCCTTACATCCTTACTACAACCCCTAAATACCCTTATAACCATGTACAGAGGTCTGTACCCTTTATTTACAATCATATTTATATGATTACCCCAATGAAGATCTTTCCTTATATTAATACCTTAATTCACTGTTTGAACAATACTGTTTTAAGGGCACAATGATGTCTAACAATGGACTTAATTGCACCACACTGTTCCCTACTGAAAGCCAAAGGGAAGTAACTCACACCAATGTGGAGTTAAAGGCTTCCTTGTACTCACATCTTAGGAGCAAACAGAATCAAGTGGCATCCAATACCATTTGGCTCTATGAAGGAGTGGAGTTACTACTTTTTGACTTTGGGATATAAAATTATTTGGACTTATTACTCACTTCATCTAAAAGACCACAGTTAGGTGTAACAAAATCACTAATAAACAACAACAACAAAATTTGGAGTTACATTTCTTTAGCTCCGGGCTACAGAGTTGATTAATTACTGGATATATGCAACATTTTTGCCCATTATTCATCTTCAGGATATTACCTTATTTACTACGTTACTAGAACCGCGAGTGGATGATTTAAGATACTGTATAATATGACTTAGAATTACTTCATTGGATGTTCATTGTAGAAGGAAAGGTCCATAGGACGGTTGATGATTGTTTAAAGTTCACTGACGTTATGAATGTACTGGGTCTGTCATAAAGTTCCTTTGAAATTGTACATAAACGTGAAATCTTAGCTCACAACTTACGTTTAAAAGTTAAACATGTATGAAGTAGGCCTGTATATTTCAATTTCCATTTCCTTACCTGCTAATTTCGGTACGAAAGTTCCCATTCATCGAATTTCAAGCCGTCTCATTTTTGTTACATGTTACATGTAGTCTACTACGTTTTCATTAGTTTGAACTTCAGTTTTAAGAATTGAAATTTTATTTTTCCAAAGGAGGAGGAAATGTAGGCTATAGTGTACTAGGAAGATCGGCTTGATGAAATCTATTTGGGAAACAATAGGATTTAGTATTGTTCTATCTCTAATCATATGTTTGTTACTTGTGTCTTAGGAAGCTCGCGTGGCTGGTCGTAAAGGAAGATATTTCCTAGAGAATTATGGAACTGTCCCAAGAAAACCAGTGAAGACTAACTATAGCAGCGATGAGACCTTCCTAGCTCTGGAGTACCAGGGCAAGCACACCAGTCTGATAGACGTGGAGCTGAAGGCCGACTTTAACGCTGTTGTCAGACTCGGGTACGTCTCAAGTAAATTCTCTTAATCTATATTACTATTCAGACACTATGTTTGTGATGTGATTATTGTTTATTTTATATCAGTTACTAATTTAAACTTGTGTTCGTCATTCAGAAATATTTATGTTTCGGGATTCCTGGACGAAATATTGATGTCAACCTTGTAACGTTTATTTATACCCCAGTGTAATCTGACGTCCCTGCTCCTTTACGTTAATTAACTAATTAATGTATGTATTTATTAATTTTATTTATTTATTTATTTATTTATTTATTTATTTATTTATTTATTTATTTATTTAGGCCGCCCGGTAGACATGATCGCTAAGGCTCGTGGTTAGCCGGTTCGAGTCCCGTTGGTCGAAAAATGTTGTTCGTCAGAATGTTAGTCGGCAGGGTAGGAGAGTTGGTGGTACCGATACACAATTATTTCTAAGCACGAGGTCAGATGCCTAAAGCCTGGATTGAATTCCGAACCTCTCCGCAGTAATCATATTGTACCCTTAATTGACGACCTCGGCATCGTAAGCAAATACTTACGGACTCTTAGGGGGTGGTTTTTGTCCTTCGTCGAATGGTCGGTAGGGTACGAAAAAATATATTAACTACTTGAAATAAGAAGAAATAGAATTTTGCTTGCTCATTATTTATTAAAATTCAAAAAGGATAAAATGAGAACAGACAAATTAAATTCATTTAAGTTACACGAAGGCACATAAAAACAGAGTAAATTCTCTGAAAAGTTATCATAAATAATACATTGTTTCCTTATTAATTAACCCAATGATCTTTTGATGTTTCGTTATATTAATACCACTGTTAGTTGAAGAAAAGAAACCTAAAAACTAAATATTGATTTCTAGCTAGACTATAGGTTAAGTTGCATGCATGTGAAAGTTTGGTTTCTCGGATATCGATCTCAAAAAGTTCATCCAATGTAAGACTGCCTGCCGATCAAATACCTAAACATGGTACCAGACAATCACCCAATGGACCATTATTCAAGGTCACCCATGCCCGGATGGCAAGAGGGGGAGGCCCCCTCCCCCGCCCCTAGTTCTCAAGGAAAGGACAAAATCTAATGTAGTTGGGTGTTTATTTTTTAAGGAAAATGATTTGAAAGTCGGTATTACATAGAAGTGGTTCAACACTACAATATTATTTATATGGCATTTTTTACATATAAACTTCATTCTTTCTAAATATGAGTTCACTCATGAGAAGCTGCCGTTGCGGTCTGAAAGCGCGGTATACAGCGAGAAAGAGCGCGCAAGCGCAACATCCTTTGACTAATCATCCCCCATATTCAATCCTACCCAAGTCCACGCGACGACACAGCACAACAGACTTCAACTAGTCAGAATTAGGGATTATTTTTTGAGAACGAGTACATGGGAGTCCCGGAGCGTAAACTATGCACCTCTACTCGTCTGTTTCCGCGACGTGCCGATGAGTCGGAAAATCTACATCACGTGCACTGGCGGGGGAAAAACGATCAGTCGTGAAGAAGAAACATTTTTCTCCACGCCAGGAAAGAAACCCACTCTTCGCTATTCTAACAAAAATCTAATAATGAGTTCGAAGTGAATTTAATGAAGAAGAAGAATTTGAAGAGGTCGAAAGTTTCCCTTCTTAACAAATGGGCCTTTTCAGGGGGTGATTAATTAGGATTTTAAGTAATTTAGATTGCTACGTCAAGTAGAGCCGAAAAGATTGGGAGGTAACCAGTTAAAACAGGTCGTAAGTTAGCCAAGGCGACGTTTGAAACGGGTGTTCGGCTTATTGGTCCTTGCGACCTGTTTTAAGAGTTGGATGCCCGGGTCGGTAGAATGACTGAAGAGGATTCTAGACTTGGCCATCTTGATTATTTATTTTTATTAGATCTCAAGATAGGCGCTTTTATCATTCGTCGGAGGGTTTTATTTTGGAAACGCTGGAGTTTTAACATGTGGGTTTTCGAAATATAGCACCAGGCCTCACAGCCGTATAGCAGGATGGGCCTGACACATGCTAAATATAGGCTTCTCTTAATATAATTAGAGATTATAAAACAAAAGTCTCAGAGCTGCCACCCGTGTCGCGGTTCGCTGTAAAGCCTGTTCCTTATTCTGTTTCCATTATAAACCTCGGTCCATAATTCTTCTTTTTCTACCGATTTTCCCACACCTGTGGGGTCGCGGGTACGAACTGTGTAGCACATGTGGATTTGGCCCTGTTTTACGGTGGGATGCCCTTCCTGACGCCAACCCTATATAGAGGGATGTAATCATCATTGCGTGTTTTTGTGGTGGTTGGTAGTGTAGTGTGTTGTCTGAATATGAAGAGGAAAGTGTTGGGACAAACACGCAGTCCCCGGGCCAGAAGTATTAATCAGAGGCGATTAAAATCCCCCACCCGGCCGGGAACCGAACTCGGGACACTCTGAACCAAAGGCTTCAACCCTGATCATTCAGCCAATGAGTCGGAAACCTCGGTCCGTAATAAGATCTAGATATTTAGTTTTGTTAGACCAGGACAGTGGGACATAGTTAATCGTCAGATGACCAAGTTTAGGCCGGCGCTTGGTGAAAACAATTGCCTGTGTTTTAGTAGGGTTTATTTTCACGTTATTCCGGACGCACCACTTCCAGAACAGTGATATCCATTTTTTCAGTATTCCGACGACATAGTCATTTCACTTCTGACAGGTATAAATGGCTATGTCGTCAGCAAACTACTGGACTCCTACGCCTTGGTAGGAGGGAAGATTGTTCATTATGGGCCGTATAAAACCGGGGAGAGAGCTCCCCTTGGGATACTCCGGCTCGGAGGGCCATTGGGGTTGATTTCTCCCCCTCACAGGAGACTTAAAAGCTCCTATTTGTTGAATATGATTGTATAATTTTGACTAAATAGGCTGGAATCTTATATGTTTCCAGCAGTTTGACAATTACATTTTCGTGCCAGACAGAATCGAAGGCTTTTTCTACGTCATTGTATGTCATTGTCAGGTCCCCATTGTCGTTTGAAAGTTGAGGCTTTTCTGTGTATCTCACTAGTCAGTCGTTCGTTTTCGCCGTCGTCATCGTCAGAAATATCGTGAGTTACATATTGACTCTCAATTGAGTCTGCGAAGGCCTCAGCTTTATCGCAAGGGGAGAATACTAGTCCTTAGTGGCCGTGAAATGCACACCTGGAGGTGGAGGAGGGGGGGATAGGTTTAGTCAGATTACGAGTAATCCACCAGAATTCACAATCTGACTCATTTTTTGAGAGATTACGGCAAAGTTTCTCCCATTTATTTCCAGCATTCGGTTGCGTACTGTACCAGTAAATATACTTTAAGTTTGGATGAAGTATTTCTCAGGGCTGTTACAGGTAAATTATAACTAGGGCTTGGTACAGGAGGAAGGGTCCAAGAAAACTTGAACATTTACTAAATAATAAAGTTTTATTCAGATAAATGCATGTTGACGTGCATATCACCTTACTGCAGATATTTGCTGTCTTCAATATCGCCTATCAGGTAACCCGTACTCCCAGGTCACAATGAGAAGAGGCTGGAACACCCAGGTCGGCTTGACATGGGATCAAACTCGAAACTCTGTATGTCTGGACGGTCTCCGACGTTCTCCGACGATGTTGCGAGGTAATCACTCGTCACTTTACTCACACGAGTGTCCACAATTGCACAGTCCCCCGACACATTTGTTTAACAGTACTGTTTGATTTAATATTATCGTGACATGCAGTCGAACTCTACTAATCCCTTGCAGATAGAATTTAAAAGTTCATTAAAGATGAAGATGCGGATAGCATCGAGTTTAGAAAGAAATAAGTCACAGTTCATGGAAATAAAATTATAGAAATAATGAAACTGAAAACTGTTCACACACTATGCACAGTTTGTGGTTACTTTCCACTGAAAGATGGACGCACTTGACACAAATAAAATATGCGACTGCTCAAGAGTTTATCAAAAGACACTGCTGTTAGTACCACACTAATAATTAAATACTTCGTAGAAAAAATGCAAAGTTCAAAAAGTAATTCAGTTTGAATCGAACAGCATTCACTTCAACTCATAAATTGAAAAAATAAGAAAGTTAGTAAGTACCGTTGTACATTAACACAGTTTGAATTGATTATCGTTCAGAATGAACCACTTGTGTCGAAGCACACGAGTATACCTTTTACAATAGGTAAGCGGTAGAGTGTCGGCCTCCCGATCCCAAGATAGCGGGTTCAAACCCGGCAGAGGTAGTCGGATTTTTGAAGGGCGGAAAAAAGTCCATTCGACACTCCATGTCGTACGATGTCGGCATGTAAAAGATCTCTGGTGACACAATTGGTGTTTACCCGACAAAATTCATTAAATCTCAGCCATAGACGCCCAAGAGAGTTTCAGTTTACTCGGTCTGCCATCTAGTGGGGGCCTAGAGTAAAACGGAACGTCGAAATTGACGAGCAGACAGCCAGATGGCGTCAAATTGAAATGTCTGCACACGGTAGCTGAGGCCATACGATTATTATTATTATTATTATTATTATTATTATTATTATTATTATTATTATTATTATTATTATTATTATTATTTTATTATTTAGTGATGAAGTTTGAACACTTTCATGAACACTCTTATTAATAAAGAAATTATGCTAACTGAGTTTTCATAGAATACCATTGTCACTTTTAACAATCTTTGTTCAGAGACGAAGTTCCACAGTGGCAAAACGAGTGAATTTAGAGTAAGTATGGGTGACAAATTGCTGGAGGATCATTTACAAAACCATAGTGGAAAAGCAAAATATACAGTACATCACACAGAGTTCAAAACAATTTAATTAGTATATGTGATTCTGTGTTACAACACGAGATTGGATGCCGAGGGAATTTCTTCATCTATTTTAAAATTTGTTGAAAATTTGGGGCTTGATACGAATAAGTTGATTGGCTTCGGCTTTGATGGCTGTTCGACAATGACAGGCCATGAAACTGGAGTGCAGGCCGCAGGCTAGGATTAGGGAAAAGTATCCTTCAGCTGTTTATTTCAACTGCACATCGCACGGACTAAACGTAGTTGTCAATGACATTAACAGCGTTCAGGAAGTTCGTAACACTGTCGGAACAATAAAATAAGTTATTACGTTCTTTAGAGAAAGTGGATTGCGTAGGAAAACAATACCTAACAATCTAGTGTTCTGTGAAACTAGGTGGTCACACAATTATACATCAATCAGGGTATTCAAAGAAAACGTCTTGGCAATAAAGGATAGTCTCAATCATCTTGCAAATAACCATGAAAACAATCAAGGCACCAGATCACATGCCAGCCAACTAGATAATGTAATATCATCAACTACATGTATTACTTGTCTGCACATCATATCAAGGAATTCTTCGTATCGAGAACCAGTAGTGAACAAACTCCAGTATACTGATATGGATCTCCTCTCAGTCTGCAGATTGTCAACTCTGGCCTGCGAGTCAATTTTCAAAAGCAGAGAGAAAACAACGACGAATTCAGAAACATGTTCGAGGCAGTAAAAGAAGATAGTAAGGAACGTGACATAGAGATAAAAATCCCAAGATTGGTTGGAAGGCAGACCCACAGATGCAATATGAATGTCCAGTGCTCATCGCCCGAAGACTATTTCAACGTGGCAATTTACAATCCGTACATGGATTCTGTAATCACTTCACTTACTACAAGATTTTAAAAAGATAACTTTCAAAGGTGGAATTCTTCACCCACATTTAATGAAAAAGGAGAAGAAAGAAGATTTCATGAGGGACATAAAAAGTTTGCAAAACTTTTATCAAATCGACAACTTGGAAGCAGAAGCCAGATTATGGTATGACGTCTAGACTAATAAGGAGTGTTTGGAAAAAACAAAGCTCAATGATATACCTGCAGAAACTATGTTTTACCGAGCAGTAAGGAGATTACTTATATTCTACCAAACCATACCCCCTACAACTTGCAACGCAGAGTGTTCCTTCAGAACCCTGCGTAGAATGAAGACGTGACTGAGAAGTACAACTGGGGAGGACCGTCTGTCAAGCTTGTGCCTTCTTAGTGTCCACAGGCAAAGAGCAAAAAGCCCTGGTTTCTAGGACGAAGTGATTGACTTATTCGGCAAGAAGGATATAAATTTAGTTTGCTTTCTCGGAGAAATATTGATGCCAAATCCATAACCTAACCTATGCATAAAAATAATTTACCTTACGGTTTGGTTTTTACTTCAATACCAGTGTACAATCGTTTTTAGCTTTTCTGTGTTAATGTGTAAGGACTTTTCTCCTGCATTTGTGTTGCTAAATATTCACTGGTTTTAATAAAGCAGTTAAAATAACGTGTTATCCTTTTTCTTTTATAGAGTATGAGTACCGTGGCCTAGTATTTCAATAGCAGGACAAAGTTTTTAACTGGGTCGGAACTGGAATTTTTAATGGCTACTTGTAGCCATTCATCTTCCAAAATATTAAAAATACTACATACCCCCAGGTCTAGGCTCCCCCCCCCCCCCCCACAAACTATCATATGGGCGCCCTTGCCATTATTTAAGACGGCACAACGCTAAGTTTAACTAGGACAAGTCGTTAACTATTAGCTTACATAAGATTAAGTCAAATGTGTTCCTAAGTGAGACATACTGTTCTGGAATTCAGTTTAAAATAACAGAAGAAGGTAACAAAATGATGAATGCATTACTTGAGTAAAAGTGATGGCCAATTCAGAATAAAAATGCATAAAGCAAACACAAGGAAACCCATGTTCCAAATGAATATGTAAACGACATCGAAACTGTAAACTACTCTTAGACTTTTATGTTTAAATTATTAACGACAATAATAATAATAATAATAATATTTCCCGAACGTAGTGACAAATCACGGAGTATTTCGACTTCCCAGTGGTTGCGCTAAACTCGAATAATAATATTTTGGAACGATCCTCCCTCCACATAGATCAGAAACACATGCTCTTCCTTGCGCAGAACAGCAAGAGATGACACTTGATAAAGTATTGACCACTTGCTGTTCTGTCACGGAGGACAAATTTACAGTATCCGCGGAGACTGTAGTGGCGGTGCGCTGTGACACTGCCTTCGTGATGTCCAGGCCGTAGTGTAACGAGCGCGGGAAAGCAATCAGCTGATCTTTAGGGGGGAAGTTTAGCGCTTGAGTTAGTAGAGTTAAACATAGATTTTCGCAGTTTTATTGAGATTTTTAACGATGGCCGCGTGTTCACTCAGATATATGTGAGAATGAGTCGTCATCGACTGCATTATTAAGTGGAAAGTCGTTAATTAGTGAAGAAAACTTAGTGTCAGCGTGTATTTATGTGAAGCTATAGGTTAAGAAGATCGTTCTTCAGTGTTTTAATTTTGTAGTTTATTAGCGTAAAGTTATATTTATAGTGTAAAATTAATTGAGTTAGTGCATTCTGTGTTTTATTATTAACCACGAATTGTATATACTTAAATTAAGATGATCAGTGAGGGAAATCACCATGCCTAAGCGTTGCTGTGTGCATGGCTGCAAAGCCAATTATAAACAAGGAGAGTACACTCCGGTATTAGTGTTTCCTTCTGATGAAGAACGAGTTAAGTTATGGAAGAAGGCTATTCCCAGGGAGAATGTTAATGTTAATCACAACACAGTTGTGTGAAAACACATCGTGAGAGAAATAAGAGTGTCCCGTCCAGATGGTGAGTTAATTTTTTTATTATGTCATAAACATGGGTAACATTAGGTAGGCCCTATATTTTTATGTACTCAGACCTACGGCTTATCTGAATTTGGTGTATTTGAAAATGCAAGTCTTATTTATGAGTATCACCGAGCTCCATAGCTGCAATCGCTTAACTGCGGCCAGTATCCAGTATTCGGGAGACAGTGGGTTCGAACCCCACTGTTGGCAGCCCTGAAGATGGTTTTCCGTGGTTTCCCATTTTCACGCCAGGCAAATGTTGGGGATCTACCTTAATTAAGGCCAAAGCCGCTTCCTTCCCATTCCTAGACCTTTCCTGTCCCATTTTCACCGTAAGACCTATCTGTGTCAGTGCGACGAAAAGCAAATAGAAAAAAAATATGAGTATCAAACAGCAGTGTTATTTATGTAAATCTTATCTTCTCACAGATTCAGATCTTATTTATGAATTGCCTCCAGAAGTAAGATATCTGAATTTCCTAAATCGAGGGAGCTTAAAGTATCCATCAGACATGTCAATAGAACTTGGAATTGAGGTGTACAAAGTATTTTGTGTGTTGGTGTCAGATATAATAAGATGGTATTTCTAAATTCAGACAATCCTAAGTGTGTCAAAAAATCCCTGGCTTTGGAGTCAATCCAGTTGGCTGATTCCCTAGTCATTTGTGACTGCGGGAAGAAATTGGAAGACCTGGCCGGACAGTGTAGGCCTATAAATATTTGGGTGAATATATTTTTAAGTAACTTTTCCAAAATTCACACCGACTTGTGTATTCAACAAAGTGCTTCAAAGAGAGCAGACCTACTCCATACTGGTGTAACTTCCTGTAAGAGGTCCAGGAAAGCTGCAGTGTTCATGGAGTGGAAACAGTGAGGTACAGAAATAATTTATATTTGTAATAAATAGTAATGGTAATTGGCTGCATGTTTTCTGTCAGTGTGTATGATGTGAATGTTCCAGTTGACCAGAAAATGAATAAAATCGCAAGAATATGTCTCAAAGTGTTAGGCTGTACTCACGCAAACGAACGTATATACGCGAGAAATGAACGTTACGGAGAAGGATATGCATTGTATGTCAGAATTAACAAATGTTTGAGGATAGATTTTGGTTTTATAAGGTGTTAACAGTTCTTTAAGTAATTTAAACGAGTGTGTTATTCAAGCGGAGCGTATGCGTATCGCCTTCAAGTTCCCCCCAAAGCGTGACGTCATCAGAGGTACAGTACGGCCTGGACATTACGAAGGCAGTGGCTGTGATCACATACTTTATGTAACGAGTTCATTATTGAGTGATGACATATGATGCTGTTGATGGTGATTCGTCCGCCTGATAGAGACGTTAAGTATGGCTCAGAACCCTTGTTGCTATTCGACAGGACTAAGCTATTTGCCGGAACGGGGTTTCACCTTCTTACTTCGTACTATCATATATCACGAATTTCATTTCACTTCGTTAACTCCTCTGATGATTTTGACGTCAGGTATGGTATCCGATCGTAAAAACTCGCTACGGAGATTCAACTAACTTCATACGCGACCCAATAGAGAAAGGGGACAAGGGTTGGACACAGTTCATTGATTGATTGATTGATTGATTCATTGATTGATTGATTGATTGATTGATTGACGAGAAGAAAAGAAGTTTACAGTTTGCTTTTTCGCATAAATATTAGTGCCAAATCCATAAACTAACATATGCATAATAATTTACCTTACGGTTTGTTTGGTGATTCGACCGTCTGATAGAGATATTAAGTCTTATTTATTTATTTATTTATTTATTTATTTATTTATTTATTTATTTATTTATTTATTTATTTATTTATTATTTACATCTCAGAGTCTCATCTGACATAGCTTGGCCACCTAAAAACGGCAAGGTTCCCCAATGATTGCAAAGCGAACCACAGACATGGCAGTGGCATAAGGGACGACCAAAGACGAGATGGAAGGATTGAGTGACACGCGGAATTCTGTTCTCTCAGAGAATTATGCCTTCGACCGATTCTTATGATGAAGATGGACTAGATATAAGGCCCCCGCTGCAACACGGGAATATTGCAAGGAAAATGAATTAGAAGAAAAATATATTCTAAAATGACAAATGACATTTGTTATTGGTGCCTCGTAAAGGAGATGATATCAATGCAAGAATAACTTGTAAATGTAAAATTGTCCAATTACTTTATAGATAGTAATTTCGACTGTCGAACGGAGGCTTACGTATTAGTACTAATTATAAAGTGCTAGTATATTGTTAATAACAAACAAAGACTGAACAAAACCCAGGAAGTAACTATGGATACAGAGGGTATAGATTACGCTATCACATTAGTGTGCTAAACATCTTTTAAGTAATGTGATATTGCTTATTCATTTAGAAGAAGTCTTCTGACTTACTATGGATACCATTAGAAAGGCTGATAGGGTTGTCTTCGTCGTGATATTTTTGCGTCGATGGCAATGGCTTGGAATGTGAGTAATCTGTTCCTTATAGTAAATTGTCTAAATACTGTATCTCCTTCACCTTTCTTCAGACTTCGTACTAACTGCCGACGAATTTAGCAATGTTGCGTCAGTTAGGTATAGCCTACATAATATTGCTTGCTTTGTTTCGATACTGAATGGTCGTTGTCTGATTTATTATTAAGTGTTTCGTATGGTGACAGGTCGCTTGCTCTGTCCACAGAAAATTCGCCAGTTTGTCCTATTCGAAGATTTTTATTTTAGCTTATGATACGTCATCTACCTTCCTTTTTAAAGACCATCTGGTTGCTACATCCTCTCTTATTCCTCTCTTTTCTTCAACCTGGCCTTCAGTAACCGCTTCCTTCGCAAAACAGGCCCCATACAACTGCCTTTTCTTCGTAAAATCTCCTGAAGAATGGTCCTTCGCTCGTTAACTCTTCTCCAACACCAGTTTTCAAAATCTCTTGGTGTTTTTGTTCCATTTTCCTGAGAGTCCATGTTTCTGCTCTAAGCAGGTTGACAGTCCAGACGTAGCACTTTACTAGTTCTTTCTTTGTCCCCAAACCCAACTTGCGGGTGAGAACTGTACCCTTGGCCATGGCTTGAGCCTTTACCTCCTTCGTGCACTGCACTGAGCATTCGTCACGATTATGCTATCCAAGTCGCGATACTTGAAATGCGTCATTCTAATGTTACTGGATTCCAGCTGTAGTGTTAACTGTTTGTCGTTGATTTTTAACGTTGGTCATTATTCATACACTATATACTAACGTGTCCGTCATAATCTGTAATTCCTCCCCTTTCTTCGCCAGTATTACTAAGTCATCTGCATATCTTACCGATTCTATTACTTTTCCTCCAATTTTTAAGTCTCCCGTTTCCTCGCGAGCTTCCCTGGCAAGCCATTTCCCGTACAGATTAAAGAGAATTTGTGATGCGCAGCATCCCTATCTTGCACCCCTGTTTATCTCCACGCTTTTGGCCCCTCCTTGGTTCAGTCTTAGTTTGAATCTTTGTTGAATATACAGACTACCGATTAGATTTCCATCTCTCCAATCAATACCTTCCATTTTCTTCTTCTTCTTAATCTGTTTATCCTCCAGGGTCGGTTTTTCCCTCGGACTAAGCGAGGGATCCCACCTCTACCGCCTCAAGGGCAGTGTCCTGGAGCTTCAGACTTTGGGTCGGGGGATACAACTGGGGAGAATGACCAGTACCTCGCCCAGGCGGCCTCACCTGCTAAGCTGAACAGGGGCCTTGTGGAGGGATGGGACGATTGGATGGGACAGGCAAGGAAGAGGGAAGGAAGCGGCCGTGGCCTTAAGTTAGGTACCATCCCGGCATTTGCCTGGAGGAGAAGTGGGAAACCACGGAAAACCACTTCCAGGATGGCTGAGGTGGGAGTCGAACCCACCTCTACTCAGTTGACCTCCCGAGGCTGAGTGGACCCCGTTCCAGCCCTCGTACCACTTTTCAAAATTTCGTGGCAGAGCCGGGAATCGAACCCGGACCTCCGGGGGTGGCAGCTAATCACGCTAACCACTACACCACAGAGGCGGACACCTTCCATTTTACTTGGTCAAAAGCATTCATCCACTCAATGAAGCAGGCACTTCATTCTTCTTTTACTGCCAAAGCTTTTGTTTGTCGTTTGTTTCTTTATCGCACTTACTTCTCTAACATCCGAGCCTCTCTTTGATATTTTTCTGGGAGCACCGATGGCATCTTTAGTTCCTTCCCCTCTCCTGAACCCGAAATGGCCCTTTCCTAACACTTCCTCTATCTTCTTTACCAGTCGCCTAGTCAGTATCTGATTCATTAACATCGCAGCATGTGAGATAAGGCTAACGATCCTATAATAACTTAATTACTTGACATTCTCTTTCTTTTGTAGTACAATCATCGTTACTTATAGGAAATCCTTAGACCATTCACTGGTGGCATAGATCTTGTTAACTTTTACTCCTTCCTCTCCCATTGTTTTCAGTGTCCGATGGGATTTCATGATCTCGTGTAGCTTTCCTTCTGGCCCTCTCATCCTCACTTTTCAGTATACGTGGCGTCCGACTCGTTGGCTGAATGGTCAGCGTACTGGCCTTCGGTTCAGAGGGTCCCGGGTTCGATTCCCGGCTGGGACGCTGATTTTAATCTTCATTCGTTAATTCCAGTGGCCCGGGGCCT
Organism: Anabrus simplex; assembly: GCF_040414725.1. Taxonomy (NCBI): domain Eukaryota; kingdom Metazoa; phylum Arthropoda; class Insecta; order Orthoptera; family Tettigoniidae; genus Anabrus; species Anabrus simplex. The sequence goes on from NC_090265.1 coordinate 555,517,380, forward strand.
GGGTCTTTGTGCTGTCCCCAACATCCCTGCGACTCACACACCACACATAACACGCAGTTACCTACACATGGCAGATGCCGCCCACTCACATGGGAGGGTCCACCTTACAAGGGCTGAACTCGGCTAGAAATAGCCACACGAAATTAGTATCCGTGACCCTTTGCCGTCTTCCTTTGCTGTTCTTCTTCCAACTTCATATCGGTTCCATCTGATCGATTGGCTTTGCCATAGTGATATTCAATGTATTTTTCCCAAAAACCTTTAACTTCATTTTGTTCCCTGATTTATCTTCCTTGTTGGGTCTTCCATTTCCCGAATTCAGGTCCCATTTTACTTCCATCGTAGTTCTCTCACTTAGGTATACATATCCTATATGCCGAGTCTACCAAATCTGGAGGTCCGTTATCTCATCACTAGAGCTCGGAATTCCATGCAAATGCATGTTCCTATATAAGCTGGTTACACTTCTGAAACTTTGCAAATATTCGTTTTACGACTAATCAGTTCCAAATAACCGTATTGTTTCCATGCATGTTTGCATGTTTTGGCCTTTTAGGGAAAAAATTCATGCATAATGTATGTTATGAAAATTCTGGTTTTTAATAGCGAATAATTGGACATTTACATTGGATTATATGACTTTTCTTCTGACTTCGACGCATATATTATGTTAACTTGCAAGTTAGTGCCTTTTTTGAACATTGGTTTGCAGAATTTGGGACCGTACGTTCACGTTATTTGTCTATCATTGAAAGAGAAAGAAAATGTATTCGTGGTATAGTACTACTTGACAACCAAAGTTAGATGTATAGCGGTCCCATAATTCAGTTAGCCAGTTAGCTCTAATCCTTAGAAACAAGGTGTCCCACTAAAATCTGAATCCTAAATTTTGCACTACTAAATGACGGCTATTTCTTTCTTTCTTTCTTTTTTTTTTTTTTTTTTTTTCGTCTATGTTAGGCGAAGAAATCAAAACTAGAATCACACTTCTGTGACGCCGCATTACTGAGATAGCAGCTTACAAACCTTAGTTTTGCACTGAATCCTGTTTTGTTTTCCTGAAATTTCCTACCCCAAACTCCGAACTCTCACTGGTCACACGTCTGAGGCCAAAATGATTGAGAAAAGAAGGGAGTTGGAAAGCAACACGCTTACACGCTTCAAATTGCAATTTAGTGTTGGACTGTGCTGTGAAGTCATGACACCTGTTAAAAGTGCACGAAGAGACCTCGTGTCTAAATGGATTGAGGGAGGGGAATTTCTAATTTAAAAAAGGGATAATTTCTTCTCTCTTCGTCCTAAATATCTTCATTTAATTATGAACCTGTCACTTCTTGTGTCCTAGAAAGACCATTTTCTGCGTTCAGGAATATTCTGTCAGATAAACGAATGAACTTAAATGAAGAACATGTGGAGAAATTAGTTGTTGTACAGTTTTTCAAAAGGAAATGGAACTATAACAATGTAGAACTAAATTTTGTTAGTGCATATTTTGTAGGTTATTGTGCATGTTCCGTCATTTGAGAGTGCATGAATGCATGTATATTTTGATATTTGATAGTGCATGGAAACCCAGCCTGTACTCATCACATACTCAGCTGAATCGTGGTATTGCTTCCACTTACTTGTGCCAGGCTCCTCGCTTTCATCTGTCCTCTCTTGGTCAACTCTTGTTCGTTTCTAACTCCGACAGTATGTAGGTTGCGAATCCTAGGCAGTCTTTCATTTTCACGCCACCGGGCGAGTTGGCCGTGCGGTTAGGGGGGCGTGGCTGTGAGCTTGCATCTGGGAGACAGGGTTCGAATCCCTCTGTCGGCAGCCCTGAAGATGGTTTTCCATGGTTTCCCATTTTCACACCAGGCAAATGCTGGGGCTGTACCTTAATTAAGGCCACGGCCGCTTCCTTCCAACTCCTAGGCCTTTCCTATCCCATCGTCGCCATAAGACCTATCTGTGTCGGTGCGACGTAAAGTCACTTGCAAAAAAATCATTTTCACGCCCATTGTGGCCGTTGTCTCTCTTAGGCCGATTACCTTCATTTTTCGAAGTGTCGAATCCCTTCCATCTTTCTCTCTGAATAGTGTTAATAGAGGATGGTTGCCTAGTTGTACTTCCTCTTAAAACAATAGTCAATACCACCACCACTTCTTTGTCTCAGTTCCTTGCTCAGCCTTCGATAGTTCTTGTCTTCTCTCTTTACTGTCAATATTATTCCATCTCTTTCTCTCTTCCATCTTACCAAGTATAGCCTATGAAATCCATGGCTTTCTTAGTATCGTTTTCATCCTACTAACCATTTCTTAGAGTAATTATTAAGCACTTCTTGATATTTTTCCACTCTTCTCCAAGAATGTCTCTTGCACTTCCATGTAATTATATTTACAAATCGGTTGTTTCGTCTCGTGTACTCTTCGGATTTTCTAAGCCCCACATATACTTCTCATCCTTCTCTTCCTGATTTCCTTCATTCTGGTACTGATATTTCAAGCTAACAGAATATGATCGGAGTTAATGCCGACTGATGGTACAGTTGTCACATCATTTTCTTCTTCTTCTTCTTCCCGAGCAAGTGGCTGCGCGGTTTGGATCACATAGCTGTCAGCTTGCATTCGGGTGATAATGGATTTGAACCCCATTGTCGGCAGCCCCGAAGATGGTTTTCCGTGGTTTCCCATTTTCATACCAGGAAAATGCTGGAACTGTACCTTAAGGCCACGGTCGATTCTTTCCCACTCCTAGCTCTTTCCTATCTATCGTCGTCAATAAGACCTGTGTCGGTGTGACGTAAAGCAAATTGTAATATTCTTGCGGTGCCTTCTTCTATCGAAAGTTTGTGATCATCATGGCTATTCTACTTTTTGAGTCTACTGCCTCGAAAAAAGACACCGTGCTCGTCTCGAACCAGTCCCTCAGGTTCTCCAGCCAGGAGATTCTTCTGAGAGCTTCTTCATTTTAATGAAGGTGTTCATCTTCATCAAGATTACACCGAAGGTGGTAGGAGCAGTAGTGCCGAACACGCTCGGTCTCCGCTTGCTGACGTTCATGAGCTTGGTCTTTACCACGTTCATCTTGAACCCCTAGTTTTGCAAGCATTGTTGACTCTCTCCAGCAAGGTACGAAGATCTTTTGTGCTGTCTGCGAGTGGCACTGTATCATTTACATGATGAAAGCGGCTGTCTCCAGTGCTTCGTCCAGAATGGTCTTTGAGCAGATGTTAAAAAGCAGGGGAGATATTACACAATCCTGACCGACTCCTCGCTGGATTTCGATCTTTTCAGACATGCTGTCTTCCACGCAGTCAGTGGCTTTCTGGTTCCAGTACGAATTTGCGATGTTGCGAGGTGTTTTTTTTTTTTCATCGAAACGAAACCGATCTTATTTTATACTTACAGCAGTCTTCCGTCTTGTACTTTACTCCTTTTCGTAAACGATAAAATACGCATACACGTTATTGTCCACATCCTGGCAACGCTGTACTAGGACTTGTGTGCGGTATAGTGCATCCGGCGTCCTAAATCCATTCCTGAACCCAAATTGCACTTCCGAGAACGTCCGCTCGCACCTAGAGGAGATTCTGCCATGGATGATCTTCAGAAACATTTTCAGAACACGGCTCATAATACTGATAGTACGGTGTTCCTCATATCGATTTATGTTTGTCTTCTTCGATAGAGTGACAGACGGGGAATTGAACTAATCGATTGGAATTACATCTGTTCTGTACACGGTATGTGAGGACGTCAGTGCCATCGTTGTCCATCGGCAAACATCTGATTCTGTCCTGCTGCCTTACCACTCTTCAGTTGTCGAACAACTCCTCGCATCTCGACCTGCAAGATGTCGAGCACGTTGTGCTGCTCTGGACTGGCGACCTCAAATAGCTGCACAACGTACGCCTTCCACAGCTTAACAGCTGTGTCCGTACCAGTCGGTTTTCTCGTCGACCAGCACTTTAGCGACGTGCTTGCTATTCATCATCAGCCTCTCTTTGATGTCCATTTGCAGGCCGACGTTGTCGTGTCTCTTTTGCAGTTCTTCAATAGGAGTAACTTTGATGACAAATTTCTTCTTGAGCGGCTTTGATCTTGCTTCCATTTCCCAATGTATCAGGTTATATCTCTCATTTCCGTCTCTCGTCTATTAAATCCAGAATCTCATTCGTCATCGATGGCTGATTATTCCTCCTCATCTCTGCTGTTAAGTGCTTTTTCTCCATCGTGATGAGCATCTGCTTCACACCTGCCCACAACTCCTCCACATCGCGTTCCTCATTCTTCAGCACAGTCCTTGGCCCTTTGTGAATGGTCTTGAACTATAACTTCATGTTCTCAACCACTGGGTTGTGGTTTGACGTGCTGTCAGCTCCAGGGTATGTTATAACTGACTGGAGGTTTTTACTGGAACCTCCGGTTGACCAGGATGTAGTCAGTCAGGTTCCTGACTATGTTCCTGTTCTTTCTTGAGGCGATTTCCACGCATAAAGACGGCAAGGTGAAAGTTTGAAATATTCCACCACTTTTCCTGCTCTTTCCTCCCTTATCTTCGCATTGAACTTGCCCACGATGATATTCAGATCTTGCTCTTCATCATTCGTTATCATCTCTTGGACGTGACCTGCTCGACCTCTTAATCCTCCTCATCCACAGTTGCTGCATATATCTGGATAAATAAATTCTTAACGGTGCGGCTCACTTGGCGGGAAATTATCACACTGACTCTTTGCCGGTGAACCGACTCGTTGTTCCCCGCGTAGTACATCGTGTGGTCGTTGGACACGCATTGTCCATACTCCAGACATCTCATTTCACTTACACCAAGAATCTCGATTCCCAATCTCTTTATCTCCCGTGTAGTATGGATGATCGTGTCTGCTTCATGGATTAGGACGTCCCATGTTACAGTCCTGATGGCTCACTAGGAGATTCTCAACACCCTCTGACCATTTGAGATCTGCCGGGGACTGAGGTCATATGTTTAGTATTCTCAGCCATGACGATTTTTACAAGGGAAAAGTAATGTGGATGCCCTCCGCATCGCAACGCAATACCCGCTGATCCAGCTCCGCGTGACGGTATCTAGTCGTGAGCCCTTTCCTTGCACAAGGACTTATTCGGCACCAAGCCAGTTCTGTTGAAGCTTCTACCCTCCAACAAGATGGGTTCCATTGTGATTTTATCCACTAAGGACGATCACCCTGTCCACGGCACTCTTCCGCCCTTGCCCCTCCCAGGAGCCTCATGTTAATTAACCGTCGGTGTTGAGTCGCTGGCGAATGGTCTACTCCATTACCATGACAGGGTAACATGGCCAACTAAAACATTCTTTATGCCATTTCTAAATCTTTACTTAACTAAGATGAAATCAGTCTGTTGTCTACCCCTGTCCCCTGGACTAAAATCTCTTCCGACGCTTCTTAAACCACGTTTTGGTAATTACTAATCCATATCCCCGCTACTATTGCTTGTTCCTAGTGGATATGTATCAAAAGGAGTAATACAAGGTTGTATTCCGTCCCCCTCCCCCCCCCCCCCTCCTGTTGCTCTGGACAGGTGGTATGGTGAAGTGTCATTCGGATGAAGGATGTTACAGAATTTGCGTTTTGCTGATGATACTATTCTATTGGCAGTCAGTGAATATGAACTTACTGAATTGTTCTAGTGGATAGAAAATGAAAGTATTTGGGCTAGATTGGAAGTGAATAGCAGCAAAACCATGGCGATATTTGTTGGTAGAGGAAAGCAGTTCCAACCAATTTAGTGGTAGTCTAGTAGGCCCAGATGGTGTTTATTAATTCATTTATCTTGCCTTCTTGCTGAACAACATTATCAGCTGACAGAAAGAGACCATCGCGCCATTGTACGAAGTCATACAAGTAGGGGAAATTGTAAGATGAAGTTCTCTAATATTATGCTTGTACATGAATTGCTTCATTTCTTATCATTTTACTTTTTCGTGTGTTTTAACCATATTAATACAAGGCTCTTCAGTTTTTAGAAAAATACTTTGATATTTCATAATATTGTAGATGATTAGATAAAATTGTAGAATATAGTTTAGATATAAGTACCACTATGTTTATATGTTTATTGTAGTTTATGTGACGTATTTGCCACTGTAATTGGGACAATAAGTCCTGTAGTGTGCAATAAATAAATAAATTAATTAATTAATAATAAATAAATAAATAAATAAATAAATAACCCTTATTAAAAAGATAACTCTGCAGTTCTTTGGACATGTATTAAAGAGAAAAAAATAGCCTTGAAAAACTAGTTGTACGAGGAAAAGTGTAGGGAATCAGACGCGTGGATGAGCTCCCAGAAGATGGATAGATCAGATCAAGAACGCAACTCACGCACCACTTCGAGTGACAGTCCAGAAAACACAAGATCGTGGACAGTGGTGACAGCTAGTGGACTCCGTCGAATAGTAAAATACGCATGCGATCACGATACTCAGCCATGATTTATGTGACTAAGAAGAAGAAGACGAAAAGTCCATATGAATTGTTTTCTGCTCTTTTACCCCCTGCACTGTCCCAATATCCTATTATGGTCTGCATTTTCCCTCTTCCGTGATGATTTCTTCGGTCTTCTCCTATATTACTTCTTCTTCATCATAATCCGATGTAGGTATAATTCTAATAATAATAATAATAATAATAATAATAATAATAATAATAATAATAATAATAATAATAATAATAATAATAATGTTATTGTTTTTACCTCCCACTAACTACTTATTGATGGTTTCCGGAGACGCCTGGTATAATTTTGTTACCATATGTTTTCTTTTTCATGTAGTTCATAAATGTATTGATTCACAATTAGTTTCGGCAGAATGAAGAGCCTAACAGTTATAAACTATATAAATTTGTCACTGCAAACTTGAACCTCAATTACATGTTGTTGTTTTTTACTTCGTACGGATACAGATAGGTCTTATGGCAACTATAGGATAGGAAAGGGGTAGGAGTAGGAAGGAAGCGTCCGTGGCCCAGCGTTTGCCTGGTGCGAAAATGGGAAACCACGGAAAACCATATTCAGGGCTGCCAACAGTGGGGGTTGAAACGCACTATCTCCCGAATGCAAGTTGACAACTACGTGACCCAAACTATGCAGCCACTCTCTCAGTTTTGGTGGTTTGAACAGTTTTCTATCAAGACGTTAATAGACCTTATGTCACCGGTAGCTATTGGCCATCATCTAGTAGGGCCTACGAATTGTGCCCGTTGAGCTGCATCCTGCAACACCGGGTTTAATACTGGCCAGGGTAGCCGATTTTTGAAGAGCGGCGCTCAATATCGTAATTGTTGGCATGTTGAAGACCTCTGATAGTGAAACTATATGTGCCCTCCTTATCACTTTAACTCATAGTCAGAAATCGTGTCGACTCCTGTAATTTTTTGTTTATAAGGAATTATTTCGTTAGATGGGAGGGAGAACATTAACATTGTGCCCGTTCGCACGTCCACGACAGATTACAAAATGGCGCCGACCGAAGGTATGGGCCTTGTAATCTAAAACAAGCAAGGAATAGTCACCTGCTATGATGTCTCAGAGGGCCATATACTTCTCGGAATGGTCATGTATTCGAGTAAAACGGACAGTGGACGGTCTATAGTATTGTTTTCAAAAAATAGAAAAAAACATTCTTCATCTTGAATTTTCACGACATCGAGAGCGGACGCAATTACCGTCATCGGATATTTCTTTTGGAGAAGCAAAGGATTGTATAAGAGAAAAGAAAGAATACAACGATTGAATAAGAATAAAATATAAGTCTTCGCCTGAATTCAAAATCAGTTGAGACGAAAATAAATGTACTGAAGTCGTTACGTAAGAAAGTGCGGATACAACGAAGATACGACGAAAAATAAAAATAAGTTAAATTAAGGATAAACGACGTCAGAGAAGAATACTGAAATGGCAGTATATAGCATTATTATCTTCAACATTGACACTATCAAGAAGATGATCAAGATGATGTGCTAAATTCAAATGATGGACCGACCTGGGAACAATTCATTTTACCATACGTCCTGAAAATGACGAGGAAGGCGACGGGTAACCATCCGACCGAACCATGACGAAGGAAGGAGACGGGTAACCAGAAAGTACTACCAGAACGAAGGAGCGGATGACGTTCCGGATGTCTAACCCGTGACCGAACCGAAGACCCATCTACTTCCAATGGGAATGGAACAGCTGGACCAGGGACAACCATGAGCGAGCTAAGTCATTCATAACATTTTATTGCATAATTTTTGGTTTGCTTACACATGTACCTTAGGTATGTGCTGATGGCAATTGTGGACCGATAATATAGCAATGCAAGTGATGATTACCAACAAAGTGTAAGATAATTAAAGTTTGAAGTTACGATTTAATAATATAGCAATAGTTTATGCTATATCGACCTGAACATTTGAAAGAAGCGTGAGGTTTGTAGAGAAATATGAAACAGCTGATTGAAATGACATACTGGGAGTGTATAGAGATTTCATTGAAGTAATGCATGAAGTTGACGTCACGTATGGTTGTGCGCGGTGTAGAAAGAAACATGGAATTACGCATTTGTTTGGTTCATAGAAAGGGCATTGAACTTCATATGTAAGTTATGAGAATCTGCGACTTGTGAATTTTATTAAGAATCAGTGTAGTATTTTATCGTAGTCGTTAAGTTGGGAAACGCGATATATTTTTATGGCGGCTACGGTGTTTATAATGGATTGATGTTGTTATGAGAAAATGAATATGGTAATTAGATGAAAGTTTCGAGTTATGTATAGTGATTTGAGAAGGTTTTTACGCGATGCAGGATCTTCGTGTACCTGCTATTCAAGTTATACCACACTACAAGTGAATTATATGATTTATTTGCGTAAGAGTGCCCACACCGCGGGAGCTACATAAGCTAAGGTACGAACTGGATTTATTAGTATAGATGTATGCTCGTGACGAAATTGTATCTCAGTATAGATGACTTATTATGAACATAGAATAATACGACTTTGAATAGCTGTAGTTAAGCAGAAGTATTGCGACACCGATATATATATGAGATTATGTTTTCCAAACCTCACAGTTTAGCGCTTCCATTTTAATTGCAAGAGAATAAAGTAGCTTGCATTGTGGTTGAAAGTTATTGAAAGATAACTATTAAAAGGGACATTGAACCTATAAGGGCATGTGTGAGACAGCCAAAGATTACGCTGAAGTTAGATAGATAGCTAGATTGGTTAATATTCTCCGTTTTGAACATACATTTCTTTAACGAACTTCAGCTAGGGAAAGGCTAGAGTAGGAGCCGTATTTAACTGGCACTAGGAAAGAATGCCTTGGTTCGTAAGGAGTTTCAATGCACAACGAGATCGTTGCAACAAAATCATGTCTTCGGATTTTATTAAAACCTAACTTAATATATTCAGTTCTATTTTCGATTTCCTATAATTTACTCAGAACTACTTAAACGTAATTCCAATTAATTCACACTTAATTTATTAATCTATTTGTGATGCATTGCGGCTGGATATTATATCCAAGTGAGATTGTTTAAATACGACTAAAGAAAGTGAACTTTTGGAACGAGTTAATTGTGTCGATGTTATACTTATAATTCAAATGCGAGGTGGACCTCAGATGTGTCCAGTGATCTGTTGTAAATGAGCAAATATTGAACTTCAACTTCACAGAGGAACTGATCATTTTAAATAATTTAAATACTGAATATTATTTCATTTTATTATACGAGCCAGCGCTGACTCATTTTCATTACGTATTTTCAGTTAATTTGAATAATGCGTTGCATAATTTGGAAATTAGTCATTTAATATTTTATTAATAAATATTTTGTTATTTTTCTAATTGCTGGTGTCATGAGTTCTTTAATTATTGTCTAGATTGTAAGTTAACTACTAGCTAAGTAAGGTACCGTATAATTAAGTGTTTATTTAACCATGGCTATTTTTCTCTCAAGGTCAAACTCTGATAAGGTTTCCGGCGATGATTATCATTATGTCGTGAGTAACGATAGGTATCACCCGTGAGTTGGAATTCTCTTGGACTCACGTAAAGCGAATTCTACAGTAGGATTACATGTCCTACTTGCCACAAGTAAACCCTGAGGTATCCGCTGAGCGACTCCATTTCGTCAAACTAGGCTGCCCAACGACGAATTAGAAAATGGATGTATCGGGCAAAGAATGTTTAACCCGGAGCGGTTGCAACATTATAATTCAAATATTGTCTTTCGTCAAGGCTGACTAGTCCGACATATTTCAAGAATTGAGAAAGGAGGCTTGACTAGTAGTTGGTAATATATCGTTCCGTATCTCACTGTATTTACATTCATTTGAAGTAATCGAAAGATGAATGATATTCAATCCTCCTGAGTTAACTATAACTTGTAGAAAAAAAGACGATGGATCGTCTCCGGGTATTTAGATCTAAATACAAGCCACTACGTCTAAAATCCTTCATCATGTTACTGAAATTCCTAAGGAACTGTACAGTCTGAAGTTCCACTATCTTACTACGTTTTATTCAATGATTTCTCAACCTCTGCAGAAGGAATTTAGCACATTTCTTGTTTGTTGCAGGTCTTCCGCCCGGATCACTGGGGTGATTGTGGATAGTACCAATCCTGACACGACTGTTATTTCGATCATGGTGACTAACCTGGGTCTAGCTTCGTCGGCATATAAAGTGCGGATAGATGATTGCCCGTCGGATGCTCCTCCAAGTTGGTCCAAGCAAGAAAGCCACCTCCTCACAATTCCTCCTCAGCAGTGCCATGTGTTCCATTTGCAGCTCTCCGGTGTGTGTGGCATGGAACGCGTCTACTGCTCGTGTATGTAGTTCACTAATATCTTTCTGTCTTTGGTAAATTCATTCGCCTGTTATCACCACGTAGATTTGAAGTTTATACCAACTAAAATGCTTAGTAACGTAGCGTGACCAAAAGCACTGGGGAGGGGACAATGCTTTTCAAGAACCCTGCAAAAAATATATAATATACTTAAATGCGTACAGTTAACTTCAAAAGGGACTCTACAGATATAAGGTCGTTATTTAAGTTATTTAAACCACTAAACAAAGACAATACTATACATAAATCATTATAGAATTGAAGCTGTACTACTTCCAAATGCGTAACTGAAAGTTCTTGAATTCCATTTGGGATATCTCAATTTCTAGCATTGTCCCCTCCGTTACTTCTGCATCGGCATGGGTGGTGGCGGTAGAATAACACCCACGGTATCCCCTGCCTGTCGTAAGAGGCGACTAAAAGGGGCCCCAGGGCTCTGAATTTTGGAGCGTGAGTTGGCGACCACGGGTCCCTTAGCTGAGTCCTGGCATTGCTTCCACTTACTTGTGCCAGGCTCCTCACTTTCATCTATGCTATTTGACCTCCCTTGGTAAACTCTTGTTCTTTTCCGACCCCGACGGTATTACGTATGGAGGCCTAGGGAGTCTTTCATTTTCACGCCCTTCGTGGCCCTTATCTTCCTATCGCGGATGTCTTCATTTTTCGAAGTGTCGGATCCCTTCCATATTTTCTCTCTGATTAGTGTTACATAGAGGATGGTTGAGTTGTACTTCCTCTTAAAACAATAATCACCACCACCATCATTCTGCATCAGCAAGGTAAAAATACGTGTGTGCTTGTAATTTAACTAACAAAGTCCAGTAATAAGCTGTGTTCCATTCATTCTGCCCCAAATTCCAAACTTGATATATATTGACCACCACCATCACCACCACCAAGCTACATTGCTTAGACATAGGCCCGTTCTACAAAATACTTATTTTTGCTTTTCGTTTTAAGTCGCGCCGACAGTCTTACGGTGACGATGGATATGACAAGGCTAGACTCTAAAAGGAATTGACCGTTGTCATAATTAATAACAACGTGCGTAGTTGTACTCTTTGATGAAAACATGACCAATTTGAAGCTGACATTTTAGTCTACACAATAGTGGCATGTATGTAAAGCTAACACATCCTCAACATCGCTGTACTTTCTGTTTTTGAGACGAGCGGTATTTCCTCCCTACACGATGCTGAGGATTATCAGAAACGAAGTATTTGTCTGGTATGAAAACGAGAAACCACAGAAAACTATCTTCAGAGCTACCGACAGTGGGATTCGAACTCGCTATCTTCCGAATGCAGTTTCACGGCTATGTGACTCGAACTGCGTAGCCAACTCGCCCGGTTATATATAATAATTATATTATATTTACGCGATCATATATTTGATAGTATAATATGCTCTCCTTTTCTTGAAATCTAAAATTCCAGCCTTTAATATATAACTGCACCAGATACATTTCCGACGTTGGTGTAAGAGCTACAGGTTTGTCCGGAAGGTTTTATGGTTTTCTGGTAGTGTATGTTGGCAAGTTCCGTATGAAGTTGTACGGTTTGATAAAATCGAGATCAATAATTACAAGCTGCCATTTTTGCAACAGTGTGTTCCTTTCAACAATCACAGTTTAAACTGATATTTTTCTTTCCGATGACACAACGTTGAACGTTATTCCCCAACTGCTTCTCCAACACTTGTTCAAATCTTTCTGCCCTCATCTCACACAAACTAATAAACTTGCACACGCAACAACGATGTCTGTGTCTGGGACGTATATAATATGAACATTTAAGTTATTTTATTAATTTATTGGTTCTAAAATGAAATTCTAGTAAACGGCGAGGTTAAGTTAATCTTAGAATTTAAGGTATATATTATACATAGGCTACTCTATTAGGCCTATAATATGTACTATTTACGATCTTCTTACTGGTTTCTTTATTATGTATATGCAACAATAACTACGACAATGTACAACTGGTATGCAGAGTAATGATGAGCCATAGAATTGAATTGAATTGCGTCATAGCTGGCAGTGAATAAGGCATAAGGGTCTTGAGCGAATTAGGAAAACATTAATTTAAATAAATCCAAGTATATAAGTGGCGCTCAAATGTGTAACTTGGTCGCGATTTTGTGGAAGAAGATTCGATTAGGTACCGTAGTTGAAAACATTGACGTGTGTTTTAGTCCATTTCTAATGGTAGTAGTTGCAGGTCGGACAATGAATATGTTTCAATTGAAGACGTAAATTTCGAACATAACATATAAATCTGAGAATGGTTGCTTAAGTGAATAATTATGTAATGGCTTAAGAATGAAGACTGCGAATATAGAGCTCCATCAGCTTGAAGATTCTTTTCCGAAAGATCCACTTTCAAATAGATCATTCAACTCTTCTTCTTATTATTAGGCTAAACAAGAACTAGACAAGCAATACGTAGGTTTTGGTTATGCTACTCGCTAATCTACATGCGATATGTTATCATGTGTGTAAGCTCTTCGCCGAACGAAGCAAGCATTTCGCAGATGCATGTTGTAATGGTAAAGATTGTCGCCGAATAGGAAAAACAGACAGAAAAGCGCGTAACATCAATCATTGACATTATATCTTGTTAAACTACACGATAAATGGAAGAAACGTAAATCTAATATGTCACAGTTTATCAAGGAAGAGAATATGACAGCAATTAATTGTTATACTCTCCCTGATATTGATTGCATTTATTGGCTCTTTGTAATATCTCATTTCTTGGTCACAATGGAATACCTATGTATTAATACAGAGGGAACTTTTTTTGAACTGCTTGCTATATATGGCAGTTACAAAATCCCGCATTAACATTGAGGAAAATAGGACCAAATATTTAAGACCTCTGATCCCTATAAATGAGCTAATTTCACTCCTGTCTCACTCAGTATCAATACCTATCTATTGTAAAAACGTTAAGCAAGTTCCATCTTGTTAGATATAATCCTGAACACAACTAAAGAAGATCAGCTAAGTGTAATCATTCAATATGTTAACATAGAAGCGGGAAATTCGGTATTTTTTCCTTATAGGCCCTATTTATCCTTCTTTATTTGAGTTGTATAAGAAAGGTGAACAAACTGGACAATTGTTTAGGAAGAAAATCATTAAGATACTGACAGTAACGACTTGAATTTAACAAGTTTCACGGCCAAGGGTATGATGTTTCGGCTACTATGAGAGGAAAAATAACACAGTCTGCAAGAATGTATCAAAGATTGTGCTAACATCTGCTTATGTACACTGCATAGGTCGTAATTTAAATTTAGTTCTTAATGATTCCGTTGGTGTTATTTAAGAAATAAGGGACATTTATACAATTATTGTAGAACAAGTTTGTGTTTGTAGTGGAAGTTTTCTACGATGGCTGAAATTAAATAGTGACATGAATAAAGAGACAACCAAACGCTTAGTAAAAATCTTTGTCCAATGGGATGTTATTCGCGATTATACCAATTATTCGCATTGAAACGTGTGCTTTTGCAGATGATATATAATTCCGTTCTCGAACAATTATTTTGAAAAAATACAACTCTTGCATAGAAAAGAAAGAGTTCACTTCACTTTGTAGTACTCCATTGTAAACTATGACAGTACACCAATATTGTTTCAAAATGTTTACAAGGAAAGTCCATTTATTTATTGACGCCAACAGCAATGTTAACACTGCGCTGCTCGCGCTGTAAATTATAACGCAAGTGCTCGCGCTGATGACAATTATAATCCATTTTAAATCCTTTATTCTACCTTAAGTACTAATATACGTATTTCACAGGTCATCTTTATCTATTCAATAACGGCATTATCTATTCGAAAAATTATACCTTTTATTTTTGAAACTTAATATCACGTGCTACAAAGAATCTTTTGAAGAGTATGACAGAACTTCCCAAAAATTTACAACTGTTTACATCTCTCCGTGTCCTCAATCACTTTCACTGTCTGTTGCCCCCTCTCTTCTTTCACACGAACAGCGGAGGCAGACTATCTGCGTGATCAGGGCAAATCCATTTGAAACACGTACTGCAGGATTCCCGGGTGGTTTTGTCGCGACTTCTTCGGCACTTGCAGCAGCATCTTCGCGCTCCAACTTGCGGATGGTTAGAGGGTCTCTCATCATCTTCATTTCCAACAAATAACTTACACAGGCTCTTCAGTTCTTTGGGAATATTTCTTGTTGTATCCTCCTTAATATATGGGTATGATGAGATCCATTGACAGGTCGTATAGGAACTTCCTCCTCAAAATATTTGGAAAACCACGGTTCTTCTTATAAATGACTAATGCATTGATTCCACAAATGTTCATCAGATCAAAAAAATACTTTCAGTGGCCATCGTCGACAGTTTCTCTTAGGTAATGTCCTATGTTAGGAATACTATAGTCAGTCTGAAAACTTCGTGAAGATGATAAAAATTATAGGTAACCTAAACAAGAAATTGTGACATCAGTGCTCGCATGGATGACTATTGTACCCCTGGATGACAAAAGTCATCCGCGCGAGAACTGGAGTGTTAAAAAACGCCGAAAAAATATTATAAAAGTTAAGGCAGCAAATTTCGAGTATTATTTTAAAGGCAAAAAGCTCGAATTCCTGGAAAGTAGACCCTGTCTCCAAAACAACATAGCAGCGCAATGTTAAACAGTCCTTTGATGAATTGGAAGGTGATGAACAAATACAGAACTCAGGAGAATGATTCCGAGTATTTGTTTTTAACAGTTGCCTGGACATCATTCAGCAAACTAGCGTTACCAGGATCGACGGATAGGAGTGGGGTCGGGAGGTGAAGTTACAAAAAAAATGATAGAACATGATACCGATTTCCCATACTGCAACAGTTATAGAGTCTTCGGCAAGCATAATTATCTAATTTAAGAAATGTTTATTTTGTTTCTCTATCATCAGTTTTTGTTCATTTTCTTTTTATAAAAATTCCATGGAAGATCTAACTCCCATTACCCCCATCCTCCCTGGATACGCTTATGGTTCAGCAGCTTTAAGTACGTTTTAAAAGTATATCTCACTCAAATTGTCGCTGATCCAGCTATCAGAATTCAGCACCGAGGAGGAGATGATTGGAAAAGCCAGCGGTATTTCTGATCTGTGTACAATGGAAATGATAAAAACCTGGGGCCCTCACAGAATGCTTGCTAGCGGAAAACGTTGGGCATTCTTTAAAAGCCGGTTTTGACATCTCCATGACATTGAGCGTCCAGTTAGAAAGGAGAGGGATTAGGAGGAATTAGGGTAATGTAGGTGGCAGGCTACGATGTTATTATGTGTCACTCAACTAAGGAAAATATTTAGTGATCTAGTATTCTCATTCTTGGCAGAAATCCTATAATATTATGTACAAAAAAGTAATCAGTTTGATACATTGGTAATTATTCTACTTCTTCTACTCAGAGTTTTTCCACTGGTGCAGGGTTCACTCTTTGGATCGATGAACGCCATTTTAAGCGATCAAAGGAAACGTTCGGTGTCAGCTGAACAATCTCCATGTCAGCAGCTAGGGTGTCTTGCCACCGTTGAATTAGCATTCTGCATGGGCACAACCACCGACGGTGAAGGGCATCGTGAGCGATGGTATCATTCCCTGCTCCCACTATATGGCCGTACAATCTCAGGCGTCCTTTTCACGTTTCTCTTTGATGGAAACAACTCCTACTCTCTCCGGATCGTGTTGTTGGTTATGTGATCAAGGAGTGCGACTCCAAGAGACGAACGTAACCTGCACATCTCCATGGCATTTACAGGGCACTCGGCGCTTTTGGTGACCGGCCAGCTCTCTGCCTCCATACACCGGCACTGGACGGACTATAGTGCGGTTGGGTTGGACCGGCAGACGCCCATCGTACAGTATTCGTGTGACTCCCCTCCATCTAAGCCACACTGCATTCACTCTAACACTCTAGGAACATAATTCTAAAGTACAACATCACAATCGAAAGAAATCAGTAGTTAGACGTATTTCCGACTTGAGTACACGGTGACGATTGTACCCATCATAGCATGTACTCTTGATGGCTATGCCTGTCATTGTAGCAGAATGAGTTAAAAATGCACTTTATGGTGCACGCACTTTCTGACCAATACCACCGTCACTCTGATAATAATTCTAATAATAATTCTAAATATTTTTTAATATTTAATTTTCACTGGACCTTGACCATTAATTGTGACGCTGCATGTGCTCGGGTTAGTTTCCAGGTACTAGGTCTTCTTAAAGTGTAGATGCAAGCCGTATTGGATTTGGTGTTCACATTTGAACACAACCCTTCCGTTCCTCTTTGGTTGTAGCTTCAAGTAGGATGTCGTCGGTAATCAGTACGATCAAATTAGGGTCGGGAATTGTAACCATAATTGGTTAATTCCGCTGGCACGTGGACTGAGTGTATGTGTCGTCTTCATCATCATTTCATCCTCATCACGACGCGCAGGTCGCCTACGGGTGTCAAATCAAAAGACCTGCATCTGATGAGCCGAACTTGTCCTCGGACGCTCCCTGCACTAAAAGCCATATGCCATTTCATTTCAATACGATTCAAGAAACACTCAAACTCCTCATGCATGGGGGTGGTAGAATAAGACCCAGGGTATCCCCTGCCTGTCGTAAGAGACCACTAAAAGGGATCCAATGGGATTTTAACTACGGAACGTGGGTTGGCGACCACGGGGCCCTGGCATTGTTTCCATTTACTTGTGCCAGGTTCATCACTTTCATGTATCCTATCCGACCTCTCGTGGCAAACTCTTGTTCTTTTCTGACCCCGACGATATTAGGTTTACAAGGCCTAGGAAGTCTTTCATTTTCCCTCCTTTCGTGGCCCTTGTCTTCCTTTGACCGATACCTTCATTTTTCGAAGTGTCGGACCCCTTCCATCTATTCCTCATATGAATGTTAATAAAAGATGGTTGCCCAGTTGCACTTCCTCTTAAAACAATAATCACCACCACCATCACGAGAGACGGTATCCGTAACAAGTATCAAGAGCAGCAGTGACAGCGCTAATCCCTGATTAACTCCAGCTCCACAGGGAAGTTCCCAGAGAGGCCAGCAGTACACCTCATTCTGATACAAGTATTCTCTTAAAACATCCGGAGCCAATCCACTAATCTGGCACGCCACGGCCGCGCAACACGTACCAGATATGCTATATAGCGCGATGTTATGTTATTGCGATACACAAGCAAGCGCTCATTCTTTTCTCGACATTACTCCAGAAGCATGCAGACTGCAAAGATAGCATCAGAAGTACTGAATCATTTTGCAAAACCACACTTAGTCCAGTTAATAAATAATTTTCGATTGCGTTGAGTAAGGTAGTTCTAAAATGCTGGTACTGTAAAAGTATACATTGAGATGACTCGTGATACTAAATTTGCAATCTCGTCAGATTTCCACCGGCACCACCACCTTGGTAAAATGGCAACAAAAATATCTCGGTCCTGTGCATTTTAGCGCAAAAGTGGTTATTATCACAAAGATAAAATATACAATTTTCTTCGAATAATGTTCGTGTTTTTTCCGTGCAATCAATAGTTTAGATGTTCGGCTCCATGGCTAAATGGTTAGCGTGCTGGCCTTTGGTTAAAGGGGTCCCGGGTTGGATTCCCGGCAAGGTCGGGAATTTTAACGATCATTGGTTAATTTCGCTGGCACGGGGGCTGGGTGTATATCGATGGCCTAGAATGAAAACCTCGTATCTCACAAAGTTCTTCCTATCCATTACTTCCCTTAAGACTGGTTACGCCTCCCAGCCACACATGAATACGCAGTCCATCAGAACAATGTTCGTTGTGTTCTTTATTCCAATGCCGACATGTGAAGGAAAATTAACCTTATCGTACCGTACTGTAGGAAAGTATGTCTGCGTGACGTATTTACTGACTCCTACAGTATAATTTTATAATGTCCATTTTCCTTTACGCACCAGCATAGGAAAATAAACCCAACGAACATTGTTCTGATGGGCTGCATATTCATGTGTGGCTGGGAGGCGTGACCAGTCTTAAGGGAAATAATGGATAGGAAGAACTTTTTGAGATACGAGGTATTCTAGGCCATCGATATGTCGTCTTCATCATCATCATTCATCCTCATCACGACGTGCAGGTCGCCTATGTGTGCCAAATCAAAAGACCTGCACTTGGCGAGCCGAACATATCCTCGGATACTTAAGGCACTAAAAGTCATACGACATTTCATTTTTTCTATAGTTTAGAGAGTGAGATATTTCGTATTAGAAAAGATGCCTTTTTCGTACTCATTCACTTTATTTTTATTTCTTTTATCAAGTGATACTGTTTCTATTTTTCTTTTACTGGTTTAATGTCGCACTAACACAGCGAAAGTTAGCGGCAATGAAGGATGGGAAAGAGTTGGCATTGGGAAAGTAGCAGTCGTGGCCGTAATTAAGCTACAGCCTCAGCATTTGCTTGGTGTGAAAATGGGTAACCAAGGAAAACCCTTTACAGGGCTGCCGACAGAGGGTTTCGAACCCACCACCTCCCGAATGTAAGCTCACAGCTGAGCGATCCTAACCGCACCGTTCACTCAGTCGGGGTTTCTATTTTTATTTTTAATGTTTCATTTACATCGCTTAACCCGTCCAGCAATCCCGGACCATCGGTTAAATAACCAGCGAAAATCGGGGAGGTGAAATGAAATGGCGTATGGCTTTTAGTGCCGGGAAATCCCATGACGGGTTCGGCTCGTCAGGTGCAGGTCTTTTGATTTGACTCCAGTAGGCGACCTGCGCGTCGTGATGAGGATGAAATGATGATGAAGAAACACATGCACCCAGCCCCGTGCCGGGGAAATTAACCAATGATGGTTAAAATTTTCGACCCTGCCGGGAATCGAACCGGGGACCCCTGTGACCAAAGGCCAGGACGCTAACCATTTAGCCATGGAGCCGGACAATCGGGAAGGTAACGGCATTGCAACATCGGAAACAGTATTAATGTCTTTTAATTAGACCGTCATCATAGTTTTTAACCTGATTCCTGGCGCTGCTTAAATGTTTATTTGAATAGATACAAAAAGTCTTACTGCTTTTGTAGACGGCATTTTTGATGTGGAGAATAGCCGTGTTTGGCTTTGTACAATATACAGAGTGGGCGAGAAGTCTCCGTACCCCCGTAGGTAACAGGTTAGTATCAAATGTTATTTAGGTTATGTTACGTATGCAGGTTGGTAGCTATATTATTTCTTATTAATTGTTGGAATCAAGTGTTGGAATGTACAGTATATTGTCGCAGTCAAGTGATAGTGTGAAGCTAAGACAGATGTGAACGGTAGGAGTTATACTATTGAGGAGCGGTCAGTGGCAAGTTTGTGGTTGCACGAACAACACACGGGGCAGACAATGAGACAGATTATCGGAGCATTTCAGGAAAGGTTTACTAAGGCTCCACCACGAAAAGCAACACATCGATTGGGACAGACGTTCTTTTACCACGAGCAGTGTTAAAGACAGGCCGCGGAGTGGAAGGAAGAAGATACGAGAAGAAACACGTGCATCGAGTGAACAATCTCCTATGAAGTCGACGGGTAAACGTTCCGAAACTCGGTATACCAAAAACAACAAAGCGAGGTTACATTAAAATAGACCTTAAGTTCTGACCTTTTCGACCGAGGATGCATTTCGCACTACACCGGACATGTTCAGAAATATGTCAAGAAGAACATTGAGACGTACAGAACTGTGTTTACAGCACGATGGGAAACATACAGATATACTGGACACTTATTACGTAAATAAGATAACCTATATAACATTTGATACTAAACACTTACAGGGGTACGGGAACTTACCGCCCAGCCTGTATGTCACCCCTACCATGGAAGGTATTGTAATCATGCGAAATGTTAATATTAAAATCCGCGTCATAAGATATGAACTGCGAGAGTGAATCTTCTTTAGTTGAAAATGATAGGTACATAATACTAGATATTTCAGGCAGAGTCTCGTTGAAGGATGCAATGAATCCCATAGCGCAGCCATTCCCAAACTGTGATCCGCGGACCCCTGGGAGGTCGCAACGATACTCCAAGGGGTCCGCAATAATAATGTAAGTCGTAAGTACTTAAAGAACGAAGTACACACACAATTCATAGACCATTATACTACATTTAGCAACTAAGTCTTCACTGTTGTATAACTTATATACAGTATATGTAACTCGTAACTTGGCCGATAAATAGTACAAGTTAGCAGTGGAAAAGTATGTCCAAGGCAGTGTAAGTGATACAAATCTGAGGCACTTGGAATTGCTAATATCCACACTCAGACCATATTGTCCACCTCTGGTTGATAAAATCTCGTGGATCAGAAAACCCTTCTTTGAAACAGAACATGAACTGCCCTCCATTACGAAAGATCACCTAGCCCTTCGGTTAGCCCTTCTTGAAAGAAAGAAAGTGAGAAATAAATTGTATGATATGGGTGGAGGATCAGATGGAGTGGAATGTTTAGCTCCAGGAAGTTCCATGAATGTATCACAACTCCATGTCTCTGATTGATTTTTTTGTTCATCATACCCAGGGGCATAGCCAAGAGTGGGGGAGGAGTTTATTGTGGGTTAGAACCTAGAGGAAATTTTACAAAAGGAAAATAGTTTGCTAGTGGCTTTACATGGCACCGACACAGATAGGTCTTTTGGCGACGATAGGATAGGAAAGGACTACAAGTTGGAAGGATGCTGCCATGGCCTTAATTAAGGCACAGCCCCAGCGTTTGCCTGTTGTTAAAATGGGAAACCACGGAAAACCATCTTCAGGGCTGCCGACAGTGGGATTCGAACCCACTATCTCCCGGATGCAAGCTCACAGCTGCGCGCCCCTAACCGCATGGCCAACTCGCCCGGTCAAAAAGAAAATAAACATAAACTGACAATAAACTAAATAAACATTCAGAGACAGAATGGTAGAACCAACCGATCTGTTGAATATATTTTCTAAGAAGCCTCGAAAGTTGGATTTTAGATTGTAAACTCAACATACCATTCGCCGTAAAACTGTTTACCTTGATCTTTATTTAAATGTATGATTTTGTTGTGTACTGCAGTCTGAATACCAAGATAATTCAATTGTATCACTGTCCTTATAATGACAAGTCTTACATGCCCGCACCTCATACATAGGAGAACCTTCATTGTGTTCTACATCATTTTGTAATTATAACCCCCTCCCCCTCAGTTGGCCGATCCTGGCTACTCTACTGTGACATCCCCTATACCTTACAATTTCTAGAAAGGAAATACTGCGTTTAATGCCTTCCATGACAATATACCTGTATGAGTGTACTTTTTTTGCTCTCACACAAATGAAAACGAAGTACAGAAACAGAGCTATTGTAGAGGCTAATCTTCGATTAGAGTGCCTAAGCTTGTAAAACGCTTGGTCTTTGGAAAACAGCACTATCCATCCCATTGATCCAACAACCGTAACAAGTAATTTTTTCAAGTAAGTTTCCAGATCCAGACAGTTCTCGTAATTATTAGCGAGTGTCACGGTGTTTTATGAAATTTGTGCATGTATAAGGTATCATTATGTAAATGAAGTTAAACTAAACTTCCAAAGAAAATAAGAACTATTTCTAAATTATACGAATAAAATCAAACATGGTATCTTTACAAACTTCTGTTTTTTTGTTTACTGAATGCAGCATTATTAGGTTCTGTGGCTAAGGCGTCCTTGAAAATGCATGTAATATGCTCAAGGGGCCTCAGAAACAAGAAGTTTGGGAAACCCTGCCATAGAGGAACGAGCATGTATTAGTTTTTAAGACTTGTATTTCAAAATAGAAATCTAACGAGACCAATTTGCAATGGTGATATAAATTATCTAACCAGGCGAGTTGGCCGTGCGCGTAGAGGCGCGCGGCTGTGAGCTTGCATCCGGGAGATCGTGGGTTCGAGCCCCACTGTCGGCAGCCCTGAAGATGGTTTTCCGTGGTTTCCCATTTTCACACCAAGCAAATGCTGGGGCTGTACCTTAATTAAGGCCACGGCCGCTTCCTTCCAACTCCTAGGCCTTTCCCATCCCATCGTCGCCATAAGACCTATCTGTGTCGGTGCGACGTAAAGCAACTAGCAAAAAAAAAAAAAAAAAAAAAAAAAAGATTATCTAGATCTCGCTGCGGTGATAATCGGTTGCACTAAAGTCGTACATTTTGCCTCCCTGTTTTCTTGTTAAAATAATTCGCTTTAAGAATATATCCAGTGATTCCGGTATAATGTGGTCTACAGCCATGCAGAAAATTATCAGGAGAAGAATAGGATGATGATTCATGTAGCTTGCTTCGGATACCCTGTAGAAGCCTAGGAAGTTTTTCATATTCATATCTTCGTAGCCCTTGGCTTTCTTTTGTCGATATCTTCATGTTGTTGCTTTCTGCATTCTGCATGTTCTTCCTCTGATTAATGTGAACAGAGGATGGTTGCCTATTTGTACTTCCTCTTAAAACAATAATCACTACCACCACTATCCTCTAGTATACTGTAATTGCCACTGCCTGCTGCTGCTGCTGCTGTCTCAGCAATCCCCGGACGCTCTTCATTCACATTTCTTTCTTATTTTTATGCCAAGATTTGGTAACTGAATTACATTCCATGGTGTGGGAGCAAATAACTGGACAAGTGTTCACAGTCTCTACAATGAAAATAGACTATCCTATCCATATTTTAGCAACAATATTTCTATTGTCCTTGTATTCCGACGAAAATCTCCTCTGATTTCATCTATAAGCTCCAGTAGATTAAATTGAAATTTATCACTGTTTCCTTCCAGGAACGCATGTACACCGTCCGTCCAAAAAGTTTCGAGACTGGATTAATAAAAACAGCTAAAACTTAAGATGACAGTTTCAATGCTTCAGGTATTGTACATAGTCTCCCCCACTTGAGTACAGCGCTCAGAACGTTCGTACAACCATGTGAAACTGTCAGAAAAGTCCTTCTTTGTGATATGGTTCAACTCGCATGTCGGTTATGTCATCAAAGCGGTGACCCTGCACGTGGATTTTTATTTCGTGGAATAAAGGAGGTCACTCGGCACCAAATCGGGTGAATACGGACGGCAATTGAGAGCTTGCACTTGTTTTTCACTATAAACTGCATGACAACTCCAGCCGTGCGAGCGGGTGCATCGTCGTGCAGCAAAAATAATTCCCTCCCCTTCCCCTGTTGCGGAAATATCCTCTGAATCTTCTCGCAAAACCGATCCATAACACTCAGATAATACTGGAAATTGACAGTGGTGCCGTTGGGAACAAATTCCCCGTGGATAAAGCCGTGAGCGTCAAAAAATACGATAAGCGTTGCTTTGACTTTTGATTTCGTCATTCGCACTTTCTTGGCTTTTGGCGAAACATCAGAGCCCATTCTGCATTTTGTCGTCTTGTGTTAGGTTCGTATTGATAACACCAAGTCCCGCCACCCATGAAGATTTCTTTCCAGAAAATAATAGCCCGCGTTTCCCATTGCAATCAAGTCACGGCACGCGTTATTGTTTTTGTTCGGGAGTGAAGGTTTGCGGGACAACTTTGCACACACTTTTCTCTTCTTCAAAATATTCACAATAATGTCTTGAACACTTGATTTAGAGATTTTCAGCTCTTAAGAGATAACTTTGCATGGGAGATGACAGTCGGTATTCAAAATATCACGAATTGTCTCAAGGTTTCCGTCGGATGAAACTGAGGGGGGACGCGCTGATCTCTCACTGTCCTGAAGTGACATTTGCCCTTCTTTAAAACGTTTAAACCGCTCAAACACTCGTGCACCATTAAAAATATTATAGTCGTAAGCCTTTTTCAACGACTCCAATGTCTCCGTAGTCGTTTTACCGAGCAAAACGTGAAAGCGAATCACTGCTTGTTGCTCCATTGCGCTTTGTGACACAGCAACGTTGATACAATTCGGCTGTACGCCCACTACTTAACACTGCCTGCTCACAACTGACTAGTTGAATGCACATCTGGTGTTTACGTTGTTATTTCTAGCTGCCACCGTAGTTACTGCGCTGACGTCGTTTATACGCCAGGAATAATATGAGTCTCGGAACTTTTTGGATGGACGGTGTCTCTCTCACTGCTTCGTTTATATTTGTAGCCGGTGGACGAAGTTTCTCTTTACCAGCTGTAGGCTGTCTAGACAGTTTTTGCAGGATTTGTGATAATTCGCATCTGCTGCAACCAAGTCGGGAGAAAACTTGTTTACTAATTTTACGGGCCTATTCACGATTGCATATTCTGGCCGATTTTAGGATTGTGCCATTAACAGTTAAACCTTTGAACGTCGATCACGATTTCACGATCTCGTAGCTTAGCTCTCTTTAGCTTCTTTAATAATTGTTTTGTTTCTTCCGCATAGAAGATAAACGTTTTCTTTTAATCAGATGATTCACTCAAACTCGGTGAAGTTCACCGAATAATGGCAGCAAATTTACGCTTAAAGGAACCGACATATTTGTATATCGTTTACGGCATCGATAACAACTATAAACGTTGAAAAAAATGAAATGGCGTATGGCTTTTAGTGCCGGGAGTGTCCGAGTACAAGTTCGGCTCGCCAGATGCAGGTCTTTTGATTTGATACCCGTAGGTGACCTGCGCGTCGTGATGAGGATGAAATGATGATGAATACGACACATACACCCAGCCCCCGTGTCAGTGAAATTAACCAATTATGGTTAAAATTCCCGACCCCACCGGGAATCGAACCCGGGACTCCTGTGGCCAAAGGCCAGCACGCTAACCATTTAGCCATGGAGCCGGACACTATAAACGTTAATCCTTTTTAGATGTGTATTTTACTATCACTCCTGCTAACACTAAACACTCGACAAGTATTCAATCATTTCCCTTTCACAATCCAAGTAACACTTTCCGAAAATCTGTCTTCGCAAATAAAACACTTTTGCTCCGATGCCATCACGACACAGATGTGTACTGTGCTGTCTTACTGAATCGAAGGAAGTTTTGGGTGTCAAAGGGTCTATGATGCCTTTTGAAGCGTTAGTACTGTATAGAAGCGGGAATATTTAGCTCGACACAAAGAAAACTCGTGTCATTATAATTCTTTCGGCTGTTTCAACATCTTGCGATAGCTCACGTAAAAGTTCATGTCGGTCACCTCCATAGCAAAATTAAAATAATATACAGTGGACGCGTGGTTAAACGCGGCCCGGTCATCGCGGATTCGGATTTAACACGGTACAAAGTATATCTCAGAAAAAAAGTCATAATTTATTCAATGTAGTGATGAAACTTTATAGAGGCATTCTGCATTACACTCTATAATAATTGTTACCGACTCTGCGCTAAACAAAACTTCAAGGTATGACTGTATGGGGTCTTAGAAACTACGTTGCCTGTCTATTTACAGAAATAACGGAACGTAAACAATTAGCCAAGTTTTTGTGTACACAAGCGAAGTTAAGTTGACCTTCCGCATCTCCCTTAACAACTTAAAATTGTTTGCCTGCACTCGCACTTACAAAAACGTGACCGTGCTGGTTTTTAGCTTTTTTGAGACAATCCCATCTTGATTTCGGCCCAGCTGGTGTGATCTCACACACACAAAAAAAGCTTACTCTGTCAACTATAAATTGAACATAATCGATCGTGGGATGGACGATTCCACGAATTGTTGTGGGGTGGAATTCGTGCTTGTTAAGATGGAACTTTCATTACAGGAGAAAGAATTTGAAGAATTATCATCTTTAAACCATGTGACTTGTCCGATTGTAACACTGATCACCCACTAATCACCAGCCACCATTGACCTGCATTTAGGGCAATCGCCCAGGAGGCAGATTCCCTATCAGTTGTTCACGTAGACTTTTCTTAAATATTTGCAAAGAAATGGGAAATTTACTTGTACTGACCATCTCCCTGCGTAAGTTATTCCTAACTCCTCTTCTTATAAATGAATATTTGTCCAATTTGTCTTCTCGAATTCCAACTTTATCTATATACTGTGTTTTTTTTGTTTTAAAAACACCACTGAAAGGTACATGTCTACCAATGTCATTCCACCTCATCTCTCTATTGTCATCTCGGAACACACCACTTAGTCGAGCAGCTCGTCTCCTTTCTACTAAGTCTTCCCAGCCCAAACTTTGCAACATTATCGTAACGCTACTCTTTTTGTCGATTACCCCAATGAAGATCTTTCCTAATATTAACATCTAGGTACTTACAATGATCCCCGTATGGAACTTTCACACCAGTAATTAAAACTTGGAGGACTTTTCCTATTCGTGAAACTCACATCCTGAGTTTTAACCACATGTATCATCATACAGTTGCCTGCTGTCCATCTCACAGTGCTGTCGAGGTCTTTCTCCAGTTTCTCAACTTATAACTTATAACATCATCCACAAAAGGCCTTTATCTCAGATTCCAGTTCTCTACTCATATAATATTATTTATATATATAAGGACACGTAAAGGTATAATAATACTGCCTTGCGAAATTCTTTTCTTTAAGAGTACAGAGTCAGATAACACTTCACCTATTCTAATTCTCTGAGTTCTATTTTCTAAAAATTTAGCCACCTATCAGCCACTCTTTTGTCTAGTCCAATTGCACTTATTTTTGCCAGTAGTCTTCCATGATCTCCCCTATCAAATGCCTTAGATAGGTCATTCGTGATACAGTACATTTTCCTCCAGAATCTAAGATATTCTCTATATTGCCTCATATTTCCCGGTCAAGCTCAGCCAGCAGACGAGAGATCCCATGGTGGACCATTCGTTTGCAAGCTGTCCTAATTTTGGAGACATTTAAAGGGCAAGGGTTGACGACAATACAAGAAAAAGAACAATTTAAAATAGGCTTGACATTTATTATAAGATATGCACAAATAGTAATAAATTTAACAAACAAAATAATTCTTGCTGAAGTTATTCTTGAAGTTAAGATGGTTGAGTAAGTTTACAAAATCAATTCTTATATCTTGAGCATCGTTGACAATTTGGCTATTCTGTAAAGAATTAAAAAACGCCTTCCATTGGCTACGCAAAACAAAATTGAGTGGATGAACTCCATCCTAAACCATCATGAATCTCGATATTTTAAAGCTGGATTTCAAAGGTATCACTTTAAACAAAACAGAAACACTAGACGTCCACTTAAACTGAGTGGTGGATAACCATGTTATCCCTTTCAACTCTATCTGTATAATATTTACAAAAGTATACAACCTGTGACAATAAAGTTCGGTGATTAGTCCTGTACTATCAACATACTGTAGATGAACAATGCACGACAGTGACCTTACTGTCCTTCGAAATAGTCCCCTCCCATAACTATGCACTGCTGAGATCGGCGATACATGTCTTGCAAACTTTGCAAGAAGGCTTCATTTCGGATGGTGCTCAAAAGCCTCGTCACGTTTCGTTGGATGTCAGGAATATCGTCAAATCTCTTTCCTTTCAAAGCGAGTTTGAGTCGTGGGAATAGGAAAAAGTCTGGAGGATTGATATCTGGTGAGTATGGGGAATGTTCAAGTTGCATCACCCCCTTTTTTGCCATGAACTGTTTGACAATATTGGCTGTGTGTGGGCGAGCGTTGTCATGGACAGAAAACCAAGGACCTTTTTGTCCGTACTGGGGTCGTACCCTGCGTAGACGTTTCATGAAACGGGTCAACATTTCAATGCACCGTGCAGCATTCAACGTCGTTCCCTCAGGTAGAAATTCCTTGTGGATAATGCCTTGACTATCGAAAAAGGTGATGAGCATCGTTTCGATGCGTGACTTTTCGGCTCTGACCTTTTTCCGATGAAAGGATCCTGGAGAACGCCATTCCATGTTTTGCCGTTTCGTTTCAGGGTCGTACCTGATACACTAGGTTTCATCCTCAGTGACAATACAGTTCAAGAAATTTGGTGTCGCATCCGCCGTTTCGACAAAATCCTGTGAAGCCTCTAAACGTGCCTGTTTCTGATCGTCAGACAAGTGATGTGGCACAAGACGAGAACACGTTTTCCTCTTCCCTAACTTCTGGGTAACGATTTGTCGGATGGATTCACGGTTAATCTGCAGTTCATCCTCTATCATGCCCACACTTAATCACCGATCGTTCGTGATTAATGTCCTCGCCGTCTCAATGTTTTCGTCTCTGACGGCAGTCGCCGGTCTTTCGCTACAGGGGTTGTCAGAATCACTTTCCCGGCCTCCTCGAAAACGGGCGAACTACTAATACACACACTTCAAGGACAGTGCTTAATCTTCATAAACACGTACCAGCATCGCATGCGTTTCTTTCGGTGCCTTGCCAAGCTTGAAACAAAACTGTGCATTGATCTTTTGATCGTTCATGTTCCTGTTCACCGATCAGAACCAACGCACTATACACTCACTGTGTCAAACAGGTCTTACACGGCACTCATACGTTGCTCAACTGAACAACGTTGGGAGCAGGTGGTCAAAACCTGCTGCTACGCAGGTGCAGCGTTGTGTGTCACCAGTGTTGCCGAATCGACCGTTCTGACTTCATACACCGAACTTTATTGTCACAGGTTGCACTTTACTTTCTCTCTTAATTAATGATACATTCTCAAATAACACACGTTGAGATTATTAACTCAATTATTTGACTATCGGGCACTTAAAAATTATCAAATGAATTAATTGAAGTTAATCATGTCTTTACATGAACTTAATAATCGCTAATTATATTTAACATACCGGTAACGATCCTTTCTTTTATTTTACAAACTTGCTTATGCTTATGCTTTTAGAAAATTTCACGATCTTATTCACTTACACAAAATCGCGTTCTCGTAGAATTAAATCTGTCACTAACTTTGCATAAAAATTATTCAACAGCAGTCTCAAAGAAATGAACAAAACACAGACAACGCTGGAAAATCTGATCCACCGTGCTGAACACGTGGTCAGATTAAGAACCACATTTCAAGATATAGCACTTCAAAATAACTACTTCACACACACCATGCACACATAGGATAGTTGGATTTTATATGCAAAATGCAATAAATATCCCGCAGGATCACTATTTTACAGGCAAAATTACGTTATAATTGAGCACAGATTACATATTCCACATGAAAAATTCAGACATCATTTATCACTCATAACCATTATAATTTCTTTTAACCCGATCTTAAATTATTATTATTATTATTATTATTATTATTATTATTATTATTATTATTATTAGCAATGGTTTTTAAATCCAGCATCAACGTCTGAATTAATATTTAAATAAGAGGACACAATATGCATTATTGCGTGGCAATGCACTAGATGAAGCACAACCTAATATTCGTCCCACAGTGTTTCATGAAAATCTGAAATAATCATTTTAAATTCTTATTTATCAGAGAGGTCATTGATTATTAAGCATGATTTTAAATAATTGCACTGAGGTAGAAATATTCTCAGAAGGCAAACTACTCTAAATCTACACTAATAAATCCCAAGTTTACCAAGCAGGATGAAATGTAAAAAATATCACTAAATTACTCAAATCTAATAGAAATATTATCTGAAAGAAGAAGGTCGTTAAATTTTCTACAAAGATGGACAGGAAATATTATTGAAATGTACTTAAATTCTGCGACGAAGCTCGATTCCCGGAGCGGTCTGTTTTGCTCCCATGATGGTAATATTCGTCACGATCTCCCTCAGATGTTAATGGCGCCTACATGCTTAGCACCACATGATTGCTGTAGATTTCAAGTTCCACATCCGAGGAATCGATCCTCTTGAATGTAAAGTAGACATACTGGAATTGGTGTCGTAATTATGCTGGTGATAGTCCTCTTCTTTCTTCAGAAGTTATTGCTTAGCTGAAACTGACACAAAAATTTTAGAACAAGTTCGTGCTAGGCCAGACTGAATTATTCAAATGTACATGTAACTTGGCTCGTAGACTTCTCGAAGTAGAAGGGTATGTTCTAATTTTTTTGTATACGGGGGGCCCCCGTAGTTCGCTCCCCCGCCGTGACCATCGACTCAATCTACATGTCCTCCGACATGCTATTAATTTCTAAAAAGAAAAGAGCTGGGTAGAGTGGGAAGTTATACATGGAGTATCTGCCTGTTTCCATGTCAGACACGCTGCCAGGCGAGATTGTGTTAGGTATATGGTGTTGAAGTATGGTATTGAAGGGTCAGGGAAAAACCACATAGGCAGAAAGAAGAGAGAGCCTACATGTAAAACCTGACATCTTTTGATAGCACATGAAAGGATGTGGGCTGGAAAAAAGACCAGAGGTTGTGTTAGTTAGGAACAGGTAACATGCACAAAACATAAACCCATTCCTCGCCATTCCATCGTCTGGGGATCAGTCCGTCTGGGCACTGCTGTGACTAGCGCGGTCCTTGCCGGCTGCGGAGCTATGCGTCGAGTACCACTAGGACCTACCGCACGGCTCCACCTCCTTGGGGTACCTCGTACCCAGTCTCCGATCCTGGAGAATGAGGCCAAGCCCGCCGAGGTGGGGGCCTCCTGGAAGGGGGTGGGTCATGGCGCCGGGCCTCCTTCCTCTCTGCCCGCGCCATGGCCCGGTAGATAGGGCAACTGCGATGGGAGGCCGGGTTGCCCCCCCCCCGAGCAGTTGGCGCACACCGGCGCCTCCCTAAGTGTTGCGCAGGCCGTGTAGTGGTGATCACCACCACAGAGGTTGCACCTCACCTCGAGCCCACAGCTGACCTGACGGTGGCCCCACCTCAGACAGCGGAAACACTGCAAGAGCTGCTGAGGGGGACGTTTTACTCTCACCTGACTGCCACTACCCGCTGAGGTCCTCTCCTGATTGGCTCCTCGGTTGACTGCCGTCCTGGGAGCAGCCTTGGGTTGCGGCTGGGTGGCCCTCTCCTGGTGGGCCGGCGTCGCCTTCTGCTTCCTGGTCCGGCGTCGTCGTCTTCTGCTTCCCTGGGGTTTCTTCTCGGCAGGGGAAGAGGCCTCGTCCTGGGGCCCTCCTCCCGGCCTGGTGACCCCGGGGTAGCTGGTGGCTCCACTGCGTCACCGTCTTCTTCCTTCTCCTGGCTGGCGGCGGCGTCAGTTGGTGCTAAGACTTGACTGCGTTCCCTGTCCTGTGGGGCGCACATCGAGGTCTGTAGCTCGACAGACATGCAGGCTGCGTCGCCGTCTTCTTCCTTCTCCTGGCTGGCGGCGACGTCGGTCGGTGCTAACACTCGACTGCGTCCCCTGCCCTGAGGGGCGCACATCGAGGTCTGCAGCTCGACTGACATGCAGGCAGGCTGGGCCTGGGCAGCAGCATCGGAACGCCAGGGGGCGTCCTTCTCCACTGCTGTGCTGCTCTCCATCATCACGGGCGCACTCCTGGTTTGCGCCCGGGTAACAGGCCCTTCCTGGTAGGCCTGCGTCTGCGACCACTTCGCCTTGGTAGGTGGTCGACGATCCTGGTTGGCGGCCTTGTTGGTCTGCGTGTACTTCGTAAAGCACAGCGGTCCAACAGGGGTCGCGTCGAAGCGCCGCAGCGCCGCCGTCGTCGTCCTCGGTCCTCTGCTCCGTCTGGGTGGCTGCATCCTCGTGGCTGCCCCAGGCGTCCAGCTTCTCCTTGAGTCCTGGTAGCCGGGCGACCTGGTACAGTTGGGACACCAGCTCCGCGTAGACCTCGAAGCGGCGTGCGTCTTTAGGGCAGATGATGACCGCCCAGGAAGGGATCAACTCGCCGATCTTCTCTCCCAGGAACTCCAGCGATCACACTAAGGAGATCGATTATGTCGCTCGTTCCCCGATAGGTGTTCTTCCCCCACTGGTTGTACACCACCAGCGACGGGCGTCGAAAATCGGGGGCGTCCAACAACCTGAGCACCGCTTGTGGTTTCGCCACCGCTCCCTTGTGGTTGTAGTCGGCCGGTCTCGCTGGAACTGATAGTTTCTCCATCCTGGTCCTCCTGTAAGAAATCCTGAAACAGAAGAAAGAGCGAGCACTGAAAAGTGCTACAGCTCAGACAATGCTCCTTCGAAGATATACTAATAAGTACAAGTGCCTGGCTGATACTTGAAAAGTACAAAGCACCTGGCAAGGAGAGAGAAAGCGCAGCGAGAGGGACAGTCAGCTCGTCCTTTTGTGTTCTAAGGAAAACACTGAGTTTTATAGCCTCTCATTTGGAGGTGTGGCTCTCGGAGTAATTGTTATTGGCTTGTGTACGCGTAATTGTACATCGTGATTGGTTTAGATTGTTCTAGAAGTTACATGAAGACGGGCGAGCGAGCGCACGAGGCAGTGGGTTTAACCTTGGGACAGGCCAGCTTATCACGTGATATCCATATTTTATCGATCGATGAGGGTGAAGGGAAGAATCAATACTTTGAAATTCCGACTCCTCGAACAGCTGACTGAATGATATAGAAG
This sequence comes from Anabrus simplex, assembly GCF_040414725.1. NCBI lineage: Eukaryota > Metazoa > Arthropoda > Insecta > Orthoptera > Tettigoniidae > Anabrus > Anabrus simplex. The sequence goes on from NC_090265.1 coordinate 555,550,657, forward strand.
ACTGTCGCCAAAAATAACATGAAACTTCGCTCACATTGAATGAATGACACTGGCTATTACAGGCACATAATCAAATACTCGAAATGCACAAAATGACGGGGCATGTGCAACACATGTCAAACTGACTGGCCTGTAATCTTCGGCTTTATGTTTATCACCCCTTCCTTTATACACAGTGGCTATTATAGCAACTCTCCATTAATGATACATTAATGATACCTGGAATGTCCTTCTTGGAAAGCGTTTCTGCCTTAAAGAACCTATACATACCCTTCCATTTTTCACTAAAATTTCTATGACTGCCAACTATGCTTGCCATCATGTTGTCTTTAGACGACTTCTTCGCTAGACTCAAATTTCTAGTAAGTTCCTTCAATTTCTCCTTAATTCGACAACCATTCCTTACTCTATTTCTACTTCTCTACTTCTCTATTATAATATAGTGGGTCTTTGCCATTCTTTACCACCTTTAAAGGTATTTACCTATTTTCACAATCTTCAACAATTGCTTTAAACCCATCCTAGAGACTATTTACCTTTTTTTATTTACTGTTTCCCACCGATCATATTTACCTTTTAAAACTCCCTCATGTCTGTCTTATCAGCCATATGGCACTACCTAATAGTCCTACTTTTAAGGCCTTCATTTGTATCACATTTATTTTTTAACTACGACAAAAACAGCTCCGTAATCACTAATACCGTCTGTTACTTCACTTGCTCTATACAGCTTGTCTGGTTTTACCAGCACCACGTACAGAATATTCTTCTCTCTAGTTCGTTCCATCACTTTCTGATTCAGCTGTCCATCCGAGATTAACTTATTTGCCATTTGTTGGATTAACTTATTTGCCATTTGTTGGTCATGCTTCCTGTCGTTCAAATAACCTTCCCAATTGGCATTTGGTAAATTGAGAATTCTCGCTACAATCACGTTCCTTTTCGTATCGTTTCCCACATAGCTGATTATCTTATGAAATGAAAATTAAATGGCGTATGGCTTTTAGTGTCGGGAGTGTCCGAGAACAAGTTCACCCGTAGGCGACCCGCGCGTCCTGATAAGGATGAAATGATGATGAACACGACACATACAGCCAACCCCCTTGCCAGCGGAATTAACCAATTATAGTTAAAATGCCGACCCTGCCGGGAATCGAACCCGGCACCCCTGTAACCAAAGATCAGCGCGATAACCATTTAGCCATGGAGCCGGACATCTTATCATCTAATTCCGAATCAGCTTCTGAGCCACCCTTTCGAGGTCCGAACACTCCAAAAATATGAAGTTGCCTATTATCTTTAGACATGAGCCTTACATCTAGAATTTCATGTTTGCCATATTTAACTCTTTCGTAGCTTACAAATTCTTCTTTCACCATAATGAACAATTCCCCTCCTACCATTCTTATCCTATCTCTACCATAAACACTCCAGTTCCGTGAGAACAATTCTGCATCTATTATATAATTTCTCAGCCATGATTCGACTCCTATATTACAATACCTGGTACGTGTATATCTATTAAATTAATTATATTCCTTTATTTACGATATTTCTACAGTTCAACTCTACTTGACTTCCAGATCCCTGTACCCCTTATCACCGCTACCTACTCCACCCCGTTTCTATGAATATACCTCCTCATAACCTTTCTAAACAATATTCCTAACTTAAACGTACCACTGCGGTGGTTCAAGTGAAGGCATCTGAGCGCAGATCCCTATCTCCTACCCACCCATCAGGATCTAGAACTTACCCTCCCAGTTTCCCACGTACCCATTCCATAGCTCTTCCAGTCAGTATCCCTCCTACACACTATTCCACTGATAACAATCCCTTAAGCAATTCCTTAAACTCCACCCGTGCTGCACTTACCAGATCGCACACTTCCCCAGCTATGTTGGTTCTTATACCTGCTTGCCTTACGTTGTTGGTACCAACATGAAAAACTACCACCTTCTCCTTTCCTTCATCCTTCTCTTCTACGTTCCGTAACATCTGCTTTAACCTAATTCCTGCGTAACACTCTACCTTGTTTCCTTCACACAATTTCCTCATATGTCTAACAATGTAATTGCCCATGACCAGAGTCTCAACCCTACCCACCTCATTTGATCCCCTGTCCTCCTAGTCTCTCTTATCTTTCCGAACGGCTGCAGAAGCTATTTCCTCCTCCCTTTTCTCCTTCCCAAGACCCTGTTTCACCTTTCTTTTCGTATTTACTCTGCATTTCCCTTTCCTCGTTTTCCTTTTCTCCTATTTCCGCACTCCTCAGCAAAAGTTCCCTATTCCTCATATTCCCTGTATTGTTCTACCTGCGGTGACACATACCGATTTCTCACCGACACCTGTCCTGAATTCTGTTTCTAAACAAAGCATTTAGCGTGGAATTTCTTTCCCCTTAAAACATTAGACCACCTGTCTTCTACAACTGCCTTTTCCTTCCCATCCTTCTTGTATATCTGCCATACCCCGTACATTGTTTGAGGGAGACCTACTTTCCTTCCTGTCTTTCGAGAGAAAATTATCGCTTTCAATCTCTTCAACTCCTCCCTCATACTTCTTTAATGCCTGGCCACACCCACAGTTCCTACAGCAGCATACCTCAGCCATCTTCTTTACAGTATAATGAACAAAGCAAAGATAAAATAACTTATTCTGTTCCAAAAAATCAAAGGAAAGAAATATTGTCAAGGATATTACACAAAGATCACACGACAATAAGGCAATTATAATAACTACACTCCAATACTATTTAGTCATATTATATTATTATATTTTTATTCTACAGCGTCCTAAGAAAATGAAAACTGCCTTTAATCACTGAATATCGAAAGGACTACACAAGAATTACATAATATTAAGCTGCAGTTAAGCCAATCCTAATTACAACAGTAGAATTCTAGTAAGACCTACGTTTCTAGAGAGAGAAATGTCTACTACTACACAAATGTTTGGAAATAATAAAATAAGCACCCTAGTTTCTAATAAAATAACTACACTACAATGATTTAAAACTGTCAACTGTATCTTAATTACAATAGGTTACTATTATGAGCAAACAGAAATGATTACACTACAAAGCTAAATGGGCAGACAGATTATTACTATTTTACCCTACTATGCTCTAATAGAAATGAAAACTGCCGGTTAGTTAAATGCTGAAATATCGAAATGGTTACCGTACACAAGGATTAGGAATATATCAGACACGATACTATCTAATATGATAACTACACTACAATTCTTAACTGAAACAATAGAACTGGACTTAAAACTAAAATACTTGGTACTTGGGTTAAAATTCTTTTTCCACCTACGCGCTAACAGAAGAGAGATTTTTACCCTATCAGACAAATATTTCGCAATGATACAGTAAGCACGATAATTTCTAATAATACACTGACTGACAGAGCAAATGCAACACCAAGAAGGAGTGGTCAGAACTTTATGCCAATTGCAGGGTAGACTGACGTCACTGAGGTATGCTCATGATGTGAAATGCGCCGCTGTGCTGCGCACGTAGCGAACGATAAATGGGACACGGCGTTGGCGAATGGCCCACTTCGTACCGTGATTTCTCAGCCGACAGTCATTGTAGAACGTGTTGTCGTGTGCCACAGGACACGTGTATAGCTAAGAATGCCAGGCCGCCGTCAACGGAGGCATTTCCAGCAGACAGACGATTTTACGAGGGGTATGGTGATCGGGCTGAGAAGGGCAGGTTGGTCGCTTCGTCAAATCGCAGCCGATACCCATAGGGATGTGTCCACGGTGCAGCGCCTGTGGCGAAGATGGTTGGCGCAGGGACATGTGGCACGTGCGAGGGGTCCAGGCGCAGCCCGAATGACGTCAGCACGCGAGGATCGGCGCATCCGCCGCCAAGCGGTGGCAGCCCCGCACGCCACGTCAACCGCCATTCTTCAGCATGTGCAAGACACCCTGGCTGTTCCAATATCGACCAGAACAATTTCCCGTCGATTGGTTGAAGGAGGCCTGCACTCCCGGCGTCCGCTCAGAAGACTACCATTGACTCCACAGCATAGACGTGCACTCCTGGCATGGTGCCGGGCTAGAGCGACTTGGATGAGGGAATGGCGGAACGTCGTGTTCTCCGATGAGTCACGCTTCTGTTCTGTCAGTGATAGTCACCGCAGACGAGTGTGGCGTCGGCGTGGAGAAAGGTCAAATCCGGCAGTAACTGTGGAGCGCCCTACCGCTAGACAACGCGGCATCATGGTTTGGGGCGCTATTGCGTATGATTCCACGTCACCTCTAGTGCGTATTCAAGGCACGTTAAAGGCCCACCGCTACGTGCAGCATGTGTTGCGGCCGGTGGCACTCCCGTACCTTCAGGGGCTGCCCAATGCTCTGTTTCAGCAGGATAATGCCCGCCCACACACTGCTCGCATCTCCCAACAGGCTCTACGAGGTGTACAGATGCTTCCGTGGCCAGCGTACTCTCCGGATCTCTCACCAATCGAACACGTGTGGGATCTCATTGGACGCCGTTTGCAAACTCTGCCCCAGCCTCGTACGGACGACCAACTGTGGCAAATGGTTGACAGAGAATGGAGAACCATCCCTCAGGACACCATCCGCACTCTTATTGACTCTGTACCTCGACGTGTTTCTGCGTGCATCGCCGCTTGCGGTGGTCCTACATCCTACTGAGTCGATGCCGTGCGCATTGTGTAACCTGCATATCGGTTTGAAATAAACATCAATTATTCGTCCGTGCCGTCTCTGTTTTTTCCCCAACTTTCATCCCTTTCGAACCACTCCTCCTTGGTGTTGCATTGTCACTGTCAGTCAGTGTATAACTATAGTTCAGTTCTTATGAGTTTCGCCTTGACATTGTTGAACGCTGCCTTTTGGCGAAGACTTAGTGAATTAATAAACAGCCAATCATAGGCAGCCGATCGCTCCGATAGAGCGCGTTAGATTCGAGTTCCGGTTACCAGTGTTGTCGATCTGTTGTTTAACCACGTGCTATCAGCTGTGTGTTGTATTGTGCTCAGTTCTTGTCGCTGTTTTTGTCAGTTCACTCCGTGATTCTTGACAAAGCACCAACAATGACGGCTAGAAATAATGTGTTGATTGAGTGGTTGAAGGGGCATAATATTTCGGTTCGCAATGACATGAGGAAGGAGAGATCACATGCATCTTGTGAAACAAAACAAGCTCTAGTACCCAGTTTATGTGATGGATGAAATATGCAGGAGGCATGGGCATAAAGTTGTTCGCCCTCCATCATACCATTGCCATTTTAACACCCTAGAACCGATTTTGGCCAAGTGAAGGGTTATATAATTGCGAATAACCGACTCTTCATAGATTTTGAAAGACTTCTTTGGGAAGTCGTAGGCCATCTGCGCCTACATTCTGCGCAAGACTGGAGAAAGGCTGTGAGACGCAATCACAGATAAGTGAAGCTTGGGAAAGTGTCGCAGACGATTAAGGGCCGGTATTATAATAGAGGTTTAAACTGTTGGTTCAGTTTAAACTTCGGTTTATCTGCTAGTCGCGTATTATAAAACTTAATCTTAAGTTTAACTAGAGATTAATTTTACTGCCACTTATCTACCCTTTAAGCTGATGTTTAAGAATACATAACCTTACAACATGGCCGAACGAATGGATCTCGAAGATATTTTTGAGGTGTTTGAAGAAATATTAAGCGATGATGATGAAGTGGTTCAAATTATTGAACGACCACGGGCATCACGAGTTTTTCGAGCAAGGGCACGTCACTTGCATATATGGAATGAAACAGAGTTTTTAAATAGGTTTAGGCTTACAAAACAGACTCTCATAACCCTATTTCAGCAAATTGCTGCTAGAATGAAACATGCAACGAAAAGGTAACAATATAAAAATGAATTTTTGAACTGTTTGAATGTCAAAATATAAGTTTTAGAAAATAAAGTACCTTCTTTCTATTTCAGAAATTATGCTGTAGAACTCCTCAGTCAGCTACTAATAACATTGCGGTTTAATGCCACCGGTAGTATGTTTATTACAATGGGAGATTTAGGAGAGAATGATAAGACCAAAGTTTCACGGACTATATATAAATTTCTGTACTAATTGCACAAGCGATTCTATTTCCTTACAAGTAAAATTAGGACAATATTTATTGTTTTTATCTACCATTTTCCCTACAAGAAGTAAACAAAATATCGATAGTCATCTTTTCTCGCAAGTCACTGTTACCAAGATCGTATATTTCCCTCTTCACCTCAGTTTAACTTAGAGCGGCCATTATAAGACTCAACATCGGTTTAAACTCAAGTCACAGTTTAACTCAATCTTCAGTTTAAACCTTCATTATAAGACCGGGCCTTTGACGTTATTATCTCGTTACGGTCAAGCGAGAGTGAAAGTCAACAGACAATAACAATGCCGATATTGACTCCGAAATGAGTGGTGTATTCCCTTTGTAGGATTTTTCCTTCCTTAGGAGAAATTGAATCGTTTAGCAACGCGAGCTTTTATAGATGGCGAGTAGAAATGTTATTTCTTTTTCTCGCCTTTTATCTGTTCAAGAATTAACCTATTTTTATCTTATAGCCTTATCCTAAATATGTTATGTGTTCTTTTTAATATGAGTTATGCATTTTAATAAAATGATAATTTATTCTGGACTTATTTTCGAGTATAATTATCGTGTTGTGTGTCGTGAATCAGCTGTTTGTACTCGTAACAATTACGCATCAGTGTCTAACTTCCGGTTAACTGATATAGATGTTGATTCCCATAGGGAACCTGTATCTATATCATCTGATGGCCAGGCAGGCATAAATTTTTGGTAATGAGATGAGGTCTCTCATAGTGAATTAGCACTGACGGTGGCTCCAAGTAGCTTACGCAGTGGCCTCCACGGTATGCACTAGCCATGCGACTTGGTGGGTGTGCTATTTACCAACTGATGAGCCCAACTTAGCACACTGTGGCGAAACGGTGGCAACCAGGAATGAGTTAGCTGGGGAAAAGTAATGTATAATACCCAATAACGGACCGTTTATATTGGTATTATTCCGGTAATAATAATAAAAATCGTACGGCCTCAGCTACCGTGTACAGACATTTGAATTTGACGCCATCTGGCCAATTTCGACGTTCCGTTTTACTCTAGGCCCACTAGATGGCAGACCGAGTAAACCGAAACTCTCTTGATCGTCTATGGCTGAGATTTAATGAATTTTGTCGGGTAAACACCAATGTGTCACCAGAGATCTTTTACATGCCGACATCATACGACATGAAGTGTCGAATGGACTTTTTTCCGCCCTTCAAAAATCACACTACCTCTGCTGGGTTTGAACCCGCTATCTTGGGATCCGAAGGCCGACACGACCACTGATCCACAGAGGCAGGTATTATTCCGGTTAACTGTCAAGTCGAAACTTGTAGAAACGCTACTATACACTACAATGATTCTAAACTGTATTTAGACATATCCTAATAATTGCAATTATTGCAATTGGTTAATTGAAACAACAGAAATATAGTAAGAATAAATCCTTTTTAGAAAGAATTTTCGTTTTATTCCTACAAGCTAACAGAAATGGCTGCTCTTAAATGCTGAAAGATTCAGGGTGCAAGTATAAGTTACGCCGGAGACTTGAATTACCTACTCAGAACTACAATGAAGTTATCGGAATACAGGAATCAGCTGATTATTAACTTTGTTTTCTTTTTTTTTTAATCTGCTTACCCTCCAGGGTTGGTGTTCCCCTCGGACTCAGTGAGGGATCCCACCTCTACCGCCTCAAGGGCAGTGTCCTGGAGTTTCAGACTTTGGGCCGGGGATACAACTGGGGAGCAGGGCCAGTACCTCGCCCAGGCTGCCTCACATGCTATGCTGAACAGGAGCCTTGCGGGGAATTGGAAGTTTGGGAGGGGTTAACAAGGAAGAGGGAAGGAAGCGGCCGTGGCCTTAAGTTAGGTACCATCCAGGCATTTGCCCGGAGAAGTGGGAAACCACGGAAAACCACTTCCAGGATGGCTGAGGTGGGAATCGAACCCACCTCTACTCAGCTGACCCCCCGAGGCTAAGTGGACCCCGTTCCAGCCCTCGCACCACTTTTCAAATTTCGTGGCAGAGCCGGGAATCGAACCCGGGCCTCCGGGGTGGCAGCTAACCACACTAACCACTACACCACAGGGGCGGACAATCAAATACTAAATAATTTATAATCACGTCGTACTTTTATGCATTGTAAAACATGTAAAAACATTGTTTGTTTCTTTGGTAAAAGTTTAATTACATAGTATTGAATCAAAATCTCAAGAAACGATTACCTATTGCCGCACTTAAGTTGGTGGAGTGTGAACCTTTACCTCTCTCTCTCTCTCTCTCTCTCTCTCTCGAAATTCGCTCAGAAAGCAAAAAAAAAAAACTTTTCTTTTTTTTGCTATTTGCTTTACGTCGCACCGACACAGATAGGCGACGATGGGACAGGGAAGGGCTAGGAGTGGGAAGGAAGCGGCCGTGGCCTTAATTAAGGTACAGCCCCAGCATTTACGTGAAAATGGGAAACCACGGAAAACCATCTTCAGGGCTGCCGACAGTGGGGTTCGAACCTACTGTCTCCCGAATACTGGATACTGGCCGCACTTAAGCGACTGCAACTATCGAGCTCGGTCATAAAAAACTTACCATTTTGTAGTTTTTTCCCCAATATTAATGGACCCGGGTACTTTTCGTTGTTTATAAATTGTTATGCCCCTCCTACTTCTAATTCCCAATTACCAGACGAATTGGCCGTGCTGTTATGGGGCACGCAACTATGAACTTGCATCCGTTTCGAGCTCCACTGTCGGCAAACCTGAAGATGGTTTTCCGTGGTTTCCCATTTTCACACCGGGCAAATGCTGGGGCTGTACCTTAATTCGAACCACGGCCGCTTCCTTCCCACTCCTAGGCCTTTTCTATCCCATCGTCCCCATAAGACGTACCTGTGTCGGTGTGTCGGTGCGACGTAACACAAATTGTAAAAAAAAAAAAGTTTAAATCCCAATTGCCGCTACTTTGAAGAATTTGACAATTTGTCTACAAGCGTTAGTTCTTGAAAACAATAGGTTCAAAAAATTTACTGAATTTAATCGCTCTAATTGTGGCTACTAGAAAAATATAAAAAAGAAACATGTGCAAATGTGAACATTGTATAAACGTTTCTCTGCTCTGGGCAGTGGCGTACGGTGAGTCCAAGTCGTGGGCTATCACTAGACTTAGGTTACCCCTTTTCGATGGTTGATTTAGTGAATGCCAAGCCTTTTAAGAGGTTGTTTCTTTTTTCTTTTCTTTTGTTTTCTTTACGTCGCACCGACAAGGATGTAGAAGTAACGGGAGTTAAATACCAGCACTCTGTTATCTATGAGTATAAGGTGAGGGTATATACGGTTAGGAACGCATGGCTGTTAGTTAGCAGTGGTGATCTGATAGACCGTAGCCACTGATCTCTATTACAGATAGAGATTAGTGACCGAAGCGTAGCATACCTATCCCCCTGGTCCCCGCACCAATCGAGCTCTCTATTACAGATAGAGATCAGTGACCGAAGCCTAGCATACCTATCCCCCTGGTCCCCGCACCAATCGAGCATACATCAACAAGCCGCGCGAGGGGAAAGGGATGCAGAGTCTGGGCTGCAGTATCTTTCTCACTGCTTTGAAGTTTTGTAAATGGAACAATGTGTCAGATGCTTACATTATAATGTACTTTAGATTTCCATCGTTCTCATTTGAGGTTTGGGCTTCACCGATAGCTTTGGTAGCCCTCAGTATACGCCACTGGCTCTGAGTTGTATTTATAGGCCTAAACGTAGGTATTCATACTGGCTTTTAGAAAAATACAATATCGTAGCATTAAGTACACAAAGCAGTGATAAAGAAAGTCATATAATACAATAAAAACTTGTTTAACAAATCACAGTGAGATCGGCGTAAAAGAGTTGGCATGTGGTTACTATTCACTTTTATTGTTGAAGGGCGTCGTCCTGTTCCGTGGTGTATTGGTTATCACATCTTCATAACACCCACAAGGTCCCCTGTTCGGAACCAGCTTTTTAAAAACTAATTATTCTTGTTTTCATCGCAGAATGTTTTGTTTGTTGCAGTGGAAGTGGTAAACCATCACCATGAACTCGTCGCTACGCGTCGAATCCGGGTACAACGTAATGATAGGTGCTTTTGTCTTTGGCACTGTCTTTGCGCTTGCATTGGCTCCGTCAACGGTCTTCAGTGCGAACCGATGACTGCAGAGCATTATCATGCTGCTGGGTTCCGTGGTTCGCTGCCTGTTCCCACACAACAAGGACCACTTTGCTTCATCTACGACTTCTGGTTCAATGTTCTTGTCTTCGGTCTTTCTATGCTGTTTGTCATGTTATTTTTAGGTAAGTGTTCATAATCCTCTCAAAATCACATTCATAGACAATGTTGAATTAAATTAAAATGAGTATAAATCACGGTGGTCACAATGACTTGGTTTCCACATCAATTATTTTAATACACATGTCGTAATGTTTGACTTACTTGCCTGAAGAAATATGTACCAGAGAAATTAAAATAGCCTAATAGGGTACCGGTATTTCAAACAATTACTGTACCGGTACATGAAATTTATAATTAAGACTTAAGTACTGGTATTCGGATAATAATAATAATAATAATAATAATAATAATAATAATAATTTTAAGATGAATACAAAGGAGAGAGGAGACTTAAGGCTTAGTGTTTAATAGCTTTGGTTATTAAAACAATAATCACCACACCAAACTTACTCCCATTTTGAAAACTTATCATCCAAAATCACTGTTTAGATTTCAGAGACAGTCGGAAAAAACACGGCAAAGTAGTTAAGGAAATGATAAGATTTCATCTCTCTCCAGTCAGGGTCAATACGGTCAGTACCATCAGTACTGGAAAAAGGGGAGGATTTGGGTGTGAGACATGAGGACCCCAAGCTTTTCCAATTCATTTGAATGGCTTTTTTCTTTACAACTGGCTTTACGTCGCACTGACACGTATATGTCTTATGACGGCGATGTGACAAGAAATCGCTAAGAGTGGGAAGAAAGTGGCCTTGGCATTAATTAAGGTACAGCCCTAGCATTTGCCTGGCGTGGAGATGGGAATCCACGGAGAACCATCTTCAGGGCTGCCGACAGTGGGATTGGAACCCACTATCTACCGTAAGCAATCTCACAACTGCGCGCTCCTAACCGCACGGCCAACTCGCTCGGTCATTTGAATGAATTAATGAGAATAATTTATGTGATAGCTGAGTGGCATTTTCGGTGGCTTCTCACCCAGCTAATGCCTATGGGATTTCTGAAATGTTCATATTTCACATAAAATTGGAGGTCCTGTGTCTGTGAGCATATCTACAGTCACATACAATACAAGGTTACTTGCTTTTGCTTTAACGATCTACGGACACAAAAAAGGAAATTTTCACCGTGACTCTTTAACTGTGTTGTGACTTATTTAGAGCTGATTCTCTAGGATGGGGGAGCTGAAACTAGACAATAACAGGTTGAGTATTTGAAGAATCTATATGCAATTTAATTCAGCAGTAAATTATTTCAGTTAGGGTAGATGGGTATGGATGTCATATGTCCTCTTTTTCTCGGACATGTCCTCTTTTTAACAGCACGAAAAGCGTCCGGCCGGATTTTCGAATAACTCGACAAATGCCCTCTTTTCTTGGGTGGGGGGGTTAAATTTATTTAAACCTCGCGCGGTGCTTAGTTACCTTATTGCCACATATAAATAGGCTACTTTGTTCACAACTATTGTTTACTTCGTTTTCTTTCTAGCTCAGTGTTGTTTATAGGTTATGTTCGTACATAAATTGTGTTAAATTGAGTTCTGAAAGTTTTGTCAAGTATTATTTTACCGTAAATACGAAAGAACATGCCGAAACGAAAGTGCTTGTACAGCGATCTCTTGATCGAAAAGTACAAAGCCTTTAAGAAAGGTCGAAATGACTCAGAAGCTGAATGTTCAATCTGCCCTCCTGGAACGTACATCTCAGTTGTTAACAAAGGTATGAAATCCATATTTATTGTTTAAATAACAAACAATGAACTGTCATAACAATAATAATGAACTGAAAATGAAAATCCACAGCCTGTTTCCAGTCATCTGACCTGGTCAGGAATGAAATTAATGAAGCCCCAATCTAGCGGCGAGGATAGGAAATGTGCCGGCTGCCGAAGCCAGTCTCACTCCTCTGGGGCAACGACGAATGACTGACAGATGAAATGTTAATGGAGAGAGTTGCTGGAATGAAAGATGACAGGGAAATCCAGAGTACCCGGAGAAAAACCTGTCCTGCCTCCGCTTTGTCCAGCACAAATCTCACATGGAGTGACCGGGATTTGAACCACAGTGTCCAGCGGTGAGAGGCCGGCGCGCTGCCGCCTGAGCCACGGAGGCTTTCAATAATAACGAACTAAATTTCCAAATTAATATATGCAGAAAGTTTAATGATTTTCAAACTAATGGTAATAAATCCTTTTCTTTCACCTTTCAGATGGTTTGGACTTGGAAGCACATGGAAAACTTCTAAACATACAAAAAATCGTCAATCTGTTGGCACGTCTTAAAAAAATTAACACGTTTTTCGCTCCTAAAGATAGTAAAGTGAATGGCTTAGCCCATGCAGTAGAAGGTGCCCTTGCTTTTCATGCCGTGAGACATCGACATCGTTTTAAGTCCATGAATTGCAACAGTAATCTGCAAAATGTTTTTTTGTAAATAGTCTGCTATGGCGGGATAAGTTTCACGCAGGAGAAGTAAAAACTGAAGCGATCATCAGTTCTGTTTTATCCCCACATAATTGACGTATGAACAGTATATAGCAAAGTAATTAAACATTTCCAAAATTATGGAATCTGTATCAATAAGCAAACCTACATCGAGAGCATGTTGAACAAAATTATGGAGCACACGGGTAGGACAACCCATTCCAACCCATTGAACTTGACAAAAGAGTGACTGAAAATAGAGCTCAGAGAATTAGAGTAGGTGAAGCTTTATCTGTCCCGTAATAATTAAGAGGTGAATTCCTCAAGGCAGTATTACTGGACCTTTATGTTTTCTTGTATATATCAGTGATATGTGTAAAGAAGTGGAATCAGAGATAAGGCTTTTTGCAGTGACCTTATTCTGTACAGAGTAATAAATATGTTACAAGACTGTGAGCAACTGCAAAATGACCTCGACAATGTTGTGAGATGGACAGTAGGCAATGGTATGATGATAAACGGGGTTAAAAGTCAGGTTGTGACTTTCACAAATAGGAAAAGTCCTCTCAGTTTTAATTACTGTGTTGATGGGGTGAAAGTTCCCTTTGGGGATCATTGTAAATACCTAGGTATTAATACAAGGAAACATCTTCATTGGAGTAATCACATAAATATGATTGTAAATAAAGTGTACAGATCTTTGCACATGGTTATGAGGGTATTTAGGGGTTGTGGTAAGGATGTAAAGGAGAGGGCATATAAGTCTCTGGTAAGACCCCAACTAGAGTATGGTTCCAGTGTATGGGACCCTCACCAGGATTACTTGATTCAAGAACTGGAGAACTCAAAAGAAAAGCAGCTCGATTTGTTCGGGGCGATTTCCGACAAGAGAGTAGCGTTACAAAAATGTTGCAAAGTTTGGGCTGGGAAGACTTGGGAGAAAGGAGACGAGCTGCTCGACTAAGTGGTATGTTCCAAGCTGTCAGTGGGGAGATGGCGAGGGAGGACATCAGTAGACGAATAAGTTAGGGTGGTGTCTTTAAAAGTAGGAAAGATCACAATATGAAGATAAAGTTGAAATTCAAGAGGACAAATCGGGCCAAATATTCGTTTATAGGAGGGGGAGTTAAGGACTGGAATAACTTACCGAGGGAGATGTTCAATACATTTCCAATTTCTTTGCAATCATTTAAGAAAAGGTTAGGAAAACAACAGATAGGGAATCTGCCACCTTGGTGACTGCCCTCAATGCAGATCAGTAGTGATTGATTGGTAACTGTGCAAGTTATAGGTGGTATTTCTTGCTTCGGTGTTGCAAGTGAGGGAAGCAATCACGGTTCATTGAAGATATTCCCAATTCTTGTACAGTAGGCTACTTTGATTATAAACATGGTGGGATAAATACTCAAGATCTTAAGGTTAAAAGTACCCCAAATAAAAAATCTGAAACAATAGTTAATTATGTAAAAGACTCTCTACAGAAACTTGGGTTAGAAAAGAAAGTGGTAGTTTTTTCGGGAAACAATGCCAACACAAATTTTGATGGGATTAAAAGAGGTTCAGGAAGCAATGTTTTTAGTCCCTTAAAGAAGGGACCTAAATGCAAAGTTGGTTGGAATGGGTTGTCCTGCCCATGTGGTCCATAATTTTGTTCAACGTGCTCTCGATGTACGTTTGCTTATTGATACAGACTCCATAATTTTGGAAATGTTTAATTACTTTGCTATATACTGTTCACACTGTGGAGTTAAAAACAGTTTTGTGTAACTGTAGACATTAGATACAAGAAGTTCCTTTATTGTTCAAAAACTTGGTGGCTTTCGTTGTTTGCATGTGTTGAAAGTAGTGATGGGAATATCGAATGTTTTAAACTATCGGTAGACTACCGATTGTGAAGCGTGACTGTCGAATGTTTTCATTCGGTTTGAAATCGGTTATAACGTAGTAATACACGTTTTGTACTGCCGTAGTACCAGTAACTAGTAATAAGCCATTTGCTAGTAACTACCGAAATGTGGATTGTTGTATTATACTACCAATGTTTATAATGTGTTTCTTTTCCTTTTGGTAGTGATATACGCGGAAATATTGAGACTGGTAACAAATGTTCCACAATGGTCGAGTTAAGTGATTGGAAACTGAAATGCGTTGGTCTATAAAATAAGATGAAATGTCCCGATTTAGGTAATTGTGGTCATTATGTTTCATTTCAAATAAAATGCATTTTGTGTCCTTAATCCCAAGTTCATAAAATTAGAAATGCTAGGTAATTTCAGACGAAGGTTGGGTTTACACCTTATTGTAATGACACCACATATTGAAGTAATGTGAATACAACAAACTAAACTAAATGAAAAGGCAACATATTTTCCTAGGACCGGGTAATATTGCATATATTAATTTAAAAATAATTCCACTCATTTAAGGTAAATTTTCAATCATTAGAGGTTCATGGTTGGTATATGGAAAGTATTTATAAAAACTATAACATCATTATCTATTGATAAAGTGCACAATAATAAATTTGCATTTATCATTATACAGTTTTGAGTCAGTCATCTGTTCAATTATAATAAGTGACTCTGACTTTACTCCACAACGAAAGAGGAGGCCGATTTCAGCGCTTACTAGAGGAAACATTTGGAATTTACGATCAGAATGAAAATCGAATACAAACGGAAACAATCGGTTGTAACGCTAGTTGACGACTATCGAATAATTCGGTGCCGTATTGTTTTCATTCGATGTCCCATCACTAGTTGAAAGACTGATTCACATGTTCCCTTCTTTGCAGTCTTTTGTTCTCATAATTCTATCCCCATTATTATAAAGAGATGTTTTGAACATGAGATGAGTGGTGAGGTTGTGATATCCATATTTAATGCCAACATTCTTGAATTAGAGAAGGAATCAAATTGTGTTGCTGAAACTGTCTCTATATTAGAATCTACAGTGGAAAAACTACAGGGAAGACATAATCGTAAATTGTCTCTCAAAGTGAAAGTAATTGTTGATATGAAGAGGGAGGAAAGATATTGTGCACAGTGTGATAATTTTAAGAAGGAAGTAGGAACTGTTTATGCCTCAGCGATAGAGTATCTGAGTCCGCCTCTGTGGTGTAGTGGTTAGCGTGATTAGCTGCCACCCCCGGAGGCCCGGGTTCGATTCCTGGCTCTGCCACGAAATTTGAAAAGTGGTACGAGGACTGGAACGCTGGAACGGGGTCAACTCAGCCTCGGGAGGTCAACTGAGTAGAGGTGGGTTCGATTCCCACCTCAGCCATCCTGGAAGTGGTTTTCCGTGGTTTCCCACTTCTCCTCCAGGCGAATGCCGGGATGGTACCTAACTTAAGGCCACGGCCGCTTCCTTCCCTCTTCCTTGCCTATCCCTTCCAATCTTCCCATCCCTCCACAAGGCCCCTGTTCAGCATAGCAGGTGAGGCCGCCTGGGCGAGGTACTGGTCATACTCCCCAGTTGTATCCCCCGAACCCAAAGTCTGAAGCTCCAGGACACTGCCCTTGAGGCGGTAGAGGTGGGATCCCTCGCTGAGTCCGAGGGAAAAACCGAACCTGGAGGGTAAACAGATGATGATGATGATGATGATAATAGAGTATCTGAAAAAGTGGCTGTCTCAGTATGAACAATTTCAACCATTTAAATGGATGAAACTAGGGAACATTCCAACATGGTAAGATGCAGAAAAAAAGTGTATTATACCTGAAAAATAATAGAAATATCAAAATTGATGTTGTACTGGTACTGTGTTTCAATCAGTTTTTTTTTAATTTTCTGAACTTTATGAAAAACAGTGAAAAGAAACAACAGGAATCAGCAGCTCTATTGTAGTGCAAATATTTTAATGAGTCGCCAAAACCATTATGCTATTCAGAACTCCTAAAGTTACCTGAATTTTTCTTTTTAATTCCAAGTCATAATGAAAAGATAAAGCAAGTATTTTCATTGCTTAATTCACAGTGGATTAAGGACAGAAACAGTTTCGCAATTGAGACTGTGAAAGGTATAGTGTGTCTGCAGTGTGACTTCAAAAATTTCACCACTATTTGTTGGAGAACAAAATACTTTTACACAAGATTCCATCTTCAGAAAAGTGTGAATGGCACAGGAAAAAAAAATAATTACAAAGGTGATAGGCCAATGGTTTTTGACAGTAGCTTAGCCAGTATGAACCGATTGGAGGGGGGTATGATTACAGAATGATGATAACATAATGAAGGTGCTTGTGAATGTATGGTGCGCATGAACGAGTATCATAAGGACACTGATACAAGTAAATTATGTTGATATTCAGATTGCAGTACCGGTACATTACAAAATCTGACATTAAAATACAGAACAAGAACAATAGTATCAAAGTATAGTTTTACAGCGAATGGTATGTTCAGATTACAATCTAAAATCCAACTTTTGAGGCTTCTTAGAAAATAGATTCAAGACATCTGTTGGTTTTACAAGTTTGTCTCTATGAATATTCAATAATAATAATAATAATAATAATAATAATAATAATAATAATAATAATAATAATAATAATAATTGCTTTACGTCCCACTAACTACTTTTACGATTTTCGGAGACGCTGATGTGCCGGAATTTTGTCCTGCAGGAGTTATTGTACGTGCCCGTAAATCTACCGACACGAGGCTGACGTACTTGAGCACCTTCAAATACCACCGGACTGAGCCAGGATCGAACCTGCCAAGTTGGGGTCAGAAGGGCAGAGCCTGAACAGTCCGAGTCACTCAGCCCGGCTTGAATATTCAAAAGAACCAACCCTTTCAGTCGATTTCACTTATTTATCATCAGTTTATGTTTATTTTCATTTGTAAACATTCCATAGGGGATGGGAGTTCTAACCCCCAATAACCTCCCCTTGGCTACACCCCTGGTCTTTGATGAAAATGAAGCCGTTATAAGTGATTAAGGTGCAGTGATTCCATCAGTAGACTGTGTCCTCTTTGTTCAGGTTGGTGGTCCTGTTTTCTTAGATCGGTGATATGGCATCCCTCTAAGATGGAAGCACAGTGAAACGGAATATAACTAAATGGAAACAACAACATTTTTGAATCATTACAATTTTACATCCCCCATTACATACATGGGGTATCACCCTCCAAAACATATTGGCAGCCGAAGAAACTTACGACAGACAGAACGCAGTTTTCTGAAATGTAACATCTGTTTCATTGTACCCCACATAGTGGGGTAACTACAGTTAAATAGACTGAAGGGTACAATGAAATATGTTTATGTTGGATATAATAGCTCATTTATACCCCGTTTGAAACACTTACTTACAGTAAACATTACAGTAAAACATATTCAGTAATAAAATATTGGCAGTAGGCTTACTCAATTATAGCATAGCCTATAGGCCTATATCCCCGTGCTGTAGGGGGTAGCGTGCCTGCCTCTTACTCGGAGGCCCCGGGTTCAATTCCCGGCCAGGTCAGGGATTTTTACCTGGACCTGAGAGCTGGTTCGAGGTCCACTCAGCCTACGTGATTAGAATTGAGGAGCTATCTGACGGTGAGGTAACGGCCCCGGTCTAGAAAGCCAAGAATAACGGCCAAGAGGATTTAGTCGTGCTGACCACACGATACCTCGCAATCTGCAGGCCTTCGGGCTGAGCAGCGGTCGCTTGGTAGGCCAAGGCCCTTCAAGGGCTGTAGTCCCATGGGGTTTGTTTGTTTTATAGGCCTATACAGGCAAAATCAATACCAAAGGAAAGATACCGATGACCCTTCTGTCTTTTCGTCTGTGTGGATTTTACTTGGGATTCACGAACTGCTGCCATGCCCTCAATTTGTGCGCTTATGAATGTATTTTCCATCTTGTTACGCTTCCTAAGAAAGCTGACTTCATATTCATTATCAGTGTCCTCTCACTCGTAACTTCTCCAACACAGAAGTTGTTTTTTCTTACCTAGAATCTTATATTGGACAAGAACAAAATCACAAATGATAGGATTGAACTCCTGATCTCCAAAATTGTCAGGTTTTAATGATTTCGTCAGATCATCCAAAATTTCTTCTTCATTGTCTGTATCTACACTCATCTGAAGTTCCTAGAATTTCCAATCAATTTTCTCTCTGAATAAAGACTTTTGACTGTACTTGTTACTTCATTTCTTGGTAGAAATTCAGTAACTACTCCCTAGGTTTTATAGCATTATAAATGGATTGGAAATAGTACAAATCTTATATGGAATACTTTGTAGAGGACAGATGTGTTCACTGTGACCCACCCAACAGCCTCCGAAAGTACATTTACTTTTATAACCTAATGTAATTTATCACGCATGTCCGACTCGTTGGCTGAACGGTCAGCGTACTGGCCTTCGGTTCAGAGGGTCCCGGGTTCGATTCCAGGCCGGGTCGTGGATCTTAACCTTAATTGACTAATTCCAATGACACGGGGGCCGGGTGTATGTGTTGTCTTCATCATTTCATCCTCATCACGGCGCGTAGGTCGCCTACGGGAGTCAAATAGAAAGACCTGCACGTGGCGAGCCGAACCCGTCCTGGGATATCCCGGCACTAAAAGCCATACGACATTTCATTTCATTTCATTTCATTTATCACGAACCATTCTTTATTGCTGAAGCACTCAGTAACATTTCCATTGGCTGAGACACAATCGGATATAACGTCATTTCCAGCAATCAAGTCAAATGCATTCCATTACCAACCCGAACACAATAAAAACACAATTAAATACTATCTGTAACGAAACAATGTGCAGTACAAAATAATTTTATATTGAACTTAACAAAATGTAGCGGTGAATAGAGCACGCTCGCAACCTCAAAAAATTCGTGCACCCGTATGTCAGCGTGGAAGTTCGTCTTGAATAAGAATTCCGCCAAATAGCCGGCAAAGGCAAAGTGAACTTTTTTCTACCGAGGATCTAACCAATCCAGACCAATCGCATTATCACTGACCCGAGTTACACATTAATTCAGCTTTTCACCACTGTCCAACATAGAATGCACTGCTACCGCTCTACCTAAAAGCCGCTTCGCAGCCCTAACCTGTCACTTACACCCCCAGACAACCTTTGGCTTGATCACAGTCCTATGGTTTTGTCACTAGCCCAAATGATAAATTAATTCAGCTACAGAATGCTAGAAACAAGCCTCCGGGCCTCTCACAGCTGGGTTTCGTGGTTCAAATCTCGGTCACTCCATGTGAGATTTGTGCTGGACAGAATGGAGACGGGAGAGGTTTTTCTCCGGGTATTGCGGTTTATCCTGTCATATTTCATTCCGGCAACATTCTCCACTCTCATTTCATTTCCTCTGTCAGTCATTAATCATTGCCACAGAGGAGCGCGACAGGCTTCGGCAGGCGGCACAATTCCTATCCTGACCTGGTCGAATGACTAGCAACAGGCCGTGGATTTTCAGTTTTTTCAATCCTAAAAATCGAACAGCTACTTTGCGACCCTAACTGAATGATTTTGTCTGTACTACTAGTTCATAAGTTCAAAAGTAGTGTTGCCGCATCAAACAATGTACCGATAATTGTCAAGTTCAAGAGTTGGCAGCCTTGTGCACCGCACAGGTGCACAATCAAATCGGCCACGAGAAGTCCGCGTGAAAGAAAGAAACAAACAGTGCAATCGCGCGTAGATGTCTGCACTGAAAAAGTGGTAATTAGGTTATTCTTTTCCGGATTGTTTGTTGCAAACCTGCTCTTTCTCTTATTTGGATACTTTGGATTTTTGTGTGCCAGCCTTTGGATATCGTTTGAAGATTCCAGGGCTTTTTAACAGGTCTTCACACTGGTACCTTTGTCTGGAGTTAACCTGATACACCTCCGCCCTCCACCTCGCTGAAAAGACTGACGTTCAGTTTCTTTGTCTACAGTTCAGTAATGATGGGCGTTTCTGTAGATCCATTCTCTGGAGTAGCATTGTCAGTAATTTCCTTGGAAGGCTGCAGCACTATGCCTGATGAAGGCCTACTTGCTTCACCACTTGATGCTTCAATTATTGTAGGCCTGTCTGTCACATAGCTGCATCAGAAATCTATCAGTAAAACTATGTTGACCAAATTGAAAAAATCCTATGTTTTGGAAACCTGAGGGGCTCCGTTCACAAAGCCAGTTGTATAATAATAATAATAATAATAATAATAATAATAATAATAATAATAATAATAATAATAATAATAATAATAATAATAATAATAATAATAATAATAATAATAACAATAATAATAATATCCCGTGAGGTCTCCGAAGTTAAGCAACCCTGGGCGTGGATAAGATTTGGATGGGTTGTAACACGCTGTTGGTGGGGGGGTAAGGGAATGGAGGAGTGGAAAGGAACTGGCCACCCTACCGTACGTAAACTACGGCTCAGGCGTACCTCTGCGGAGGTTCGGACCTGCCTTCGGGCAGAATACACCCTTACATTTTTATAATAATAATAATAATAATAATAATAATAATAATAATAATAACAATAATAATAATAATAATAATAATAATTTTATTGGCTTTACGTCCCAATAAACTACCTTTTCGGTTTTCGGAGACGCAAGGTGCCAGAATTTTGTTCCGCAGGAGTTCATTTACGTGCCAGTAAATCTACCGATACGAGGCTGACGTTTTTAAGCACCTTCATATACCACCGGACTGAGCCAGAATCGAACCTGCCAAAGTTGGCGTCAGAAGGCCAGCGCCTCATCTGAGTATCAATAGCTGCATTGTAAAATGATTTTAATACCTTATATACAGCGACATCCAGCGGTTGAAGTCAGTGTGAGGAAAAGTTACAATTTATTGTTACTCCATTATATCTGGCAATGTTTATTACTTAAAGCAATAGTTGGTCTCATGATTGTTGAGTAATAACTAGGGCTCGGATCTATATGCTCGATAAAATCTCCAAATAGGACCTATGCTCGAAAACCATGTGTTATATGCTCAATAGATATGCTCGAAAAACAAATTGTATGCTCCATAAACCCATTATATGCGGTTAAATGTGTAGAAATTGCTCGAAAAACGCCGTTAAAAACTGTAGAAAGGAAACTGCAACGAAAATAAACCAATAACGTATCTTTATAAAAAATTCTGGTTCCCAAAATAGGCACATCACTAAAATACCTCACATTTCAAAGTGAAAGGATGCTTGGGGCTTCCAGAGCTAATCTGACGAGTCGCACTCTAATCCGGCAGAGGCCAATTAGGGTGTGTGAATGACCTCACTAAAGGTTAAAAACCTGCGGTTTTATTATTCGCACCAGATAGATTATTTCTGTTTTCGAACCTTAAGGATGGTCAGGGCCCGAATTCGGGGTGGGGGGTGGGGGGAATTCGAAGAAGAACAAACTAGTTAGACGAAAACCACAAGAATATGCATCTATTATGCCGTTGCTGGCAGGACCTAGTGTTTACAATGCACTATGTCTTTTGGTATGGGCTAGAGCAATTTTGTTATTTTCATTGATCTGTCTCTGTCTTATCCTTGGCTTTGACAATATGAAAATGACTACGGTATGAGCGATGCTAGTAATGCCATTCCTTGTACGGCCAGTCCCTGCTATGAATGGTCGGTCGGTGCATGCATTTCAGTGGGCTTGGCAGACTGATATGTAATAGCAAATTCTGGCTCAGTGAGGAAAGCAACGGGAAACTACCTCACTCCTCATTTCCCAAGTACGCCTCTTCAATAATGCCTAGGCCATCTATGACAGCTGATGGCAGAGCTGTTGAAGATCCAACCAGCCTTAGAGCTGAAGACTGAACATACACATACATGCATCTATTCTGAAAACTGTTGTTTTATGCATTTATATGCTCGATAAATTTAAATTCTGTTGGTCCCAGAGAGATGAAAATACCACCGAAAGGCTTCTTTCAATGTGTACTATTCAGGAAAAAATATGCTAATATGCTTGAATCCGAGCCCTAGTAATAACAATGTAGATGAATAGAGCTGTTGGTGTGGTGTGTGAATAAAATGTTTGATGACTTCAATAAAAAGTTGCATCCATCCAACGATCTATCTATCCGTCCATCTGTTCATCCATCCAAGTGGTAACAGTTGTGCTCCTTTTGCTCAAAAGTACATTTTGCTACTTGGTGAGATCCCTTTTCAGCAGTTACTTCCTGTGATTTCTGGACTGTGGATGTACAGTAGAAGTTTCATCCAAGTTGAAAACTCTAGTTCTGTTTGAACATTTTGGATGGGTGTTATATACAGTTTCAAGATTTTCATAAAACATACTGACATTGGGTCTATTGAAAGGTGCCGATCTGGATAAGCTACATGCTTCCAGACACTGAATACTTAACCCGGGTTGTATCTTCATAAAATTGGGAACCCGTCAATCCCCGCTAATTGATTCTCTTCCCAAATTTTTGGGCATGTTATACCATTAACTATGCTAAACAGTGGATGTCCTTGGTCGTCGGACCATAAAACATTCTGGAGCAAGTCAGCACATATTTTACTAAATCATTGTCTTGATCATTTGGGAGCGTGATTAACTCAGTGGCTTAGCTGTTGGTTTCACACCCGGAAGGTTTGAATCCCGGCCGATCCTGGGTTGAGATTTTCATCTCAAAATTCATGTGGCGTCAGGAAGGGCATCCGGTATTAAATCCCCGGCCATAACCAAAATGATTCTGGCTGGCTCCATCAACCCCAAAAATAACGGTGGTAAGCTGAAGAACGTATTGTCTTGATCATTTTTGAGCCACCATTTTTCTTCTTATTTACATACCTATAGAGTGTAGCGTATTTTAAGCTTTTGCTTGTGCGGCTTTATGTAAGCTTAGATTTCCTTCAGC
Source organism: Anabrus simplex (assembly GCF_040414725.1). Classification (NCBI taxonomy): domain Eukaryota; kingdom Metazoa; phylum Arthropoda; class Insecta; order Orthoptera; family Tettigoniidae; genus Anabrus; species Anabrus simplex. The sequence continues at coordinate 555,574,242 of NC_090265.1, forward strand.
TAAAGCAGCTTCATACGTGCTATCTTCTGATAAGTTCCCCTTTTTGAGTCTTTCTGAGCCAATTTTGAACCATGATGCAATCTGTAAGTAGCAGAAATGCTTGCACTTCAGTGTGTTCCATAACAAGTTCCTTACAAAATACACTACTAGAAAAAAAAAAAAAAAAAAAAACAAGCAACATCATCAAGGACAAGGTCATTGTATTCACAAGCGATGTGATGGGTAGATCATCATTACAGGAGTATATGCTTACAAATTCAAACCAAATGAAACACATATGTCACAGTAAAAGGTGCCCAAATACTAGTTGCATCAATACACAGTGTAACCCCTGTGGCAGCAATGCAGGCGTGTATTCGTGCATGCAAACGATCATAAAGGTGCCGAATGGCATCCTGCAATAGATTGTCGCAAGCATTTTGCACCTGTTGATGTAATTCAGCAATGGTTCTTGCAGGGTCTGCTGAACGCGTAGATTCCCGCTTCATCATGTCCCATACGTGTTCAATTGGTGAGAGATCCGATGATGTTGCTGTCTGGGGCAGTTGTTGTACACCACGCAGTGCATGTTGCATTGCAGCAGCTAATAACAGTAATTTTGTGTGGCTATTTCTATCCGAGTGCGGCCCTTGTAAGGCATACCCTCCGATGAGGGTGGGCGGCATCCGCCATGTGTAGGTAACTGCGTGTTATTGTGGTGGAGGATAGTGTTATGTGTGGTGTGTGAGTTACATGGATGTTGGGGACAGCACAAACACCCAGCCCCCAGGCCATTGGAATTAACCAATCAAGGTTAAAATCCCCAACCCAGCCTGGAATCGAACCTGGGACCTTCTGGACTGAAAGCCAGTACGCTGACCATTCAGCCAACGAGTCGGACATTGCAGCAGCAGTATGTGAACATGCACTTTCCTACTAAAAAGGCACATTACCTTCCTGGAGAAGAAATACTCCCATTGATACCCATCTATTTCTGCCGGGAAATTAAAAGATATCCATAATTTAGAGGTACCCACTATTCAGAGGTGTCATTTAAGAGAAGTCGCACTGTATGTGTATTCATAAGTAGGCAATGGAAAAGGAAGAAATAAGTACAAATCAAGTCATATGTAGAAAGAAAGGAACAATGGAAGTAATACATAACAGGGAAAATACAATGACAGATCAGTGTGGAGAAAATGGAGAAATAGAAAGTAAACACAATGAAAGGAGAATCTCCACATCATCTTCTCATCATACACTTTCTATATCAGGACTGGGGGATCTGTCAGGATGGCCTCTCAATGAGTGTCAAAGTCTGCCCTCCTGATGAGACTGGGAGGCAGAAGCGAGCTCACTGGGGGATGAGAAGAGGTGGATGTGGATAAGGGAAGATTGATAAGGAGATAGCCGATTTATCTGAGGCAGTAGTGTGTGAAAGCCGGCCCCGTGGTGTAGGGGTAGCGTGCCTGCCTCTTACCCGGAGGCCCCGGGTTCGATTCGCGGCCAGGTCAGGGATTTTTACCTGGACCTGAGGGCTGGTTCGAGGTCCATTCAGCCTACGTGATTAGAATTGAGAAGCTATCTGACGGTGAGATGGCGGCCGCGGTCTAGAAAGCCAAGAATAACTGCCGAGAGGATTCGTCGTGCTAACCAGACGACACCTCGTAATCTGCAGGCCTTCGGACTGAGCAGCGGTCGCTTGGTAGGCCAAGGCCCTTCAAGGGCTGTACTGCCATGGGGTTTGGTTTGGTTTAGTTTGGTTTTAGTAGTGTATGAAAATGTACTGTTCTTAAAATTTCTCCAATCACAAAATACAGTGACAATGACTGGAAAATTGTTACTTTCCAGCTGTGAAACTATCAACAAGCATGAGGCCTCCAAACAATAAATGGAGGGATACTTTTCATATACTGTATATAGCTATATACTCTTTGATTTGGTGCATTTGCTGTAATTGCAATTTCTGCCACAGAAGCATCTTTATTTCTTTAATGCTAGCTGTGAAAATCACTGTTTTATTGTTTTATTCTGAGAGTTTTATGGGGCACAACAAATATACCAACCTCTGGTATATTCTTCAAATTCATTTCTAAGAGTAAAGTTTACAAAAACCTTCATTTAATTAGCATAATACATGGAGACATCAACTAAATAAGGCAAAAAATAGAAGTACCTAAATGAACATGAATATGGTCATACAGAGGATCCAGGAGGTCCAGACCCTCCTCGAAATTTCCTCTGCTTTTCTGAAAGTACGATCTATTTCAAATAGTTTTTGATGCAAGCTGAAGTCATCAGTGGTGAACGTCTGCTAGAATTGGAGCTCTGTGTATAATCATATAACAATGTGTAATAAACAACATTTACAGTAATTTATATAAAGTAATTGAGAAATTTTGAACTTCTATTGGTAAAGTAGCTGGACAGTGTATCTTTTCTTGTTGCAGTGAGAAGAATACAATACAGTGCTTATTCGGTATATATGCCCTACAGCATACCCATAGAGCTAAGATAACACTACTAATATTGCTTCAGAGAATGATTCTGTATCTACAAAATTTAGGTGAAATATCACCTTGATGACAAATGGTCCCTGACCCCCATCTGTAACAAATTTCTAAAGATGAACCAACATTGATAGATCAGCATGGAAGTACCAACACAAAAACCCAAAGAGATAAGAACAGTTTCTATATCGTCAAACACTGCCATCTTCGCAATAGGAAGGCTGCTACTTGAATAGTTGACATCTTTATTTCAAAACGCATCCAGAACTGCATGATGGATGTTTGAAGAAGTGGATGCGTCAAATACGGAAACATTTCTTTTTCTCCACTTTGGACCCAGAAATTATTCAAGGGCAATGGGCAGGAAGGCATGAATTTTTGAAATTGAGATGAAGTTTCTCATAGTACATTGGCACTAGCAGTGGCTCCAAGTAGCCTACGCAGTGGCCTCCACCGTATGCACTAGCCATGCGTCTTGGTAGGTGTACTATTTATCAACTGATGAGCCCAACTTAGCACATTGGAGGGAAATGCTGGCAACCAGGAATGTGTTAGCTGGAAAATTTATAATATCCAATAACGGACCAACTATATTGGTATTAGTGCGTTAATTATGCGAGAAAATATGGTATTTATTCTGTATCTTCTTATCAACCAGCACTATTGATAGTAATCTCCCCCCATTTATGGAGTGATCAATAAGACCGGACTCCTGTTTATGCACTGAAAAATGCATAAAAATAAATATGAAATAAGTTGAAGTGCATAAATAGTACTGGTAATGGAAAAAATATTGTATGGTACATGATAGTATGCACTTTATACACTTGTGCTAAACTTTCTGCTTGTGAATCAATTCCTTATTCTTAAAACATAAATAACTATACCATATCAACATTAATTAAATACAATCTTACTGTTTATAGATTCAAATTGTATTTTGTACAGTTAGTAGCTTAGGTACCTTACAGTTATTAGCTTGAAGCATTTTGCCACCTAAGCTGTTGGGTCATTTCCCAGTGCCCAAGCCTTGGTGTGGAGTTGCTGGCTGTATGATTTTTCCATTACCATAACCTGGCAATTATTAAACAATTTCTTTATGGAAATTCATAATACTAATGTTGGTGTTTTAGCTACACGCAATTACGAACAACTTCCTCTTTAATTCTTTAATCCTTATTATGTCACTTTTGTTGCAACAAAGAAATATTGTGTTTTCCTGAAGCCTAATGCTTACAGTCCCATCCTATTTTCTGACTTAGCCATTGTGCTAATCCTAGCTTCAATTTTGTAGTAATGGTAACCCAGGAAATTTTCATTTGTCTGCCAAGTGCTTTCCTGAGGAAATCCTGGTCTGTCAGTTATGAGAGGAACTCTGTCATGCTGTATTTATGCTATCAGGTTTTGCAATCAGTTATTAAATTTCTCCTACTGACATCATATCAGCCAAAGGCACACGACTCAAAATAAAAGGGCGAATCAAAAAGTAGGTTACACTAGCTTGCTGCGAGAGCACTCTGTGTGTCGTGACTGTGGCCAACACGGAGCAAGCTACAGTAACAGCTGACGCATCTAATAGGAAGGTTGGTGTGGTATCCTGTCGTGTTGTGTGTGCAGAGCAGGCTAGTCTCAATGGCACATCAACTGAATATTCACTCCACATTAGAGGTGCGTGCAATGATCAGATTTCTCTGGGGTAAACGGCTCAATTGCACGGACATTCATCGTTAAATCACTGCTGTATGTGGTGAGCATGCAATTTCTCATCCAGGTATTGTAAAGTGATGTAAGCAATTTGATGCAGGACACACGGATCTCTCGGACGAATATTGCAAAGGCAGGCGAAAACACTGCAGGGAATTACCAGCAGGCTGAACATTTTGTATGGCAGTGTGTTCTCCATTGTTCACCAGCACCGTGGATTTCATAAACAGTATCAAAGACAGGTTCCATGTCTGCTCACCGATGTTCACAAGGGACAACATTTCCAATTGTCACTGGCATTTTTGCAATGGTATTCTGTGGAGGGCAACGAGTTTCTGTGGTGAATCATCACAGGGGATGAAACATGAGTCTACTACTTCACCCCCGAAAGAAAGGGATCATCGATGGAATGGATGCACACCACATCACCACCACGAAAGAAGGCCAAGATCCAACCTTCAGCAGGAAAGGCAATGGCAACAGTGTTCTCTGACATGGAGAGGGTGGTGCACGTGGAATTTATGCTGAAAGGCACGACAATCAACTTGGTTTCGCATTGTCAAACGTTGAACTGGCTGCATAAGGCAATTAAAGGAAAGTGGTGGGGAAAATTGAGTACTGGTGTGATTTTGTTGCACGATAACACAACACCTCACATGGCCTGCCAAACGTCCAAACTGCTGCAGCAATTCAAGTGGAAGGTATGGCAACATCCTCCATAGAGTCCAGACTTAGCGCCATGCGATTATCATGTGTTCGGTAAGCTGAAAAAAAATCTCGGTGGATGACTATTGCAAAACTATGAGGAGGTGAAAGTAGCTGCCGCCAGGTGGTCACACAGCGCTGGAGGTGATTTCTACGCATCCGGAATCGAAAAATTGGTTGACCGTTCCAAGAAATGTTTACAGTCACTCGGGGACTATATGGAAAATTGAACTTAGAGTGTATGTTGTCATAGCCATGTTGTCTATGTGTAGGTGTTTTTATAAATGGCCATAAGTTGGAAATGTAACTTACTTTTTGATTTGCCCTCATATGTCCAAGATGCTCCTCCTTTTCCCCACTAGGCCTTGCAGTGCTGTTCTTTGCTTTCTATTGACATGCCTGATATATACTGTTTCATATTAACAGGGTTCCTGAAGGCCCTCTTTGGTCTGTGCTGTCCTACAGTTGGTGTTTGGGGTTTAGGGATGTTGATAGACCCACGAACTCAGGATCGATACTATGAATCACATTTGGCTGGCAGGAAAGTGGTGTACGATGACGAAGGCTACCCGGTGCATCCTTGCACTGGTGAACGGACAGTACGGATGACTTCCAAGTAAGTAACACTTGACAGCTCTCTTTGTAGTTGTCAGGGAAGATGAATGCTGAAGTATCACAGAAATAAAATGGGAAAGAATTTCTAGCACATAAAACAGCTTGTTTTCAGCAGGAATTTTTTAAAAATGGTGTAGGGGTAGCGTGCATGCCAGGCCCCGGGTTTGATTCTCGGCCAGGTAAGGGATTTTTACCCTGCACTGGTTTCCTCAAGGAAACACTCGAATGCATATTAGCTGATGACGCGACTACTGCTGATCTGATGGTGAGATAGCGGCCCCAGTCTAGAAAGCCAAGAATAACGGCTGAGAGAATTTGTTGTGCTGACCACACAACACCTCGTAATCTGCAGGCCTTCGGGATGAACAGCGGTCGCTTGGTAGGCCAAGGTCCTTCAGGGCTGTAGTGCTATGGGGGGTATTATAAATGTCACTTTGAAGGACTGAAGGGTGAACTGCAGAATGAATTCATTCCATAGTAGTTCAGATCTATGAATGAAATAATGTAAATCCAATGAAATATATTGATTGATAATCAGACAGATTTTACTAATACAGCTGATTAGTTTCCTATGCAACAAATCATGGGCTTCAAGATAACAGGAAGTTTTATTAATCTCTGAGCATAAACACACAACAATAATTATTATTATAGAACAAATCAAGCTTTTATGCTATTTTCTGTTTTGACATTTGTTTTACATTGTAAAATTTGTCTGATTATCAATCAATATATTGAAATCTGTTTCTCGCAACACCCACTGGTGCAGTGGATTCATGACCTTCTAGCCAGGTTAAGTGATGCTGGCACCAGAATCACTTTCGCGTGGCTTCCGAGCCACGTTGAGATTGCGGGAAATGAACTTGTGGATAAAGCTGCAAAGGAAGCGGTACTTTTACTTCTAAGACCTATGAATGTACTTGCTAAAGATATTTGTTCTCAGCTACATTGAACCATCGTGGCGTCCTGGGAATCGAACTGGCTAGCTATCCAAACTCCCAACAAGCTGAGAGCAATTAATAAGACAACTGTCGTGTGGTGGTCCTCTTCCGAGCCTTCATGGAGAGTCCATAGTATTGTGTAGGCTGAGGATAGGTCATGGACGATCTACGCACTCTGATCTACTACTTTGCTATTTGCTCTACGTCGCACCAACACAGATAGGTCTTATGGCGACAATGGGACAGGAAATGCTTAGAAATGGGAAGGAAGCGGCTATGGCCTTAATTAAGGTACAGCCCCAGCATTTGCCTCGTGTGAAAATGGGAAATCATGGAAAACCATCTTCAGGGCTGCCGACAGTGGGGTTGGAACCCACTATCTCCCGGATGCGAGCTCACGGCTGCACGCTCCTAACAGCACAGCCAACTCACCTGGTGCACTCTTATCTACTAAAGAAGGAAGACCCCCTCCAGTGTCTACTTGTGGTCCTGACTTAACAATGGCCCACATCCTCACAGAGTGCGCTGATCTCTCTGGCCTAAGATGGAGCCTCAGCCTGCAGGAAACACTCAAACGCATATTAGCTAATGATGTGACTACTGCTGATCTCATCATCCACTTTATGTGCAACAGTAGACTAATCAAGGATATGTAAATTTCAAGTGTTCTGATACGCAGGGAACTCGTGTTCAATACCTTTTTTGTCTTATTTTGTATTTCGTTTCTAAATTCCTATGTTGAATAAATAATTTTGTTTTATTTTAAATTTCTTTCCCTCTCAGTTTGTTCAGAGAGTATGATTACCTAGTTGTGCTTCCTCTTGAAACAAAAATCACCACTTTTATCAGATTTACATTATTTCGTTCATAGATCTGAACTACTATGGAATGAATTCATTCTGCAGTTCACCCTTCAGTCCTTCAAAGTCACATTTATAATGCACCATTTAAAAGTAATATTGCTGAAAACAAGCTGTTCCATGTACTAGAATTGTACTGTATTGCAATTGACCTATCTGAGGCATTTGATAGGGTAGATCATGGGAGACTACTGGCAAAAATGAGTGTAATTGAACTAGACAAAAGAGTGACTGAATGGGTTGCTATATTTCTAGAAAATAGTATTAGGGTAGGCGAAGCTTCATCTGACCCTGTAATAATTAAGAGGGGAATTCCTCAAAGCAGTATTATTGGAACTTTATGTTTTCTTATAGACAGTAATTAAATGATATGAGTAAAGAAGTGGAATCAGAGATAAGGCCTTTTGCGGATGATGTTATTCTGTATACAGTAATAAATGAGTTACAAAGATTGTGAGCAACTGCAAAATGACCTCAATAATGTTGTGAGATGGACAGTAATCAATTGTATGATGATGATCATCATCATCAGTCGTATTACTCATTACTGACTGTCATGACCCCATTGTTTTGTCTCTAGAGAGTTACATGCTTCACAAAGTGTCGCCATCCAATGTGATCAGCTTTTCTTAGGATATTCTGAAGAGGAAGGCCGGTTATCTTCCTAGCCTGATCTAGCCACTTGCTTGCTGTCCTTTCACATAGTCTTATGATGATAAACGGGGTTAAAAGTCAGGTTGTGAGTTTCACAAATAGGATAAATCCTCTCCGTTTTAATTACTGCATTGATGATGTGAAAGTTCCTTTTGGGGATCATTGTAAAGTATCCTGTTTATATAAGGAAAGATTTTCAGTGGGGTAATCACATAAATAGAATTGTAAATAAAGGGTAAATATCTCTACACATGGTTATGAGGGTATTTAGGGATTGTAGTAATGATATAAAGGAGAGGGCACAGAAGTTTCTAGCTAGATCCGAACTAGAGTATGGTTCCAGTGCATGGGTCCCTCGCCAGGATTACTTTATTCAAGAACTGGAAAAAATCCAAAGAATGCAGCTCGATTTGTTCTGGGTGATTTCCGACAAAAGAGTAGCGTAACAAAAAAATGTTGCAAAGTTTGGGTTGGGAAGACTTGGGAGAAAGGAGGTGAGCTGCTCGACTAATGATCTGTCAGTGGAGAGATGGTGTGGAATGACATTAGTAGACATATAAGTTTGAGTGGTGTCTTTAAAAGTAGGAAAGATAACAATATGAAGATAAATTTGGAATTCAAAAAGAAAAATTGGGGCAAATACTCATTTGTAGGAAGGGGAATGAGGGATTGGAATAACTTACCGAGGGAGATGTTCAATAAATTCCCAATTTCTTTGCAATCATTAAGAAAATTCTAGGAAAACAACAGATAGGGAATCTACCACCTGGGCAACTGCCCTAAATGCAGATCAGTAATGATTGATTGATATTATATAGTAAGACTGGGAAGGAAGCGACCATGGTCTTAATTAAGGTACAGCTTTGCTTGGTTTGAAAATGGGAAAAACACAGAAAACCATCTTCAGGGTTGCTGACAGTAGAGGTTTGAACCCTCTATCTCCCGAATGCACACTGACACATATGAGACACAAACCCCACAGCCAACTCATTCAGTAGTTTTAAATTGTATAAAGTTTTCAAGGCATCAAAGTGATCAGCAGAAGGGAATCAAGGAAATGTTTTGAAATGGAATATTTCTCATGTGCATATCATTCCCAGAGAAAACTGTAGGCCTACTCAGGTTGTATAAATGGAAATAAAGTTGTACATTTTTTCATCAGTATTGAAGTACATGAAATTTTACTACCGTCTCTGCTGTTTTATGATCAGAAATAGTTGTGTTCTATTCCAAACATGGTCCATAGTAATCCACAAAGGTAATACATTCACCGTTATTAGGGAATTGTGAATTCTCTACTTGACACATTTGTTAGTGGAGTGTGTTCTCCCTTTACTGATTACAAAAGTTCTTAGCATTGAATCATTCAGTCTATATATAGATTGTTCAGATAATGTTCACGCAAAAATATTCAGACAATTGTGGATATGTAAATAAATGAAATAAAAAAGGTTCCACGGTTTGGCATCACTTTCCCTAGGATCTACATATCCTCGATGTGGAGCGTTGTACTTTCTCTCGTTGAGCCTCTACATTTCAGTGATCACTAGATAACGTTGCTAGTAGTGTCTTATTTGCCAGAATTGCTGTGTGGGTCAGTCATTCAATTGTTTGTGGTACTGGTATGACACCATTATAAACAAGGAGCAATATACTTGGGTGGAGAAGGCAGGCATTCATCTCATATGCAGCACAGCCTGGTCATGAGGAGTGACTGCTCAGTGTCTTTATAGGAGATGAAACAATCTCAGATGATGTCCAGACTATCATACATTCAGTTCCTTTTTATCAACAACTTTGAGAAATGGGTGTATTCCAAGGTAATAAGCAGTGTTCTCCCCAGAAATTTTTGTCTGCTGGGTGGCAGGGATAAATAGCCAGGTGGGGAATACTACGTAAAAAAGGAATATGATGACATTTTAATGTATTCCCCTCAGTAAAATCCGACAGGTAAACATTAACAGCAAAATTGAAATATTTTAGTGTTATTATCCCGAACAAGACATAACAGAGTATTTTGAACTTCTAGTGTTCTACTCCTCATTCATAATCACATAGCACTGGGTTTTACCACTCTGTTACTGTGGAATACCCTCATTGGCTGAATGGTCAGCGTACTGGCCTTCTGTTCAGAGGGTCCCGGGTTCGATTCCTGGCTGGGTTGGGGATTTTAACCTTAATTGGTTAATTCCAATGGCTCGGGGGCTGGGTTTGTGTGGCATATTCAACATTAGAAATCATCCTAGGTAGGGCCCTCACCTTCACAGACATGCAGGTCGCCTAAAAGGCTGTCTACTAGAAAAAAACCTGCACCAGGCCTCTCTGGAGGCCATACGCCATTGTTATTATACCCCTTGGGTTTGTGAAGTTATGTGAAATAATGCTTGCTTGTGATTCAACACCAATCCAGGCACCACTCGTGCACAACACTGTGTGATAGTCAAGTTAAATATTTAAATTCTGATTTAATTGATGTGCTGACAGTAATTAAGATTTATCATTTAAATTATCAGTTTTACAGTATTTAGGTCTGAATTTTAATCTGGAGCACCCAATGACTCAAATATGTATTAATATGATGTAACTAGCACACATCTTTGTTATGTTAGCCAGATGGTCTGTAAAAATGGCAGCGTGGTGTGCCCATTAAAAAGGTACTAGGGAAAACACTGAGAAGTACAAATAAAATGCAGAGAGATTGTTCTGCTTTTGTCCTTGTGATCTCATCTTAAGTTGCATATATGTATACTGTATTTCCCTGTGTTAATATTACTATTTTGAGTGCCAAATATTTGCTCCATTTTACTGGCCAGTGTACATGACAGAGGACATCCCCGTGTTGTGTGTACTGTTCACTTTGAGGAGGCTATGCTAGATATGATTGAACAAAATGCCTCACCTAGCATGCAAGCTATTGCAAGAGAATGGGATGCTATATAGCAGTTTAACTGTTTAGGAGGTTCTCATGAAAAACAGGACCATCCGCTCCATAAGCAATGGGTGCAGGCTGTGGAGCCTGATGACTATCCTGGTCATGTAAATTTCACTCAGGTGTTTTTGCAGTGTATATTAGATGAACATGATTTTTATGTTGTTGCTGCTGCTGCTGTTGTTGTTGTTGTTGTTGTTGTCGTTGCTGCTGTTGTTGTTGTTGTTGTTGTTCCATTTCTGTACAGGGGCGGGTATGAAGTGAAAAGAATCTTCATATTGTGTTTTTACAACCACCCTTCCTGATGTCAACCTCATCAGAAAGTTAATTAGATGAAATAAGTGATGTTATATATGCTAGTAGGAAGGGACAGGGTGAGACCTGGTGCTGGCACATAGCTTACTCCTGCTGAATAGCACCAAGGGGTATGCTTGAGTCTTAACAGCCCCCTCCAATGGACGAATCACCATCAGTATTATCATATGCCCTCACTCCATATGCACACTATGGAAGTTTTGAATTGAATCCAGGATTTTTGGGCCTGCACTGTAGTGATTAGAAATTGTATAACACCACCACTTGTACCCTCCCAGCCAACAGTCTGATTGTGAAATTTTTTGATGAACGGGACTCAAATGTCTAACTGTGTAGACTTGATGCCTTTATGATAACGGCCACTAGGCAGGCATGAACATGATTTTGCATCAGTTGTTTTACGTTGACCTGGGAGGGAATGTAACATATGGTGTTACAAGGATCCACATGCTACTGTTGAACATGACAATCAGTACAAATTCTGTGTGAATGAGTGGGTGGGTGTTATTGGATACTACTTGATCAGAAGATACCTGTACCAAAATGATTGGGCAATAAAATATACAGGATAGTTCTTAAGGAAATACTCTCTGAACTAATGCAAAATGTGCCTCTTGTAATAAGACAGCAAATGTGGTTTCGGACCAATGGGGACCTAACTCACTAATCTCTGCTGGTGCATCAATACCTCACTACTTTATTCCATAACAGGTGGATAGGTTGAGAAGGACCCATTGCCTGACTACCCGATCTCTGGACTTGGATCCTTTTGATCTTTTTCCTTTGGGGACACAATGAAGAGTATTGTGTATTTGATGCCCATTTAAAGCGAAAAGACCTGGTAGCAAGGATTGCTGCCATTATGTTGTTATGAGTCTGTCACTCACTTCTCTGGCTATTAATCCTTTCTGCTGACCTGGGAGGGGGACATGAGGGGCATTTGCTGGAATTAAGCAAGTGATTTGTAAAGAAGTACAAAGTACAATGCCCCAGCTGGGACCTAGGAAAAGGTGAACTATCCTATGTCATTCTTTTAGGTCACTACACTCATCCAGTTTTTTGACACATTTTTTTCAGAACACCCTGTAGATCAGATTTTCAGAAAATCTCTTATTGATTGAACTGAGTTGTTTGTTAATTATGAAAAGTAACAACTTAATTGCAGTTTTTATGGTAAACAAGTTACTTTTCTGGAGTAATTTGAACCAAATATATTTGGCTGCCTTCAGCAACTGACTCCTAGAACAGAATTCTTGTCATTTGTCACTTACCAGCATTGTAGATTACAAGACAATTTTGTATGATGTGTTTGAAAATGCATTTGATATGAACTGTGTCTGTTCTTTGAGAATGCTGGTGTCTGAGTTACAGTACATGAATACTTCATATTTACAGTTCTAAGTCTATGTATTTTATGCTTGAGTATTTTTATCCTGTGTCTAATACATGGATGCCAAATGCAGATTCAGTTATATATCTGAGTGCTCATTGTTATTTCAAGTACCTCGTGATGAAATGTCCACTGATTAGTCCAATGTAAAATGTGGGAGATTCTCTGTATTTGTGTTGGTAAAGTTGTCTGCTTTTTTTTTTTTTTTTTTTTTTTTTACATGTGCTACTGCATATAGGATTTTGGTGACTCTGGTATAGGAAAAGACTAGGAAGGAAGCTACTATGCCTAACTTAGGTACAACCCCACCATTTGTCTTGGTGTGAAAATGGGAAATGTTGGAAAACATCTTGTGGGCTGCCAATCATGTGGTTCAAAGCCACCATATCTCAAATGCAAGCTTATGGGTGCATGGTCCATACCATACAGCCAACTTATTCAGTACCGTATACATAGGTCTGTGGTTAGGTGTTTTTTTTCGCTGTATTGAGTACTTTTTTTCTTTTTTTTTCCTTCAGATTGCTGGAACAAGTTCTTGTGTGTTTATTGAAATATATTAGCATTCAGAAAATTAGGATACAAGACAGCATATATTATCACTTATCTTCAAAACTTAGCAGACAGTAAAGAATTACTTGCCAACACAGCGTAGTACAGTAAAGCCTAGGACTGTGAGGATAATTCATTCTGTAAATGCTTTCAGTTCAAAGTACTTGTACATCAATGCACATTTTGCCATAAGAAATAATTGAAACTCAGATTATTAGTCTCAGAACCCAAAAATATGTATTGATATACGGGAAGCAACTTTACTACATCTTCTAGAACATGTAGCCATTGCTTTAATACTCTCATGACTCCTTTTGCTACATCCAGACCAGTGGCAGCCGGTGGACTTCCAGGTGGGTCAGCCACAGCACTTTTTCCCACAAATCTTTCTTTGCTCCTGACCAGTACCACCCCACTCATTCAAGTCTTCCATGTGAAAACAAACTAATTCACTGCTGCCAACCCTCACAGATGCGGGATGCAAGCCAGATGCCCAATTTGAATAAAAATTTCTGGTCTCAAATGTTACAGTTCAATATAATTATTCATTATTTTTCTTCTTAAAGTATAAATAATAGGGCAAACAAGGTCATAAATTAGTCTTTAATGTTATTGTATGGAACCATGGAGATTTGGCTTGTGCATGCTCGAATAAGGGTTTGTGAGGACATCTTCTACTACTCTGTTACAGACTCTGCCCACGTGAAAGCCTCTTCCTGCATCCTCCCCTCAAAACCATCCACCAGCGCGCTTCCCCCTTACATCTCAACTCCCTCACCAACACCATATCCTCAGATGGAAGCTCGAGAGTCCATGCCTTATCTTCATCCTAAAAACATTTACCAGTGAACTGCACGCTGAAAGTCAGTCACCTAAGTTTGATAACTTATTGCCGAACCGTCTTTCTTATTGATGAGGATGTACAGTTTTACAGTGAAATGTAATTTTCTTAGCAATTATTTGAGTCCAGTATTTGACTTCAAATGTCGAGAGAAAATAAAAGAACCTTTTCGTTCTCTAGGAAGGACACTGTCCAAGAGTCCTTAAGGGCTGGCTGCTACTGGCCCTTTAGTTCTTTAATATTGTGGAAATAGTTGATGTTGATTTTTGTGTAAAATCTTACAATATCGGGCACATGCATTCTTTGTTTGTACTTCTCGATGATTTCCTTCTTAACTTTCACTATAATCATCTTCTACTTACTGCCTTTAACTCCAATCTTGGAAACATCTGCTTGTTGAAAGATTTGTTTCAGTTTCCATGACTCCATCACTTGGCATCAGGTAATCTTTAGTGGTCTCTAGAGTGCCAAATCTTGAGGCTGTGACTTATGTGTTGAATTTGCAGACAGAAATACTAAAGAAATGTCATTCTCTTTGCACAGGTTTGGAGTTTAGGTTGTCTCCAATAACCACCTTCTTCCCAACCAAGCCCCTACAGTGTGGTATAATTATCTTATTGAACCGATCAAGAAAGCGGTATCCATCTATCCAGTTCAATTTGCTTTAGTTGTAATGAGTTCCACGTGGCACTCCTGTCAATAAATCATACAGATGTTGAGCCTTACAGATGACATAAGGTGGTAAAATAGTCCTATCAGCAGTTACTGTGGACATCACAGATGTATTAGACTTGCCTTCATTCATCACTCATTCAGGATATTTGCAGCCTCTCTTGAAGAACAGTTTGTGCCAATCTGGAAAATCAGCAAGACAAGTTTCATCATAATTGATCACCCCAGGAGGGACATCTTCAAGAGTCTTTTCCATTTCTTAAAAATGCTTTGTGATGTCTGCTGATGACACCATTTTGCACTCTGGGAGACAAGAATGAAAAGGCTCAATCAGTTCCTGGCATATATTCTCTGACTTTAAACATTCTGTGTCTAAGGTGTTACTTGACAAGCCATTGGAGATCAAAAGTACTCACTGGGTAACCTCACTCACAACATTTCAGAATACACTCTATTCTTGTTTACAATTTGTTTTACACGCACTGACACAGATATGTCTAATGGCGACGATGGGATAGGGAAGGCCTAGGAGTGGGAAGGAAGCATCTGTAGCCTTAATTAAGGGCTGCCAACGGTGGTGTTCGAACCCACTATCTCCTGGATGCAAGCTCACAGCTATGCACCCCTAACCGCACATCCAACTCATGGTCCTGTTTGTCTCTAGATAATAAGTGTTGTTTAACTGTTCATATGTGGAACCATTTCATATATCTGCACAGCTGTTTATGGTGTATAATGCGTTTTTGGTATGATTGGATTGTGTGGGGACAGATTTTCAGATTATGGTGTGGGAAAAGTGCATATAAGTGAGGTAGAGAATGAAGGGACCAATCTTAACACAGTCTTCTGTTTAACTTGTTTGACATAAATATGAAATATACTACAGTAGAATATCCATGGTAGCCTGTCATAAGAGGTGACTAAAATGGGAACCCTCAGGTGCTCTCAACTTGTGACCGTGGGTTGTTGATCATGGGGATCTTAACTTAGTATGGCAGTGCTTCCACTTACTTATGCCAGCCTCCTCACTTTCATCTTTGCTATCCGACCTCAACTGGTCATTTATTGTTCCTTCTCACTCAGATGGTATAAGGTGTGCGAAGCCTAGAAAGTCTCTCATTTTCATGCTGTTTGTGGCCCTTCCATTTCCTTCACCAATACCCTCATCCTTCATATTGTCTGACACTCCTGTATTTTTCATCTAATTAGTGTTACAAGAGGATGATTACTCTGTATTTCCTCCTAAAACAATGATCATCAGCACCAAAGTGAGAAGTCTGGATACTGCGATGTAAGGACTCAGCCAGTGCAGTCCTGAGGTTACCAGTGCTGCATGCTTGTAAGTAGAGGGGCTGCCTAGCCTAGGCAGTACCAGGTGTATGCATAAGTCTTTTATGGTTTCACTAAGAGAAGGCACCAGCAAACAGTCTGCAACGTATGAATTTGACACATACGTCAGTTTGTTCATCTGACATTAACTTACAAACACACGCAAGTTGAGTCCACTAGTAGCGTCTGTGTTGTCGACGTTTGTGCCTGAAAAGGAACATTTGCAGTAGGCATTGCTTTTCTTATTTAATCAAAAGAAAAAGGCTGTGGACAGTCGTCGTTTGCTGGTAGAAACATATGGTGAACACACTCCATCAATTAGAACATGTGAAACATCATTTTGACAGTTTAAATGTGGTGATTTCAATGTGAAAGACAGTGCTTTGTGTCTGGTGGGACCAGAGCAGTATTGTGTATTATGAACTCTTGAAGCCCAGCGAAACCATTAATACACAGCGCTATTGCCAACAAATTATTCATTTAAATCACACATTGATCAAAAGATGACTGGAAAGGGCCAGAAGACATGGCAAAGTGATTTTGTTACATGACAATGCGCTGTCTCACACAGCAAAATCAGTGAAAGACACCATGAAATCGCCTGGATGGGACATCCTTCCACACCCGCTGTACTGCTCCGACCTGGCGCCATCTATCACCTCTTTGCATCAATGGGGCACGTGCTCGCAGAGCAGCAGTTCAGCAATTTCGAGGAAGTTGGAAAATGACTCCACAAAAAGTTTGCCGCAAAAGACAAGCATTTTTTCTGGTATGGTATTCATAACTTACCTGAAAGATGGATGAAGTATTTAAAAGTCGATGGCCAATATTTTGAATAAGTAAAAAATGAATTTCCCTTGAGAATTATGTGTTTTCTTTACCACAAAAACTGGCAAAAACTTATGCATGCACCTGGTAAAGGCACACTTGGTTCACTCAGAAGGAGATGGGTTCAATTCCCCATTTAGGAAGTTGAAAAATTTTAGAAACAAAATTTACACTTCTGGAGGTGCATACAGCCCTAATATTCTTGCAGCTGATACAAAAAATGAGTACCAGGTTCTTTCCTGGGGGCATAGGTGGCCAGCCATAGAGCTAACTGCTCTATTTCTCTCAGTGCCAAGGTTGTGGATAGTGGAGGCTTGTACCTTTCACTCCTTCAATGGCCTTTATGGTCTGTATGGAGATGGCTTTGCTTTGCTCCCTTATAGAAATCCCCTGGAGAGTAAAATTTAATGATATGCAGGTAATACTTTGGTCATATTATATGCTCTCACCCACAAGGGAAGAAGATTCCGTATACAAACATTATATTCTATTTTCAATGTATGAGGGTTGTTCAATTGAAACATAGACTGAGCTGGCAACACAGCAAATAATTAATGGGACATCTCAGAGGTCATAGCACTGCATGATATGGTGTTTGGTGTAACTGTTCAGAACATGGTCAATTTGAGACACATGTCCAATAAGTAGAGGAAACATTGAAGCATTTCTTCCTTTCCCATTTCATTACGGGTCAGGACTCCTCGTACTACAGTTCCACTAGTGGTAAGTTGGCAAACTTGATTTTTTTTTAAATCACACATTGATCAAAAGACGACTGGAAAGGCCAGAAGACATGGCAAAGTGATTTTGTTACATGACAATGCGTTGTCTCACACAGCAAAACCAGTGACAGGCGCCATGTAATCTCCTGGATGGGACATCCTTCTGCACCCGCTGTACTGCTCTGACCTGGTGCCATCTATCACCTCTTTGAATCAATGGGGCATGCGGGGAGTCAAACCCACGACCATCGAATTACTAGTCTGAGATCTTACCGCTATGCCAACTACTGCCCAGCATGCGTACTAATGTAAGTGGCTTATATGGTGCGAGAGCTGTGTCAACATTTTTATTTTCTATACGCTTGGCCATCTGGAGTTCCCACTTCGGGTACTTTCTATGTCCTATGAATTTGAGCGAATTCGGTGGTGATGAGTAGGGAATGCCTCCTTGTGAGTTTCTCTGTAATTAGAGTAACTTTAAAGGAACCTCTTATGTATTCATTCCAGATCTTGTTGATTCGGGTGACACCTCCAGCCCATCTAAGTATTTTAATCTCATTAATGTGCTGTGGTTGATCATACACCATTTTTGTGGTCCATCATTCTGCTCTGCAGTTTTGTAAACCTTGCCTTTGGTTCATAGTGGCATTTTGGGATTGCTGAGTACTCTCAGCAAGGATCTCCTCTCCAGCGAGGCAGTCTTTGTCCATTACGACTTCATCGACACTCACATTGGTTATCAGTATAGAAATGAAATATCTGAAATGGGGGACACTTGGTAGGTGTCCGAATAAATACAACATGGCATGATTCAGTTCTTTTGCAAAGGAGGTGCCCAGGAAAACTGTCACAAAATGTTCATGTTCTCCACAATAATACGTGTTAACACACTGCCTAAGCAACATTCGATTGTTGGTGCTGTTTCTGCTGGGGCCTTATGGATCATCCTCCTTCCAGCCAATATCTCTCAGCTTGTGACAGTCATATCTTTGGTCAGCTGAAAAAAGCCCTGAAGGGTAAGCATTTCACCTCTGATCAAACGGTTCCTGATGCTTTATTGAGGAAGGTATAGAGAAATTTGTTCAGCATTGGGACAGGTGCCTAAAAGATGGGGGGATATTGAACCTGTAGACTCTCTTAACTATCATCAGCATGCTGTCATTTTGATATAGTGTATGTTGTGCAATACACACAGGTAGTGCAAATGGTTTGTTAGTCATGTCACATACCTAATGTTTAACATGGATATGTTTCTGGGCTGGGGGTCTGTCTGGAATTGGCATAAGTAATTTAGCATTGACAGTTTTGCATTGACATAAACCCAATACCATTACCAGATAACCAGTATACGTCATATGGATGTAAGAACGATGCCATTTTGGTGGACAGAAAGACGTGTTTTTGGAAAATGTTGATGTTAGATGTATTAAACCTCCAAAGAGTAGCTGTAAACAAAGCAATGGCAAATAATTTTAATGGAAAAATATTAATTAAAATTTTGGAACACTGCAAAAGGAAGAGGAAACTATTTATTTTGATTTATCTGAACTCTTTTTATCTCCCGTGTGGGTGGAGTGAAAGGAAGTATTCTTTATCTGTACCCCGTGCATGCCGTAAGAGTAGGGCTGCCGTAAGGTTCTGGATGAAATTCAGGAGACCAACATCGATAAGTTCCAACTATAGGTGCCGACTCCATAGGAGCACTTGCCCCTATACATATAGTGGTACAGGGACGCAATTGTGTTTTTCTCCCGTAAGAATATCTGATATTTTCATTCTTGCCCCATGCTCAAGACCAAAAGTCGGCTCCTATAGTTCCAACAAGTGTATTTGGTTAATTCTGTTACCAAAATACACACTTCTTATATGATGTTAATGTTAAAAAACTAATAGAGAAATAAAAAGAAAACATACGGTACTTTATGTGAAACACCTATCATACTTTACAGACCACTCCAAAATTATATAATATTCAATGTTATTTACATATATTTTTAAGTAACGTAGAATTACTCATTTCTCAATAACACGAATAAATGAAAACTAAAAACCGTATTTATTTACCTTTGCTTAAAGATATTAATGACACAGAAGTACCCTGATGCTGCTGCCAATCATACTTTTCTGAACTTGACTTACTTTTTAGCAACTCATCAATGTTTTAAATGTAATCATGAAATACCTGCCAAGATATTTCTTTAAAATTGTATTGCAGCAATAATATTGATATAACAGATTCTACTTTCAGTCTATTTCTGTCATCTGTCCATTGTGAATTCATTAAAGAAAAAAAAATTCACACATGCATTAAGGCCAGGTAAAAAGAAATAGGACTGAGCCAATTTAAGCAATTCAGAATATTGCTCACTGGATTTACATTGCTTTAAAAACTAAACGCATGGATACAAAATAATTTTCATCATCATTCAACCCACTGCTCCCGGTTGGAAGTTGATAGCGTTAGTGTAGGTCAAGCCTGTTACCATGACATCAGGTAATGTCGTCAGATTCTGCTTCAGAATGACCAACCAAAAAAAATCCATTCCCTTTCAAAAATATTTGAGCAAAATTTTAAATAATTTGCTCTGATTTTTAAAATTCAGGACATTTAGGGATTTTTAAAAATTCAGTCAGGATGTCAGGGCACATGCTCAAATTCAGGACAATCCTGCTTTTTCAGGACGTGTGGCAACCCTACCTAAGAGGCTACTAAGAGGGGAACAGCCAAAGAATCTATACTCGCTCTCTTATCTACTAAGCCCCAAAACATATCCATGATTCTATGTTTTTCCATGTAGCAGAGAAATTTACATATATCTTTTTAAATTATAATTTTTAATATGTGGTCCATAAAATCCAGGTTCTAGAAGAGGCTTCTTCTTGTTAATGACACAGATTTTTCTTGCACCCAGATCTTATATCTAGGTTATTGGAACATCTCATCTGATATCTGTGTTTTTCCTCCTCTGCCTTTCCCCCTTTCCCCTATAGCATGAACAGGAGGAGGAGGAGGAGGAGGCTGGTTTCTGGATGTGGTGCACTAGTATGCTCCTCTTCCATTATTTTGAGAGTAAGAATTTGTGGTTTCCTGTAACCAACTCCTTCAGAGTCTGAGCTGTAGCATTTCAGTTGATGTAGTATATTGAGTTTAGGTAAGAGGTCACTTCTGATCCAGTCTTAGTGCACATTCTAATTGTAGCTTTTTAGTGGTAATGTCCGACTCGTTGGCTGAATGGTCAGCATACTGGCCTTCGGGTCAGAGGGTCCCGGGTTCGATTCCTGGCCGGGTCGGGGATTTTAACCTTAATTGGTTAATTCCAGTGGCTCGGGGGCTGGGTGTTTGTGCTGTCCCCAACATCCCTGCAATTCACACACCACATATAACACTATCCTCCACCACAATAACACGCAGTTACCTACAAATGGCAGATGCCGCCCACCCTCATCGGAGGGTCTGCCTTACAAGGGCTGCACTCGGCTAGAAATAGCCACACGAAATTATTATTATTATTATTGGTAATACATTTTGAGGTCAAATTGTTTCATTTTTGGACTTATGAGGGCAGTAAATATTGATAGCACGCAATATTTAATGAACTAACAAGTACAATTGATTACAATCCTTCAATCTACTCACCTGCAAAGTCCATTACCTTTAGCCAAATTTTGGGAAGCCATTGGGGACCACTGACAAGGTGTTCTCTGTTGATGCAGTGACAGAACGCCCTACTGCGCAGAGTACGGGACCCCTGTGACTAAAGGCCAGCACACGAACCCATTTAGCCACGGAGCCGGACACTGTTGCAATAGGTGCTTGACACTGTTTGCGTCAGTACAATGTGTGTTGTCATGCAACACGATAGCGCGATCGTCTCGCAAAAAAAACATGGACGTTTGTACCATATAGCAGGATGCAGATGTCGCTACAGAAAATCGGCAATAGTAGTCGCTGTTGACGATTTTTCCCTCAGGCAAAGCATGCATAAGAATAACTCGCTCGTAGTCATGTGCTCCATTCAGCATAAGTTTCACCCGACTGGGTTCCTGTCAACATTTTTGTGGATGTGGTGAACCTGGGTGACGCCATTCATTCGATCAATGTTTTAATTCAGACACGTAGGCTCGTGCCCAAGTCTCATCAGTGGTGACAGTACACTGCACAAATGTGTCTCATTCGTTGCGGTATCTGTCCAGGTGCATGCCTGCCAGTGTATACTGGTGCCATTTCTGTATGTCATTGAGTTGATGTGGAACCCAATGGGTCGCAATTTTCCTCATGTTATGACATTTCGTCAGTACTCATATGTATTAAATGTTTAACAATTAATTTATTGAAAACCACCTATTCAATACTATTAAAGTCCTTAAGACTATAATACAATCATTATATTAAAGTTTAAGTATATGTGTATTCATTTGTGCATGTTAAATACTAATCAGGTACCTGATTTTTGCCTTGAGGAGGTAATTTGACTGATGATGCCCTCAATGAAGGGCGAAACATGTCTCAAGCGGAATTAATAATAAATTCCTAAATGCACAATTTATATGTATTGAATAGGTGACAAAATAAACCATTTAGCATCCTACATTCATAAAATAAATATACAGAACGTCTACAATGAACAATATATGGAGGTGCAGAGGAGTGTCAGGAAAGCCAAGCAGCAGTGGGTAGAGGATAAAGCCCTCAAAGCAGAGTACGCCATGGGAGTCAGCTACTTGAAAATACTCTCTGAGGTGGTCATGGAGAGGAGGCCCTATGAGAGTAAGAATAGCAACATATTTCCCTGTTTTAATGGAGAAGAACAACTAGAGAGATTGAGCGAGCTTTCTGTGAATCTGTTAAAACATAGCCAGAGAGAATGAAGGATCAGAGGAAGAGAGCAAGGAGCCAGCAGTGCCAGACCTGAAAATCAACATTAAAATGCCAACTAAGGAGGAAATTATTGTGGCCTCTGAAAAGATGAAGAATTGGAAAGCACCCAGGACTGATAATACCAATTCTGAAATGATTTATTACACTTTCAGCTGAGCTACTTCATCTTTTTGTAAAGGTGCGAGAACAAAAAAAGATTCCAGAAGACTAGGAAAGAGGTTTCTTGGCAAAACTGCCAAAGAAAGGTCATGGAATACTGTGCAACAATTGGTGAGGTATCACCTTACTATCAATCCCAAGCAAATTGTTCATGAAGTTAATTCTCAGCTAAATTACAAGGTGCGTTCCATAAATAATGCAACCAAATTCATAAAAAATCATTTATTGAATATATTCGTACAAATAATAAAAAATCTTCAAAATAGCACCCTCTTGCGTCAATACACTTCTGGAGGTGGTGTTTCCATGCCTGGAAGGCCTTTTCCGGAATGTCCTTTAGGGCTGATATAACATGCGCCTGGATTCTTTCAATCGTGTCCCAATGTTTTCCTTTCATGACTCCTTTTAACCGAGGAAACAAATAAAAGTCAGCGGGAGCCAGATCAGGACTGTAGGGAGGCTGGAGAACCAATGGGGTGTTGGTCCTGGCCAGGAAGTCATTGACAATGAAGGCGCTGTGACTCGGCGGATTGTCTTGATGAACTTTCCACGTGTCCTGGATGTCGCTTCGGCAGCACAAGACCCTCCTTTTCAGTCTTTTGAGAACTTCCAAGTAGAAAGCTGAGTTTACTGTAGTCCCGGTAGGTACGAATTCATGGTGGACAATGCCTCGGACGTCGAAGAAGACAATGAGCATGGTTTTGATCCTGGACTTGCTCATGCGTGTCTTCTTGGGATGGGGCGACGATGGGGTGTGCCACTCTGAACTCTGCCTTTTTGTCTCAGGGTCATACTCAAAAATCCATGACTCATCACCAGTGATAACTGAGTTAAGAAAATTAGGATCATTTTCACACATTTCCAACATTTCTTGGCACCGAAGCACTCGCATGTTCCTTTGTTCGTCGGTCAACACTTTTGGGACCAGTTTGGCACACACCTTTCTCATGTTCAAATCTTCGGTCACAATGTGGAAAATGGTTGTTTTTGCCATGTTTAGAGTTTGTGCTATCAATTGAAGGCTCAGCCGTCTGTCAGAGTTCAAACAATCGCGCACACGTGTCACATTTTCGTCGACTCATGAGGCTGATGGCCGTCCACTGCGAGGTTCTTCGGTGATCTCCTCTCGGCCCTCCATGAACGACTTGTGCCATCGGAAAACTTGTGATTTGGACAAGCAGTCAATCCCAAAGGCCTGCTGAAGTAATGGAAACATTTCGATGGCGGACTTCCCAAGTTTAACGCACAATTTGATAGCGTACTATTGCTCTACAGAACGATCCATTGTGCCGTGTTACATGAACTCAAAACAGGCTTGACGGAAACGCACGTCCTGACTCTCCGGCAGCTCGCTGCCGAATGAGATGAAGAGCGTTTGAAGCTAACATGCCCATCCATCTAGCCCAGCAGGTTAGAACACGCTGCAGTGTACAGTTGCATCAGAAAAAAATTGGTCACATTAGTTATGGAACGCACGTTGTATAAGAACAGATCCTGTGTCAAGAAGTTGACTTAAGAAAGCAAACATGATCATAGCCATGGGACCTCTAGTTTTATGTGGAATACAAATCACAGGGAATTAACATTTCAATTCAAATATTCTACCTGCATTGGCTGGAATCCGACAGATTAGCAGTTAAGCAGTGCACTCTTCGCTGATGAATTAATCCTCACCTTTAGGTCTCCAGATGGCAGGCAAGAAGGCCTGTGGTGCATTTTGTTGTCTGTACCTTCTTATAAAGGATATTTGTGAGGCACTATTCATATATTAATGGCTCCTTGGATTAAATGTCAGCATACTAGCCTTCAGTTTAGAAGGCCATAGGTTTGATTCCCAACTTCCCAACCAGGCCAGAGATTTTGACTTTGGTTAAGTCCTCTAGCTAGGGGATTCGGTGTTTGTCTTTGTCAACAATCATCTTCATTCTCATACAACACATCTTACTACAGACCTTCACAGAAATATGCAATAGTGAATATTTCCCTATACTGTACGTACAATTGATATCAGGAAAGGCATCTGGCCATAAAAGTGGTCTGATTCAGTACCTACCTGAGAAAACTGAGAAACGGCTGGAAAAATAAAAAAGAAGATCATTCATATTTTCTTTCCTGTTCATGGCATCATTTCCAGAAAGATTGTAGATTTAATCTGTTACTCTTAAAGTTATTAAGTTATCATAATTTCAAGTAAATTTTCAGAAGTTATCAACTTGAAAGATTTCTTTGCCACTAGGTGATACCATAAACCAATTCAGTACTATGTCTTTCACATTCTTTCAACTATTGATGTTAAGAGATGCCATTGCCAGACATTGCTCTGACAGGGATTTATTTAACATGCCAGTAAATGTAGTGACATGCATTTCTTGTATTTAAGCACTCTTCTATGTCAGCTGACACTGCCAGGATTCAATTCTACAACCTTGAGCAACCAAATAAACTGCTGAACATAGCTAAATCGTATGTTATAGATCATATTGGTTGTCATTGGAAATGTGGTCAAGCTTATTTGTACGTTATCTCTTAGTCTTTATTCTTATGGTACTGACCTTCTGACTTTGACCCTCTCAGAATTCCTCATATGAAATCAGACAGATCAGAAAGCAATGATGCAGGGAATTGGTACTTGCTTATAATGATATTTTAGCTGTGCTGAAAGTAAAGTTATGAGACATATTATGGCCATTCTGAATTATTAAAGACCTTTAAATTTTTCTGTTACACTGTAATATACTTGTTTATGACCATTGATCAGATGTGTAAGTGAATGCCCATCAATGATTAGGCCAAAGACAAAAAAAGATCATTTATATTTTCTTTCCTGTTCATGGCATCATTTCCAGAAAGATTGTAACTATTGACACTATATAGAAATACACTGTTATGTCAGTCATGTTGTACCGAGTATTATCTTTCTGGAGAACAAAATTTACTGCAGTCATGTTGACATTCATCAATTGATTCTATTCCTAATATCAGAAATGTGTTTATTTTTTTCAGAATAGGAGAATTCTGTCTGAACCTAATCTTCTTCTTGGCCTTCCCGTTCGTGATCTTGACTGCACTGTGCCGGCGCTGTTGCAATAGATCACCATATGACTGTGATGCTGAAGCTGGTACTTGCTTCCGGTGGACCAACTCTGCTGTTACAAATCGAAGGGACTACAGGAAGGTACCGGAACATGGCTCTGAATCATCTTGTGACAGAAGTGATGTAGGAAGTAGATAACGAATCCAGTAACATTCATGAAAAAAAAAAAGAAAGTATTGGATGAATGTTAATTATAGAAGGAATTAAAGACAGTTATTAAGATACTGAAATGCTTCTTGAATGTTTATTCCATCTCAAGGACTACAATATAGTTGTCATTTAAATTATGACTAAAACTTGTAACACCAATCTCTGTAGCAATGTGTGTTAAGTCATGAATGTCTGTGCTAGACCATCATGCTTAAACTCAAAACAGTTGTAAAATCAGAGCTTTCTGTGTTATGAAATCGGTGCAGCATGTCAGCTATGTTATCAAAGTGACAAAATTAGCATGTATCCTCTCATGATCTAAGATATGATGTACCCTTTTCAATTCCTCTTTATCAAGGAGCTCAGATTGTCCAAGTTATTAGAGCTTTCTTTGCACTTTGGTGCATAATCAGTTTTAACATGTGAATATTCACATTTCTTTTTCACAACTGCATAACTCTTCTAACCCAATTAAAATTCTTGCTCGCTCTGGTACTGTTTATATAGTATACACTTTTGCTGCTGTCCTCTTCTCAATTTTTCCTCTCAGATTTCCCTTGTCCATCTCTCATTCTCCTGCATCTCAGCCTTTGAGACTCGCATCAAAAGCTTTGACCTATCATTGTCTGTTCCAAATCTTAACCTTGATGATAATTGTTAAATAAACACAGTGTTACCCAGATCAAAGTATATTCCAGGTATAATAAATAGTAAAATAATAGGAAATTGGAACAAAATATAAACATAATAATCAAATGAGGAATTGATCTGAGAGTTAATGTGGAGGACTAAGGTACTAGTAGTATGCAGATTTAAGATGGTAAGAGTTGTATCCTAGGTAAAATTCTCTTCTGTGTTCTTTAACGTTTGCTTTTATTTAGCTGTTGACGAGCCCAATATCTTGTTGAAGGGTGGAACGCCAACAGGTAGGTAAAATGCATCAAAAATACTTTGATTTGGTATTCTCGAACTGTGGACAGAAAGCATTGTACAACAGTAGTTCTGAAAAAGACATATGAGTGCTGGGAAACTAGATAGCATCAAAATTGTTTGTCAACTGTCACAGTAATTTATATAACTAGCATTCATGATTTCATTATACATTTCAATTATATTTCTGTTGAAGTTACGAACAAATGTAATTCACAAATGTAATGCATGTTGAACCTTGAGGGTCACATTACTCCCAATTTAAGAAATAAATGATGATATACTTTATTTCTTCTTTTTTTTAATCTGCCTAAGGAATTGAAACTAGGTGTGATATTGGCTAAGATAATGTAATGGAAAAGAAAAATTGTATCTTGAAGACATTATATTTAAATGGGTAAAATGAGGCTGGGCACATGCCCCTTAAAGGAAGAGGAAAGAATTCCAGTAACTGAAATTATAGGATATTAGTGTTGAAAAAAAAAATTAATACAGAATTATAAATGGCTGGCTCTAATAAAATGAAAAAAAAAAAAAAAAATGAGCCAAACGCTGAGCTGACAAGCTGTAAATCCTGAAGTTCCCTTTTAGTCTCCTTTGTGATGATATGGAATACCATGAGGGATACCTTCCTCATCACTTAGGGGAAAAGAAGGGAAATCCAGAGGAAAGATTTGACAAATATAAAAGCAGATTTCTTTAGTCTCTGTTTTATTGAAAACAAATGGAAATGGATTTCTTTCTTTTTCTTTAAGGAGTGTCCATGCCCCTATGAACGTGCCTGTGACAGTGAGGAGGAAGATACCAAGTACGTGATGGGTGAACTACAAAGAAGTCGTGAATCGGTACGAGTAAGTAATATAAGGAGAGTAATGTTCCCAGAAGTGAGAGGATAACAAGAAAGTTAATATTTTAGTTAAGAGTACTGAAAGGTAACTTTATTGTATACACTTGATACAACATCATCAAAGTTAAGTTAACATGGATGTACAAGGAATTTCAGGGAGGTT
Source organism: Anabrus simplex (assembly GCF_040414725.1). Classification (NCBI taxonomy): domain Eukaryota; kingdom Metazoa; phylum Arthropoda; class Insecta; order Orthoptera; family Tettigoniidae; genus Anabrus; species Anabrus simplex. The sequence continues at coordinate 555,602,007 of NC_090265.1, forward strand.
TTAAGAGTTCCAAACGTGTATCGAAATTCATTTCAAGGAGATTCAGAGGGTATATGGGAAAAGGAATATGCATGAGATGAAAACAGATATACTGTAGCTGGTAATTGGATTGTTTATGAAGTTAGGAGAACAGGACTTTATAAAGTACTATTCCAGCATTCACATGAAATGAGTACAGTATGGAGAAAATTCACACTTGCATGGGAAAGATTTGTACTCAGTCTGTTTAAATTCTTGTACACAGTTACTCCAAAAAAAATCCTGTCAGGATCTTTGTTTTGTGTAGGTCTTGCAAGGAAACTGTTGGGGATGGACCAGAATGAGTGCAATGAAACTTGGAAGGATAATCAATTTTGCCAGCATAAACTGGTGATAACAGTCATTCTGCTATAAAATAATGCTTGCTTAATAATAGTATTTTGTTGCTGCATTTTCAAATGAAACAAGATGTATCAAAGGCATCGATTGTAATGAAATGTAGTAGGATGATCAGTTGAGACATCAGAATATTGCTGCATATCTGTCATTGTTACATAGGCTGTCCACAGCATGACAAAATGTGTGATCCTGAACAGGAATGCAGCAATTTCCTTGTTTGTGCTAATAATGGAATTATATTAACGTGTATTTTATATTTAGATGACCAAGATTTTATACTATATAACATTTTAGCTTTGATTATAAATGATGCAGAAGTATTAAAACGCTAATATTTTGATATTTTCATAAAATATACATGCTAGCAAAATAGGTTTGTAGAGTGTAAAATTCTATTTGTGATGCCAAAATCTTATTTTTGGTATAAAGTGTTTTGTGTTCTTCCAAAATAGAACCATTTGTATATTTCTACAGTAGCCTGGCCAGATGTCCTGCAGTCTGTGTGAAATATCAAATATCTCAAAACTATCCTGCATTTTAATATTATCCTACTAAAAGTCCTACAAAATATAATTAAGTTCCATCTTGAACCATTTTGAATTCTTCAGCTGTTTCCTTGGACAGCAATGTTTGCTGAAAACAATGCATTCAAGTCCAAAATATGAATAAGCAGTTCTCTGACTGTGGGAAAAAAAAAAAATCATGATGTATGATGCTTTTGCAGTGTCATTGAATGAAAGTTATAAACAGGAAGAAATATTTATGAATTTATGCTCCTTTGCAAGTTATAAATCTCATTCCGTATTGACTGTTATCACTTTACAAATAAAAGTATTTATAAAATCTGCCTTATCAATACAAATCAACTCATCTGTTAGATGGAACTAAGTCTATACATGTTTCAGCCTATTCTCAAGGCCATCTTCAGTAGCAGTTTCCATCTAACAGATGAGTTGATTTGTATTGGTAAGGAGGATTTTATAAATACTTTTATTTGTAAAGTTTATGCTCCTTCATAATGAGATTACATTATTTCTTATTATTAATAGTTACCTAGACTTGTATTTTGTAACATGCTGTATTTGTAAAATTGCCTTTTGTTAATGCTGATTATTGTTTTATAAATGTAGTTTAGGTATTCTGATACATACGGTAATGATAACATACATGGTGTGAAATTTTGGCCACTATTCTATAGTACATATGCAAGGTCATTGTACATCATCCTCATCGTCGTCATCATCGACTTACCGCTCCAATTTTCATCACTTATAAGCTTCATGTTCTGTATCATTTGTGTGTAAATAAATAATAAAATTGGTGGATGTTCCTCCTAATCAATACAATTTATATATGAAATACACAATATTATACAGTATTATGGTACTAGATTTGGCCCAGCATAGGGCCATCCTCAACCATATAACCATGAATATCTTAAAGACTAATATTAGCCTAAGCATAAAAATGTTTCTAAACCTATACACTTAAAATCTTGTGAGTTTGTTACAATAAGGCTTGGTAAAGTGATTCTGTGCTTATGATGATGATGACATTTAAAGTGGTTTTATACTGTACACTCCTGAACTCTTTGAAGTGTGGGATAGTTACGGTGTTGAGCTTTATGTCGACGACATATAATTCGCGTTATCCATATACAAAATGTGGTGCAAATACATCGTCCCCCCCACCCGCCTCTGGCAAACTAACGAATCTGAAAAAAGTCAAAAAATTAGGAGAGGTGAAAAAAGTTGTGATTACTCATGTCAAATCAGTTTTTATATTTAATGATTGGTTTAATGTGTTAGCCATACAGAACGAGCTGCAGATGTGAGACTTTCTCAGAGGGTAGACCATTAGACCAAAACTTCAGAACTACAAATTTCCAATTTTGTCACTTTCGCTAGTTTGCCAAAGCGGTGATGACATATGTAGGTGGTTGACAAGTGATTCAGTCCACACACACACACACACACACACACACACACACACACACACACACACACACACACACACACACACACACACACACACACACGCGATGACTAGGAGGGAACATCATTCTCAGTACTATTTGAGTTGGTTGAATGGAACATGTAGTGTTGTTGAAATCTGAGGTTGTAAGTCAGTTGTGTATGTCTGGCTTACATGTACTGGATATCTGTAAATATAGAGAATTTATATAAGAAACTTGACTGCGCAAGGCTAAAGGTGTGAGACATGTGTTAAGTAATGTACTTACTCACTCTGGTTCATGCACTACATCAAAGTCATATTGCCCGCTGTCATATGTGCAAGATTCGCTGTGTGGTGAGAGGTCTTGAGTGAGGGGAGGGGAAGGCGTGATGGTTAGCTTGGAGGTGGAGCTTCTATTCGTAATGGGGTTTGATGTGTGTTATGTGGGTTGGAGAAATTTTTGAGAAATGTTTTGGGAATTGGTGGAATAATGAAATCAAATACCGGTAACTGACTTTTTCAATTAGGTCATTTAGATTATAATTCAGATTGGCGTACTGATCGACTTTAATGAAGAATTCTCAGAAATGTTGAGCTGAGTGCATTTTTGAGAAATTTTTAAGATGTGTGAATCTTGTTTTATCACACTGAAATTGTGTTTGAGGTCTGTCATATGCTGGTCCTTAGCCAAAAATCTATTGTGTTTGATAGCATTGGTGTGTTCCAACGCAGTGTGTAACAAAGTTCCTTCCTGTCTGTGCCACGTAGCTTGCTTTGCATTCTTTGCATTCCAGTCTGGGTATATTTCTAGATTATGAAATTTTTTAGTGGGATTAATTGTATTTGAATAATGAAAAAGTTGGGTAGCATTATTGGTAGTTTTAAATGCTATTTTTACTTTATGTTTCTTAAACACAATAGTTACAGTATGTGGTGGATATTGCTGTGGTCCAAGGTGAAAATTGAAAATACATTTTTCTTATTTGATTCCTTGGCTAATTTAGATTTAAGTTTATTTTTGATTTTAGATATTAACTTGTTAACAAAGTCCTTGTTGAAGCTGTTGTGATTTGCTATATTTCTAATAGTGTTTATTTCTCTGCGTAGATTTTGTTTTGATAATGGTGTGTTGTGTGCACTATAAATAATGCTATAATAAGCTGCTCTTTTTTGAGATGTAGAATGTATAGAATCTTGTCTTATAGTGTTTGTTCTTTTTATGGATTCCTGTAGATATTTTATTCTAAATGGTCACTTTTTCTGGCAAATGTTAAATCCAAATAGTTGAGTGATTGTTTAATTTCTATCTCTACTGTAAATTTAATGTGTGGATTCATTGTGTTTAGTTTCTTTAATATTTGGTTGCTATGAGTGTGTCATGTATCTAGAATTGCGAACACATTGTCTACATATCTCATCCAGTAATAGATGTTATCAGTTTTGCTGGTCTTGGTATAGTGCGTACTCAAGATGGTCTAGGTATATTTTGGCTAATATGCCTGATGCTGGCGAACCCATTGGTAATCCTTTTTGTAGGTAGATGTTGTCATTAAATTTGAAGTGATTATTATCAAGAATGAACTGGAGAATAGCGATAAACTCATCTACTTCATTTGTGCTAAGATGACCATGTGATCTGAGATTGTTCTCTGTTAGTGAAATAGTATGATATGTTGGTATACTTGGATACATATACTTGATGTCATATGATGCTTTATTACGATAAGGATAGACCTTTAAAGATTTTGTGTTGTTGTAAAATTCTATTGTGTTTTTGATGGTTTTGTTAGCCTTAAAAGTCAGGAATTTACGTGTAAATTGTATGTGGGACTGGGTCTACAATATATGTTTCATGGGTATGTTGTCTTAATGAATTTTAGAAAATGCTTTTGCTGTAGGGATTTTTGTGTTCATAATAATCATTTTGCTGGATTCTTGACCATTAAGGAGAAAGCTAATGTCTTTCATTAGTGTTTTTAGTTTGTTTTGGATTTTGGTAGTTGAGTCTTTTTTAATAGCTTTAAATGTGTCATTATTTCAAAAAAAATGCTTGTTCTTACTAATATAGTTCACATAATTACTTCTTCTAGACACTACATCAGAGTCATATTGCCCGCTGTCATATGTGCGAGATTCGCTGTGTGGTGAGAGGCCTTGAGTGAGATGTAGAATGTATAGAATCTTGTCTTATAGTGCTTGTTCTTTTTATGGATTTCCTGTAGATATTGTATTCTAGCTTTAGCAGATTTAGCTATTATAAGGTTGTTAATTTTTATTTTATTTTTGAGCGTTGTTATTTGCTGGTTACTGGAATTATTAGTGTCATTACTATTATGATTTCATTTGGTTTGAAGTGTCTTTATGTAGTTAGTTTCTTTTTAACCCCAAATCTAACCTCATCATGTAGTTCAATAGGTAATTTACTACTACTACTACTGCTACTACTACTACTACTACTACTACTACTACTACTACTACTACTACTGAAGGGGCAGGCGGGCCTCTTAGACGGTGACGCCGTCCCTCAAGCCAGGAGATTTGTTACGGTGAAGGAGATGCTTGCAGAAGGTGAAAGGGTTGGCGGCCATGGCCTATACTAGGAACAGTCCCAGCATTCGCCTTAGTGCAGGAGAATGGAGAACCATGGAAAACCATTCTCAGGACAGCCGACAGTTGGGGCCAGCCGTGAGGTCTAGCCCTGTCCCGTCTCCCAAATGCAGAGGCATAGAGCCACGGTTGAGCCGTGGCCAACCTTCCTCTGCTCAGTTTGCCAGTCAGAGTGCAGAGTTGTTGGACCACAGACCAGGCGTCCCCACTTATGGGCCAAGACCCACTCTGCATCTACCAACCGCAATTTATTTATCGCTGCTTCTGTTTCTACTAAAGTGGTTGCTAAATGGTCAAATGTATTGTTTCCGGGCCAATTGTGTTTGGGTCCTCTGTTCAGAATATTTAGTTCTTCCTCACTGAATTTGGTATTAGTTAATTTTTTTATTGGAGGATGAAATTGTTTGGAATTATCTGGTAGAGTCACTGCTGCATGATTCAACTTTGTTTGGTTCGTTGGTACTTGTTATATTATGGTGGGTTTGGTTATTGTAGTTGTTATGTGCCTGTTTGAGTTTATTTTCATATCTAAGGTGTGCTGTTTTTTGATAGTGATATCCTCAAGTTTTTAGGGCATTTGGATTAAGAAATTGTTCCAATACATGGTTGATACATATTGAGCAGCTTCTAAATGGGCCTCATATAATTTCAAATTCCAGAAGTTATTCTGTCTATATAAGAATTTTACTTTGTCTCAGAACCATATCATGTTAATAATAATAATAATAATAATAATAATAATAATAATAATAATAATAATAATAATAATAATAATAATAATAATAATAATAATAATAATGTTATTGGCTTTACGTCCTGCTAACTACTTTTACAGTTTTTGGAGATGCCGAGATGCCGGAATTTAGTCCCACAGGATTTCTTTTATGTGTCAGTAAAACTACCAACATGGGGCTGATGTATTTGAGCACCTTCAAATACCACCAGACTGAGCCAGGATCGAACATGCCAAGTTGAGGTCAGAAGGCCAGCGCCTCAACCATCTGAGCCACTAAGTCTGGTCAAATCATGTTAGTCTTTGCATTGAGTTAAACATGTCTGGTGTGTGTTTCTATGTTTTTTGTGAAAGCCTTTCAAAAATTTTAGAATAAAATTATGTGATATACATTTTTTCAAAAACTTTTTTATTTTTATTTATGATGGCCAATTTAGTTTTTAAGGTAGCTCTGTATATGCCTTCTAATGTGCCTGGTTAGTGTTAGGTTCATAATTAAGTTTTTACATACATCCAGTACATTCAAGCCAGACATACACAACTGACTTACAACCTTGGATTTCAACAACACTACATGTTCCATTCAACCAACTCACATAGTACTGAGAATGATGTTCCCTCCTAGTCATCAACCATTTTTTAGACTGAATCACTTGTCAACGCCTACATATGTATTTGCACTACATTTTGTATTTTTATCTTTTTAACATATAGAGAAGAGAAGAAGAAATAGAAGAAGAAATTCCACAGCCTGTTTCCAGACATTCGACCAGGTCAGGAATGGAATGAAAGAAGCCCCATCTAGCAGCGAGGTTTGGAATTGTGCCGGCTGCCGAAGCCTGTCACACTCCTCTGGGACAATAATTAGTGAATGACAGATGAAATGAAATTATATTGGAGAGTGTTTTTGGAATGAAATATGACAGAGAAAACCAGAGTACCTGGAGAAAAACCTGTCCTGCCTCCACTTTGTCCAGCACAAATCTCACATGCACATGGAGTGACTGGGATTTGAACTATGGAACCCAGCGGTGAGAGGACGGCGCGCTGCCGCCTGAGCCATGGAGGCTCTTTTTTAACATATAGATAACATAAATTATATGTTGACAACATCAAGCTCAACACCATAAGTGGCCTACAATGCAAGAGTTCAAGAGTGTACAGTACAAAACCACTTTAAATGTCACCATCATAAGCACAGACTCATGTTACCAAGTCCTAATGTAACTGACAAGATTTTAAGTGTATATGTTTAGAAACTTTTTTATACTTACCGAAAATATGGCTTACTGGGCGAGTTGGCTATGCGACTGTGAGCTTGCATCTGGGAGATAGTGAGTTCGAATCCCACTGTCGGCAGCCCTGAAGATGGTTTTCCATGGTTTCCCATTTTCACACCAGGCAAATGTTGGGGCTGTACCTTAATTAAGGCCATGGCCCCATACTGGGGCGAAACACTCGTAATTTTGACGATTGAGTTTCCTGAATTTAATTAGCTGTCTCAATCGAAAGCCATATTTTTGGTCATGGTAGCCCGGGAGGGCATATATAGCAAGTGGAGATGCAGTTCTCCCCTACTACTCGGCATTGCATTGTGCTTATCACCTCTATAGCTTGCAGTGGTGTTGTTACCGGTGTGCTAGCCGGCCAGTGTCTTGGGAAGGTGCGGTATCCAACTGATGAGCCCATGCCACACTGGGGGTGAAACATTGGTAATTTTGACAATTGAGTTTCCTGAATTTTATTTTAATGCTCAGTGTAATTAGTCTTTTTATGGATGACGATAGCCCCATGCTGGGCTAAAACTAGTACCATTATATAATATTGTGTACCAAATATAAATTGTATTGATTAGGAGGAACATTCACCAATCTTATTTTTTATGTATTTTGTGTCAATCTTATAAAAAAGAATATTTAAAATAGGATACTGGAAAGATCTGCCTTTACACATGATAAAATTAATTTTTGGATCCGTATTGAAAGTATTTGTATTAAATTAGGAAATTAGAGAATTAGGAAGACACTGAACAATATAAACATATGTGTCATTTAAGATCTGCCTCGCCAATACACTTTATGTTCAAAAGTCTTATTTATTCATTAAAAACATCGTACATGTTTAGAGAAAAACAAACATTCTCTTCCTCAGCAATAATCTGAACTTATTTCTTGCACAAAACAATGTTTTCGATATGAGTTTAAATGAAAAACTTACAGATGAAAATCCATTTTATAAACAAGCATTTAAGAAAGAACAATAAGATTTGAATATCTTGAACATATTTAACAAGTGAATCTTCTATATTCAGTGTATAATCATTGCTCTGGATTCAACCAAAAAAAAAAAAAAAAAAAAAAAAAATGGATCTTTCCAGCATCCTATTTTAAATAGATTATACAAGTCAATACAGGAATGAATAGCACCTATTATGGTCAAATTTATCAATAGTGACCACTCCAAGTCACCCAGCTATTATTCAGTAATTAATTAGAACAGTACTGTTTATTTTACAGCAAAACGCTTTTATCATTAAATCAATCAATCAATCAATGATTTGCAGTTTGGGCATTCACCTAGGTGGCAGATTTCCTACCAGTTGTTTACCTAGCTTTTCCTTAAACGTTTTCAAAGAACTTTGAAATTTATCAAACATTTCCCTTGATAATATATTCCAGTCCCTTACTTCTCATCCTATAAATGAATATTTGCCTTGATTTGTCCTCTTGAAATCTAACTTTATCTCCATATTATCTTTCCTACTTTTAAAAGCTACTAATGTCATTCCATGCCATCTCTCCGCTGACAGCTCGAAGCATACCACATAATACCAATAATATTTGGTCTGTTATTGGATATTATAAATTTTCCAGCTAACTCATTCCTGCTTTCAGTGCTTTACCCCAGTGTGCCAATTTGGGCTCATCAGGTGGTAACTAGCACACCTACCAAGACTCATGGTTAGTGCATACCATGGAGATATAACAAAACTAAAATGTTTTCATTCCTCCCATGAAGGGGGAGGTGGGCCTTTAGATGGTGACACTATCTCTCAAGCCAGGAGATTTGTTACGGTGACGGAGATGTTCAGAGAGGGTGAGGGGATTGGCAGCCATGGCCTATACAGGAACTGTCTTGGCATTCAGGTTAGTGCAGGAGAATGGAAAACAGCGGAAAACCATTCTCAGGACAGCTGACGCTTGGGGCCAGCCGCGAGGTCCAGCCCTGTCCCATCTCCTGAATTCAGAGGCGTAGAACCACTGTAGAGCCATGGCCACCCCTCCTCTGCTCGGTTGGCTGGTTGGAGTGCAGAGCTGTTGGACCACGGACCAACCGTGGCCACATATGGGCTGAGAACCACTCTGCATCTACCAGTGATGAAGGCCACTGCATAGGCTACTTAGAGTCACCGGCAGTGCCAATGCATTATGAGAGATTTTGTCTCTTTTTCAAAAACTGATGCTTGCTAGGCCATCAGATGTTGCAGAATGTTACAGAATATTTCAGGTTCCCTATGGGAATTGATTTCTGTAACATACCACATAGTCAAACATCTTGTCTCCTTACTCCCAAGTCTTCTCAGCATTAAGTTTGCAATATTTTCATAACATTACTCTTTTCATAATTTATAAGTTTCACTTCCGTGTTGACATTTGACTTATATGATAGGAATCAGTCGAGGGATGTTTTACCTTTCTACACTTGATATAACGTTTATCATTTATACCTTTAATAAATGAAGATTAGTTTTGATTCTCTTGGAATTATCATCAGTTTAAACAAATACATAAGTCAGAAAAGGTATCAGGACTAACACATTTTACATGGAATATGCCTTAAAAATTCACTTAAGTTAGTTAACATGAGTTGTATATCATAAAAACACATTGAAGTTTAAATGACTTCCTTAGCGTCCAGGTCACAATAATTGAGCATGTGTGCAAAATTTTAAGGAAAGTCTTAAAATATTGTGTAAAACTTGTGGTTGAGATAAAGTTCCTGTAGATGCTGTGAATGTATCCACAGATATAAAGATATATGTTAAAAATGTAAACACTTGATTTGGTTTATTTATTCGTAGTTGAACCATCAAATAGTTTAAAAACGTGTGTCAGAACTGACATGCAGACATGGGCAAGCAGTGCACCTCCAGCTTTCGTAGCAATAGGATTATGAGAGCAAGGAGTAAGAGAGTAAGTACTATCAAACCACTCTCCAATAGTTAAAGACCAAACACACATTAGCTCTCACAAATTTTTTCTTCTTTCTCCACAGACATTCACCTTTTTGTGACTACATGTTCCATACAACCAAGGCCCTACCATCATTATAACTTTTAACATCAACATTCAGCAGTGTCACTTTCAAATTACAGCAGCTACTATAAGCAACGAAGGATGTTCCTCCAACTCCTTGGCAACTCTCTACATAATTCATAAATAAGCAACAGCTGGGTACAACCTCCGACTGCCTTAACATCGGCGCTCTTACAAGATTTATTTATTTTTTTGCTAGATTTGTATGTAGATGAAAGAAACAGAGCAAAACAATTTGTTGTTGAATTCAAAAAGAAGTCGTGGGAAGATTTTGGTAATAACCTGGAAAGGCTAGGTCAAGCAGCAGGGAAACCTTTCTGGACAGTAATAAAGAATCTTAGGAAGGGAGGGAAAAGAAAATGAACAGTGTTTTGGGTAATTCAGGTGAACTCATAATAGATCCCAGGGAATCACTGGACAGGTGGAGGGAATATTTTGAACATCTTCTCAATGTAAAAGGAAATCATCCTGGTGGTGTTGCAAACCGCCAAGCTCATGGGGAGGAGGAAAAAGATGTTGGTGAAATTATGCTTGAGGAAGTGGAAAGGAGGGTAAATAAACTCCATTGTCATAAAGCAGTAGGAATAGATGAAATTAGACCTGAAATGGTGAAGTATAGTGGGAAGGAAGGGATAAAATGGCTTCATAGAGTAGTAAAATTAGCATGGAGTGTTGGTGAGGTACCTTCAGATTGGACAAAAGCAGTAATTGCACCTATCTATAAGCAAGGGAACAGGAAGGATTGCAACAACTATCAAAGTATCTCATTGATTAGTGTACCAAGCAAAGTATCCACTGGCATCTTGGAAGGGAGGGTGCGATCAGTCGTTGAGAGGAAGTTGGATGAAAACCAGTGTGGTTTCAGACCACAGAGAGGCTGTCAGGATCAGATTTTCAGTATGCGCCAGGTAATTGAAAAATGCTACGAGAGGAACAGGCAGTTGTGTTTGTGTTTCATAGATTTAGAGAAAGCATATGACAGGGTACTGAGGGAAAAGATGTTCGCTATACTGGGGAACTATGGAATTAAAGGTAGTTTATTAAAATCAATCAAAGGCATTTATGTTGACAATTGGGCTTCAGTGAGAATTGATGGTAGAACAAATTCTTGGTTCAGGGTACTTACAGGGATTAGACAAGGCTCTAATCTTTCACCTTTGCTGTTCGTAGTGTACATGGATCATCTGATGAAAGGTATAAAATGGCAGGGAGGGATTCAGTTAGGTGGAAATGTAGTAAGCAGTCTGGCCTATGCTGACGACTTGGTCTTAATGGCAAATTGTGCCGAAAGCCTGCAGTCTAATATCTTGGAACTTGAAAATAGGTGCAATGAGTATGGTATGAAAATGAGCCTCTCGAAGACTAAATTGATGTCAGTTGGTAAGAAATTCAACAGAATTGAATGTCAGATTGGTGATACAAAGCTAGAACAGGTCGATAATTTCAAGTATTTAGGTTGTGTGTTCTTCCAGGATAATAATATAGTAAGTGAGATTGAATCAAGGTGTCGCGTCGCCATAAGACCTATCTGTGTTGGAGTGACATAAAACAAGTAGCAAAAAAAAGATTTTTCACTACATTTTAAGTGTCCTTAACCTATTTGATAGTTCGACTATGAATGAATGAACCAAATCAAGCGTTTACATATATCTTTATATCTATGGTTACATCCACAGCATCTACAGGAACTTTATAAAACTCTCAAATACAAGATTTTACACAATATTTTAAAACTTTGCTTAAAATTGTGCATATGTGCTCAACTCATGCTGACTACTTAAAGTGAATTTTTAAGGTATATTCCATGTAAAATGTGTGTTAGTCCTGATACATTTCCTGATGTATGTATTTGTTTGAACTGATGATGATTCCAAGAGAATCAAAACTAATCTTCATTTATAAAAGGTACGATGAAAAAATAAAGTGTTGAATGGTGGAAAATCCCTCGATTGATTTCTATCACATTACTCCTTTGTCAGAAATCCTCCAGAATAAATCGTGCTGCTTTCTTTTGAATCTTTTCCAGTTCTTGTATCAAGTAGTCCCGGTGTGGGTTCCATACACTGGAACCATACTCTAATTGGGGTCTTCCGAGAGACTTATATGCCCTTTCCTTTACATCCCTAAATACCGTAAAGTGGGGTAACTTTGGCCATACAGGGTAACTTCGGCCACTGACGAATAGCAACACTTATTTTCTCCTAGCTCCTATATTGGAAAAGATGAACTACTTGCAACAACTAAAATGCTCATAAAACAGAATGCTCTTTCAACACTCAGTTGTCCAGATAACATTGTTGAGTCAATCGATTCTTTTTTTTTCTGGAGCCCCGACTATTGTCTTCTCTGGTAACAGCGGAAAACAAACTGTTCTCTAGCCCCAGCATTCGATTCTCCATTCCAGTGGTTTATGGGGTCAAAATGTAAGTTTGTCTGGTAACTGATCAACACAATTTGATGCATTTTATTCAAATAGGTTTTTCAGGGAATAGTTTTGTGATGAAAGCTGTCCTCTTCCGGGTTAATTTCGGCCATGACAAGAACGTACAGAAAAACATTACATGGCCATGGATATTGTAGTTACAATCCTGTTTACTTTAGAAGAGATTAATAAAGGCACAATAACAATAAATGGGGAAGTTTATCCCAACAGGGAGGGGAAAGACAGTTTCCATTTTCAATGATAAATAGACGGATATCAGTTGATATGGACGATACACATTTAAGAACTTGATGACGGCCCAGATATTTTCTAATTTAGAAGACAGTGTATTATGAGGACAGTCTTCAAGACTGCTTGTTTTCCGACCGCCTTTTCTCTCCATACAATTGGGCTTTATGATTTCCGTACCTTTTATTTATTATCTTTTGTACCATTACAAATATTTATGCAATGCAACATGTAATTTGTAATATCATACAATGCTTGTACACTTAGGCTAAATAAAATAGCTTCCTCTTTGAGGAAAAAGTTAATTTGATTACTACACATCTGTTTCACCATAAATCGTTTTAATTTGTTTGTGATTGTTGATACTGGGCATTTTGCAGGTTTTTTAAAAACATTCATGGTGGCCGAAGTAACACTACATCAAAGAAAACTTTGTTTCTTGAGTTATTTTTATGGCGGCCAAAGTTACCCCAAAACATGGGGTAACTCCGGCCACTCTTTCGATAATCATTATTCATTTGAATAACAATTAGAATTATGTTCATATTTAAAAATGAAGAACAAAACATGGCAGAATTTATATTATATTTTTCAGAAAATTAGAGGGAATATTTCACATTTTATTTTTAAAAATATACGAAAAAGTGGCCGAAGTTACCCCATTTTACAGTACTCTCATAACCATGTAAAGAGATCTGTAACATTTCTTAACAACCTCGTTAATATGATCCCAATGAGATTGTTCCTTATTAACACCTAGGTACTTATAGTGTTTTCCATGAGGTACTATCACTTCATCAACACAGTAATTAAAACTGAGAGGACTTTTCCTCTTGGTGAAATTTATAACTTGACCTTTTATCCCATTTACCATCATACCTTTGACCACTGTCTATCTAACAACATTGTCTAGGTCTCCCTGCAGTCGCTCATGGTCCTGAAACTCATTTACTATTCTATACAGTATAACATCATCCACAAATAGCCTTATCTGTGATTCCAGTTCTTTACTCATATCATATATATATTTAAGAAAACATACAGGTCCATTAATACTGGGATCCACTGTTAATCATTACAGGATGTTCTTAAATACATGGATTTTTAGTTTATTCTACAAAATAAAAATTAACATCTGAGAAAAAGCATCAACACAATTGTGCATGTCAGGACTTAATTCACTATTTACAAAAAAGAAAAATTACCTCAATGCATGTGAATATACATACGTACATGATCAAATGTTCTATTCTACAGTGGGGAATAATTTAAAACAAATCTTCGTTCAAACCTACTCTAATTCTCTATTCTATTTTATAGAATTTTAGTCACCCATTCAACCACTCTTTTGTCTAGTCCAGTAGCCCTCATTTTTGTCAGAAACCTCCCATGTTCTAATCTATCAAAAGTCTTAAATTTAGGATATGTTAACTGATTGTTCACACAAATTATATTGAAATCTCTCTAGACAATCCAAACAATTCCCTTGTGAGTTAGCCTGTAATAATGCCTGGTTTTAAACCTAGGGAGTGCGTAGTGAACTGTTTGGTTCAGACAGGTAATTTTATTTTTGAACAAGATTTATTAAATAATTACAAAACTACAGAGGTATTTTTTTCTGTGACTTTTTATTTGATTGATATAGTCTACACATTTCTTTCTATATGTATATGATGTTTCTGGGGTAATGGAACAGCTTGTAGGTAACTGTGCAGTAGGTACACTATTCAAAATCAATATTTGAACAACCTATAGAACTACATTATAGAGATAAGAAACGAACATTCTTATATTCAGAAATCAAGCTGACTGCAAAATGCTTAAGTCCAGGACAAAATAATAAAACCTTACCAAATATACTAGTTCAGTATGTTGGGTGGGAAAAGAAAATAGTTGAATTTAGTTGGACCACACAGTTGAATGGCATTAGAGGCTTCGTCTGGCTTTAAAGATGGACTGGGTGAGTAGCATATGAGCTGCCCGTGCGCGCAGTGGATCCAGTTGCTGTATCAGCCAAGATCACAACTGACAAGCTGGGATCCTGTGCTTTGGGGGAACTGTGAGTGAGTTATCAGTCTGAGCTAAACAGCTGCTGAAACTGCACATGTACAATAGTGTGCTAAGAAAGCTATTGTTAACAATGGGTCTTTCTCTTCCTTAATGAGTGTTTGTTTATGATTTGTATGTGCATACAGAATTAGCTCATTCTTAAAGGAGGCCCCTTGGGGGCTCTGAAATTTCGAGTGTGGGTTAGCGACCACAGGGCCCTTAGCTGAGTCCTGACATTGCTTCCACATACTTGTGCCAGGCTCCTCACTTTCATCTATCCTATCTGACCTCCTGTGGTCAACTCTTGTTCTTTTGCAACCCCGACGCTATTAGGTTGCCAAGAGCTAGGGAGTCTTTCATTTTCATGCCCTTTGTGGCTCTTGTCTTCCTTTGGCCGATACCTTAATTTTTTGAAATTTCAGATCCCTTCCATATTTTTTCCCTGATTAGTGTTATATAGAGGATGGTTGCCTAGTTGTACTTACTCTTAAAACAATAATCACCACCACCACTTAGCTCATTTCATCAGAAGACTGTTTTAAAAAGAATTCCCTGATAATTAAGCTCCAAGTTTCAAGTCAAGAACTAGCAAATGAAATGGTTTGTTCTGTTCTTTTCTAGCCATGATGTATTACCTACAGTAGATATCAAATTTTTATAAAAAGTAGTTTGTTTAATAAGGAATGAGAAATTAGAAAACCACACCTGGGCATCTGGAGTGGGACGTTGATGATGATGATGATGATGATGAAAAAATGGAACATTAGTGAGTTACGATTGCAAGTATACTGGAATGTTAGTTGGTAAGACAGGTACCAAGCCAATGCCCAGCACAATAGTTCAGCAGATAATAAAGAAACTGAAATAATATGAGTTGAGATAGAAGGTTAAAAACAGAATGTGAAAGTAGATGTGATTCTTATATTGGTTAAAAAATTTCAGAAAGTGGGGAAAATGTTCAAGAAGTGAAGATGATAATGTACAGTGCTGACAGAAATAGTTCTCAGTGTCATCTGCCTTTCAAGAACTGAACCAAGATACCAATAGCACACTAAATAATGTTACTGAGTATACATGGCCCACTTATTAATATGAACACTGCCTTCAAGAGGGGTACAGAAAATTTTATCCAGACACCTCATGTTAAAAAACATATTTTGGAGCACTTTGAAGAGAATCAAGGTACCAGGATAAGAAGATTAGCCTGAACATTGAGGTGGATATGAGGACCTCCCATGAATTCCCAGGAATTCTTTACCTATACAGTACTTTTCTTTTTTTTTCTGTCAAAACTATTCTGTTAGAAGACATGCTTTTTGCAGTAAAAATGTGTAGCCTATGTGGCAATGCATGATGGTACTCATCCTCATTTCAATATTTTTAGATATAGAAATCATCATCAGGTATCATAATACCTCAATGGAATCAATCATTAAAAGGTCGAATACTGGTGTTCTTTTTTGTCAGTGTACATATTGATAGTGCCTCATTCCTAAGGACAGATCAACAAAACTGAAAAGGAAAACAGATAGGCATAAGTTATAATTGATATAAATTATACACATTGATTGGAAGTTGCTTTCTGGTTATATAACTACAGAATTATTACAGTATCTAGAAATCAAATTTTTAAAAAGGTAGTTTGTTTAAAATAAGGAATAAGAAAATGGAGCATTAGTGAGTTACTATTACTAGTGTATTAAACTGTTTGTTGGTAAGACAGGCAGCAATACAATAGTGCAGGTTTATGCATCTAACAGTTCAGCAAATAATAAATGAATTGAAATAATATGAGCTAAGATAGAAGATTAAAAATAGCATGTGAAAGCAGATGTAAACTTATGATGTAGGAGTGGAATACAATATTGGGCTAAGGAAGAGAAGATAATATAAGGACTAGTACATAAACAAAAGAGGAAGTTGGCTTGCAGAATTCTGTACTGATCCTAAGTCGGCCCTTGCAAATACTTGGTTCAACTGCCAGGATGTTCACTGTTGAAGGATCAACTTCATTCTCAGTCTTTCAAAATCATTACAAGGAAATTATACTCTGCGACACTATCATCTAAGTTTGACATGCTTCACATGGTTTAATTATTCTTGTACTCATAAGCAGCATTGGTATTGGTGTTTAGAGATTTAGGAATTGAATACACACCAGTTTCAAGTCAAGAACAAGCAAACTAAATGGTTTGTTCTGCCATGATGTGTTACGTACTATTCAGTGCCATATTATGGCTTGCAGAAATACCATGTATAAGGGTCCTCTACACACTCATACTTATTCAGAAGCAAGTCTTTGCAAGCTAGTCATTTCTTACTAGAATGTTGATAAGGTAGGTAAAATATACACTATGTAGTCTAAAATCTCTGGACACCTCAAAGAACATGCTCTGTGTGACGTCCCGCTGTGCATCACAGTGTATCAACGTTAAAGGCATGTTTTCTGTCAGAATGAGTCAATGTAGAGAACAGAGTGAGTTTGAATGGGGCATGATCGTAGGGATCTACAAGTTCGGGCATTCCGTCAGAGATATTTCACGGGAGTTACATGTGTCCAGATCCAATGTTAGTGATGTTGCTGTGAAGTGGAAGTATCAAGGAAAGCACTGAATCCAATCATTGCTTCCATAGGCCTAAGAAATTAAGCGATCGGGGCCGCGAGCATTGGTTCTGGTCAATGGCAAAATGAACACATTTTAGACATCTACCACTCGACCCGTAACAATAGCAACTGCAAAAAGATCTTTCTCCACTCTCTATCACTTGAAACTGACTTACATAATAATTTTGCAACAAAAATTGATGTCATGGCTTAGCACTATTGTCAGTACATAGATAAATAAATATGAACCCAAATGAAGTATTGGACATTTTGGCTATAAAAATTATTCAAACTGGACCTTGTCTTATATTGAGCATTATTAATTTAGTTCTAACAAACAAAAGATTGTACTGTGTGATTTTCGAATAGATTTTTATGAGGAGGCATTGCCCATTTTTACTTTGCATTGTTTTCATAATTTTCAACATTTAAAAAAATAAATATGTGTCCATTTTGATTAATTTGAATTGCTTTATTTAGAACCTGAAAAAAACTTAAGTTTAGATTTTAATTTACAGCTGGCCTCTTGAGTGGTGTTTTTAAAAATAGGAATGATCACAACATGCAGATAAAGTTGGAATTCAAGAGGCCAAATTGGGGCAAATGTCTGATTATTGGAAGAGGACTTAGGGATTGGAATAATATACCAAGAGAGATGTCAATAAATTACCAGGCAAGTTGACTGTGTGGTTAGGGGCGCGCAGCTGTGAGCTCACATCTGGGAGATGGTGGGTTTGAACCCCACTGTCGGCAGTCCTGAAGATAGTTTTCCGTGGTTTCCCATTTTCACATCAGGCAAATGCTGGAGCTGTACCTTAATTAAGGCCACGGCCACTTCCTTCCCATTCGTAGGCCTTTTCTGTCCCATCGTCACCATAAGACCTATCTGTGTCGGTGCGACGTAAAGCAACTAACAAAAAAAAAAAAATCATCTTTGGGAGTGGAGCACCCTCTGGAAGAAAGACTAAGGTCTGATAGACTTAAATAGTTCAGGCATGTAAAGTGAATGCCAGGCACTCAAACACCACATGCAAACATGGAACAGAGAGTCAGTGGAAGGAGACTTGTTGGATGACCAAGGGAATGGTGGCTGCACCAACTGAAGATAGACACAAAGAGAAGAGGAGGGAACTGGAGAGTGATCATTGGCAGACAACACTAGCGAGATCTCACTCAACAGCACCCAGCAAGCTAGAAGTGTTACATTATGATGATGATGATGATGATGATGATAAATCCTTGGTCTATTTATCAGTGAGAAGGACGGTGATAAATAATACGAAGTGAGCTTTCTTAGAAAGAAAGAGTATCCAGATGGAAAATAGGTTCATAAAACCACAAACTGAAGGCAGGCCAGCAGAAGAATCCCTAGTACATACAGCATACCACAGTACCAACTGCCACAGAAACACACAATAGTGAATACGCCCCTCCTCCCTAAACACACATTATTGAATGAACGAAGAGACAGAAGGGTTACTTCTCCTTTGGTATTGATTTTGCCCACATAAGCATCAAATAAGCTACAGAAGTGTAGGCCTTCTGCCATTATTTTATTACTGAATAGGTCATAATCATCCACAGCCTGTCTCCAGTCATTCGATTAGGTTAGAAATGTAATGAATGAAGCTCCCAGTGGCGAGGATAGGAATTGTGTTGGCTGCCGAAGCCTGTCACACTCTTCTGGGGAAATGATTAATGACTGACAAATTAAATGATATTGGAGAGTGTTGCTGGAATGAAAGATGACAGAGAAAACTGGAGTACCTGGAGAAAAACCTGTCCCACCTCTGCTTTGTCCAGCACAAATTTCACATGGAGTGACCAGGATTTGAAGCAAGGAACCTAGTGGCGAGAGACCAGCACCCTGCCACCTGAACCATGAAGGCTCTTACTACTGAATATATCTAGTTTTTTTTTTTTTTTTTTTTTTTTTTTTTTGCTAGGGGCTTAACGTCGCACCGACACAGATAGGTCTTATGGCGACGATGGGATAGGAAAGGCCTAGGAGTTGGAAGGAAGCGGCCGTGGCCTTAATTAAGATACAGCCCCAGCATTTGCCTGGTGTGAAAATGGGAAACCACGGAAAACCATCTTCAGGGCTGCAGATAGTGGGACTCGAACCTACTATCTCCCGGATGCAAGCTCACAGCCGCGCGCCTCTACGCGCACGGCCAAATCGCCCGGTACTGAATATATCTAGCTATAATATAACATGCTTAAATTCATAAATATGTGTTTCAAATAGAGTATAAATATGCTACTGAATTCAACATCAACATTTCATTGTACCCCCATATAGGGGGTCTATAGTCCCTTATTTCAGTTGCCAACATGTTTTGGTGGGTAATATCCCATGTGTGTATGTGTGTGTAAAATTTTTATAATTCAAAATTTAAGATTTTTGTTGTTATTTCCATTTTATAATATTTTCTGTTTTGTTGTGTCCCTATCTACCCTACCCCTCAATGATTTCATGTACTGTATAGTAGCAAATGAGTCATAAACACTACACAAAGGTTGGTGTACCACATGGTGGTTAAAAGATTAAGATGCAATTTGTTATAAATAAATAGTAAAACTAGTATTATAATGCAACAAAAGTGAATTTCAAACAGATGGCTTTTAAAACCTCCCTGAAAAATTATTTTGTTTATGTCCAGGCATCTTTGAAATAAATTCCAGTGCTATTAACATAGAATTATATTTGATTTCATTTTACACATTATTGTTCTTACAGAGTGCTAAATAATCCTCGCAGTATCTGGGAATATGACACTGAAGATGTACTTAGGCCTAATTAGATTTAGTATTCTGCACTATATAGATATTTATATAAAAACCAATTTTGTGCTATCTGTGAAGCTCATTCTGTAATCACAGCCAAGTTGATGCATTGCTCTAACTGATTTAGCTACTTTAGCGCAGCGTAGATCTAGTTGGCCATGCTTTAACTCAATGGGCATGGCACTATCTGCTGGCAAAGTTGTGCAGCGTGGTGAGCGAACTGTCATCTGTTGGCAAAGCTTGTAAGTTACTATGGTTCGAGGCTACTCCAACCAGTTAAGGTTGTTAAGGCATTTACAGCCAGCTGTAGACGGAGTGTCTGCTTTCAAGTTGCTTATGATCACTCTTGGCTGCAGTATATAATTTATTGTAATTTTATTGTAATGGATATGTAATGTATATACACATCATACTATCACCCCATGAGTAGCATTAAGGAGTAAAGTAGGTGGAATAATTATTAAGAACTGCTTTATGCTGAGGTGTACTGCCCGACAAAGTTTTGTGTTTTTCTACCCTATCAATTTCTACCAGAGTTTTGAAAGCTCTCCCATCAGTAGCACTAATGAGATATAGTATCGGTGCATTCAAGTCCCTCTCAGTTTAACAATATCCTTGAGCCACTACTCCTAATCATCAATCAAGGAATCGATTTATCTAGGGTTGCCATATGCTTGGTGAGAAAACCAAGATGGAAGAGTATACGAGAAAGAGAGAGGGAGACAAAAAAGGTGTTAATAGATGGGATTATAGGATTTTGGAGCTGTTATACTATGTTATATTTTCCACCTACCTTCTGTGTTTGTAAAATCGAGGATCGAATTTGAGCACTTATGTATTCAGTCTACACGTAGTCTAGGATTCCTGTAGGAAGCACATCTGTGAAGAAGACCATACTGTCCATAACAGTAACTTAACTGAGCTATTTCTCATGGAAATAATTAGCACGACTGATGATTGAGATATCCCATGCCATTTGTATGGAGGACCAGCAACAGCAGCAGCAGCAGCATCATCATCACCAACGGCAAAAGACTACAAATATGTATGGTATGAGGCAGTCCATAGCTGATATGGAAGCTATAATATTGTACCCAATCATGATAGCAATTATGTAGCAAAATTTGTGTTTACAGGTTAAATTGTTTAGTCTTAAAAAGTCAACTGAAACAAAATAACCAATTCCCATACATTGAAAAGGTTTGTATATCTAATTATAACGGTCAGTGGTGAAGCGTGGGAATTATTTTGAGTAAGCTGAATGGAACACAAATATTCAGATAATAATAATAATAATAATAATAATAATAATAATAATAATAATAATAATAATAATAATAATAATAATAATAATAATAATAATAATAATAATAACAAAAAAATGTGGTTCGTGGTGTGGATTACTGTAGTTGTGTCCTAATTCGTGAACCATTGGTAATGGCTGAGTGGCCTAGTAAATGGTCCTGACAGTCGGAATACCACATCGTACGGACTGAGAGTGGGCATCTTGGACATATTCTGAGTTATGGTATTCCTTGTGCTCAGGCAGCTAGGACTATATAATCCACTGGTGGTCCCAAACTTGTTAGAGGGGAGGTCTACACTGGGACTATGTATAAATAAGGGCAGCGTCCTATTTCACAGAATTTTCACTGAGCATGCTCAGAATGTTTTAAGCAAGCCTCAGACCTATGAGAGTAACAAAATCCCACTTCCATTTGACAGGCAAGGAACTCCTTGGAAACAACTTGACAAACAAAATGGAATTTGATGGGGAACTATAAATATTAATTGGACTTAGGAAGAAAGGAAGTAGAACTGGCTGAGTCAGCAAAAGGGATGCATCTGTTAGGCAAGGTGTTCACTGGCATCTTGGAATGGAGGGTATGCAGATAAGGAGAGATAACAAGAAAGAGATAGAAAATTATAAAGTGCTTGACAGGTGTTTAAAAGGAAGGATAGAGTGTGCGGTAGAACACTTCATCGGAAATGCTATTGTACGCACATACAGATACTCCCATAAATATTCGGCCAGTCTGATTTTGACACACTTTTATTGGGTAATTATTCTTACAATATAATGATAATGTATAATACAACAAAACATGTAGGAAAACATAATACCATGTTCTAGAGACATTGTGATGCAAGTCAAACTCTTCTGACAGTCATTAGTACGCCATCTGTCCTACCTTAAATAAAAGCAATAATTCCAGTGCCGCCTCAAAAATATTCGGCCACTATACAAAAAGCAATATAAACTCGCACTATTCACAACTCTGTTACACATTCAGTACTTTGTAGGTCCACCTTGATGTTTTATGACCTCTTCCAGTCAATTCGGCATACTGGCGATAACTTTCTTGATATAATCAGGGCTTAATGCCACCCATTCTTGTTGCAGTCTCTTCTTCAAGTCTATGAGGGAACTTGGCAGCTGCAATATGCAGAGCTGCCTTCATTTGACTCCACACATTCTCGATGGGGTTCAGGTTGGGTGATTTGTGGTGGAGTTTGCAAAACCTTCGAGCAGTTGTACAGCAGCCACTCCCTGAGAAGATACCACTTTCTTTCCACACTCCTCTAAAACAGCTGCTGCCACTTTCGGAGCACTAACTTTCGGATTTCGTTTCACATTGCGAAGCACAAACCGCTCCTTTCATTCTGTCAGCCTTCTTGGTCTGCCTGTCTGGGGAACTGAATCGATTCTGTCTTCATTTTTCAATTGTGTGATTATATCTCCAACTATTATTCTACATGTTAAGCATTTGCAATATCTTTCTATGCGATTTACCTCAAGCATGATAGAAAATAATGAGCTGGCATTCTTTAAACGTGGTATTGTGTTGTCTTTTGCACCCTATTTAATACCGTCCGCAACACTGCAGCAAATGTTGTGTCTTGTGGCACCACACTATTGAACTGAACATTTTGGAACGCTATCTGCCCTGTGTCTGTCAATGAACACAACGGCAATCCCGGCTTTTCCAGGTGACCAAATATATTTGAGGCGTGTCATTTCACCCATGTGAGCAATGTCCTTGCTTTTACAGCATACTGTAAATCAATGCTCCGTGATTCCTCTTCGGCATTAGCAACCACATGTAGTTGCATTACTTAGACACATTTGGTTTCACATTCTGCTCATGGTTGCGTTATTGTCATCACTTTCTCGCGCATTTTATCAGTGGCCGAATGTTTATGGGAGTGACTGTAGTTTAATGAGCAAATGATGTGGTTAGATTTGGCAATTAGAGGAATTAGGACGACAATTGTCTCAGTGTATTAAACATGTGAGAGTGAAGATGAGGAGGAAGTTGACAAGTTTTATGAAGAATGACACCATACTCAGGATCAGCAGCAAGGATAGGATAGTGCTAATGGGCAATTTCAATGCGAAATTTGGAAATAGAACTGAAAGATACGAAAGGATTGGCAATCAATATCGGAAAGATGTAGAAGCCTATAGGAACAGGAAGTGTATGCTGGACTTCTATGCTAATATGGGATTAGAAGTTATGAATACATTCTTTAAGCATAAGGCTAGGGGTACCAGATCCATAATAGACTATATCTTGACCGACTTTGAATTCAGGAAATCTGTTAGGAATATGCAGGTTTTCCAGGGATTTTTCAATGATATGGACCATTATCTGATCTGTAGTGAACTAAGTATCTCTAGGCCTAGGATAGATAAAGTGAAATCTGTCTGCAGACAAATAAGTGTAGAAAATGAAAATTTCCAGGACGATGAAGTTAGAAGTACATGGATATGATTACCGGTAGTGAAAAGTTCCAAACAATGGACATTAAGCAGGTTCAGGATATAGGTGATGATGATGATGATGCTTGTTGTTTAAAGGGGCCTAACAGCGAAGGTCATCGGCCCCTCAGGATATAGGAAGGGAATGGTTGGAATACAGGGATGTTGTAGTAGAAACAGGAAGGGAATGCTTAGGAACAACTGTGTGTAGAGATGGGAAAAAGCAAACATCTTGGTGGAATTATGAAGTGAGAGCAGCTTGTAAACATAAAAAGAAGGCATATCAGAAATGGCTCCAAAAAAGGACTGGTGTACACAGGGAATTGTACTTAGATGAAAGAAACAGACCAAAACAAATAGTTGTTAAATCCAAGAAGTCTTGGAAAGATTTTTGGTAAAAAACTGAAAAGAGTAGGTCAAGCAGCAGGGAAACCTTTTTGGACAGTAATAAAGAACCTTAGAAAAAAAGGGAAAAAAAGAAATTGTTTTAGGTAAATCAGGTGAACTCATGATAGATCACAGGAAATCACTGGACAGGTGGGAGGAATATTTCAAAAAACT
This sequence comes from Anabrus simplex, assembly GCF_040414725.1. Classification (NCBI taxonomy): domain Eukaryota; kingdom Metazoa; phylum Arthropoda; class Insecta; order Orthoptera; family Tettigoniidae; genus Anabrus; species Anabrus simplex. The sequence goes on from NC_090265.1 coordinate 555,626,433, forward strand.
TCTCAACATAAAAGTAAATATTTCTGATGTCATGAACAACTGAGCTCATGGGGAGGAGGACAATGATGTTAGTGAAATTAAACTTAGTAAATAAATTCCATTGTTATAAAGCAGTAGGAATAGTTGTAATTAGACCTGAAATGGTGAAAAATAATGGGAAGGCAGGGATAAAATGGCTTCATAGAGTAAAAAGATTAATGTGAATTGTTAGTAAGAAACCTGCTGATTGGACAAAAGCAGTAATTGCACCTATCTATGTGTAAAGGAATGGGAAGGATTGCAACAACTATCAAGGCGTCACTCATCAGTATACCAGGCAAGGTGTTCACTGGCATCTTGAAAGGGAGGGTATGATCAGTGGTTGACAGTAAGTTGGATGAAAACCAATGTGATTTCAGACCACAGAGGGGCTGTCAGGATCAGATTTTCAATATGTGCCAGTAATTGAAAAATGCTACGAGAGGAATAGACAGTTATGTTCATGTTTTGTAGATCTAGAGAAGGCATATGACTGAGTTCTGAGGGAAAAGTTGTTCACCGTACTGGGGGACTATGGGATTAAGGATAGATTATTAAAATCAATCAAGGACATTTATGTTGACAATTGGGCTGCAGAGAGAATTGATGGTGAAATGAGTACTTGGTTCAAGGTACTTACAGGGGTTAGACAAGGCTTTCACCTTTGCTGTTCATAGTTTACATGGATCATCTGCTGAAAGGTATAAAGTGGAAGGAAGGGATTCAGTTAGGTGAAAATGTAGTAAGCAGTCTGGCCTATGCTGATGACTTGGTCTTAATGACAGCTGGTGCCGACGGCCTTCAGTCTAACATCTTGGAACTTGGAAACAGTTGCAATGAGTATGGTATGAAAATGAGCCTTTCCAAGACTAAATTGATATCAGTTGGTAAGAAATCCAGGTGAACTGAAAGTCCCATTGGGGAAACAAAGTTGGAACAGGTAGATAATTTCAAGTATTCAGGATGTGTGTTCTTCCAGAGTTGTAGTATAATAAGTTAGGTTGAATCAAGGTGCAGTAAAACTAATGCAGTGAGCTCACGGTTGTGATCAATAGTATTGTGTAAGAAGGAAGTCAGCTCCTGGATGAACTATCTTTATATCAGGCCATTTTCAAACAAACTTTGCTGTACAGGAGTGAAAGCTGGGTGGACTCTCATTGGTTACAAGTAACAGGCATGAATGTAGTGAGAATGATTGCTGGTACAAAGAGGTGGGAACAATGGCAGGAGGGTATTAAGAATGAGGATATAAAGAAAAAGTTAAGAATAAAATCGATGGATGAAGCTATACACATAACCTGGCTTCAGTGGTGGGGTCAAATGAGGTGAATTTAGGCAGATAGGTTACCTAGGAGAATAATTGACTCGTCTCCCGAATTTACCGCTACCCACCTTCCCATCTACAATCGCAAGTTTAATAATTGGACTACCTTCCGTACCACACTCTCCTCTGAAATTGACAATCCTAATGTGAAAAGCTCTGTCAAGATTAGCCCAGCGGGGTTAGAGTTGCAGAAACTTCCGCCGTGGGACCGAGCGTTGTCGAACGTAAGAAGCACCCCTCCACCCCCCCCCCGCCATCCATCTGAAATCTTTACTCAGATTAAGATTAAGAACATAGTATGCAGGTTGCGGCGCAAAACCAAGGGCCCGTACTTGGAACCGATGCAAGCGTATTATGATTAAAAACCACTAGCAAGAATTTTGGTGGTCTGTCTAGGCTAGCGAGTCTGAACGTGAATGATAACTCCCTCTGCAGGTTGGCTCGGAAATTTAATAGCAATATGTCTGGCATATTCACCCTCCATGGCAGGAACGGAATGACCAAAGTAGAGGAGCAGTGATAGTTCTAAATTCGCTGAGTCAGCACTTTTTTCTGCTGCGTCAGCACCCAAGGTTATTGACCCCGGCTATTGACCTTGTGACGTCATGACCACGTGCTCTTGTTTGTAAACAAAGCCACATGCTTTTATGACAGCTGTCAAGCTGACAGCTGCCATCTTTAAACAACAGGGCATCGCTAATCTCAGTGCTGCTATCTTTACGGCACTAAATCTCATGACTGCTACCTTATGCACATGGTGGTGGGCAATTTGAAAATTTCCACGTGCTTTCTGACAGCTGTCAAGGTGGCAGCTGCCATCCTTAAACAAGAGAGTATCGTGCTGCTACTTTATGCACATGGTAGCGGGCAATTTGAAATTCCATGTACTTTTTATGACAGCTGTCAATGTAACAGCTGCCATCTTTAAACAAGAGAGCATCGTGCTGCTACCTTATGCACATGGTAGCGGTAAATTTGAAATTCCACGTGCTTTTTTGACAGCTGTCAAGGTGACAGCTGCTATCTTTAAACAACAGACTATCGCTAACTTCAGTGCTGGCATCTTGACAGGGCTAAATCTTCATGGCTGCTACCTTATGCATGTAGTAGCGGGCAATTTAAAAAATTCCACGTGCCTTTTTGACATCTGTCAAGACAACAGCCGCTATCTTTAACCACATGCACTTGTTTTGAACATGACTTACTTGAGTGCTGCTATCTTGATGGAAGTAACCTTTATAGCGCGGAATTTAAATGGATCTTAACAGGACTTAGCTACGCCGCGGACAAGCAAGCTTCCCTTCTTAACCTACTATGATTTTAGTTATAAAGCAATCTGCTCTTGTCGACATATCACCATCTTATAGCAAGGTACCCTTTTGAACATACTTACCATCTTTTACCAAGCTGTCCTTCTCAACATACTATTATCTTAGAGAACTTTGTTTTTAGGTATACTTAAACCAAGCTGCTGTTTTCAACACTCTATGACTTTGTTAACATACTTACTATCTTAAACGAAGCTGCTGTTACCTACAACAGGTGTTTAGAACACTGATTGTTGTGTTCAGAACAATAAAACATGTTTACTGCTTAGCAGGGGATCCTTTTGTCCTAAGAAGGTCGATTCGAACAGAGAAAAAATAAATAAATATATATCGTCTACTGCAATGATAACAAGACTAGAATCGAACACTATAGTCGATGCCGTTACTTACAACAGGTGTTCAGAACACTGATTGTTGTATTCAGAACATGTTTACTGCTTAGCAGGGGATACTTTTGTACTAAGAAGATCGATTCAAACAGAGAGAAAAAAATTGCTTACTGCAACTCTTCTCAACATACTTACCGAGCTGGTATTCTCAACATACTATTATCTTAGAGAACCAAACCAAGCTGTTTTCTAAACATATATTTAATGCAAGCTACTCTTCTGAACACTCTAACACCTTCTTTCTTGACATACTTACGAAAGAAATTTAACAGCCTCTTCTTCTTCCTCTTTCTCATCCTCCTCCTCCTCCCTCCTACTCCTCGAGTGCAGACGTAGAATTTAAGCATATGATCCTAACCATATCTTGCAAACAAGAAGAGGGAGCGATAGCAGGAGGAGGAGAAGGTAATACACATGTGAACAAAGGAATACTAATCTAAAATAAAAGAATATGCCAATTCTACATTATTTATTAACATTGCATCTTGTATATACAAGTTTTTTTTTTCTGCATCTTGAATCACAATATAATTTGCTGTACTACAGCATTAGTAATTTCCCCTTCTTATTTGTACAACTTAATCATTCTCTGCATCTTGAATGATAATGTAATTTTTACAGTGTTGGTGTAACTCTCCCTTCTTAAATGATAATGTAATTCCCTTTCTTACAGATCATGTATGTACAGCAATGTTAATTATGCATCTTGTTGCTGACCCTCCATGGAACACTTGAATCACTATCCCATACACGTTTATCATCGAAAGGAAGCAATGAACATTTATTATTCTCGATCGTATATACATGACGTTTGCGTGATTTAATCCTTTTTTTACGTACAGAAAGCGGCATTTCTAGATGTGAATACATCGCGATAGTGTTGAACGTGTAAACGGCTAACGACGCCTGAACGTACGCCTTTTGCTTTCTTAACAGATTGTGGATTTTGTGTGTCATAGGCATACATTTTTGGTGCTAATTCAATAAACTCAGTCATGATATTCATGCCACATTCATCTTTCATTAGCCCTACGACTTTCTTGTTCTGTGGCCGAATGTTAAATGGATTACTAGGTGAAAAGGAAAAAGTGTCAAAGTACCGAGAATGGTTTCGCATCACATCGTAGACGTCTGCCTTCCGAATATGATAAATTAAACTTTATGTATCCATATACAAAAGTGTAAGATCAGAAAACTGTTGCTTTGCACATCTATAATGAAAATCATACATTTTTAATTTTGAAAAATCAAGTATAGCCATTCCGAAATAAATTGGCTTCGCATAGACGATCTCAGTTTTTCATTTCAACAGAAATAAGGTCACGATCAGTAACATGATAGGCTTTGAAATTTGGTTTTGAGATGTACTTGCGTGCCCCGTACCGGCCATCCCATTCATTAATTAAATGAATGTCGCTATGTTTGCGTTCATTTTCCGCCGCGAATGCCGCGTTCAAAAACAAACATGTCGACATCCGTAAGAAGATAAAGTAGAACACCAGTACACTTTAGCATCGCATCCCGTGACAGACCGGGTGTTGTGTAGTAATAGCAAGGGCCTAATCCGTATATAGATAAACACGTTATACATAACTTTTCAAACACATCACAGAGTAAAAGTGTATCTACCTTCAAATACAAGTCTGCATTTTCACCTAGTGTGTGTAGATGAAACGTTGACTACACCTGGCAGGCATGCAAATAGTCTTCATCTGAAATTGATGCCGTATGCTTATCGTATGACGATGAGCTGAGTGACGGTGTACTACATTCACTTAACACACTTGTAAATGCAGACTGAAGAGGTAATTTTGTTTCTTCTAATGTTTGAAAGCTCTCAATATAGTCATAGGACAGAATACCTTTCCTTATACAAAGTTTAAATTGCTCAGAATCTGGAAAATACTCTCGAATGTATTTCAAGTCGTCGCTTGAAAGCCCATTTGCAAGTGTATCAAGTGAAAAGTTTATAAATTTATAAGAATCTAGAAAGCGAATGCTAATATCTCCTACACGATAGCTGAATGGAATAAAGCGTTCATGATTCTGCGCAATCACGGTGAACTTTGTACAATTTAATTGTGCAAACTCACGAACAATGAAGTGACTGTCGTAGCCTGACAAGTAATGGAAAAAGCATGGAATGAATTTTGGAACAAGATATGAAAGATTACACGAATCATGTGCAGGTCCGCGATATTTTCCAGTAAAGTGGCAGTGATCTCTAACCTTAATCTGTGGGGAAATAATTGGCTGTTTACAGATATGACTGATCGGTTTCATCATGCAAAATCATCTCATCCAACGTCATTTGAATGGGCACTGATTGCGAAATAAGAGTATGAACGCGTTGTACTAACTCTTGTAATTTTTAACAGCCATGCCGTACAGTTTTCTCCTCGATACATCTTAAAAAAGGATAGAGATGCATCATACGAACAAACGACTTTGTAAGCTACTGAAAACGGAGCGTGCTTTTGCACGTAATCAACGTAGGATTCGCTCAAGTCTGGTTGACAACGATCAAAAGGTACAGTAAAACATTCAAAATCTGCATAAACAGTAAAGATAACAGGTTTCTGTCGATAATAATTCTCAAACTTCATTTCTGCATTTTCCTTGTTTGGCAGAACAAGTTTTACGGCTGGGTGTGTCGCACAATTATTTAAGTGTGTAGCTAACAAGCTTTTTGTTGTAAAGTACTGCAAACATATCTCACATATACATTTTTCCAACGTGCGATGAAAGTTGAGAACTTAACAAACGCGAAAGATTGGCTATAAGGCAGTAGTAGCTTGTGTTTTCATTGCAAACATACAAAAGATTAAGATGATGATGTTTCGGAGATGAAGCTGTGTAAAGTGGTCCTACAATACTGTCTCTGCTGACACCGTACACAGAAAAGGAAAAATTAGGTTTTTTAAACGTAGAAATGTTTGTTAAATCCATAGGCAAATAAACTCCTTCAAAATTTAATGACTGTTGCAACTGAATAAACATTTCCTTATACTGAAATGTTTTTGAATGATTACGTGTTGCTGGTTTCAATGGCATTGAGATACATCATAAGAAGCAATAGTCATCGTTATTCCGAATATTGATCTCTGCTTTCTCGTTTGCAATGGCTTGAGGAAGTTTAATGTATTGCCTACCTGAATTCAAAGGATCGAAATTACATACAGTAATTTGAAGATGCGAAATTTATTGCTCGCACCCTCTTCAAACTTTCGAAATTTAGCCAGCAGTTCGTCTGCGAAACCATTCCAAAATATTGTCCGAACATGAGAGTTTTGTCATTTTAGATGAAATGTCAAATATTTCATGGATTTCCTCATCTTTGAATAGAATGAAGGAACAAGCAATGCTGGCGTTTAGTTTAGCGCCGTATGCATAGTCAGCAAAGAAGTGACTTTTTTCTTCGAAAACATTATAGCAAGAGAGTGAGAAAGAATTTGGATCTAAAAAATTCAATCAATTTCGTATAATACCGCTTAGTATACGCGATGAAAAACATGTATATATAGTTTCCCAGGTCGTTGCCATAATTACACATCAACAAAACTAATGATACAAGATTTGTTCTCTATTCCACGGTATATAATACAACTAGATCGTTGATTTAGTTGTTCCAATTCTAAATCTGTTAGCACACTCAATCTATTGGGTAGAAATACTTGGAAGTCCTCACAGACACACAAAATTTTAGTTTCCGAAGCGAAATCAATTTAAATGACTCATTTAGGTGGAAGACTGGTGAGCAGCCTGTTTGAAGGAGCTGAAATATGACCTAGCTGGTTAATCCTCTCCATTTTTCTACAAAAATGCGAAATACTATTTTTAAAAATAAAAAAAAACAATTTATACATCAATTTGATAAAGAGATAGAAACACACCATAAGATGTGCGCGTTCAATGTAGATATACTGTATCTTGCGTAGACAGCAAACTGCGACTCGGATAAAGTAAACGGCAAATATCAATGACGACGATAATTCTCGTTGTTGCTAGAAAACAAAAAAATATTAATGTATGTCTGTATCTTGAAGGGTAGTTAACTCCTCAACAGCTCTGCTATCAGCTGTTATAGATAGCCTAGGCATCACTGAAGAGGCGTAGTAGGTAGGGTAGCTTTCCTCACCGAGCTAGAAGTTGTTACTGCTATGCCTATTAAAATGCATGGACTAAACAACCCTATAAGCATTAGTTTTTACATGATTTATAGCAGGCACTCAGCTCGAAGTTTATTCGAATCCACAACAACTCTACTATTAGCTGTTATAGATAGCCTAGGCAGCATTAAAGAGGCGTACAAAGTAAATGAGGAGTAAGGTAGTTTCCTGTTGCTTTCCTCACCGAGCTAAAAGTTGTAGTCTGCTAAAATGCAAGTACTAACCGACCCTATAAGCAACAGTTTTAGCCAGACACTAGCTGCATAGCTCAAAGGCTAGTTAAATCCTCAACAGCTCCGCTATCAGCTGTTATAGATAGCCCAGGCATCACTAAAGAGGCGTACAAAGTGAGGTAGTTTTTTCACCGAGCTAGAAATTGTAGCCTACTAAAATGTATGCATTGCACGATTTGTAGCAGACACTCAGCTCTAAGGTTAGTCGGATCCGTAACAGCTCTGCTATGAGCTGTTATAGATAGCCTAGGCATCACTGAAGAGGCGTACAAAGTAAATGAGGAGTAAAGTAGTTTCTCTCGTTGCTTTCCCCACCGTGTTAAAAGTTGTCGTCTGCTAAAATGCAAGCACTAACCGACCCTATAAGCAACAGTTTTAGCCAGACACTAGCTGCATAGCTCAAAGGCTAGTTAAATCCTCAACAGCTCCGCTATCAGCTTTTATAAGTAGCCTAGGCATTACTAAAGGGGCGTACAAAGTGAGGTAGTTTTTTCACAGAGCTAGAAATTGTAGCCTACTAAAATGTATGCATTGCACGATGTATAGCAGACACTCAGCTCGAAGGTTAGTCGGATCCTCAGCAGCTCCGCTATGAGCTATTATAGATAGCCTAAGCATCACCGAAGAGGCGTACAAAATAAATGAGGAGTAAAGTAGTTTCTTGCTGCTTTCCTCACCGAGTTGTAGTCTTCTGAAATGTATGCACTAACCGACCCTATAAAACAACAGTTTTACATCAGACACTAGCTACATAGCTCGAAAGCTGGTTAAATCCTCAACAGCTCCGCTATCATCTGTTATAAATAGCTTAGATATGAGTAAAGAGGCGTACTAAGTAATGTAATTTCTCGTTGCTGTCCTAACCGAGCTAGAAGTTGTAGTCTGCTAAAATGCATGCACCAAACAACCATATGAGCAACAGTTTTACACCAGGGACTGGCTGCATATTACTAGCATCGCTCATACGTTTGTCACTGAAAGCCAAGCATAAAACCGAGAGAGATCAATAAACTTACATTTTTAGCAGATAGTACTCGGATGTAGACGACAGATATCAATGACGATGATGATTTTCTAAAAAGAAAGAAAAATCGTAAATACACGAAAAATCAATAAGAATAATAACAATAATAATAATAATCAAAGAATTAAACTTACTTTTCTAGCAGATGGCACTAGAATAATGTAGACAGCAGATATTAATCACGATGATGATGATGATTTTCTAAAAAGAAAGATAAAGGAACCGTATGCATATATATACACGGTTAACTTCTTTATAGAATTTTTTTAAACAGCGTGCATACATACCTTAGTTCAAAGCAGCTTCGATCAAAAGTGAGAGAATACGGTAAATTGTATATACGTTTATACATACACGAATTAATGCAGTCAGCACTTAACACGCAATAAACTGCGACAACGTCTGGATTAATGCCGCGCGCCCGAACATCACACACAGAGTACTTCTCGTACTCTGTCTTATTGTCATGTGGACAGGAAATTTTTTTATGACAGCATGCTCGTTGCGTACAGTCGTAACAAAAGTTTACTCACTACATCATCCGACTTCTCTTGGAGGTACGAATCGAACTTGCCTCTACTTATTTGACCTTCTAAGGCTATAAGTTGGGTTAGTGACTACGAGGCTCCTGACCTGAGTCTAGGCTCAGACGAAAGCCCTATCTTACTGCAAAGAATTGTGCTGTTCTAGCGACGATTACAACCCGCAGCATTTACCTAGTGTAAAACTATAGGATTCGAACACACTGTCTTGTAGAACGCTTACCCTGTCCTTACCGAGAAAACGAACGGGGAGTATCTGTGTACCGCTGCTTAACCTGCAAATCTCGGTCTTTACTGAGAATCAAACATAAGCAACCGCTGCAGAGACGGTGAAGTGCCAGAATTTTTTCCTGCAAGTGTTCTTTTACACAAAGCTGACGTATTTAAATTACTATTGAACTTAGCTAAGATCGAACTTGTCAAGTCGAACCCGAAGTCTAACCGCTGCAGAGACGGCGAAGCGCCGGAATTCAGTCATGCAAGTGTTCTTTTACACGAAGCTGGCGTATTTAAAATACTACCGGACTGAGCTAGGATTGAACTTGCCAAGTTAAAACAGCAATGCCTCAACTGACTGAGCTACTTTGTCTGGCAGGTAGAGGCATGAGTTAGTATCAACTTCTGATAACCTGCGAAATTGACTATACAACCTATTGTATTCTATCCTTAACCTATGCGAAAGTATTCTACCTCAGTCAAACAGGCTGTTGATTTTATTAAGAATACAACCTACGTGTGTATTCTTTTGACGAGCATGTACTTTTTACTTTATCCTCCCGAGGTTGGCGAATAGCACTGACCGTTTACATTCCAACGCAGCTGTGCTCTGAAGGGTGAGCGCACTAGTTCAGCAGCTTACAAATTATACGTCTTGCCTAGAAGCTCTAAAATCGATTCCTAAAAAATATTTTGTTTATGCCTCTTATAGTCTACAATCTGTTTATCCTAGTTTCCTTTTTTAACACACGAAGTTCGTCTCCCAGCGAATTCGGAGGATTTTATGTAGTCTACGCCCTTCCGTAGCGCGCCTGCCTCTTAGCCGGAGGTCCCGAATTCGATTCCCAGCTATTTACGCTTGCTTCTTTTCCGGGGACTACGAAGCAACTGCTGAAGTGCCGCTGAGCAGGCCAAGGTGGTGGTGGTGGTGGTGATTATTGTTTTAAGAGGAAGTACAACTGGGCAACCATCCTCTATATAACACTAATCAGAGAGAAAAATGGAAGGGGCCCGACACTTCGAAAAATGAAGATATCGGCCAAAGGAAGACAAGGGCCACGAAGGGCGTGAAATGAAAGACTCCCTAGCCCTCGCAAACCTAATAGCGTCGGGGTCGGAAAAGAACAAGAGTTGACCAAGGAAGATCGGATAGCATAGGTGAAAGTGAGGAGCTTGGCACAAGTAAGTGGAAGCAATGCCAGGACTCAGCTAAGGGCCCCGTGGTCGCCAACCCACGCTCCAAAGTTCAGAGCCCCTGAGGCCCCTTTTAGTCGCCTCTTACGACAGGCAGGGGATACCGTGGGTGCTATTCTACCGCCCCCACCCACAGGGGGGGCAGGCCAAGGCCCTTTCAAAATGCTGTTGTGCCGTAGAGGATTATTTTTTCTTATTGTTAATGTCAGTCCCGGTGTTATACTACCGCCCCACCTACAGGGGGAGTTTGTATAAAATGTGCTGAACAACGTGCCATGCCCCCTTGTGGGTAGGGGCGGTCGAATAACACCTACGGTATCCCCTGCCTGACGTAAGAGGCGACTGAAAGGGACCCTAAGGGCTCTGAGCTGGAGAGCGTGAGTTGGCGACTGCAAAGCCCTTAACTGAGTCCTGGTATTTCTGTCACAACTTACTTGTGCCAGGCTCCTCACTTTCATCTAACCTCTCCGACCTCCCTTGGTCAGCTCTTCTTCCTTTCCGATCCAGACGGTATTACGTACAGAGGCCTAGGGATATGTACTGTATATATTAGACCGTGCTGTGATAGATGCATCTTCAAGCAACCTTCTTGATAGAGAAGTACACAAACACAGCACATCCCCCTGTGAGTAGAGACGGTAGAATAACGCCCACGGTAGACTTAATTACACGAGGTTAATAATTCTACTACTTTTCTCTACATATACGGGTCGCGAGCGCGAACAGTGTCACACATGTGGATTTAGTCCTGTAGAATCAAACTCGGCGCTTTCGAGTAAGAGGCATTAACAGACGTGTGTATATCACATAGTAGTTGAATAACAAACTTAGTGTGCCCTGCTTGTTGTATGAGCTTTTAGTTCCCAAGCTAGAATCAAAGATACGGTTTTACCGCCGGGTAGCCATCCTGATGACAAAGCAGAAGCGTGCAGGCCTCTTACTATTTAGTTCAAATCCCCAGCAGGCTATTCAGCTCAGCAGCGGTCGCTAGGCAGGCCACATCCTTTTTAAGTAGCGTAGGGTTTAGTAGTCGTAGATTTTTACGTAGACTTTAGAGTTAGTACAACGTCTACTCAAGAGCTATTTAACGGCTCCGGTCTAGAAAAAGATTTGTCGTGCGAAACCTTATAATCTACAGGTTTTTCAGCAAACCGCTGCAGAGACGCTAAAGTGCTGGAATTTAGTCCGGCAAGTGTTCTTTTATGCGAGGCTGGCATTTTTTAAATACTACCGGACTGAGCTGGGATCAAACTTGCCGAGTTAAGTAAAAACGCCAGTGCCTCAACCGATTGAGCTACTCAGTCCAGCAAGTAAAAAAATAATCTAGATTCGCACTGACAGCAGACTGTCAAAAAAGCATGTAGATTTTCAAATTGCCCGCTACTACGTGCATAAGGTACTAGCTATGAGGATTTAGCCCCGTCAAGATGCCAGCACGATGCTCTGTTATTTAAAGATGGTAGCTATTAAAAAAGGACGTGGAATTTCAAATTGCCCTCTACTATGTGCATAAGGTAGCAGCAGGCAGCCGTAGAATTTCAAATTTCACATGCCCACGTGCATAAGGTAGCAGCTATGAGGATTTAGCCCCGTCAAGATGCCAGCACTGAAGTTAGCGATACTCTGTTGTTTAAAATTAGCAGCTGTCACCTTGACAGCTGTCAGAAAAGCACGTGGCATTTCAAATTTCGCGCGCCTACGTGCATAAGGTAGCAGACATGAAGTTTTAGCCCCGTCAAATTGCCAGCACTGAAGTCAGCGATAGTCTGTTTTTTAAAGATGGCAGCTGTCACCTTGACAGCTGTCAAAAAAGCACGTGGAATTTCAAATTTCGCGCGTACGTGCATAAGGTAGCAGACATGAAGTTTTAGCCGCGTCAAGACGTCAGCACTGAAGTTAGCGATAGTCTGTTTTTAAAGGTGGCAGCTGTCACCATGACAGCTTTCAAAAAAGCACGTGGAAGTTTTCAAATTGCCCGCCACCATGTGCATAAGGTAGCAGCCATGAGGTTTAGTGCCGTAAAGATAGCAGCACTGAGGTTAGCGATGCTCTATTGTTTAAAGATGGCAGCTGTCAGCTTGATAGCTGTCAAAAAAGCACGTGGCTTTGCTTTCAAACAAGAGCACGAGGTCAATAGTCGAGGTCAATGACCTCGGGTGCTGTCTCAGCAGAAAAGGTACTGACTCAGCGAATTTGGAACTATCACTGCTCCTCTACTGACCAATTCAGACAAACAAGAACAACAACAACAAAAAGAAGTCCGACGCCCTGGCGGCCACGTCCAAGAGTGCGTGTACCCCCGAACGACCATAGAGTTAGTAAATAATACACTAGAGGTAGCACTGGCGCTGCAGCCGCGTGCGAAATTGAGTGAGCGCGCTGTTTGGCAAAAGCTGGATTGTTTGGCACTGCCACTACTGGAGCTTCCCAATAAATTGAAGATATACTTCTCTATATACTTCTCTGAAGAAAAATGCCTGTCTCCTGTGCAGCTTATGGCAAAGGCAGATGTTCCAACTCCTCCGATTTTAGCGGGAGACTCTCAATTTTTGGTCCTTCCTCCCTCTCTCCTTATCGCAGAAATTTATCTCCCGATTTTCAGGCAAGGTTTAGTCTTCCTGTATTTTTTTTAAAATCCCACGTTTTTCCTCGTTCTTTAAGCAGCTGGAGAAAGCTAATATTCAGTGGGCACTGGCAAGGCAGATGCAGTCATTGGGTGGTACCGGTATTCTTAAATATGACAGAATCTCTAACGTGATGCTTTATATTTTGTCATCTCCACATAGCAATGCAAACTGTGAGACTATTTTTAGCGTATTTACATGGACAGTAACACAGTTCTGATCAATGCTGTCCGAAAAATAATTCTCTAAAAAAAACTTTAACCTTAAAATCCGTTCAGCAGGGCCAGTGCTTTGAGCATAATTTTAGTTCAGACTCGAACTTACCAATTTGGGCTCAGAAACCCATCGTCCAAACCGGCGATGACAATATTTTGTCTAATGCCAATGCTTTTAGGCCTAAAAACTCCCTCATTCGCTTCGTACGAGAGGGGACATTTTCGGTCGTTGGGTAGAATTATACCGAAGTCCTGGTCATTTACACAAAATATAGCGAAATATACGTGCCCTCCTTCTAAACGTATGCTGTTAGAAACTTGAAGTGAACAGTTTTGTGTTACTTAACTCTTTTATCACGCATTTCTCCTGTAATGCTTTTTGGGCTTTCCCTTTCTACTAGAGAGAAGCTTCGAAAATATACTGTAGTATCTCAGAAAGTTTACATGTAAGAATTTTAAACCATATCTATATCCACACAGTTTCAAAAGTCCCCTATAATTTACATTGATGAGTACAGTGGAGTGAGTTTCTTGCCAAACAGTTGCGATTTCAACATCCTCCGCTCGCTACAGTGATTCTCTCGCAGACGGTGGCGCCGCTGCTACCTCTAGTGTATTATTTACTAACTCTATGCAAACGACGACTCTGCGACGAAGATTTCGTAGGATTTGTTGAAAACGAACTTCATGAGACTGACGAGACTAACCTCCTCCCCCCCCCCCCCCCCAACGCTTTAAATTCATTACGCTGCGCCGTGCCATTCAGAGGCTCAAGAAAAGGAAATCGCCTGGTCTCGACAATGTGTCAACGGCTTTTCTCAAAAAACTACCGAGAAAGCTCATGTCATGTCTGACTAAAGTTTCAAATGCAATTTTCCGGTTTGGTCACTTCCCGCCTGCTGGAAAATTGCTAAAGTAATCATGATCCCTAACCCTTTAAAAGACAAGACTTTCCCACAAAACTACCGCCCTATTTCCCTTCTCGGCATAATTTCCAAGCTTTTCGAGACCCTCTTCCTTACCCGACTGAACACAATTAGCCTATAAACGACCGCAACTTAATAAACGACGAATAGTCCGGATTTAGGCGAGACCATTCCAACAATCATCAGCTGATCCGCCTCACTGAGGAAATAACTAAGAATTACAATGATCAAAGACACGACATTGTGCGCGGCTTCGACATGGTGTTGCACCAAGGACTCGTTTTTAAGTTAAGGATTAGGCTCCCCCCACCTCTCCCACACGTAGTACAATTGCTGACGAGCTACCTAGCTGACAGGAAATTTCAGGTGCAGGTTGACACGGCACGGTTGGACCCGCGCCTATAGGGACGGGTGTCCCAGAGGGTAGTTTCATCCTACCGACGATTTTCAATCTTTATACGACTGACATGCCAAAACCAACGCATGCACAACTGTATTTATACGCGGCTGACATGGCGATATCCTCTGTCTCGTGGCAGGCATCTGAATTGAAAGATAACTTATAAGATGCGCTCTCCACTCTCAAACATTGGTTAGAAAAGTGAAGAGTTAAAATAAACGTTTCGAAAAGTAGCGCCACGCTCTTTACGAATCGATGGCCCCACCCGCCACCCCGACCCAAGGCCCATGATGTTTTCTGGCGATGTCATCAGGTTGACAAAGAAAACCAAGTATCTAGGTGTCACCCTAGTTCAGGGCCTCTTAAATGCCCAAAATCTCACACGTGCAAATTGAGGCGCAGAGTTCCTGTGCACAGTGCATCGGTCCCATTCGGCGCGGCTCGGACCAACTTTTCGTCTCTGGGCCACTCGGCTAAGCTCAGCTCAACTCGGCTCGGATTTTGAGCACTACGGAGCAAGTGAGGAAGAGGGAGACAGGCGGAGGGAGCGAGACAGGCGTGGGGAAAGAGGGAGACAGCGCTATTGCTCCAAATCGAGGAGTGGGGGTCTGCACTCTGGTCAACCAAGCGAAGTCGTCTTTTGCACCGTGCACAGAGCATGCACTCTGAGAGGCCCCTGCCCTAGTTAGAGGAGTAACGTTCAGTGATCATATTTCAGTGCAGGAAAATCTGCTCCTGCTGTATTTTCTCTCTGAGGTTGGAGGCGGTAGAATAACACCCACGGTTTCCCATGCCTGTCGTAAGAAGCGATTAAACGGGGGATCAGGGGCTCTTAACTCGGGAGCGTGGGTTGGCCTCCACGGTTCCCCCTAGCTGAGTTTGGTATCGCTTCCAATTACTTGTGCCAGGTTCCTCACTTTCATCTATCCTATCCGACCTCTCTTGGTCAACTCTTGTTCTTTTCCGACCCCGACGGGAGCATTCGAAACCTAGGAAATCTTTCATTTTCAGGCCCTTTGTGGCCTTTGTCTTTCTTTGGCCGATACCTTCATTTTCCGAAGTGTAGGACTCCTTCCATTTTCCCCTCTGATTAGTATTAATAGAAGGTAACGCTCCAGTTGTACTTTCTCTTAAAACAATGATCACCACCACCATCTCAGCCTGGAAGCGTGAGTTGGTAATCACGGCTCCCCTAGCTAAGTCTGACATTTCTTCCACTTCTTTCAGGCGCCTCATTTTCATTTTTCCTCTCTGGCCATTCTTGATTAACTCTTGTTTTATTGTGACACACACGGTATTTGGTTTGCGAGGCCTAGGAAGTCCGTCATTATTTTCACGCCCTTTATGGCCTTTCTTTTACCAATTCTTTCATTCTTCGAAGTGTAATAGCTCTTCCATTTTCCATCTGATTAGTGTTAACAGAGGATGGTTGCCCAGTTGTACTTCCTCTTAAAAACAATAATCATCACCACCACCTCATCGCCATGTATTTGTTACACAGAATCTTTTCTACCCTTATTCGCTATCAGTCGACCTAAATGAAACTGCGATTGATGTTTTAAAGAGAAATCCAACAAGTATTAATAATCAGTCTCTCTTAAAAGAGGTGTCCAATCCCACGAAAGATGATGATGATGATGATGATGATGATGATGAAAAAAGTGCAATGATAGGCGTGAAAACGGAAAACTGTCGAAGACCGTTGGAGTCAGAAGAGGACAAGACTTAACGAAGCGAGGTCAGATACAATGGATGAAAGAGATGAATCTGGCACAATGGAAGCAACGTTTGTCATCGGAGGTTCCGTGGTTGCCATTTCACGGTCACAACTTTTCTGTTTTTATTGAACAAGGCTGTGATGATATAGTCTAGTATGAAATTGTATATGGAGATGATGATAATAATAATAATAATAATAATAATAATAATAATAATAATAATAATAATAATAATAACATTCGTTTAACGTCCGTGGAACTGTGGTGGTGGTGGTGATGATGATTATTGTTTTAAGAAGAAGTGCAATTGGTCAACTGTCCTCTATTAACGCTAATCAGAAGGACAATGGAAGAGATCCGATACTTCGAAAAATGAAGGTATCGGCAAGAGAAAGGGAAGGGCCACAAAAGGCGTGGACATGAAAGACTCCCTAGCCGTCGTAAACCTAATACCGTCGGGGTCGGAAAAGAAGAAGAGTTGACCGAGGACGGTCGGACAGGAAAGATAAAGGCGAGGAGCCTGACACAAGTAAGTGGAAACAATTCGAGACTCAGGTAGGGGAACCGTGGTCTCCGATCCACGCTCCCAAGTTGATAGCCCCTGATCCCCTTTTAGTTGCCTCCTACGACAGGCAGGGGATACCCTGGATGTTATTCTACTGGCCCCACCCACAGGGGTCGTCCCTGGAACTACTAATGATCATTATATGTATCTGTCACCATTTCTTGATGGATGCAGTATTTTTGTATCAATGTCTTGGCACAGGCCAGAACAAAGAGTAGTTTCCATCTCATCCATGGCTGTGGCACTATGGACGCTGCTGGGGTACGGGTGGTGCTGAATAATGACATTCAGAGCATAACCAGTGTGTCTGAGTGTTATGAAAGGTGTTGCTCATAGGATCAGTCGTGCTGCAATAGCGCCTTCTGGTCCAGTGAGGAAAGCAATGGCAAACTACCTCATTCCTTATCTTGCCTAGTACGCCACATTT
Organism: Anabrus simplex; assembly: GCF_040414725.1. Taxonomy (NCBI): domain Eukaryota; kingdom Metazoa; phylum Arthropoda; class Insecta; order Orthoptera; family Tettigoniidae; genus Anabrus; species Anabrus simplex. The sequence goes on from NC_090265.1 coordinate 555,643,745, forward strand.
GGGCTCTGCCATTGGTTTTTGCGGTTTCCCTATAACTGCATAGCCTTTGGTGGTGCTGTTTGAGGATTTAACCAGTCTCTGGGCTGATGACCTAACAGACAGACATATGTACATGAAGGAAGCCTCCGTGGCTCAGGCGGCAGCGCGGCGGCCTCTCATCACTGGGTTCCGTGGTTCAAATTCCGGTCACTCCATGTGAGATTTGTGCTGGACAAAGCTGAGGCGGGACAGTTTTTTTCCGGGTACTCCGGTTTACCCTGTCATATTTCATTCCAGCAACATTCTCCAATATCACTTCATTTCATCTGTCATTCATTAATCATTGTCCCAGAGGAGTTGCTACAGGCTTCGGCAGCCGGCAATATTTCTATTCTCGCCGCTAGATGGGGGCTTCATTCATTCCATTCCTGACCCGGTTGAATGACTGAATATATATGACGGTCTTTTTCCCTGTAATTAACCTGGTACTCATTTCTGTTGAAGGCTGAATGAATCCCCGGACAAGAAGTCAGTCTCACTTAAATCTCTCGCCTTCCCAGAATGAGAGTCGAATTATCGACCTTCTTGGTGAAACGAGGAAGCCTTATCCGCCTCGATTAGAAAGCCCTCTGTATTTGATGTTGTTAGATACGTAATATGAAAGAAATGTTATACTGTTCATTTCTCCATTAAAATGAAATCGAAGCTTACTGCTGGGACGCTTTTGCGAATTTATTTGAATGGTATACTGCTGAAAAATTACTGAAATCTGGGGTGATTAGTGGTCATTTCAGTTGCTGAATAAAGTACATTCCGAGTATTCTTCTCATATGGCAACCCTAGATAACTATTCATCATCGAATACTGTATCTATGTGTATTCAACTGGCTGGCTGTTTGGTGTACCCAGAACCTAACCGTAAGGTCAAACAATATTGTAAAAACAAATTTATAATAAACAACACTTCGTGCAGCATCGGGTACAACCATATTTCAGGTAGGCTGTGGAGTATTCTGAATTGGAGTTGTAAGATAAAATTGTAGGTTGATTGATTGCATGAATAATAGCATCGATTATTTAAAGTAAATTTTCTTTATGTATAATCATATATGAAATTACGTTGATTTTCATATGCTAGTTGTGACCATGACAGAATGAAGTAACGTTGCTTTACATTATTTGGTATTGTTGTTCTGTGTAACTTTGTTTCTCTGATAGGCTTGCTAGAGTATAGAAATATTGCCAATTGTCATCGTATGTTAATGAAACATTTTTTCCAACGACGTATATAGCTGTATTGCCTGAATTTTGTATTAATCAAGTATTATGGAATGATATTGTTCTCGCACTTTCAGTGTTAACGTGTTGGCTTTATGAATGATTGATAGGGTATCGTATAAGAAGGGAACAAAATGTCTCCCACCCACCTCACCCCTATTCGAGTTCAGCATCTCGCCATATTCTTGAAACCGTTTCCAAACAAGACTACGGTCTAGATATTTTAATAATAACTAGCATGTACCCACAGCATCGCCCGCGTTTATTAATTCAACCGTTAGATGTTTTTAAACCATGTATTTAAAACAAAAATGAAATACAGTATATGTATGTTTATTAACACATATAGTTTTTGTATAAATTACATGAATTACATTATGTTCAATTATATTGTTACTTTCAATGCCTAAGATACCAGATTGGTGGATCGTTCAAATAATATTAAAAGACCGTATTGCATAAAAATAAACTCATATTTCGTTGTAGAGTTTTTGGATAAATTATATTAAGTGTCCTTTCATTTGGAGCTGAAATGTGTATTGTGTTTGCCTTTCCAACTCTTGAACAAGTCACGTTACAGTTGACCATGGGAGAAGCACCGTTTCCGAAGATTGATGCTACAATTTTAAGCGATTGTCCTTATGCTTTGTTAATACATACATACCGGCATAGTGAAACTCAAAGAAGCGGGGAACTGCAGAGTCTAAATTGAAACGATTGAAACAGCATATCCGAAGTGATGATTTGAATCTCAGCAATGAATACTACATCGCCCGCGGTATGTCCATTCATGATGGTGTCTTCAATAATATTCGGCATCACTTCCTTGATTGAGAGTCGTATTCCATTGCAGGGGGAAAGAGGATTCACATTCCTGAAAAGGATAATCGGTGCCACAATCTTCAGCTTCAAGATTTTCGAGGGTATTCCACGTGACTTCAAGTTGTTCAAAAGTTCTGTCGTGTAATTGACAGCCTCATCTGTATTATCCCCCTGTGGGTGGGGGCGGTAGAATAACACCCACGGTATCCCCTGCCTGTCGTAAGAGGCGACTAAAAGGGGCCCCAGGGGCTCTGAACTTTGGAGCGTGGATTGGCGACCACGGGGCCCATAGCTGAGTCCTGGCATTGCTTCCACATACTTGTGCCAGGCTCCTCACTTTCATCTATCCTATCCGACCTCCCTTGGTCAACTCTTGTTCTTTTCCGACCCCGACGCTATTAGGTTTGCGAGGGCTAGGGAGTCTTACATTTTCACGCCCTTCGTGGCCCTTGTCTTCCTTTGGCCGATATCTTCATTTTTCGAAGTGTCGGATCCCTTCTATTTTTCCCTCTGATTAGTGTTATATAGAGGATGGTTGCCTAGATGTACTTCCTCTTAAAACAATAATCACCACCACCACTCACTCATCTGTATTACATGTCGCGTCGATAGACTTGTACATTTGCAGAACACCGAGCTAGTCTTGTAAAAGTTGCTTGTTGATTACGTTCACAGCTTCATTTATCGGACCAAGAATTGCTTTTTGACACAGCCATGCGTCAACATTTTAATTGAATGGAATTAATATCGGGTTGATTTTGAGCTTAACCTATAAAATAAATAATTGAAACAATAAAAAGTAGTAAAATAATTAATGAAGGCATGTCTTGACCTGTAAAATGATTCATCTAAGAATACGCCTTTGTTAACAATTTCAAATCTCTGCTTGTGATAGATTTGGCTGGGCATCGTACACGTACACACGTACACGTACACGCGTACACGTACACACGTACACGTACACGTACACGCGTACACGTACACACACACACGTACACGTACCTAATAAATATGGCTCCTATAGTGTCGCGGACCGAAAATGGCTTTCTACGCCATGGACTTAAAATGGCTCTTTGACTTGTATTGCCTGCCTTATGTACGTCGCCTAGCGACAGTGAATCTACGTGGTACAAACCGCACGTTTTAACTCCTTCTGGTTTAAGAGGTGGTGGTGGTGATTATTGTTTTAAGAGGAAGTACAAGTAGGCAATCCACCATCCTCTATAATATAACACTAATCAGAGAGAAAGAACGGAAGGGGCCGACACTTTGAAAAATGAAGGCATCGGCCAAAGGAAGACAAGGGCCACGAAGGGCGTGAAAATGAAAGACTCCCTGGCCCTCCATACGTAATACCGCCGGGGTCGAAACGAACAAGAGTTGACCAAGAGAGGTCGGATAGGATAGATGAAAGTGAGGAGCCTGGCACAAGTGGAAGCAATGCCAGGACTCAGCTGAGGGCCCAGTGGTCGCCAACCCACGCTCCAAAGTTGAGAGCCCCTGGGCCCCGTTTAGTCGCCTCTTACGACGGGCAGGGGATACCGTGGGTGTTATTCTACTGCCCCCACCCACAGGGGGGTCTGGTTTAAGAACTTGAGTTTTGTGAAACATACACGTTAGCGTTTTATATAATAATAATAATAATAATAATAATAATAATAATAATAATAATAATAATAATAATAATAATAATAATAATAACTCAGCGCATTTGATCGCAACTGAATTGCCGTTGCCAGACGCATGAGCCATTTCAAGTCTGAAGTTGTGCAGACACTGGGCTTTCCACGGACCGCTGTGTCAAGATGTACCGTGAGTACGTGGATTCGGGCCAAACCATCGCCGAGGTGTACGCTGTGTTGATGGCAAGCGTCTATCTCAGAATGTAAGAGCGGATAGACGGCATATCGCTCGCGAATTAAATGCTGGACCATAGACTTAGTAAATAATACACAAGAGGTAGCACTGGCGCTGCATTTGCGTGCGAAGTTGAACGAGCGCGCTGTTTGCCAAAAGATAGATTGTTTGGCACTGTCAATACTGGAGTTTCTCGATAAATTGAAGTCTTATATTAAGGAAAATGCCAGTCTCCTGGACAGCTTATAACTGCACAGGGAGGTTCATAAAGGGCAATGGCGTATCATTTCACAGGTATGTTCATTTGAAAATTATTTTCGTGCGAATAAAGTAATAATCTGTGCGACACTTATCGTCATGTGGATTGGTCTACTTACGCTGACTTCGTGGTTTCTTTCCCTCTCGGCGTGAATCAGATTCTTTGGACTTTACCACGAAGACTGAAATTAATGTTTTAGGAAATATAAGGGAAGACATTTTTTCATTCACTGAATGGCCATGTCTTTGAAAGCAAATATCCAGAAAATCCAATGAAAGAATATAAGTTACGAATATGGGCCTATGTATGCATCGTGTTGGCAGATCATACATGCATGATCCCAATGTGAGAAGTAGGTTAACAAAGATAATTTTGTTTCGTAACCAATAGGTTGATACACTGTTACTCTTCATTATGATCAGAAAGTAATGTTGATTTCTCAACATATTTCTTACAGTGCTGATTATATTGACGGGTAGGCCTATACCTGGCTCCTCATGGCCATGATTACTCAGTGTTTAGAGGGTAACCGGATCTATTTCTTTACCTTTCTTGTAATGACAGTGATGTGCATGATACCGAGCGAGTGGTTGCGGGTTTTGGGTCGCGTAGCCATGAACTTGCATGTGGGAGGTAGTGGGTTCGAACTCCCCTACCGTTAGCCCTGAGGATGCATTTTCCGTAGTTTCCCATTTTTACACCAGGAAAATGCTGGGGATGCACCTTAATTAAGGCCACGACCCCTTCCTGCCCTTACCTATCGCATCGTCTCCATAAGACCTATCTGTGTCGGTGCGACGTAAAGCAAATTTTAAACAAACAAAATAACAATGTAATTTTTTTCAATTCTCTTCAGTCATATCATTTACCACTCTCACTTTCCATTGAAGGAAGTCATTTTACAACTTAAAATCTTAAAGAAAATCAAACATTTCACGAAAAGCTAAATAAAAAACTCCATAATAGATTGAAACCACAACCGAGTGCCATATTTCCATTTGTAATCACGTTTAGAAAACAGTGGTGATAATAATAATAATAATAATAATAATAATAATAATAATAATAATAATAATAATAATATAATGTTATTGGCGTTACGTCCCACTAATTACTTTTACGGTTTTCGGAGACGCCGAGGTGCAGATATTTTTGTCCCACGGGAGTTCCTTTACATACCGGAAAATTTCCGATACGAGCCTGACATATTTGAGCACCAAATATCACCGGACTGAGCTAGGATCGAACCTGCCAACTTGGGTTCAGAAAGCAGCGCCTTAACCGGCGGTGACAATATTTTATCTACTTTGCTCCAAAATCTCGCCAATGCTTTTAGGCCTAAAAACTCACTTATTCGGTTCGTACGAGAGAATGTTTTCGGTCGTTGAGCTGAATTATGCCGAAGTCCTGTCCATTTATTACATTTACACAAAATATAGCGAAATATACATATGCGTATCCTAAAAGTGTGCTGTTAGAAGACTTAACATGAACAATAAATTAATTTTGTTTACTTAACTGCAATGGACATCGTCCTCTCTTATCAAGCATTTTTCCTGTATTCGTTTTGGGCTTACTTTCTACTGGCTAGAAACGTCGCAAATATACTGCAGTCTCTGAGAATGTTTACATGTCAGAATTTTAAACCATATCAATATCCACACAGTTTTAAAATTCCCCTTTTTACATTGAAGAGCACAGCGGAGCGAGCTTTTTACCAGACAGCTGAGATTTCAACATGCTCCGCTGACTACAATGATTCTCTCGCAGACGGTGGCGCCGCTGTTATCTCTAGTGTATTATTTACTAACTCTATGTGCTGGACCACGGCCGACTTGATGCGTCGCTCTAGCGCAGCGAGGGATCCAGTCGGCCGTGGCTGGACAACAGTGAAGGGAGAGCAACCATACCATCCACAATCATCTCTTCGCAGTGTGTTTGTGACTGGGCGACACGACAAGAGTCCATACATTTCCAGAAGAAGATCTCTTCGCAGTGGAGTACAGAAGCAATAGGCCTACTAGCGTACATCTGTTCACCGCACATCACCAGGCACAAAGACCGACATGGGCAAAAGAACAGAGCCTTGTACTTTCGAAGCATGAATAAAGGTCGGCTGGACAGACGAGTCGAATTACCAGTTGGTACACGCCGATGTCAGGGCACGAGTGCACCGCCAAGTGGGCAAGACAGTGGATCTTTCTTGCTAGCAGGGTACAGTTCTGGTTGGTGGCGTTGGTGTCCTTGTGCGTGAATTGTTCACGTAGGACAAAATGGGACACCTGGTATATCCGCCAATGTCCATTGCCGGCAAACGATGTAGGAAAATGCTGTCAGCTTATGTCAACCCATTTGTTTGTCTCCAATATCCTGCAATAGCCACGTGCCTACAGTGAGTCAATGCACCAGCCCCTCGCTCCCGAATCGTTACCGATTGGTTCGATGAGCACTCCACGAACATGAGAATGCTTGCATGGCCATCAAGATCATCCAACCTCTATCCTATTAAGCACATCTGGGATGCTGTCGAAAGCGATGTGCGGTCCCTGGACCCTGCTCAGTCCACTACGTGCTTTATGGAAGGCGGTGCAGCGATCATGGATCAGTGTGGTATCATCCCGAATGTTTTCGAGGATTACGTGAAGCCTGTGGCGAGAATGCATTACCGTATAGGACGGTTGCACCATGGGTCATGGCGTTTCGTGCGGTCGGAATAAAACTGCGGATTTGCACCGCACAGGTCAGCTGTCCATTCCTCAAGATCAGATTCAGTGGTCTCGTTTCCGTACACCATCAATGGACTGTCCGGAAATTATCCGTAGAGGTTGGTCTCAGGCATCAAACGGTGTAGCACATACTGACGAAAAATGAGAGAAAATTGCGTCTCGTTGGGTTCCACATCAACTCACCGACATACAGAAATAGTCGCAAACAATGCCAAGCTCTTATTGCAACGATGCATTGGGAAGTCGTGGAACACCTCCGTACTCACCAGACATGGGTCCTTGTGACTTCGACCTGTTTCCGAAGTTGAAGGAATCCCTCTGAGGTCACTGATTTCCTGACGTGGCATCTGTACTCCGCGCAGTAGGGCGCTCCGTCGCTGTCATCAACAGAGCTCGCCTTGCGAACGGTCTCCAACGGCTTCCCGACATTTGACCAAAGGTAATAGACTTTGCGGGTGACTACATTGAAGGACTGTAATGCAGTTGTACTTGTTAGTTCATTAAATATTGCGTTCTACCAATGTTGTCATTACTTTATTACAGCTTTCGTATAACGGAGGTCAGATAATGGGGGCTGACAGGACTTCGTAAGGCTAAATGAATATTTCCCAGTTGTACTCCCTCTTAAAACAACACTCATCTCCACCACCTTCATAAGCCTAGTGTAGTAAATCCCCAGTAGTTGCTATCGGGCGTGTTGACCGTGCGGTTAGGGGCGCGCAGCTGTGAGCTTGCATCCGGGAGATAGTGGGTTCGAACCCCACTGTCGGCAACCCTGAAGATGGTTTTCCGTGGTTTCCCATTTTCACACCAGACAAATGCTGGAGATGTACCCTAATGAAGGCCGCCTCCTTCCCACTCTTAGGCCTTTCCTACCCCATCGTCGCGATAAGGCCTATCTGTGTCGGTGCGACGTAAAACGAATAACAAAACAAGTTTCAGAGCACAGTAATTTTTCGTACCAGGAAGCTAAAGAGTTCTCATGGTATGGTTCTTTCCTGTTGAAATACGTTTTAGAGTGTTTTACACTAAATGTGAAACATTTCTAATAGGATGAAGTAGAAACTTAATATATATGTACCATTTCAGATGGTTTCGGTGTTATTAAACAAAAGTCTAAAACTTTATTCGACACTGTAGTCATTTAGAATACAAGCTGGAACAGTAGATAAATATATACTTTAGATCTACGCTAGAGTTCCAAAAGCGTTGCGTAATTGACCATACAAGAGGAGAATGTTGTACTCTATACTTGGCTTTCTGTAAGCAGCCACTTACGGTTAAAACTAGTGACACATTTATGATTTTAATTATATTTTAATCATCCTTCTGTGGACGGTCAAAAGCTGTGCAACTTTTTAATTTGAGTTGTTTAAAGCCTGGAGAAGAGATTTAATTAAAAATCAATATTCATACAATTATAACAACGTCCGCGCGGATTGCTTGAAGCCAAAGTCTTGAATTTTGGACAGTCGTGACTTTAGGTGACCGTAATAGTGTTTTAAAAGAGGTATATGCAGACACGTTAGTCCTGATAGTGCAAGCACAATATCAATGTGAACATTCCAGACAATTTATAATACATATCGTATATAGACGTTTTCTCTATTTGTGGATAAAATTTAGAATGCATTCTTCAGGCTGAATTTAGAAATAATATGTTTCAGAATACGTATTAAGTGTTGAATTTGGGCAGCGCTGCTTGCCGTGCCCCATCGTCCTACCTCGCTTCCTTGTTATGCGAGTTGTCCAGGCCATGCCACTCCAGATGTCGCCGATCTCCATTTGTAATCAGTGATCAGTGGTTGGAAAACGGCTACAAGTTTGGATGGCGTGGGTAGACATTATATATTGTGAAGATAAAACGCCAGTATAGTGCCTCTTGTAATATATTAATCACAGGCACTATGCATTCATTTAGGGAGAGAAAGAAATAAACTGTGCCACAAAATTCTCGTTTAGCCTTATCAGCTGATTAGCTAATGGTCTTTAGCACAAGTTTAGACGCCTTGCTGAAATAATCTTAAAAATCGAGAAGATTTACAAGAAAAGTTACAGCATACGTGAACTATGAGGACTGTAGCTGTTGGGAGCAAAGTTAATCTCAAGGGGAGGGAGTGCAAAGTTAATTGGATGGGATAAGAGTTGATTTAATATCATTGGCGAGAGAGAGACATGTTTACATAATGGGTACCTGTGGTAGGAGGAGGAAAGGTCTTTCTTAAAGGAAGTTTTACGGAAATGCTGACAGGGCTATTTCGTTGAGGTTTATTATTATTCTTAATGTCTAGTATGTCTGGTATATGTTACCAGCGCCTTTCAGTCCCGTGCAAAGGTTTTTGTTATGGAAACAGGTTATTTCAGTTATCTCTTTGTGTTTTATATCATATATTTAATGAAATATTTTTATTTTATTGGTAGTTCCCTTTAGTATTGTAAGTACTGTATATTACGCAATTACATGAATAGATGCATGTATGCCAATTACTGAAAGATAAACTTGTATCCGTTTTACCAACTACACCAAATTGGTGTACTTATACATTAAACTTACTTCTTCTCTTCACCTCAGCGGAGATGAAATCTTCATTAATACCTTCACTCGCAACTTTATTTTTTCTGCCTTTGAAAATTCTTTTACTTCTTATAATAGTGTCACAGCATCCTTACCCTCCTTCCTACAGGATTAACTTTGTCTCCCGCTAAGGTTTAAGAGAGAAGCAGAAAAAGCCTATATTGTAGTCATAACTCTCAAGTATTCTTACTGTATAATCTTAATAATAATTCGAAGTACAGTATTTGGAGGATCACAACAATAGAGAAGGAGAAAGAGAGAGTACTGGATCCATATAGCTCCAACCACTAGAGCTGGAGTCTGACAGCTGTAGCGTAGTTAAGTACAACACATTGTCTCCAATTGAACGAAAATTCGTATATTCACAATTTGACAGGATAGATTTTTTGCGCTTCTGTTCGAACAGTTGATAATTTATTTTTGAGGCAGGACCACAAAACATTTTGCAGAGGGGAGAACTGAACTCTTTAGCAAATATTTCTTATTTAAACAAGATACTAAATTTCATTGTCATAGTACTTTTCAGACCACTCTGAAGTGTGACTTAATGCAAGTGCTATGTTTGAGTTACTGTCCCGAAGGGTGGTTGGATCTGCAAATCGCTCCGTTGTAGACTATGAGACTTTCGTGTGGAGGCAGAAAACAAATAGCTGAGGTGACCAGTTCATATTAGCCTCCACTGACCACCATTCTGCTTAACAGTATGAAATGTACAATTCTTCTTCTTCTTACACAAAATGCCAAGCGAGATACACTACACTTTTCGATAATAGCATCAGCCAGAACTTCAGACATAGGAAGATACCTATATATGAACATGTATAAAATATAAGACGTGATCAAAAAGTTTCTGTTTGAGGGCGTTGCTGCAGCGGACATTCAAAATAGTGCAACTCCGATGTGGGTATATAAGCACAGACATGTAGGCAAATGAATTAGTGTGGCTGTCGTGTCGTGCTGAAGTGCGTGCGTTAAATGGGGCCACGTGAACTATGGCGACGTTATTACGGAATGCGTCCAAACAGGACCAACGTGTTATTCTGTTCTTGGCTGTTGAAGGACAACCAGCGGTGGATATCCATCGGAGAATGAAGACTGTGTATGAGGAAACACGTCTGTCGAAAACGACCGGTGTGGAATGGTGCACAAAGTTCCGTGGGGGTCGCGTTTCGACACAAGACGCCGATCGATCTGAGAGGCCAGCCTCATCCATTACGGACAACAATAACCGGGCGGTGGATGAGGCCTATAGTACTGATCTCTCCCCTTGGGATTATCGCGCCTTACGTCCCCTCAAAAAGGCCTTGAAAGGTCAATGATTCCTGTCGGACGAGGATGTGGAGCAGGCAGTTACGTACTTCTTCACGCAGCAGGACACGGCGTTTTACCACACGGGGATCTTCAACCTGGCGCTTCGGTGGGATGAGTGCTTCAATGCTGATGGCAATTTTTGCCTGACTGGCATCCCGATTTAGGACTGTACGGCAGTCGAATGGAAACTTTTTGATCGCCTTTTGTATTTTTGGCCTAAAATGAGTTAGAATTTTCGTAGTAGAGAGTCCAGCTCAAAATAATTCAGTAAAGTATCTCTATACGAGCCATGGAAGATATTGGAGGAGTGCAAGGTAAAGGCTTCCACTGTTATAGTGGCATCAGCACTAAGTGGTATAGAGTGGTTAGCCCTAAACTCGATCCCTTTGGCTCTTTATATTAACATGGTGGTATTTTGTGGTAAGGTTGAGTGAACTCCAGGGACGTCTCCAGGGAAGTCTCGTTTCGAAACTTAACGACTTCCTGGCGGAAAATCTACCTATTGCTCACACAGGTAAACATATCATGCCTTCATTACCTCAGCTAGACAGCCCCAACATTTTACCTTTATAATAGACTGGAAAGGGATAATAATTCCAATAACTGATATTTGTTTATCCCATATTTGAAATGGTATTTCATGAAGCATAGCTATCGGTATAATCAAGATATCACCGAGGCCGTTCCCCTAATTCTAGAGCACACTGAAGAAGGATTGTTAAATCTACCCGCTACAAACGTAGCCCTGAGTTGAATTTGAAGTTATTCGGGGTTTGAGGTAGGATATCGTAGAATAATGCCGGCTATTCCAATAGGTAAGACATAATGCAGATCGCCCATGGGTGTCAACCAAAAATTCCTGCACCAGACATCTCCGGAGGCCACACGCAGTCAGTCACAGTGAGAATAAATTGCAGTAAATTGTTAGAAATCGTGATCATATTAATTTCACTATACTTTCATAAGTTGGTAGATTTTGGCAAGAGTGAGGAATGCCATTTAATACGTCTGAGAAAGAAGACAACAAAATACCACAATGAAAGACATTCAAGTAACATTATTTATCTTTTGACAAAAAATTTCAAACCATTCTCAGAGTTAAACTTCTGTCTGCATAAACACACACTACATACAAATATGCACGGGAAGTTTTCGAAACATTTTCTATTTAGAGAGCAGGATTGTATGTGTGAAAGATATACACGTACAGCTGATACCTATATGAGAAGCTGTTTTCCAAAATGTACCAAATCCAAAAGTAAAGGAGACAGGTAAAACTCTCAGAGTGTGAAATTTCAATTGAAAATTAATTTTAGTTCTTTTATTGTGTTCAGATATAATAAATAAATTATTATACATATAATTCCTGCTAAAACTTCTGCATTGTAGTAAATATTCAAGAAAAAGTTGGATTTAGTACTTTATGACACTGAAATTTTAAATAATTCCATCTGAAAATCATAAATATTGCTGCAGTTATTTAAAAAAACTGTCTCTATTTAAATGTGCAATGATAAAAATTAACTTATTTGCATTGGAGGCACAGATAAGTTAAATAATATTAAATGAACTCATCGAATACAAAAATGTAAATTAAAGCGTTTTATTGCTGATGATCATACCGAGCTCGATAGCTGCAGTCGCTTAAGTGCGGCTAGTATCCAGTAATCGGGAGATAGTGGGTTTGAACCCCACTGTCGGCAGCCCTGAAGATGGTTTTCCGTGGTTTTCTATTTTTACACCAGGCAAATGCTGGGGCTGTACCTTAATTAAGGCCACGCCTCTTCCTTCCCATTTCTAGGCCTTTCCTATCCCATCGTCGCCATAAGACCTATCTGTGTTGGTGTGACGTAAATCAAATAGCTGATGGTCATGTGCCCGGCAATGGCTTCTCATTGACTGCATGGATACGTTACCTTTTGGCCAATTCACCCCGTGAGATTTGGTACTTATTGGCGTAAAATATGGTTTTCAACGCCCTGCTTAACGTGGATTTGGGTCGTTTTGGCGATCATCATCTAAGTTTTGAAATTTTGGAAACAAGCTTCTCATATAGCGAGCGACGATTGTACTCACAAATACTGTTCACGAGACTTGCTATGTTTTACTGCGCAGTCGTCTCCTCATCTTGAACTCAGAGTTTTCATAGTGCCACTGGAAACACATACCTAAGGACATTATTTTCATATCGTAACAGACGTGTCATAACATGAACTAGGTGACTATTTTTATACTTCACTTTCGTGCCTTAATTTTTTACAATATTTTAGTTTTGATGGCGGATATGCATAGTAAAATGACAGGAACATCTTCAGATCTTACATCGCGAACAGTCACCACTAATATTATTCCATTAGTGATGGGTCATAAGAATTATTTTAAATGTTATGTCCTCTTTGGTAACTCTGATCCATAGAAATGTCAGTGATTTGTCCAAGCCATAATTTTAGCTTCATTTTAAGTACCTGGTAATCAAATAATGCATATACAGAAAATTATACAAAAAGATTGGTTGAAATATCTATACAAATTTTCCTTTCATCATTTCAAGATTTGATGCTACTCTTATCGACTGTGATATCAAGGCAAGCTCGTTTCAGAGTTATAATTTTTTTATTGATTGGTTACAGCTAACAAATGCCTGGAACATGCCTGTCAGTCACTTACGATAAAAGTATCGCTTCCATTTAAGAAATGGAATTAATAAAATAGAGTTGTACTGAAATGCTGCTAAAATGTTGAGTTTCACGGAATTAGGATACAGAAAAGCGCGCTAAATTTAAGCATGGTAAAATGTAAGTATGATGTGGACTCAAAGATAGCCGCCATCATAAGAATGAGGTAGAACATGAAATCCTCTGCGTTCATAAAAATCGCCTCAAATAAATACTATTAAACCATTCTGAATGAAAATATGTGTATGCTTATTAATTATTTGTTGATACTTAGATTTAATATAAATTAATGTATGATCATTTGAACAGAAGTTACATTTCTGGTCAATTGTATGATCCAGTAGCAACGATTTACTAACATCCCTGGTAATTAATCAGCTGTTTGACAATTATGGCGCTGTTGTCAGACTCCAACTCTCGTGGTTATACTTGTAGGATGGATTACAAAGACGGAGGCGAGAACGTGGTGGAGAGAGAAAGAGAGACTGTTCTGAAAGGTCAGTGATAATGAATTTATCTTATTAACAAGTAGTTCTTTGTAGAACTAAATCGAATACTTTTCATGTATCATAGAATATTTTTATGTGAACGTTTACGTAGTAGTTTACAGCTCAGTTTTATAAATGGAAATACTGATGTGATATAATTCAAATGTTGGTAAGGATTGCTTCACCCACGTATGATGTTTGGTAGGAGCTAAATTAAAAGTATTCGAGATATATTCGGAATTATTGTCATGTACCATTAAATATTGATAATACTGTCATAATAATGAGTGAAAACTTAAAATTTGCCCACTTGGTGCCTTAACTTTAAAACATTTACCTTAAAAATTATCCATGATATCAACTCTTCCTTTTTTAGTGTTTGGTGTGCAGCGGGCCAATTTTAAGTTGTCCACGTTTTCTGAAGTATTGGATGAAATTGGGAAACTATTAGAAAAGAGTTCAAAATTTTAATTCAAGGATTACCATCGGTGGGATAGGTGCCATTACCAAATGGCAGCAATCAAATCGAGGACTCTAAACATTGTACGACAGAAATAGTCCTTTTATAGCTTCTAGTTTTCTTGACAATGATAACGATATCCAGAAGTTGTTTCCATATTTAATATGTTTAAAGACCATACCAGGCAGATCATAGTTTTTATTTCAAAGAAACATTTATAATAATGGTGTTAATTTGTAAGGACATTTAGTATAAGGCCTATTTAATATTGTTTCCTAACTTGTCATTTGACGGCATTAAGACTACAAAAAGCGACTTCTACTCCCAGTATCGATGCGCAGTTTTCGGTGTTGAATACATTTTCAGACTCGCCATTTCATTTCTACCAAACCAAACCAAACCAAACCAAACTCCATGGCACTACAGCCCTTGAAGGGCCTTGGCCTACCAAGCGACCGCTCCTCAGCCCGAAAGCCTGCAGATTACGAGGTGTCATGTGGTCAGCACGACGAATCCTCTCAGCCGTTATTCTTGGCTTTCTAGACCGGGGCCGCTATCTCACCGTCAGATAGCTCCTCAATTCTAATCACGTAGGCTGAGTGGACCTCGAACCAGCCCTCAGGTCCAGGTAAAAATCCCTGACCTGGCCGGAAATCTAACCCGGGGCCTCCGGGTAAGAGACAGGCACGCTACCCCTACACCACAGGGCCGGCCTTCCATTTCTACTGGGTGGGAAAATAAAACTGACCAGGAAAATAGTTATAAGATTGACGTGGAATTGATCCTTGTTAATGAACAGAACTGCCCATTACAGGAAATGCTGGAAACCGTGATTTCGATGCACCAATCGGTTGCTGTCACATGTCTGCGCGTGCGCATCTCCCGAGTACGTCGCTCTGTCATTACGTGTAAGCGAGGGAGCGGAGCAGACGTGTTAAGCGACCAGTTGAATGCAACACAAAATGGTGCTCACGATAAAACCGCGCGTGTTCATTGTCGAAGTGTTATACGAAGCACGATTCGTGGAAAACCTGTGTGGAACTCTTCTAGCAAGAGTTTAAAACTTGAAGTGTTTTAGCAAAACCTCCAGCAAAGCCTGCAATGCAAAACTTAGTGGCAAAATGGCGCGAAACATAATTCAACGCTTACCTGTGCTTTTCTTATTAGGTGCCAAGAAGTTACAGTTAAATTGTCCAAAACGTTCTGAAGGTCATAGATTCATAGCTTTATGCTTGTAATAATAATAATAATAATAATAATAATAATAATAATAACTTTAACTATCCGATAAGAATTCGAACGCTAGAAAACACTACTCGAGTGAAGGAAAGCCTGGAACGAAGTCCGACGAAATCTCAACGCCGTTTTTCTATGCAAGTGGGAATTAGGAGATCGCCACATCGAAACATTATCAAAAAGGACCTGCATCTATATCCTTACAAATTTAGTGTTTGCATGCGTTAAAGCGTCCAGACGAACCTTCGCGTGTTGAGTTCTGCCGGTAGTTTCTGACTGAAGTGGAGTCAGGATGTTTATATCCTCAGCTTTTCATTTCTTCAGATAAGGCCTGGTTCAGCCCGTCAGGGTATGTAAACTCACAGAACACGTGCCATTATGCATCAGAATATCCCCATCACTACGCATCGTTACACGATTCTTTCACCAAACTGTTAATGCTAACTGGTAAGCCCGTATGTGGATCACCTCACAGAAGATGAAGGACTGTATGGATATGTTCAGCAAGACAGAGCGACAGTACACACTGTCTGTCACGAATGCATGGGATGTTCGATGAGAAGTGGACAATCAGCAGAGGCGGTACAATCAACTGGCCACCTCGATCGCCAGATCTCACTCCCTGTAATTTTCATCTGTGGGATAAATTGAAGGATCATCTGTACTCCAATATTCTTCACATATTGGTAGAGCTACAGCAAAACACTGAAGACGCTATTGTTGCTGTCCCTCAGGCAGAGCTGCTACATGTGTCTCACAGTTTTATAAATCGATCACAGCTCTGCATCGACGTCAACGGTGGTCATTTCCAGCATCTTCTGTGATACTCATTAACAAGCGTCAATCCCGCGTTAGTCCTATTGTAAATATTGTAAATATATATAATAGTAAACATTTTCCAGGCCAGTTTTATTTTGCCCACCCTGTATAAGTCATAGGATACGTGACCGTTTGTAAGCAAAGCAAAGTTACCTCCGTACAGGCCATGAAGGCCCTTGGAGGAGTGGAAGGTAAAGGCCTCCACCATTGTTAACCTCGGCACGTGATGGGGTAGAGTGGTTAGCTCTACGCCCGGCCGCCTTTGCCCCCAGGAATTAACCTGGTACTCATTTTTCGTGTAGGCTGAGTGAACCTCGGGGCCATATGCACCTCCGGAAGTGTAAATCTCGTTTCTTAAATTTTACGACTTCCTGACGGGGATTCGAACCCACGTCTTTCCAGGCGAACCGAGCACGCCTTTACCGCCTCGGCCAGGGAGCCCCTTAACCGATTGTAATAGTGGCAATATCTCCCTCATTTTCGGTCAGAAAACGCCGGTAAGAAAAATGTTTGTACCATTTCTTAATTATATCATTGAAAATTTCACATAATTCAACGTTTACCTGTTCTTTTCTTATTAGGTGACAAGAAGTTACAGTTAAATTGTCCAAAATCATACAAAATAATTATTAATTAACGTGTTGAAGATCGTAGATTCATAGCTATATGTTTGTAATAATAATAATAATAATAATAATAATAATAATAATAATAATAATAATAATAATAATAATAATTGTACGGCCTCAGCTACCATGTGCATGCATTTTGATTAGATGCCATCAGGCTGCCTGTGCGTCAATTTCGACGTTCCATTTTACCGGATTTCTCTTGGGCGATCGATGGCTGATCTTGTAATTAATGCTGTCGGGTAAACTGCAATTGTGTCACCGGAGATCTTTTGCATGCCGACATCCTACGAAATAGAGTGTCGAATGGACATTTTTCCGCGCTTAAAATATCCGACAACCTGTACTGAGTTTAAACCCACCATCTTGGGATCTAGAGACCGACTCTCTATCACTTACGCACGGAGGGAGCTGGTAGTAACGGTAAATTATATTACCTCTACCTTATCCTGCTTGTTCCAGCTAAACTGTTATTTTCTATATTTAAATGTATTCTTTATTAACACGTCAAGCGTTCATATTTCTAAAGCTACAAGCTTTAAGGGGATTAGTGTATGCTACAATATTCATTAATCGATTTTCAAACTTGATTTATATTTGGAGCCCTACTATAGCAGTACAATCTGATGAAATATTTTTTAATAATATCTGTATTGATTTTGTTTTGAATAAAAAAGTAAAATGATGCGTTTTAGCAGTTAGTGAAACGTTAGTGTGTTAGTGTACGTGTGTGAAAACTTTATCGCTCTTTTTCTGTAAACTATATTTAAAAATCTATTTTACTCATAACTTGCAAACTATATCTTAACGATTCCATCCCCCCTCTCCCTGTATACTTAGGTACAATATCTATGAAACTGACCAGAATCAAATGCCACGGGTTGATAGTTATTTGGACAAAACCCATCTGCATGCAAGGAATAGTCCAAAATGTGTTATATTAAGGACACACAATTAAAATTACTAATTTTACAAATATGTTTCTGTGAATTTAAACAGCGCAATTAAAGAAAGAGAATGCAAGTATATCAATAGATTAATGGTATCTTGGGGGCTCCGGAAAAATTTCCTTTTTATCATTGCATTATATTTCATGCCTAAGAGAAGAAGTCACACATTTTCTATGAAATTACGTCCGTCTAAAATAAGAGGTTTTGAAGTACCGTACTATATGAAATTGGTACTGAAACACTGCTCAAGCAGAGCACTCGGATCGGATGTTGCTAATTGTGCATCGATATTGGAGGCAGTAGTCGGCTGTTGTCAGTAATACTCAATACACAAATGCGTTATCAGAACTGTCATCACAGATCACATCTACAGAAATCCTTGCTATTTAATAACACCGACGTCTCAACATCAAGTCATCTACAATCGCTTGATTGCTGCTAAGTTTCATGCAAACTTTCACAAGGACGCCATCACCATTTTGTTCACCATTTGTGATATTGAAAAAGGACCATCTGAGGAAATCAATAGCGTTTCATCACGCTCAATTGGGAGTGTAGATGATAGATTATTGGAGTTAGTTTAGAATAATTTACGTGTCCTGCTTATATCTGGTGGAAGTTACATGCTTGCATGTATTCGGCAGTAAAACTCGGGTCAAACCTAGTTCGCTGCAGCATTTCGTTATTACTGATTATTATAGATGATTAGATGATAGATTATTGATGATTATGAATGCGACATTAACTACTGTACAGTCCGTTTTTCTACCCATTCTTGAGACAAGAAGGTTGACATCTGATGTGGATGTGGCATTTCAACAGTATAACGTGAGACAGGCCGAAAGGATAGGGAGATGGTGGTGGGACAGACCACTGGAGTAGGCATGGTCCCCGAAGCACAGGCGGGGCCGAAGGTTGTCAGCAACAAACTTTCATCAAAGTCGTCATGTGATATGTCCAGTGAACTGTGTTGATCAAGTTAATATTCATCAGTAGGCCTTCAAAAACTCATGATCAAGATACAGAACTTGTGTAATGCGAGTAAAATTCCTTTTCGAAAACCTATTATGCTTTGAGCGAGATTCGAGACGTACCCAAGCCAATGAGAGGTAAACAGCGATGCCATACAGCCAGCATTTTCCCAGCCTATTTATTTAAATTCATACTAGAATGAGAATGGTTCATGGAGTTGATTACTGTAGTCACGTCCTAGTCCGTGAACCATACGAAACGACTGAGCGCCCCTGTAAGTTGGTCCTGAGAGTCGAAATACCAGTTGTCAAGATATAACGGTAGTATTTCGTACATATTCTGAGTTGTTGCCCTCCTTTGTCAGGCGCCTAGGACCGTAGCTTCCACCGGTGGTCCTTTACCCATTGGGGGAGAGTTTCTATTTTTTTGCTAGGGGCTTTACGTCGCACCGACACAGATAGGTCTTATGGCGACGATGGGATAGGAAAGGCCTAGGAGTTGGAAGGAAGCGGCCGTGGCCTTAATTAAGGTACAGCCCCAGCATTTGCCTGTTGTGAAAATGGGAAACCACGGAAAACCATTTTCAGGGCTGCCGATAGTGGGATTCGAACCTACTATCTCTCGGATGCAAGCTCACAGCCGCGCGCCTCTACACGCACGGCCAACTCGCCCGGGGGGGGGGGGGCAGAGTTTCGCACTGGGACTAGGTGTAATTAGTGTAGCGTCCTACTTCACAGAAAATTTACCGATCATGCTCAGAATGTTTCAAGCAAGTCTCCTCGGACCTATGGCAGTGACGGCGTCTTACTTACATTTGAGAAGTCGAGGACTCCTTGGAAACAACTTGGCGAGCGAAAAGGAATTCGATGGGGGCTATCAATATTAATGGGTATTATGGAATGAAGAAAGTAAAATCGGCTGAGTCATCAAAGCAGATGCACCTGGATGTGTTATGAAATTATAAACTTTTCTTAACAGATGTCAAAAGAGGAGGGTTAGAGTGTGGGATGGGATTGTTGATTAGAAAAACGATAGCACGTAACATACTTTCTGTTGGGTATGTAAATAAACGAATTATGTGGAATGACTTAGCAGTTGGAGGAATTAAGGCGAGAATAGTCTCAGTGTATTCAACGTGTGAAGAAAGGTATGAAGTAGGCAAGTGTTATTAAGCATCGAGTGATATCGTAGTCACGGTCAGCAGCAAAGATAGGATAGTGTTAGTGGGAAATTTTAGTGGAAGAACTGTAGATAAAACTGAAGGATATGAGAAGGTGATGAGTGTGGGGAATATTCTTCTTCTTGGGGTGCCTATCCATTTCGCATGTTGGCGATCATCAACATGACAACTCATGTTTTATCTGTGGCTGATCTGAAAAGTCCCTCCGAACTTTCACTGAACCATGTTCTCAAGTTCTTCTTCCAAGACATTCTTCTTTTACTACCAGATCCTCCATTTCTATATTCCTGTGGATAATCAATTGTAAATATTGCCTGATTATCATGATATACCCTAAATACCCCAGCTTACGAGATTTTACTGTCAAGAGGTCTCATTGTGCTTTCTTATTTTGCTAGAAGGATGCCATTTCTGATATTTTTGTAAGTAATCGTGTCCTACCCACATCTACCTATCCCTTCGACCTGTCTCACGTTATACTGTTATACTGTGCCATTTCTGAAATAACAGGAATTTTACTTTTCTTACTGGAAATTCGATCACTCCCATACAATAAACTGTAAATCATACCTTGCACGCTTCAATCCCCTATATTTGTAATTGTAATAGGAAACTTATAATGTGTCAGTTTTCTTTGAATGTATATACACTAGTGTCCAAAAGTTAAGCATAATCACTAAACGAGGCCATACCGCCTGATAGGAATGTCAGACGGATTGCTGATCAAACGGAAGCTGAATTACACACCGTATGTCACACAGATTGTTCAAAGAAACAGTGTCAGAAAGGTTCTGATAGCTAAGGTACATCTTTGACAACAACTAACAAAACTTGGCAATGTCTTCCACAACAAAATATGCTGTTAATATGGTGTATGGTTACCTCTAACGGCCACACATGCTTCGCAGCGACGTGGCATGCTCTCTATCAGATGGTCCAAGAGCTCTTGTGGCAGTCGATCCCATTCCTCCGAAAGGGCAATGTGAAGGTCTTGGAGGGTCCTTGGTGGAGGCTGACGCCAACCCACGCTGCAAAGCTCAGAGCCCCTGGGGCCCCTTTTAGTCGCCTCTTAAGACAGGCAGGGGATACCGTGGGTGCTATTCTACTACCCCACCCCACAGGAGTTCCGGCTGCTGTTGCCATGAGGAGCAGGTGGAAATGAGATTTTAGATACCTCGCTACAAATAACTGATCTAATGAAGTATACCGCTCAAGCGATTCTTTGGGGCAGTGATAGTGGTGGTGATTATTATTTTGAAGTGTAAATGTGTGTGGGGGGGGGGGGTGAAACGCAGTATTATTATCTCCTCATAATACTAATCGTAGAAAAAAAGGAAGATTTCCAACCTCTGGAAGATTGAGAGAATCAGAGCATCGAAAGACTTCTTAGGTCCAGTCAAACTGATCTTCGGTATCGGCAGAATGTATTTATTTATTTATTTATTTATTTATTTATTTATTTATTTATTTATTTATTTATTTACGTCAATATCATGGATTCTTCCTCACTTACATTACAATGTACGGCGACAGACTTATTTCTACTACATAACATTTACAGAAATAATAACAGTATTAATAATATTATCATGATACTAATGATAAAAACAGAAAACAAAAATAATAAAAAATATCTTTACACTATGATCCTGTATAGAACTATATCAATTAAGTGCAAGCCTTTGACAAGTATTACTTGTATTATGTATGTATGTTCAGTCCGTCAGCGATGCCGCTGGTGGGATCCACAACAGCTCTGCCATCTGCTGTCATAGATGGCCTAGGCATCACTGAAGAGGCGTACTAGGGAAATGAGGAGTGAGGTAGTTTCCCGTTGCTTTCCTCACCGAGCCAGAATTGTTATTACATATCAGTCTGCCAAGCCCACTGAAATGCATACACCAACCGACCCTATGAGCAACATTTTCACACCATTCATAGCAGGGACTGGCTGCATAAGGATTGGCATTACTAGCATTGCTCATACCTCAGTCACTTTCATATTGTCAAAGCCAAGGATAAGACAGAGACAGATCTATGAAAGTAACAAAATTGCTCTAGCCTATACCAGAAGACATAGTGCACTGTAAACACTAGATCCTGTCAGCAAAGGCGGAAGTATTACTTACAGAAATTATATAGACAGGGATGAGGTGTATGTAAGCATGTACAGTATGTATGCATGTATTTATTTATGTAATGCAGGTATGTATGTATGTATGTATGCATGTATGCATGTATGTACGTACGTATGTATGTATGTATGTATGTATGTATGTATGTATGTATGTATGTATGTATGTATGTATGTATGTATGTATGTATGTATGTATGTATTGAGTAGTATGTATTGAGACGGCTGGTGGGATCCTCAACAGCTGTCATAGATGGCCTGGATATCACTGAAGAGGCATACTTGGGAAGTGGGGAATGAAGTAGTTTCCCGTTGCTTTCGCCACCGAGCCAGGGTTTCCGATTACACATCAATTTGCGAAACTACTGAAACTCACGCACCAAACGACCCTAAGAGCGGCATTTTCATACCACTCATAACAGGGAATGGCTGCGTAAGAAATGACATTACTAGCATCGTTCATACCTCCATCACTGCCAATATATCGAAGTCAATGACAGATCGAGACAGGCTCAGTGAAAGTACAAATTATTCTAGCCCGTACCAGAAGACATAGTACACTGTAAACACAAGATCTCACCAGCAAAGGCGTAGGGATCAGGCGGGAAAGAGGAAACAGATGAGGTCCCTCTAGTAAGTGGAAATGATAACCAGATTCTGCTTCGGCCCAGTGATTGCCCCTTCATGCTCTCCCAGAGAGAACACGGTTTAATCGAACAGTGTCAGTTAGAGATACAAGCGATAGGTACGATTTTTACAGACAAATTAGTCTTAGTAGAAGACGATCACTTTTAGTCCAACATTGGCTCGGGAGACGTTCAAATTGAAACAGTTGCAGAATATTCCTATCACAACAGCATTTATGTTAGTGACGTGGATGTAGGTGTTACTGGATAGAAAGTAACAATTGATTTGAAGTATGTCGGTGTAACTTTTATTCTTTAATTCATATACCAACGGTAAAATTGAACAATTTCGGATTTAAATACTTTTTTTTTTGCTAGCGGCTTTACGTCGCACCGACACAGATAGACACTAAACGTAAGCATTTTGGTTCTTCATTGAACTACTTGTATTGATAAATATATTCCAATTATTACTTAGGTCTAGTCCTTTTCTCCATGTCTCTCTCCACAGTCGTGTCATTCCTTTTTACTACTCTCAATATTCTGAAAAGAAAAAAAAATGATATTTTGGAAACTGTAAATACTGTATAGGCGAAGAATATCCTATGGTCATTATGCAAGATACTATGTAGTGACTGCTTTCTATGACTGATTAAATATGGATGCGTAGTTTAAGAGTTGATAATGGATGATTGGTAGATTAGATGAATGAATGTGAAGTAATGTGGTTGAATTAATGGATGCCGGAATGAAGAAATGACTGAGTGAATGTGTGTATTTTTTTTTATAAAGTTGGCGTTGAATGTTTTGTTGATGATAGCGTTTGGAGTACGCGACTAGAAGTGTGAAAAATGAATGAGGAAATGAACGTATATATGTAGTTTTATGTCTGTTTGTTTGTGAAGCTGGCGTCGAATGGTTTATTGATGATATGATGTTGTAGTAAGCGACCAGAACTGTGAAAGATGCATGGATGGTGGCGTGGTGTTTTCTTCACCTGTGATGATTCAGTTGATATGGTATGTGTCTCACACCATCCACCCAGGTTACCATTTTAATAATAATATATGAAGAATTAGGATGGCGATGTTCATGTTGTAGATGGGGTGGGGCCCCAGGGGCTTTAAATGATGTAGATGAGCATAGGCCTAGGAGAGGGGGAGGGGCTGGGGGTGGGGGGCGGGGTGGTTACTAAAGCTTCAGGCGGTGTGAAATTGAAATGTGTATTCAGTACTGAGTGTAATGTCTGCAAATGAAGATTCAATGCTTAATTATCAGCTGTCTGTAAGTGCGCGAGTGTCAAATGGTGGTGGTGGAATAGGTGGATGTTGTACAGAACAATGGTAATAAACCAATCTTATCATGTCCTCCACGGTCGGTGGGGAAAGCAGTTAAGCGGGTTGTGGTGGTGCTGGGTGCAGTGGCCACAGACGGAATGTTCTGCATTGCATTGGGAGGTGTCTGTAACAGCGAACTAGCTGCGGTGGAGGGGCGCAAGATGGTGGTGGTGGTGGTGGTTGTGATAACTGTCTTAAGAGGAACTACAACTGGGCAACCATCCTCTTAACTCTAATCAGAAAGGGAAAAATGGAAGGGATTCGACACTTCGAAAAATGAAGGTATCGATCAAATAAAAACAAGGGTCACGAAGGGTGTGAAAATGAAAGACTTCGAGGCCTCAAATGTTCTAATAACGTCGGGGTCAGAAAAGAACAAGACCAAAGTAGGTCGGATAGGAAACATGAATGTGAGGAGCTTGGCACAAGTAAGCTGAAGCAACGCCAGGACTCAGCTAAGGGCCCCATGGTTGTCAACCCATACTCCCAAGGTAAGAGACCTTGGGCCCCCTTTTAGTCGCCCCTTCCGACACGCAGTAGATACCATGGATTTTATTCTTCCTCCACCACCCACAGGGAGAAACCGGGCAACCACCCTTTATTAACACTGATCAGAGAGGCAAAAAATTGAAGGGATCCGACACTTCGAAAAGTGAAGGTATCGGCCAAAGAAAGACAAGAGCTACGAAGGGCGTGAAAATGCTCTAATACCGTCGGGGTCGGATAGGATAGAGGAAAGTGAGGAGCTTGGCGCAAGTAAGTAGGAGCAATGCCAGGACTCAGCTAAGTCGCCAATCAACGTTTCCGAGTTGAGAGCCCCTGAGGCCCCTTTCAGTCGCCTTTTAGACGACAGTCTCGTCAAAATCGACGTAGGTGAACCTCGTGCGCTTTCAATGCGTTGTCCTACCGGTTGGGGAAAGGTGTGCTGAAGTATTTAAGAGCAGTATATCACAACCTGTAAGATTTAGTGACTCAGCTATCACTATATCTAGTAGGTAGACTCAGTTTTCATCATTACACATGAACAGAAGGGAGACTTAAAAGCTATTCAGTTTGAACCTGCTCAGTTATATAGAAAGCGTACAGTACAGTGCAGACAACAAACATTCCTGTGACGAGCCATTAGGCAGGGAGAGATCCGAATAAAATACTTTGTATTGTAGCTTTCGAGTGAATTCAAATACCAGATTGAGCATCTTTATGTGATATACCGTCTATAATGGTATGGGAAAAGATTCTATCACCATGTTCGAGTAAAAAGAATACATTTGAATGAAAATGGCAAGTTGTAAAGTGGCATCCTATAACTGTGAATTCATTTATCTATGGTAATACTTTAAAAATAAGGTGTTTGATAATTCCTATAGCAAAACAAGCTAAACGATTTGCAATAGGAATTACTGTATCACGTGAAAGCTCAATAATAATAATAATAATAATAATAATAATAATAACAATAATAATAATAATAATAATAATGTGACGCCATTCAGACTGTCTGGGCTTCAATTTTGACGTTCCATATCACTCTGCCAGATGTCAAAGTAAACCGTATCTCTATTGAGCGATTTAAGGCTGAGAATACTCTCGGTAAACACCAGATTATTCATCAGAGATTTTTTACATGCCCATTGCATATGTTATGGAGTGTCGAATGGACTTCTTTTCTACCCTATAAACATCCGACTACCTCTAAAGGATATAAACCCCAATCTTGGGATCTGGAGGCCGACACTCTACCACTGATCCACAGAGGAAGTAATAATAATAATAATAATAATAATAATAATAATAATAATAATAATAATAATAATAATAATAATAATTACGGAATACAATATCCCCTCAGCACAAAGCACACATTTTTGCCATGTAAACCTTAAAAATCCTACCTGGTATAACATGTAGGAGAGAGAGAAAAAGGAATGTTCATTACTTAAACTAGTGATTCGCCGTCCAGCCTCAGAAACACTGTATGTCGGCGCTGCGCGAGCAGTACCACGTATCTGACAGTGCTTTTTCTGTCAATTATTTACCGTAAGACTGGTCACGCCTCCCAGCCACATGTGGATATGCATCAGAAGAATTCTCGTTGTGTTCGTTTTCCTGTGCGCACTTGTAAAGGAAAAAGGAACCGTACTGTAACGCACTCTAGGAATGTATGTTTGCATGAATTATTTACGCACTCCTAGAGTATAATGGTTCGTTTTTCTTTACACATTAGCATAGGAAAATGGAATCAACGAAAATTGTTCCGATGGGCTGCATATCGATATGTTGCAGGGAGGCGCGACCAGTCTCACGCAGTCTCATGCTCACGCAGCGACAATATTTATTTGTATAGCAAAATATTACGAATCGTTCGACATTTTCCATACATTCCGACTGAGAAGTCACTGCCACTGGCTGAAATTTATTACACATGACGTCACTCCCATAATTCAACACAGATTTCATTATCAACTACGACACAGTAAAAAAACTCAACCAATGATTATCAATTAACTTACACACGTAAACGAAGTCTAACTGGTCTAACCCCTTATGCTGACAATGAACGAATTGTGAACATTTTTCTATCCCATTACGCTGAAGATAATCCAATGATGGTATCTTTTTAACTCCTTAATGCTTTAGTATGCCAATGGTCTGACATGAATCAGTTGGTAATCGTGTCATGATTTAAGGTGATCGTGTGAAGAAGGAAGATGTACTAAGAACAAGATAACATAGACATGCGGCTGAGGGGAATTGTATACCATTCCTATATCCGCATGCCTTCGTTCAGAAACTTTAATATGCTTCTAAGGTACACTATAATTTATTCATTAATGTTTAGTTATTAAATTAGTTCTGCGTAACGTCATTCTTATTTACAGACGAAGGATGAAGATAGCTGGAAATAGCCTAATCAGTTTCACGGATATTGTGAAATTCTGGGAATAAAAACTTACGTAATGTATCTTTTTTTCATTCTAGCGGCCTACAACACCATGGACACGACCGGTAAGTACGCATAGTCCTATGACATCTAATCTACACACTGTTATTTTACACGATGGTTTGAGGTAGGTTAATTTGTATCCGTAGCCTGGAATGGACTACAACAATGAAATCGTGGTGTGATGAAATTCAAGAGTTTTAAGATGAACCCTCTGTTATTGGTACTACTCAGTCTAATTAGCTAAACTAAGTACTCTACCTTAATTCACTTCTCTCAAACATAACTGAGTTGTCCAATAATAGTGTTCTTACAATTCTACCAGCGTACTGCATGGCTTGACTATGAATCACGTGGGTAAATTAGTAAATGAGTGTAAGTAATATATTGAAACATGTCATATGCACAAAAACTACAGGTATACATGACAACGTAAAGCGAAATAAACGAAACATAGCTCAAGCAGGCCACCAGCTAATAAGATGACATCGATTGTTTACACACAATAAATATTGTACTGATATTCGATAGTCTGATAACCTCGATGTTTTGACCTTTCAAACTACCTTAATCGTAGTCAGTATCACACAGTGTATCACAAAAGTAAATCCATGTATGCCAGTTTAACATATAGTTATTATCCTAAGCCTAAAAATATGACAAAAATTACATTAAGAATAGGAATTTGAGAGCAAGTGAGCTACTAGATAATCAAGGAACTTCTCACATCAATTGTTACTATACTCAGTTCACGGAATCTGTAATGTAAGGTCGCGCTTGACGTCATTCAGGAGAGGGCTGACCCTTTCCGCTTAAGCCTATGCTTCCTTTAGGCCGATGAGACACGGAGCGGTTTTTGCCGACTGTGACCAAACACACGAGGGAGCGCGACGTTAGATGAGACAAGACCAACAACATTTAAAATATAGACTGTTACTCTGATGGCCATCTTTGAATCTACTTGAACCACTGCAGCCATGACACTTGAAGGCAAAACATATGCTTATTTCCTCTGAATCTGCCATAGAAACGATCTGGAGAAGTTGTTGTGTGATGGAGTACGGTCTTGTGCAAGGTTAAACTGAATAAATAAATAAATAAATAAATAAATAAATAAATAAATAAATAAATAAATAAATAAATAAATAAATAAATAAATAAATAAATAAATGTAGGCTATGAATTCAGTAGAATGAAGTCAGGCGAGGTTTGACCAAGAAGGGTCCGGTAGAAATATTAAAGTGGTAAAGCTGGTAGAATACCGTATGTGGAAGGAATGCTACACTCAACCAGGGGTCCGGTGGTCTCAACTTTAGAATCTGGGCTTACCCCATTTAGAAGATGCCGTAGAGATATTCTACACCGCAACCAACGGACGTATGTGCTGCATGTTGCACAGCAGTTCTTAGAAAGTTGCCATAAGTAGCAAAACATAACAAACCAGACCAAGAAGGAAAATTCAAAAATTATACCAGAATGACACTGAAGGTATGTCATGAAAAGGCAGTGGCATCTTTCTCTACGCGTGTGAATTCCTCAATGAACTGCTGTACGTATAACATTTCTTTCTGTAGTGAATGTATTGTTAGTGCATGACGCCGAATTATCCATCCTTCTACATACGTAATTCTTGTTTTAACCAAGCAAATGCTCACCATATTCACTGCGCTTATTTCATTATAACATCAATGTGACATTAAGCATGTTTGGATATGTCGTGTTTATTTTTAAATAAATATTTAATGTGCAATAATGTCATCAATTCATTGAACTAATAAGGGATTAACTGTCAAGACCAAGAAGTGGCAGCCGCCATGGCAGTTACAGGCAAAAGTTAGTTCGCTGTGCTCAACCAGGGACGCTGTAACGAGTATGTTTAGCAGTCTATATCTTTCATGTCGTTGGGCAAGACAAACTACAATTTTCAGAATACAGTACAGAAAAAAAGAAACATGACTGCCGTATCGTGCCAAAACTGACCTAGCGAGAAGTAATCTAATAATGTATGAATTGATACTTACAAATGATGCCGCGTAAATTCAGCTGAAAGTACAGTATGTATTCAATCTATGGCGCTAGAGCGCGCACAAAGTCTTCAAAACGCTCGCTGCACCGTCAGCTAAATGACAGGCCGAGTCGGCAAATCTGCCTCCTGTCGGCGAGCACCGCTGTGTCTGTTTCATCCCATCTGATACAATAGAAACATGCGCCGACTCGGCGGCAGACTCGGCAAAAACCGCTCTGTGTATCAATCACAGGCGGCGGCCGACGCGGCTGCCGACTCGGCAAAATCCGCTCCGTGTGTCATCAGCCTTAGGGTACGTCCAAGATGCACGCTGGTTTTCTGAGTCAGACAGTCGGCGCTGAATGTCTGACTCCGAGTGGCAGGTGGGATGTGGCCATTATGAAAGCTGGTTGTCAGCGCAGACAGAGCTGCCACAAAAGAAAAGATATGAAATACAACTGATCAGTGTAGCATGGAACTAACAAGAGAACAGGCTGCAGCTCTACTGCTGCTAAGTGACAATGTTACATAACGAATGAGAAGTGATATACATCCAATAAATGAATTAAGATCTATTTACGGGGAGTACAAACACCTTTTTCCACAGTTACTTGTCGACGAAAACAGATTTTTGAATATTTCAGAATGAGTTCGGATACGTTTTGTTTTATTTTGTTAAAATTTGAACACAGGCTTACGAAGAACTGGGCGAATTACCACACTCAACACGAAAATCAACAGCCTGTGCGGCAGGTTGTCTGAAACCAGAATGAACGAATCATTCCGGTAAATATCTGAGTCAGACTACCAGTGCGCAGGCTTCCTGCGCGCAGGTTCATTATGGCCAGTCCCGCTTAAAAACACAGGACATACTTATGTCGACTCGGCGCCGACTGTCTGACTCAGAAAACCAGCCTGCATCTTGGACGTACCCTTACTCTCTTCCAATCAGTCAGCGTCAACGTGAATCTCCCTCTCGGACTCGATTCCTTCCGCGGGTACGTGAAATTTCATCACAATTTTTGTCCTAAATGGAAGATAGAATTGCTTTTACGAAAATTCAGATTAAAATTAACGTTAAGTTAATAAATACCATTATTACTAGAGAAATGTATACATATATACTTTGCTAATTTACGACTATGAATTCTACTACGTCACCACGCTTCAGTACATCTTGCTTATATAACACTTTTCTGTGTGAAGTCTTTGCTCACTTCTTTGCTTTGCTTGATATTACTTAGTGGGGCGAGTTGTTGACTTGTGCCCATAACTCATTAATTAATATAATTATTAATCCAGGGATCATGGTATTTTTCTTCCAACAAAAATAATTTTTTGTTACGATATACTTTTCACCTCCATTTTCCCGTTTGAACTGCCCTCGCTAGTCATGAGGAAAGATATTGAGAATCCACAGATATAGCAATTCCATTCGTCGGTGCTAGTTCTGGACCTCAGGAAGAAAACAAAAGACGGCATGATGAAGCGGAATGTCACAGAAGAGAGTTGTGTCTACCAACGACCTATATTATGCTAAATAGACTAGCGGAAGACCTGCCATCTTTGAAGAAATTGAAAGATGCCTCGCCATGCTTCTGGTGGTAGCAAGGAACAAATAATCACTTATAAAATTATATATTTCTTTTTGTATGCTCTCTATTCGTGCAATTAATTCCAGAACACCAACATATCTATAGCTCATAGAAAAATTAAGAGCAAAGAAGAGAGAATTTTATTCGACGGACGCAATTGGCAAGGAGGAGGATATGAGCTCAGACACTTGATTACATGCTTTGCAATACATGGATTTCATTATAAGGTGTGTAAAATTAAGATATTCCATCAACCAGACACGGACTGTGAACGTTGGGGTAAGAGTTGTGAACGTTAGGCCTATCATGCCATTTTGTACTTGTCGCTAACAGCCTTCTGAAAAGATGACTAATGTTGTGTTATTAATGTAAATTTATTTTGGCCATTGGCTGCAATAAAACATATTATTATTAGAACACGACGTGGGCATCTTTCCTTGTTGACAACCAACAGTTGACGTGTGCTACCAGGAAACCTGGTGGACGTGTTGCAACTTTCTTTAGCTAAGAGCGCTATATGGGCCCGTCCAGCCAGTCTACGTAGTATAATGTAGGTCGTTGGTGTCTACAGCGAAATAGTCTCTGTAGTTACGTATCTATATATCTCTACTAGTAATAATGGTATTTATTAATTTACCACTAATTTCACTGTTGGAAAGCAATCACTATCCTCCATTTAGGACAAAATTACAATGGAATTTCATAGACTTTCATGGATACGATTCGTTCATGGAACCTCGTTCTGCACTAGACTGCTCATTGGACGCAAACTATGTCCCTACCTGCTCAGAAGACTTGTTTCCTCACTGCCACTTCACTGATTCCTTGAATGGATCATGATGATGATGATACTTTTTTAAGGGAGCCTAACTTCTACGTCATCAGCCCCTCCGTGAATGGAGGTTAGGAAGCATAGCAATGGGTAGGTACTTTTATAATTGTAATAATAATGTTTAATGCGGCGAATGACCAAAAGTAATTACAAGTGAATTATTTCTTAATTCACTCGAGGACATATTTTTTTCTGACAATCAGAGATGATATCTTTCACATCGCTTGCTACACCATAAGCAATACATTGAAGATTTGTTACATGATACGTCTTACGTTGGCAGCACATTCAAGAAACGCTGTCTACATCATTTGTTCGAGAGCTGGAACTATCAACATGTTCTAAACGAACTACCGGCCAAGTTCTACATCACAGAAATCGAATGATCAGTAATCAAAAAAGATTGAGATGTTAGTCACGGAGAACGTACAGTCTCTCAAATAAAACAAATGAAGAATGGGCGCATGGTATCGTATAAAGTTCTTCGCAGATACATCCAAGACCGACTACAATATATCAGACCGTAATATCGAAACCAAGATGGTGGACGTCGTGGGCCTAGTAGTTGCCGACTGATGATGGTTAGGTAGCACGTAATAACTTCATTTCAACGATAAACCGCTACATATCCATAATAATGTTCTTTTACGTCCCACTAACTACTGTTCAAGTTTTCGAAGAGGCCAGAATTTTTTCCCGCAGGTGTTCTGTTACGTGCGTAAAACTACCGATACGAGACTGACGTATTTGAACACCTTCATTTCAAGAGTTACATTAAAACGTACGTACTTAGAAGAAAATAAAATAATTGAAATGATGTACATTAAAGAACAAGTACCTAAGAGCTTACTGAAGATAAATACACACATACATGTACTGTATAATAATTTGTCTTTTTTTGTTTTATGACAACCTATTGATATGTTTTTAGGCATTCATACATGTAGTTATGTCAAATCAATTCCCTTAGCATCAGGTACATTATGAATAAAACAACACTGACATACAGAAATATGCAAGTAAATAAATACCACATGCAATAGGCTTCTTTCTGATGAATAACTTTGCCAGTAAGAAAACTATTAAGAGAGAGCAGGTAGAAAATAGAAAGTAGTGTTATGTAAATAGCAGTTTACCTGGTAAGTTTACATGCTGTTGAGCTTATGATCCTTGCGGATCTTCTGCTTCGGTCCTAAGTCCTCAGTATTGCTCCTCTTCATCTGTTGAATATGAATTTTTTTTAGCAATGTCCTTCGGGACATTTTTGTCATGCAGAAGTTCTGAGTAGTTTTTGACACAAATGTTCGCTAGGACTTGAATGCACTTCTTCAAAATTTTTATTAATGTCATGCGACACTTGCAGACATAGTCAGCATTACGTAAGGTATGTTCAGCCATTTGGAGACCTAGTTTCACTACAGCATCTCTCTGTCTAATTTTAAAAAATGTGTTTCATATTCAATACTGATAAGGGTTTGGAAAGGGCAATACACATCAAAAGTAAGGGATAGAAGGAAAGCTGAAGGGTGCTTCAATCCACTTCTGTTTAGCTGAGTGAAGTATGAATAAAGTTCCATATTATCACAATCAAGAAGTAGCTCTTCATCAGATTGAAGCATTACTTTACATTCCAAACACTTCTCTCATTTCCTTAGTTTCTCCAGGACGGTCATGCTCGTATAACTAGTAATACATACCAAAATTCTCTGAGTTTCTACAGGAATAGTTGAACAGCGAGACTCATCAATAGCAGGTTCCAAAACATCCAAGTTTTCATCTACTTTCCTCTGGGTGAATGTTACAACTAGATCCTTTAAGGTAAACTCTCCTAACTTGGCAGACTTTAACTTCAGCAAACGTAGGACTTTGAGTCTTCGATCAGATTCAAGTATCTGTTCAACAGATACATTGTACGTGCAGCCACTCAGTCTCCTATAAGCTGCGAAGATTCCCTCCAAACTATCTGTCTGTAGCTTGGATGTGAGTATATAGTCATAAAAGTACTTATCAAAAACGTATTTACATAGATCAACAATTGCGAGGAGTGTATGAGGTAAAGCTGTGTATGTGTCATTAGTGAGCTTCCCTTCGGTCTGCAACATGTGCCAGATATCAACGTAACTTTTCAAAGTTTGCAAAAAGAGGAGTTTGGTGTCATTGGCCCCATAAATTTGGTTTGCATCCTCATTTAAGGTATATGTTCCCTTCATAACATGCTGAACATTAACAATGTTCCACCATTTAGAGATTAATTTTGAAAATTGGATGGTACGCTCATTTCGTAGCATCTCTAAGGCCACAATATTTTTAGGATAAAAAATACTCATAGCTAGAGCAACGTTCTGCCTCTCAAT
Organism: Anabrus simplex; assembly: GCF_040414725.1. Lineage (NCBI taxonomy): Eukaryota > Metazoa > Arthropoda > Insecta > Orthoptera > Tettigoniidae > Anabrus > Anabrus simplex. The sequence goes on from NC_090265.1 coordinate 555,677,785, forward strand.
AGCCGTGGTATACAAAGCCTTCTTGGTCAAATTTGGAGCTAGTTTTAATAACATCCTCTTCTCATAATGAAATAGGTCTCTCAAGTCTGAAAAAATAGCCTGAATGGTTGTGAATTGGCATGTCGTCTTACCTTCAGGAATGTTCAACTTCTCAATGACAGTGAATGTCTGTTTAACATCTGGGATAGCAAATGATTCACTGGACCTGTTTAACCAATTATTCCGAATACACTTCAATAAATGCACGTTGTCAAAGAGAAGAAACAGAGACTTGGAAGGATCAGCTGGATCAGGGACACAAGTTTTTAGGATCCCGCCGCTTAATAGCTCAAACATTTTCCTATTTGTTCGATGATTATCAGAGACTAAGCACACTACATCAAAGTTTAGTTCATTCATAACTTTGAGAACATTTACTGTTAGTTTCAGTAGTGTCTCAGCATCCATGTTTTTTACTGGGAAGAGACCTATGACATCCTTGTACTTCGAATGTAAGGATGAACACATAAAAACCTGCATAGTGGTGGCTGCCTCAGACTCAGACCCATTTTCAGCAATCCCCATTATCTTTCCTGCTGTATATGTCAGCTTGGCATTAACATAAATTTCATCCATCATGACTGTAACAACTTTATCCTCATCATTCAAAAGTTTAAACTTCTCCATTAAGAAAGATTTTTGAGAAGATCCAATAACACAGCCTTTTGGACCTATTCCACCTAATAATTGACGAAGATATGCATGATGAGGTAGAGTCATAAGGTTAGTTTTACGAATGGACTGATAGGCTCCTGGATATGAGTAAGAAATTGTGGCAGCCCATATAAGAAGCTGTACATGACTTACTACAGACAATTCCAACTGTTCTAGAGCAAATTTAATTTTTCTACATCTTACTATATCCACATCACTGTCAAGAACCAAGGCCTCCTTTAAAAGATTCACTAGGACAGAAATTCTATCATATGTGAAAACATGTTCATCACTGTAATTTGAAAGATGACTCACCAAATTGTCCAGCTTACTCCACCTATTACGCTTCAGGTCACTGTATCCTTCACACTGCAGTATCCACTTGAACTTCTCAGTAGGCACACACAGATTCTTATAAAATACTTTAACATCTAAGGAACTCGATACTTTGAAACACACATTCATTGATGGCACATCGTTAAATTTACCACCATCATCTATCTTAATAAAAAGAACACTACTTTCACTATTAATTACTGTGAATGGAGCCACCTGTTTTCTGTCGAGAATTCTTCTGAAGTCTTCAAAAGATGGTATTAAATCCTGCTCACACCACTTAGCAAAATTCTTCTCCTCCCTGTCGATCACTTGTTGTAATCGTTCTTCTGGATTTATCCTGCCTTTGGGGAGCCTAATTGTATGGTAAGAAGGTTGATTTGGGAAAATTGTAGGAACTACATCAGGAGTTAATTTGGGAATTTTAAGAGGGAGACGAATAGGCTCACCATTTTCGGTTGGAAAGAGATCTTCCCTAACCACAAATTTTGCTTCGAAATGTTTCACACATACAACAGTTTGGTCTTTGACTTCCAAATTTTCCCGATGAATATTCCTTATCCATTTCTCCTGTAAATCTCTATCTTTAGGTAATTTAAAAGTTGAAGTATCCGCAATGGTATAGTTCGATCTACAGTACAACCAGGAACGCAGCAGGAACGACCCATTTCGTGAAATCTTACAGTGTGTACAGTACGGCAATATATACACAATAACATACTAACAATACCAGTACACACACTCTTAACAATACACCATACTAATAAACCGTTATAGATTAATTTAAAATTTAGTGCTTGACAATAATGTATTTTAGTGTACCATTTGCCCACCGAGGTAGACACTTCATTTGCAAATAAAGAGTTTTTGATTTGATTTTGATTACTATTTCACCAAATATATACTTAATACTTTAATTACTCGATCAAAATAACACTTTTAACACAATGTAAACAAAGTCATGAACCAACCACCATGTCTCAAACTCTCGCCCACGTAAGCGCCATTTTCCTCCCAATCGATAGTAGTATTAAGGTCTGATATATTGTAGTCGGTCTTGATACATCTTTCTCACAAACAATTGAACCTAAAGATATGTTTGTTATGAGTAGAGGCGGCAAACTATCGATAGTAATAGCCATCGATATTTTCCGATATTATGAGCTCTACTATCGATAGTAATCGATAGTTTTCAAAAAGTTGAACGAATCATATCATTATGCATGAAAATAAAACATTCATTGAACACAATCCACAAAATAATAATAATAATAATAATAATAATAATAATAATAATAATAATAATAATAATAATAATAATAATAATAATCAGTAGAAATTACAACTATTTCATACTATGTAATTTCTGAAATTCAAGGCGGCTCCATGGCTAAATTGTTAGCGTGCTGGACTTTGGTCACAGGGATCCCGGGTTCGATTCCCGGCGGGGTCGGGAATTTTAACCTTAATTGGTTAATTTCGCTGGCACAGGGGCTGGGTGTACGTGTCGTCTTCATCATCATTTCATCCTCATCACGACACGCAGGTCGCCTACGGGAATCACATCGAAAGACCTGCATCTGGCGAGCCGAACTTGTCCTCGGACACTCCCGGCACTAAAAGCCATACGCCATTTCATTTTTTTCTGAAATTCAAATCGGAATCACTCGTAAATCTCTTTAGTGGCATGTCCGAGACATTCTCGAGTTGCACGCGCTTGCTCATAACGTGACCGCCCGAGAAATTCTTGTTCAGCTGCAGTGTTCATTTTGCGATCGCCCGACTATTTCTCGGGTATAGTAATATCTTCGGAAAAATGTTTTGCAGCATTCTCAACGGATGGCAGGAGAGTTTTCAGTTGCTTTCGTGAAGCCTTTGGCCTAAAATTTGCCTTATCTTCTCTCGCCTATAAGTTATACAGTCTCTGACTCACCAGCTGACAAGGTAAACAGAAATGGCGAGCGCGAAACGAAAGAAATGTTTGCCTGATGACAAAATAAGAGACTCCCCTACATCAAAGATGAATCTCTAAATGATATTGGTAATTCTGATACTAGTGATAATGGTTTGTCGCATGATGACCTGGTATTTCTAATGAATGAGAGGAAGATATTTTGTCGGAAACGATGGTGATGGGAGATGTAAAACATACATTCGTGCGGAAAAAATGTAAGCCTCTAAATACTGAACGATCTAATATAATTCCATTTACGGGATATTCTGGTGTAGAGGTTGTATTACAGTATTACCGAAGGTGCGTGCGATTGACAGTTTCGAACTTTTCCCACACTCATTGCACTTAACTAACTTTTTATCCTCACTACGCCTAAACCACTTCCAAACGTCAGGTATCTTCCTTTTGGGCATATTTATATGAAGTTCACAATTTTAAACTGGTATATTAACATTACTACCAAACCGTGAAACAGCTGTACAATTTCTGTTAGTGCGAAAAAAAGCCAATAAGGAAAAGGAAACTATCGTTGACTATCGATAATAGTCAACTGACTATCGATAATAGTCAACTGACTATCGATGTCAGACGATAGTGGTCGCTATCGATAACCATCGATAGCACTATCGATAGTTTTCCGCCTCTAGTTATGAGTATTCACAGGGTTTGTATCTACATGGGAGATAATAATTAAAGTTAAGTCTATTCTTCTTATTTTTTGAGCGGCTATACATAGCGTTGAATACGTGCAGAGCATAAACGATGTCTATATTGACTATATACACAGAAAACGGAGATACATGTTGACTCTCAACCTGCATTTATAAACAATATCGTAAATCATGCCTTCTGTTAATTCTGGATTTCGCTCATTGTGGACCTGGCAGAATTGTATAGCCTCAAGGAGAAAGATCTAAGTGAGGAACTGTGAAGAGACAGAAATAAATTGAAAAAAAGCTTATTAAAAGAGATAAACTGCAAAAGAAAACACACTCTTTTATTAATTATCAATTGCATGCTAGCTATAATACTCGTTTTTGATACCTGTGTGACCAAATCTCTTCTCTTTGGTCTAATTCGTCATTAGGATGCACAGAAGACTGAGGAAGAATATTCTAATTTAATATTAACACACTTAAAGAGAATCCTTGTTCCTTAGACCTGTTTACATACACTTAATATGACAGTTTATTCTAAGTTCAATATTGATATCTCCTGAGGAGACTGGAACTCTGCCATCTTACTGAATTAATTAAGGATTATTTTCAAGAGTGACAGTGGAGAAATGCACCTGTATTTTGTGTGTATGTCTCTTCAATGAGACAATCTGGCTATGGTGACAACTATTTTTAAAGTTGAATAGTTTTGTTATAAAAATGAAAGGAGCATTAAAGACAAGCATCTAAAAGTATTTTATGAACTATAGCTTAATAATAAACCTGTTTTGTTTGCTTTCCTTGGAGAACTTGTTTAAATGGACAAATATTCCAATACCAATTAATCCATTTGAACTTGAAAGTTAATATATGTTTCGTATTGGTTAGTTTAGCATCTTGGACCTATGAATTTGCCTGGAAGTAAAATATTAACATGCAGTCAGCATCCTGGCTTGGGGAACTCAAAATATGTTCGGCCTGTTCGTAGCGGGCTATGATTGAGTAATGCGGTTAAATAATCTGAATTCGTTACTGCTACCTAAGATTTTGATAACACTGGGGTATAAATAGTCTTGTCAACACTAGAGGTATGGGCCAAAGGGACAGGAGAATCCTCATATTTTACCGTGTAAGTCTAAATTATACCCTACCTTTTGCAGTAGTGTGTGTTTTTGCTCCTCATTAGACTATGTAATCTATAGTGTAATAAATTGCATATTTAATTTAATAATTTGTTGTAAAATGCACAATTGCTTTTGTGTCGAAATCCCCTTCTTCTGCTCGTCAGTGCTTTTTTACGCTGATTTTCAACTTCAGTTCAGCTTCAGTTCAACTTTTACACAGACTTCTATAACTAACTAGACCGCCGACTCGAGCTATGGGAGTGAGACCACGTCCACCATTTGTCGCGTAAATTCCTTATTCGGATGGTTTTTGACTATTTCTTCACATGAAATACTGTGCAGAATACAAATGTACAGATACAGTATCCTCAGTGTGGAATATCCAGCATTAGAAGAAAACTGTGTCATGTTAAGTGATCAGATGGCTCATGCCGTATGGCATGTGTGGATTTAGGTGGATGTAATTTTACTTACTCCTAGAACAAATTACAGCATGGTATTATCAAAATTTGTTTAATAACGATATTAACTCCAGGATAATATCGTCAATCAGGGGAGTTCGACAATACAGAATAAAGTGAGGTTAGGGCATTTTAAGTCGCAGCAACATTTTACAGTTACTAGATTTGATAATGGTTCTCATTTCATTTAACAATAATCTTCATAATGGTGCTGCAAGATTCTACAACTTCGGTGCAGGCTGCCCCATAAAATTTAGAACATTACTTTAAATCACTATAACACAAGGACAGATGATTCTTGTCTTTTAGGCATATATCTATGGAATTACCATAAGCTGTGTGTTGTCAATGGTGCATATTGATATTTAAATTTACATCATGATTTAGTAATAGAAGACTGTGTATTTTTATTCGTCTTCAGTGTATTCGATGATTATTCGTTTTATGACTTCGTAGCACTGATGTTAGTTAATATTGGAGAGAGCGCTAGGTGTAACTTTTGCGAGAAAATCAGCAGCCAGTTTAAGAATTTGTGATAGTTTTGTGGCCTATAAATATTCATTTTTCACGTTTCGGAAACCTAAAAGCGGTCACAATAATTAACGTACCCGGTACGTGGTATTGCTTTAAGAGGAGAGATGTGTTCATTACGATAAGCAGGAAACCGCCAGCCCGCCACAAGAAATAATGCATATTTACTTTTATAAATAAAACAGATACATTATCTGTGCTCTCCGTCTTGACAACACGTCCAACAAAATGGATAGCAGAAGCTGATGACTGCTAGTTCTCACGAAGAAATCCAGTTGTACCATACTTATTTGTGGTTAGTAGGCTTCTCCGTGACAGTCACACTCTTCTATTTTTCTTCAGTTACAGGAATGTCGTTGGCTACAGTCATGTATGTTTCGTAGCATGACCAACAGCAGGTTGTCCAATAAATTAAGGGTTTTGACCATCGAGCTAGAAAGAAGTGTGTCTGTTTATAGTACAGGTGGAATTTTACTGCGTGTTACTCAACCTTAATAGCATAATAAATGGGAGTTTAAATGTTGAAAAACTTACGTGGTATTGCTATTTGCTTTACGTCGCACCGACACAGATAGGTCTTATGGCGATGATGGGATAGAAAAGGCCTAGGAGTGGGAAGGAAGCGGCCGTAGCCTTAATTAAGGTACAGCCCCAGCATTTGCCTGGTATGAAAATGGGAAACTACGGAAAACCATCTTCAGGGCTGCCGACAGTGGGATTCGAACCCACTATCTCCCGGATCCAAGCTCACAGCTGCGCGACCCTAACCGCAAGGCCAACTCGCCCGGTACGTAGTATTGCTTTAAGAGGAGAGATGTGTTCATTACGATAAGCAGGAAACCGCCAGCCCGCCACAAGAAATAATGCATATTTACTTTTATAAATAAAATGTAACACGCGTTATTCTCTATTAGTTGAGCAGCTATTAGCATTGCCGTTGGCTGACAAAAAATCAGAAATGACGTCATTCCCAGCAAACAACATAAATACGTTCCATTAGCAACCCGCGTAGAATGAAAAAGCAAATATTACCCGACCAAGGCGAGTGGATCCGCGGAAAGAAAGTGAACTAGTGCTGTGACGTTGGTGCAGCGCACGGAAATGCCGTATAGTCAGGTTCGACGAATTAGAATAACATATAGAGGCGGAAGCGCTGCCTGGCTGAAGCTAATTGAACGAACGTCCGCCATGTTTCCAGTGGTCACATAAGCAAGGGGGCGTGGCTGTCGATTGACTAAAATTGTTGACAATACGCATTATAGAATTACTGGTGAAAAATTAAAGACCGTTAGCTCGGTCTCCTGTTAGATAATATTCTGCCTCAACGCTTACATTGTGACGTTCTTTGACATGTTGTTTTTTTCGGAGAACTTGAGAACTTTGGGACTGATTTAGCTAAACCCCTGTGCATCTGTTTAATTGAAAGAGCAGGCGTATGATATATACATGTATAGTGTATGAATAAATAACCAAGAAGAAGAGTAAAACGGGTAGTTTTGTTTCTGTCCTAACAGGCCGGTTAAGTTCAGTTACCGGCTAGTGATGGAGCGTAAACCGAATAAAATAATTCATGAACAGGTTCGGAGTGTTATTTACAATATCGTCAATTTTTGTGATCGAGAGAAGAAAGAAGGTATGTAAATACAGGTTACAAATGCTACTGAACGTGCTGTTGCCTCTACCGGCTGTAGCAAGGAAACAATATGTAAAATACGAAAAGAGAGCCAACTTGAATAAAGTGGAATGAGCAAAATTAGGTTACCTCGTAAAAAATGGCAAACCGCCTGTAAATAAAATAACACTGGACGATATGGATAAGTGCATTATTCGCAGGAAATTTGAATATTTTGAGATTAAAAAAGAAGTTCCAGCAGTACGGAAAATACTAAAATTCTGCAAGCATAAGAAACGCTCAGAAATATAGTCTAGTCAATTGGATTTAGGTTTTAAACTGTAAGAATAAAATACATTTATTGTCAGACGCACTGATATAGTGGCTCAAAGGGCATTTTTCTTAGAAAACTAAAAATAAATGTTTGATGCATACGACAGTTTCATTATCTACAGTAAAATTCTTGCAAAGAATACACCGAATCTATTTCACTCGAAAGCTTTTTTTTGCTAGGGGCTTTACGTCGCACCGACACAGATAGGTCTTATGGCGACGATGGGATAGGAAAGGCCTAGGAGTTGGAAGGAAGCGGCCTTGGCCTATATAAGGTACAGCCGCAGCATTTGCCTGGTGTGAAAATGGGAAACCACTGAAAACCATTTTCAGGGCTGCCGATAGTGGGATTCGAACCTACTACCTCCCGGATGCAAGCTCACAGCCGCGGGCCTCTACGCGCACGGCCAACTCGCCCGGTCTCTCGAAAGCTTTATCCTTCCATTAGGGCAGGAATACCCGAAGAACTGCCCCTTTTTTTTTACTTATAGAGAGGCACACAACGCTGTTGATCCATGCTAACTACATTCTATAACACCGTCACTCAAACACAATGAGAAACAAACACTTAACCTACACCGCACTACGTGCAAACACGAAATAATTAACGTCTTTATCAGTATTGAAAATCACGAAGTACGATCACAAGCAGACTCGAAATAATGATTTCACATTTATTACTTTAAATTCGTAACCGCTATCACATACAACCTATGCATGGACTGTGTTCATATTGCCGCTAATCGAAACCTGCCTTAAGGTCTAAGTACTATACGCGAACCTTTTCTTGAGTATTGTAGTCGGTCTTGGTTAGTGCTCCAGTTGTTCTTCTTGGCTAACTGTACTGCAACGACGTCATGTTCGTTACTATAAGCTCATTCGTTGCCTACGTGATATACAAGGCCTGGAAATCGTTGCCTGCGCTATAATACAAGGCCTTGAAATGCAACGCTGGAAATACTGGGCAGCTGATGGAGTTGCGGAAGTTTCAAAATACACCGCTAGATGTCATCTTTATGGGCTGACCTACACAATGTTCTTAAATGGGAAAGAACACATGTATATTGATATTCACCTGATAAACTCAAAAATGGTACAAGGAAGGGAAAAATTTGCAAAAAAATAAATCAGTTTAAATCATACAATACTTATTTCGTACCTGTCGGTCTGTAATATTTTGAAGAATTGTTTTTTCAAGATGTTCCAGTCTCTTCAGTAGTGTAGCTAAGGTAATTTTTAATTTATTCCTGTGTGGAAGTTTTAAGCGACCGTCTAAGCTTTTCTATGCCACAAAACAGTTTTCTTTCACAGTAGTTCCACCAAATTTGACGTTTTTCTTTCCGTACGGGGTCTAGCTGATCTACTTTCTTCTGGATTTTGTTGTTTTCGCCTTTTTCTCAGATTTCAATTCTTTCAGTTCTGTCGAAGCGTATGAATTGCGTTCTTATATCTGTCAATTGACTTCCTCGGCAAGATAGTTTTCATTCTGATTCTATTGTATTTATCTCTTAGGGATTCCTTTAGAGTTGGGGTGGATAGCAGAATTGCTACTTTTGTCATAGGAGGTTGAGGTTTTTGTCCATAGGTGAAGCTGCCATTGATTAAATTCTTTCTGGTTTTGACGAATCTAATCTGGGGCAGGATCATTTCTGCGTTTAGCACATACACTGAAGAAAATGGAAATTGCAACACCCACAAGGAGTGGTGCTACATTACTGCAATTGAACATGCAGGACGAGTGTTCGGTTGTGATTCGATTATTACACGTCCAGGTCCCTCTGACCGCAAGTTTGGACAACAATCAATACAGGATGTGCCCACCACGAGCTGCAATGCATTGATGAATTCGTCGAGGCATGGAGTCAATAAGGCCCTGGATCGCTTCTTGAGGAATTGTGGCCCATGTTTGCTGCACTGCACGGGTCAGTTGTTCCAGAGTTGTGGGTGGCTGAGGACGGTTGGCCAGTTGTCTACCCATCATATCCCACACATGCTCAATAGGACTGAGGTCCGGGGATCTGGTGGGCCATTCTAAGGTTGTGATGTCGTGGAGAGCTTCTCTGGAGATGCGTGCAGTGTGAACCCGAGCATTGTGCTGCTGAAACATCCCATTAGCAATGTTCGCCATCATAGGGACAACCACTGGATTGAGTACCCTATCAACGTACTGTCGAGCAGTCATAATGTCCTCAACAAGCACTAATTGTGATTTCACATTAATGATGTGGCGATCCTCTCTCACAGTTGTCTGTCGCGCTGGGCCTGTGCCAGGTCTACGAGTGTGGGTACCTTCATTTGACCACTTGTTGCCATACACGTTGTACCGTTGATGCCTGTCGGCCAACACGTGCAGCGACAGTCCTTAGCGATAATCCAACCTCACACAGCCCAATTATCTGAGCCCTCTCAAACGGCGACAGTTGCTGATAGCGATTACCAACTGTTTGTTGTGTAACGTGGGGTGCCACAGCTGCTCGAATTTACTCTTCTCTGTCGTCGAGGCATGTTTGACGGGGAACACTTTGCACAGACTGCAAGTCAACTACGCCACACCAGAGTCCGTATACTGGAGTTGATTCCTCCGCGACCAATCACGTGGGGAGACCTGTAGCAACAATCCAATAGGTCTGAAACTTTGATCGTTTACATATCTACATGGCATCGTTCCATATCTTAAAATCAACACAAACGACCAATGCCTTCATGGTGTTGCAATTTCCATTTTCTTAAGTGTATTTGTTTATGATTGGGGTAACCACTGAATATGGATGATAGTTTATTTGGAAGAAGCCACTTCTTTGTGAGGCTAACACTAAATTCAGATTCAAGCAAATGATTGCTATACACTTTCGACGGTCTTGTTGGTAACCATAAAAACCCTAGCTTTTTGCCTTACCTCAATATGGCATTCCACTTCCCTAGAAAGGTTGGATCAATAAGAAACAGATGGAACATCACATTTTTCTTTCTTTGTATTGTTTGAAGTACATCTTAAAAGAAAGAAGTGCACCATTTTTAATACTTTACTCACATTCTGATATTGTGCACGAAATTTACGTTACATGGCTTGGCCCTGCAATAATTATCACAGTATTGACAGAAATACCACATTATTTGTGGCTGCCATAAAAATACTAAAGTTAATCTTGGGGTTTTGGTACAGAAGTAGTCGGAGAAACAACCTATAAATTGTTACTACTTCAGTATTAAACGTTTTCATTTTGTGCCTCCCAGAGGGCTATGCACATTCTCAGGCCAAGGAGATTTGAAGCCGTGATTTATGGTGCGGAGACGGTGATTGGGTGGTGCCCGTGGCCTATACAAAGATATGGACAAAAATATGCCTTAGTGCAGGAGAATGGAAAACCACGGAAAACCATTGTCAGGTTCGCCGACGGTCGGAAGCAGACACTCCGCCTCCCAACTGTAGAGCTGCAAGACTAGCAAACCTAGTCGTTCTTGAACTGAAGGCCATTCTGCTCAGTCAATATCAATTATTTGAATAAATTACAAATAAATAGGGACCGATGACCTCGATGTTAGACCCCTTTGAACAACAAGCATCAGCATCATCAAACTACAAAATAACCAAGCGGATCGAAACCAACTTATAGACCGAATAAGGTGTAACATTATTAAAGTTGTAATTAATGAAGGAAAAACGATAACAGGATGCATCTATAAGGGTTCTATAATTCGTACAGCTATAGCACGCCAAAAGATACCACGAAAACCATTAATAAACTGCCAACATATCACATATTTAATGCGAATCTTATACTAAGTTACGACTCTAATTCACCGACAACAGCCCATAACCCTGACATCTACCGGTAAGACTACAAACCTAAAGAGTCCCGCTATTCTGGCGGAAAATCGCCCGTTCTTCCAGGCCTTGTATATTACGTAGGCAAAGCTCATTCCACGTTAAGAAAACAGTATTGATCTTATGGACCTACAAGGAGTGAACACACCCCCTCTGAGACACCCATTAAGTTCTCGTGTTTACGGGATATTATACTGTACTTTGTAATGTATTATGAAATATAGATATAAAGGACGATGCACTTTTGCCCGTGAGTTAAGTTTGCACTCTTGTGCACCGTGCTATCGCGTCGTTCGCGGGAAATAAACAAACGACAGTCATGCCTGCGCTGCAAGTTGTGACTTCTGGTACTAATGTTGAGAATCACAAGGTAAAACCACAGTCTAACGTAAAACTTTGCAATAGTACGTTACTTTTCACAGACTAGATCGAATGAATTACTGCACAAACTATAGAAACAATACAAAGGATGATTCATACTTCATATAATTTTTTTAGTAAAGTGCTCAGCTTTTGGTGATTATCAGAGTTATGTTGCCTGTGTATGTAAAAGAATCCGGCATGCATAGGCTACAGTAGTCGTACTTTTCTTTTATGTTCTCTTTGAAAAAATTGTCTCCTTTTTTCATAATGTCACCAGTTCACCACCACTGACTAGTTTACGCAACATAAATAATATTTTACGTGAAAAATTTAAGTTTCCAGAAGGAAACTAAATTTAATTAAATCGATTGCAAATCTTAAAAACATCCAAGCTATTTAGGCCTTTACATATATACGCATGGTTGAAAGTGATTTGATAGATTATGAGGATGTTCTTGTACAAGAAAATATTAATGGTGCTTTTTACAGCTATGTTACAGAGTCATATTTCATGTTTCGACAGACTGAAAAACTAATAGTTTTATGAGATAATAGTAAGCAAGGGACGCAGATAAGACAATGTACGCTTCTATTGCAGATTGTGGGCAAGTGTAAAAGAGGGCCGTGAGCCCTGACTTCGCCACAAACGTAAATCAAGAATAAATAAATAAATAAATAAATAAATAAATAAATAAATAAATAAATAAATAAATAAATAAAAGAAACATAAACGATGAGGGTAAATAACAGCTGACGGAGCTATGACAGCTCTCGGATGTCCCAAACGTTTTTTATTGGACAACCTATAATATCACAATCGCTTACGTTCTCTTCTTATAACGTCTCCGTTCCCACACCGCAGACATTACTGAAAAACCGCGATGGCTGTAATTTCGATAGTTTTCGTCCCTTTCAACCGTAATTTCCACTTTCTATTAATTGTACAAACTATATGAACTACTGTTCATAAATACCTGAAAACACTGAACGAGCCTTAATAAACAGATTCGCTATGCATACTTATGAAATAATTATTATACCTTTTCAATTGGTTCATATATAACGGATCTAAACGGCGTAACGTTACATGATTTTAAAAGGGGCTGATAGAAGTCAGAAACGTTGCGATTTGGTTAACGGTTAGTGTTTGTTTACCGGTGCTGAGTTGAAGTTACTAAGGATATTAAATCCATGTCGTAGACAGATGGATGGTGAGTGTCCATTGTGCAGTATAAGATCGTACTCCATGGCAAGATCGTTCTGTACGTCCAGCACTGACAATTACTAGAGTGCAGCGTCACTTTGCAGGAATCTCAGTTAGTGATGATTTTTCTTCATCTTTTGTGTTTGTGCGAAATTGATCATGTCACGTCATCCTGTGTCTTCTGCAACAGTTTCATCGTTTATTACTCTATGACTTGCATAGTTATCGCTCTCTCCAAGGGCTAACATGGACGAATTATCGACTTATCTGTGAATCACATTTCTTTGTAGGCGAACACAATGAAACGATTGTTGTAAGATGTCGACCGGATGAAAGATCTCACAAGCCATATTGCGCCAACTCAGGGTATTAGGGTATGGAATGCAATTTAGTATAACGGCAAATAGCCTCTAGTTTGTGCCACCATTACAAGTTTCCATTGGGGCCGATGACCTTAGATGTTAGGCCCCTTTAAACAACAAGCATCATCATCATCACCATCATCATCACGAGTTTCCATTATGTTGACGTTGTTCTGGGACTATTAGGATTTCCGTTCTTGCAGCCCAAGCCCTAGGCCATATTTCCACAAAACAATAACAGGTAGCATGTAGCAACTACACGCTATTAAACCTAGAAATGCAGGACGTCTTCCTGGAAGACTGTGTTGTAATTCTTCAGTTGCAAACGTCTCTTAAAGAGACGTCTAAATACAAACGTACGATATATTTATGTAGTCATAAAATGACTTCGATTGCAAACTATGGACGTTGTGGGTTGTTTTGTATTTATTTTTGAAAGTGCTTAAGAAACAAATGACGACTTCCACGTGGTCATTAAGGCTGCATGTACTTTGTTGATGACTCTGAAATATAGCGCTTGAAATTCGAATATTTTGTGACAGTATCGACAATTGCAGTAATTATTGTGTAGAGACTTACGAAAAGACTCTCTGTGTTGATTGTTATAAGGACCCTGAGCAAAATACAGGTAAAATAAGGCGGACCAACGGAGTTAAGATGAAGACAGTGTCCTAAATTTGTAAATAATTAACACGGGGTTGTTTCGGGGTCAGGGACGCAGGTTTTGACGTAAAATACATGCCACGTAATAGGTGCTGTAGAAATAAAGTTATTATGGGCTTGAAATTTTATTGTTGAAATTATATTTCTTAATTATATTTCACAGTCACGGGTTTCAAATCTTTTTCCACTAGCTGGGGCTGCAACAGCGCATAACTCGCCTCACTATACTCGGTCGCCTTAAATTTTAGACGCTTCCGATAAGCCTTTCGGTGCTCGACTTTGGTGATTTTCGACTTCTGGAATTCTGAAAAGATTGATCTTTCAAATGTATTTTATGAAACTTTGAAGGGACTTATTGTCCATATGCCCCATTTTTTCAAAAGAAAGGTATTTTTCGTACTTTTTCGCATGGCAGTTTTCTTAAATGTTTACCTCACATTACCTGCTACCACGCCGGAGTCCAAAATGTTTAGTATTTTATTTTGTGTCTGCCGTACACATCATGAGAAACTCAATGAGAAGAATTAAACACCTCACATTACGTGCTACCACGCCGGAGTCCACAGCTAACCAGAATCATTCCGGTAAATATCTGAGTCAGACTACCAGTGCGCAGGCTTCCTGCGCTCAGGTGCATTATGGCCAGTCCCGCTTAAAAACACAGGACATACTTATGTCGACTCGGCGCCGACTGTCTGACTGAGAAAACCAGCGTGCATCTTGGACGTACCTTAAGTGTTAGTAGCTCAGCACAGCGAAAGCAGGGACGCAGAAAAATGCATTTCTATCTCTCTAGTATGGTACCTCCAGATGGGAACGCTATTGCATCATTCGTTGACATCATACCGAGGTCAAACTCTTGTTTCTAGGTACGTATGTCCTTCCTCTTTAAGATGAGATATTGAAAACTGTCATCGCACTAATTGTCTATCAGTGACATCGATTTTAAAACTTTCATGTTTTTGTAACCCTCGCGGGCCCAAGTACAGTTATTCCGAAACTATTAACGTATTCTTCGCCAAAATTCTTCAAAATCGCTCGTATTTTGCTGAAAATAACTGTTTATCGCCGTAAGTAATACAATGTTTCTAAGCTTCCAAATATCATGTTTTAAAAATAAGTTACACGATGAAAATTCAGTTTCTGCGAGGAAAAATAACGAATACGTCCATAAGATCAACAATTTATTAATGTAATTTTATCACAATTTAATAATGTATAATAATTTCATACGATTACAATATCTTAGTTACTTTTCCCGTAATTACTGTATATAGAAGAGTTCTTTCAGCGTTTTTAAATTCTTCTTATTGGTGTGTAATATGGGTATGTCAGGACTGAGATGCATATACAGATGATGTTCTCTGTTCCAATTCACTGGGGAAAAATAACTGTAGTACTTGACAGTTAAACCTGCAGCAGTTACAGGCTTAAGAGTTACAACATCTCACATCTACTATGGCCCATTGGATCTTGAAATGTATCACCTATCAAAAATGTCTGAACATGATAATGATGGATGTGGCATTGCGACATTACAGGAGTTTGCCGAGCAAATTTTGACGAGTTTTGGGCGGAATTGAATGATACGTGGATGGCTATTACTCAGGAAAATGCAAAACAGTAATCTTATTCGATGCCTAGGTGAGTGCGACGTGTTGTGAAAGCTACGTGTGGACTCATCATTTGTTGATATTTTGCAAATCTGGAAGATACGACAGTGAAATGTTAGTATATTTTCAGGCTGAATAATTGTCATGTACTGTTAGAATCAACTTGTTCCACATATGCCACATGGTGTAGTGGAGATGATGACCGTTGATAAAATTTGACTAAGTTCCTCCACTACATGGAGAAGCATAGAAGCATGGATATGTTTTCTCCTGTCCTATTATACATAGATGACGAATACAGGTTGCCATGATTACCGTGGTGTCGGAATATTGTCGACATAAAACTGTCCACGCTAATTCTAGACTCCAGCCAAAAAATACAATATCCACGTTAAAAAAAAGGGTATAATCGGATCTAGAAGAAAGCCGAAGAGATACGAACCTTCGAGAAATATAGATATCTAGTAAAAGAACAGACAATACAATGGAGGGCTGGATAAGAAGGACTCCTCATACCCCAGAAGGCCTAATGTTGTCGGGGTAAAAGAGGGCGAGAACTAACCAAGGGATGCCGCATAGGAAATATGAAAAGGAGGAGCATCTTATAAATAAGTGAAAGCAAGGCAAAATCTCAGTCACGGGCCACTTCTAGCTCACAAGACGTGAACATCTAAAATTGCCTCATAGTGATCCAATATTTATAAATAGTGGTATATAATATTGATATTATGTCATATTTATTTATGACCTAACTATGCATTTGAAAACTTAGTGTTGATAGTTTATTTCTTATATTTCGCCTCTTATATCTGCTTCTCGATTTCACTGACTGCAACTCATTTCACGCGACATGAATTATCTAGTTCAATTAATGAACTGTCACATTTGAAAGGGCGAACACTTCCTAATAATTTACTTGACCTTCTTGGCTTTCAAAACACTTGAACAATTTCAGCAGTGAAGATAAAGTAAATAGATTTGATATATGTTACAATATATTGTGTGCACATTTATTGCAATTTTGATAATATCGGTCAGATTCCAAGATAGTCCCGTTCTTCGCAGAAGGAATAGACAATATGGAAATTACTAAACTTGAAAGAAAAATACACATATCATTGCATTCAATTTTGGAACCCAAAATCATATCCAGAAACACGTAATTAAAATGATTCAAAATCATCATCCCACCCGCGTTAACTTACGATTACTCTGAATAAGAAAAATGCAAGAAGCCTTTACAGTTTTGGAAAAAAATCCGAAAATGATTTGTGGACATATCAATTAAAACTACATATGGGCAATAAAATAAGAATCGAAAATTAAGTAAAATCTACACCGAATGCGACATTCTAGCAATTTTTAGAATCCTAAGACGATGTTGGCTAGGCATTTGTGAAGAAACACTCATAAAAAGCTCTAGAAGGAAGAACTGTCAGTTGGTGAGAGACCACTGGAAAGACCTCGAATCAGGTGATTCAAGCGAGTAGAATCTGATCTAGAAATTGTTGATGGCAAATAAGATGGGGTAAACAGTAGAACACGTTAGAGAAAAAAATTGTGAGTGAGGCCACGGACCGATTGCGGCTCACGTGACCAACGATGATGATGATGATGATGACCGTTGACTCGGGGAGCACAATCAAATCAGGTTCGTCGGAAATCATAAATCGTAAGGTATCGTGCTTAACGCGTGACCTTTTTTAGAGCCCATTATAAACCTCGTAACGCATTCATTCTGGTTGATTTTCTGGACACTAATATAATTCGTTTCGTAGGAAAATTACACTACAAAAACCTCAAGCACACAGCATATCTGCATGAGATTGTAAGGCTACTTTGTGATTACCCTTAGCAAGAGGAAAGTGGCATATTTGCGAGTTACAAAGTGTGATTGTGATGTACGGCATTTAACAGGTGACGGCGTTCTTATCAGTTCGGATCGCTTATGTGTAGTGAAGATACACCCAGCAGTCATTGTTTAAGCTCATGAAATCATTTCGAGACAGTCAACGAATGTTGGAGTGTAGAACAGAGGAAGAAACTTTTATTGACGAAACCAGGACTGGATGAGAAAGCATTTGACAGCAACAGTGCCGCCGAAAGCAATGATTTCAGTGACGATAAAGTGATGACAAAGTACATTTTATAACATCAAGTGTGTGTGCAGTAGGTCGAAGTTCAACATAAGCTCCGTCATCACACAAAAGGCTTTTCGGAAAGATATTTGGTGGTTGCTTGTACGTTTTGGACCAGACAGCGACTAGAAGAAGGAAATTGTAAATTCGGTGTACCCTGTGTACCCAGGGAAATCAATTGACAATAATCTATGCCCGATTTGGGCAGATGAGAAGAAGAAGCTTTTGATCAAGAGTCGACAGATCCTGTATAGTTATAATAATGATAGATTTATTGCAGCTAATAGTCATTAATAAAAATCAATTATAGTGAGAATAAAAGGTTATTCACTACATAAGTCCTTAAGGGACCCCTGCCTCCTATACAACTCAGCGTGATACAATTCACATTTCTGTACATATAGTTCACAGATACACTCTAAGTCTGGCTCGTGGAAGGCTTTGGTTTTGCACACTTGAAAGTGGAATCCGTGCACTGAGAAACGAGTTATCATAAATCAGCAACAAATCCTGTAAAACTATGAAACTCCACTTAAAGTAATTTTAAAATAATCTGAAAAAATCGGCAACAAAAATCAATCTCAGCTCTTCTTGCAGTTTCAAAGCATCAGAAAGCGGCAATGGTTAATTCAAGAAAGAACTCTTCGAATTTGGGCAATGGCTTTCAACATCGAGTTCGACGCTTTTGAATGAAACACAGTACCAGACATCAATATTATAGGTGAAGAAAGTTAAACTCGATGCAACATCGTTTCTCAAAATATGACGTACAGTCGAAGAAAGAAAGCTACCCAAGGAGAGACCGATTTTAAATATGTTATTTCTAAAGGAATCCTTTGTACGATACTAATCTCGGAGAAATTTTGTTTATAAATGTGAGAGATCAAAACAGGGCAGTGCTAATATGATTTGGAACTCGAATTTAACGAAATTTAACAAAAACTTAACAAAAATCATATGTATCAGAATACATTAATACTGTATATGCACTTATTTTTTTAAATGTGTGTTTTCCCAGAAGAAGCTGAGACCAAATGGAGTCCAGATTTCACAAATAGTGTCCGTTTTAATTGGGAATTATAAAACTACTGCTAAATATGTACAGTATGTAAGTCATACGCGTTTAATTTACGTTAAACTGCTCGTGATCTCAGTAGACGTCGAAGTGCTAGATTGTGGCATGAAACGGATTCTTTATAGTGCCTCAAAATACACTGAAGCTGGTGTCTGAAAAATGCCAACTGGTAATGTGAAGTTCAGTTTAAGTAAGCGGCTAATTAACTGCAACCCACCACTAGCCATTCAGGCGATCGAAGGTAAGTCTAATTATTTTGTAGTCTGTAAGTGTAAGTGTAAGATATGGAATTGCTCCTTTTACGTGACATTTTAAAATCGATTAACAGTGGGGATTCGAGATTAGTAAAACGTGAGTGTTTGTTGACTACTCGACGAAAAATAACTTTAGTGTTTTTGCTAAGTCAGGTTCTCAATAGACATGTTTCCTATTTCCTCTATATTATTTGCAGGAGATACCTGTTATATTATCTGTTTTTTATATTTATGAAATTCTTCAAGCGAACACATGTGAGAAATGACATGAATGCGAATTACCAGTACCATTAAGGATTGCTATTACTTGCAGCAATCATTATTATAAGTTATAGTGCCAACTCCTTTAAAGGTTTTGGAGAACTAGTAAATGATTGTTCAGTTTATAAGCAAAATTTTTATAGATGCAGATATTAAATTGAATCTATGAGACAATTTGTCACTATGATTAGAATGGGTGAGAAATAATTGAATTGATGTAATACGTCATATTAAATCATTTAAGAGGAGGAACGATGTTGGCAGTAACTATAACCAAATAGTTTGTCAAATGCTTTGCAACAAGTGTGGTTGGTGACTTATAGAAAATCTGACACAGGCAATAAACATTGGAAGAGTAGTGTAAATTTCGAAATTTAAAATAATTGCAATAGAAACTAGGAATACACAACATTTCTAAAGTAAATATTATGTTTGACATTTGTTTAAATTGTTCACATAGTCTTATTAAGAATATTAGTTTTCCCTCTGCATTAAAAACAGCTGTGAAACATCATCATCAACATGAATACAACAGGAAGTTCCCGTGCATACAGACTGAATGCTATAATTTATAGTAAGTATGCATGAATCTTCCAAAATTATAATTGATTAAGTGATGTTCACCTATAGTTGTATGTTTAATTTTAATTGCGACAATATACAATTATAAGAGAACGAAGCAAACAACACATCCTTTTAGTTGATAATATTATCGTACCGGTACTGAGAAGGCAACATATCCAAGCATACACCACATTACCTCCGTTTCTCTTGCACAACTCATGATATTGACTTCCTCAGTAGTTCGAGGGTTAAAATTCATATCAGTATTGCAATTTCTTGTGAGAACTGATATATGCTGACATAATCTATGCCACTGAAGTTCTAATAACCTATTACTCGACTGAGCTACGGAACTGTTTCACTAGATATTATAAGAGGATGATGCTAACAAGTCGATATATCTGTAGTTTAAGGGGAGAACGCTATTTTATAAATATCCTGATACGAAACGTCTATGCTTTTAGAACATATTCCAAGAAATTCATGCCTAAAATAACATTATTAACGGGTTAATTAAAATTCGACTTCTTGCAGGAGCCACGCCCCCCTGTTCTTTCAAATGATATTTCCTATGTTCAGTATTCAGAAAAATTTTGACAGGTGATCTGATATATAGCCGATTTGAGATGGCTGTGATGTTCACTTATTTGACAGCCGTACTTCCATCCGTGTAGTAGCTGTGGTTTTTTTTTGTTGACACCTACTGTTCATTTCGTTTTTGGATGTTTGATGATTAATTCTTATGAAAATAGCGACATTATCTTCATTTCACTAAGATTAAAGTGTAAGTTAGGTTGTTAGAGATTGGCAAATCTTTGTACATTTCTTAAGAATGTAATACATTATTACAGGTTTCAGAATAATAGATTTGCCATTTGTGAGTAAAGTAATGAGGTCACCTTGCCTGTGCAAAGTTTGTGGGGGAGAGAAGTTTGAGTACCTTCGATAACTGTATTCCTCCACTTTTCTCTTGTTAGCCATTTTATTTTTTCTTGCTTTTCTACGTTTAATAATTTAATAACATATGTATATTTTTCGAGAACTATTCACAGAATGTTAATGAAACTGGGCAGATACTTTTTTGCATTAGGTAGCATACCGTAAATTGTTTCTTCGGTAAGTCTTTTATATTGGTAACTGGAGTGCCACTTTTATGACAAAAATGAACAACCACCTTAAAAATCTGTTAAAATTCATAAATGTAAGGAATATAAATAAACTCTTACCATAAATATAAATTTTCCAAGTGGTATCACTATAGGTATTTTGAAAAAAATGTACCTGAGTGATGTGGCATGTAAAATGAGGTAAACTTAGCTAAAAGGTTTCCGTATCAATAAAATATGTCAAAAGCATCACTCATAATGCTTAATTTATTGTGCATGTGTGTGCAAAATTTCATTGGCCTATCTCACATTCAACATTTCACAGTTATTCATCCATCGTCTCCCCTTAATTCTGGTATTTTTATTAATCCAAAATCGGCACCTGCCTTACAAATAAGGTGACCATTGAGGTCCTGGACTATAAAACAATAAACATTAAGAGAGTATAATTAATTAAAATTAATTGATAATACTAATAATGTATAATACTAGCTGTAGTGTCTGGATCTGCTCGGTTACCTTTTTTATGTTTACTTTTAGGATTTGTATAACCTGTTTGAAGTGAGTTTTTATAGATTTCGATATTGTGACGTTTGTTGATGGTTTACGAACTCTTTTGTAGATTTATAAATTTCATGTGCACATTTTTAAGTTCTAATTTGAGATTATTCAATTTCGCTTTAAACTATTTCCTCGTGGCACCCCATATGGTCTGGGAAATAGTTGATCTTTTTTAAAAAGACAATAACATAAGTTATAACTGTATGCATTGACGCGTAGCACGATTGATACTATTCTGATTGTCACTGGTGCTGTCACCACTCAGCCTAGGTACCCCGAAAACTATGGAATCAACACTCCTCTCTGTCATTTTGGACAATTTATTTTTCATATCTTCTAAACCCCCGTGCCGGTGGGGGCTGAAGTTGGACTTAAACGGCATCCAGACTGTCACAATCCCTCTCAACGACCCCGTAAACCATGGATTCGCCACTAATATCGGTCGTTCTTGATTATTTTTACACCTTATCCTGACCCCTAGGAGTGTTAGGAATATCATACCCCACAGAATATTTTCCAGATAATAAGTCATACGTGTACCAAGTTTGCTTGAGATCTATACTGGAAAATACACACATACGTCCATAATCTTGGCCATTTTTTACATTCGTTTTCGCCCCTCTCAACCTGCATTGTAACTGGGGCTTTCATATGACTTACATGGCATCCAGAGTGTCACAGTTCACCTCGGAGACTCTAAAAACAAGGAATTCGACAGTAATATAGGTCGTTTTTGTTATTTTTTACATTTCACCCTCTCTGCTAGGGGACACGGGTGTCTTGCCTCCACAGTCGTATTTGCAGATAGTAAGTCATATGTGTACAAAGTCTGGCTGAGAGCTATGCTGGAACATACACACATTCACGATCTCGGTGATTTTGGACATTTTCTGTTTCACCCTTTCTCACTTCGTGCCGTTGGGGCTGAACTTGGACCTAAACGACATCTTTAGTGTCACTATCCATCTCAGTGACCCCGAAAACTAAAGATTGTACAGTGATATTGGTTGTTTTTATTACTGTTATACTTCACCTCTTTTACACCCCCAGGCCTGTATTCCACTGTAGAATCCTTGAGCTGACGTTGCCATGGTCATTTCCTGATCCTATTCGTATAGCGGAGTGTAATGTGGTGCCAGTATATCCATAACGGTTGGTTTTAGGGCCTTAAAACATGGCTTTCGGTCTCGATGGGGACTTACCGAGTTTTGTTCTTGGCTTCGTGAAGTTTAAAATGAACTTTGTCTCGTCCTTGTACGACAAATTCGATATTTCTCCCATATTAGCCTATGTTAAGGTGCCAAAGAGCCTAGATCTAGGGAATGGGGAGGGGTGTTAAAATTTCTTGTAGATAGAGTTACCCGCAGGGTCCTAAAAGGTAAGTATTCAGATTGGTGGAACGGTATGGATTTGTACAAGGAACGGACAGACATTCTGCTTTACATGATAGATATACCATATGTCTGGACGTCAGAGGTAAACTATCGTAAATGCAAACACGATGATTTTGAAGATTTTATCGTATGTAACTTGTTTTGGTCGTGTCTTATTGTGGGTATTCTATTGTATATGTATGTTTGCCAAGAATGAAGGTAAGCTAAGTGATACTATCTTATGTACAAGGAGAACCCAGCGATAAACAAAGGTAAGTGATCACACAACAGTTCGACTTCATTACGTCCACCGCACTCCTTATTGTATTGGCTCTCGCGATAGTTTACCAAGGTCAGAACTGTCGATTAGACCTGCTATAAGGGTAACAAAATATGCACCTTAGCAGCTTCACCTCTGACGTCCACATATAAAATATACCATATATATTAAACTAATAATAAAACTTAACATTTGATTAATTACAATTAATGCATTGTTATAGTGAGTACTCTATTTGCTACTTCTAGTAACATAGTGCATTTGCATGTATGATCTGGTTGAACGTCATTGGAGTTGATGACATTTCTTCTCAATTCGTTGTGAGATTTAAACAATCACTATTGCTACAAATGTTACGCATAGGCTTTTGAGGTGGTATGATATCCAGGCTGCGAGGGAAAACGAGTATACGTCAGAAAATGACTTGTACTGTACATAACAGATACTGATAGGACTAATGGAATATTGTACATATAGTTTGGTCTAACTTATACTACTTACACCAAGATCGAAGTCCCTACCAGGACTCACACCGTAGACTTACGTTGAACATTTTCTGACTTATACTCGTTTTTCCTAGCAGCCTAGATATATTCGTGGGTTGTCATTTACTAATACTCTGAATGTATTTCTGAAACAGCTTTATTTAGTGATATTCACTAATACAATTAAATGGATTTAATTAAATTCAGCACAGTTTAGAAATATGAATTATGATAGTCTGGTTAGTCAAACCAAAACATTATTAGTTTCTGGAAATTATGTTCCAAATCTATATTGTACCCGCCCCTACCCAGAAAAGGCTCCGTCATGAGATCTACAGGGCGTTAACGGGTTGAAAATATAATAAGAGAGGCGCTTAGCTAACATTACCTTAATGGCACACAGGGTAGGAGAAACGGGGCATACTTAACTGCGATGAGAACATATTCAAATTAAAGTTTAAATTAATACAAGCGGTTTATTATACCTTGATGACGATGGGAATGACACATCTATATCACAAATGAATTACATTAATTATTAACAATTCTTGTGGTTTATTATCGACTTGTAGTCGTGTGTGATGGATCCGAGTATTATTTATCGCAAAGCGATTTGCCGTGACGTGATACGAACGGAAACATTTACCATAAACACTGAGGCTATATGACATTATTAACAAATGAAATTAACATTCATGCAACAAGTCTGAGCGATCCCTATTCTAAAAACACACAATTATTTTCAACGAAATACCATTAAAGAAACTATACAAATGTAGAACAAACACCCTCAGTTGAATGCAAATTCGCCGCGCCGATGGATTAGACCCATCGCCGACGCTAATTATAGTCACAACATGATACATAAACAACATAGAAAACCACATATTATATACACTGAACACGTGAGGCATCCCATTCTTCATTTCAGCATTGTGGAATACCAATGCCGGCGTATGGGACTGAACTGACAATCCCTTGGGATGAAAGCTGGACACTGAAATCCCTAGCTAAATTATACTTAAATGAGTAACAACAGTAGTCTAACAAATACTAGTACCAATCACCGTGTCATTTATTAGCGAATACTTCATTCTGGTGTGTTGAATATTTTCTATTATTAGTCGATCCATACATGGCTTCCTTTCTTAGCTCAGGTCCCCATTCTACCGAGGCGGACACACACACAAAAAACACGTCTGTTAGCAAGGTCAGACGTATCCAACCCCTACCACGGTGGTCAATAGCCTTGGCTTTCACAGGCATAACGCGCCCTTTCTTTAACAAAATCACCTCATCCGGAGGTACGTTCACAATAAACTGAGGTCTATTCCTCATTAAGCAAATTGCATCTGCTTCCAATGAATCACCTCGATTCAACACACATTTTCTCGAGACCCATTCATAACTTCGCAACACGACACAGGTTCTTATGATATCAATATTCGTACGACTGCTATCATTACAATTATTATTATTATTGCTGGATTCATCATTACACTATCTTTCTACGTGATTTATCTGATATAATTCGATCATACTGTGTGATCATACCGAACTTCCTCTTACGATGTAATTAAATAACCCAATGGCAATTCATTCATAATTAAACCCTAATCAACTTACGATTAACACATAATTAATTTCTAATTAAATCGTCACACGGTAATACAATAATGAGTTAAATATTCACACGCTAATCAGCTCAATCAAATACTCACACTGTAATTAACTTCTAATTAAATATTCATACAGTGATTAACCCAATTAAATATTGTTCGTTTCTGGCATTGACGATATTTTTCCAGGGACTGAGATTTCGTTTCTTTTTGACCCTTGTTGTATTAGATTCATGAGCTTATTTTCTTAGATAGAAGCTTCTTTTTTATTCTATAACCATTTCGCGGTGTTTTAAACCTTTCCATTACTAAATAATGAATTTAAAGGCAGAAAATTAGGAAGAAACAAGTACTACTTTCTAACACAAACACACGAATAACAATCGGTATAAACACAACCATGAGTTGTCCACGAGGCAAGCACAACGTTTATGAACGGAGAGAGATCCTTTTATAAAACAGTCGATATAAATATTTATGCATAAAGAAATCATCTACATAGTAAAATAGTAAAACTATTAAAAATAAAGTAGAATGCTAATATTAATTATTAGATTATGTCATGTCTTCGTAATGAAGTAACCAGAACAAACAGCATGTTAATAACCGTGATGACTAGACTATAGCAGTAAGTATGAGAAATTTTAAATAAAAACACTTCCCATGGCTGTAAAAATGTGCTGCGACAGTATTAGCGCATTGCACTGAAAGAGTGAAAATATTGATCAAACTTAAGCGCTGCATGGTGTAGAAAAGGGGGTGTGGCTCTGTGTTGATTTAAAGATCCGCGGGAAATTGCAGTCGGTGCAGGGACTTTAAAGATGGTGGTAGCGTATAGGCCATGCTATATTTCGATAGTAGTATTTTATGACATCAAAATCAAAATTTGAAATTTTTAACAGATTCTCGAAAATTCACTCTTGGGTTACGGATATTTGTAATTCGGCGTTATGCTGTTGCTGATACTAAATAAGTAAATAAAATACAGTATTTAAATAGATCAAGCCTGTTGTATTTTATGACGTCAGAATCAAAATTTAAAAATTTTCACCGATTTTCTCGAAAATTCATTCATGAGTTACATTATAATAAGTTACCTTGCAACATGATACCATCAAAGTAGGATTGAAGAAATGAAGAGAAAACATGATCTCAAAGTAAGCTTCGAAATATCTCTGCAGCCAACAATTTGACAGGTAGCTGAATGTATCAGCGGGAGAAATTTAGCCTTTGCAAGCGTCTTGCCAGTTTTCTTTGCCATAATCGTATCCTGGATTTAGTTGTGGCTATTGTCATGTTACTTCCAAAGCCGCTTCTTCTACATGGCTCAAATACAGTATTCATCCACTGAATGGTAATAATAATAGATTTCACGTTGCAAGAATCATGATGATTCAAGAGCTTAATTCGATTAAGTTTACACCAAATATTTCTTCTTTTGCTACTTATTCTTCTCAGCCTTTCCATCTGTTGTTTAGGATCGGCGCTTGGTGTGGATTTGGACCAGTTTTAAGGCCGGATAACTTTCCTGACGCCAAACTTATATGAAGAGATGCATTCACTATCGCTTTTGTCTGTGGTGTTTGGTAGTGCGATGTATTGTATGTAAATTAAGAGAAGTGTTTTAAGACGAACACAGATACCCTGTCTCCGAGTCAGAGGAAATTAACCATATGCACTTAAAACCCTCGACCCACTCCAAAATGGAACCTGGAGTCCTCTGATTCGAAGAACATTATGCTGACCATTCAGCCAATGAGCTGGAATGTACATCATACACTATCTACCAAAATGTGCCTGGGCACCCAGTGCGGTAAGTCATTTGGTTCGTAAGGTGGGTAATGTGACCCTTGCAATACGTGATGCAGAGGGTGTAATCGTTGGGTGCAATGTCAGTGGATGTATAGCGTGACAATATTCACGAAGTTAAACAGGTCTGAATCTCTGGCATTCATCCTGCGTAAGTGAAATGTAGATGGACGATACGGTAATGACAACCTTTCCGTGCTACTGAAAGTGCTGACCAACAGAGATCACAGAACTTAAGGCGTTAAATTGTCAGAAACAGGGCACAGCTGATGATCACCATCAGACAAGAGTTTCAGGCAGCTGTAGGGGTATATGTTTCCATTGGAACATTGTGAACAGAGGCCCCTCAACTCGGATGTATCGATAGTGCAGCAGCACATAAACTGCCTACCACGAAGGTAGATAACAGCTTGGAGGCTCAAGTGGTGTTTGAACTAGACAATGGGAATCGGTTCTGTTGACTGACGAACGTAGGTTCACACTATTTCGATCTAATGGACATGCACGGGTATGGAGTTTACCCGTCTTCTACTAGTGTAGGGCCCATAAGGCAATTTGGTTGTGGTGGCGTGATGGTGTAGGAATGTTCTTCGTACCGCTGTGTGGGACCAATACTGATTGTTCATGGCTACATGAACTCATAGTTGTACAGTCAAATTCTGGACCATGAAATGCTCCCTACACTATGACCATGTTACGGACCCATGTTACAATCCCAGGCGGAACGTTGCGGTGGCTGCTATTCATTGGTATGCAAAGAATAATATTCACCGATTAAGCTGGTCTGCAGAAAGTCCCAATCACATTCCCATCGAACACGTTTTAGGCGAACTGGACCGGCAGGTGATGTTTGTGGAAATGTGTCTACTATTCACTGGTATGCAGAGAACAGTATTCACCGACTGGGCTGGTCTGCAGAAAGTCCCAATCACATTCCCATCGAACACGTTTTAAGCGAACTGGACCAGCAGGTGATGTTTGTGGAAATGTGTCTACTATTCACTGGTATGCAGAGAACAGTATTCACCGATTGGGCTGGTCTGCAGAAAGTCCCGATCATATTCCCATCGAACACGTTTTAGGCGAACTGGACCGGCAGGTGATGTTTGTGGAAATGTGTCTACTATTCACTGGTATGCAGAGAACAGTATTCACCGACTGGGCTGGTCTGCAGAAAGTCCCGATCATATTCCCATCGAACACGTTTTAGGCGAACTGGACCGGCAGGTGATGTTTGTGTAAATGTGTCTACTATTCACTGGTATGCAGAGAACAGTATTCACCGACTGGGCTGGTCTGCAGAAAGTCCTGATCATATTCCCATCGAACACGTTTTAGGCGAACTGGACCAGCAGGTGACGTCTGTGGAGATGAGTACACCTTTCCAACTATTGAGATATTTTAATAGGAAACAGAACATTCCAGCGGACGTCCTTCACGACCTAATCAAGAACATTCCTGACAGGGTGGCTACTGTTATACTGTAGCTGCAATAGGACACTCAACGAGGTTCTGACGGAGCAAAGACTTCAAGACAAACTTGTTAGATAAGTGCTCACTAGTTTCGGTTGATAGTGTATATTGATGGCACTATCCAGTGTTTCTGGCGCTATCAAAACATAGCATATTACATATATATACACATAGCATTTAGTAACTTGCTTTTGCAGAATTGTACTGTAAGATTCATCTCTGGTATCCTCACTGATTTATCACGTTTTTCCTGTCACATCTCCGTTAAAAGTTGTTTTCTACGTCGATAGTCTATATGCATACACAAAATGTATCCTATATTTGTTTTGACAGTTATAATTAGCTAATCATAATGTGCAGCGTACTAGACTGTTCATAGCACTGAGGGCACTATCCAATGATCCTGTCTCTTACATATTCATTTGAATGCTCTTCCTTTCTAGTGACGAATGTTTTGTAACTTTCTTTAAATTATATCGACATCCTCATTGCATAAGTGGGCTACAGTGTTGACCTATTAATCGTTTTGAGAGGTAATCTCGAACAGCTATAAGTCACACTAGCTATCGCTGTTAAACGTAGAAAATATTGATACGAAGGAATAGGTGAAGAAGTTACGGAATTCTTTTAACATTGGTACAGATTCAAAAATTGAGCTTAGGCTATTGTAAACTGGTCATACCGGCTTATATGCAGCTGGCAGTTCCGTTGAGAATGATCGCAGAAAATTTAAAAATATCTTAGAAATATTAAAATATATTAACAACATACACAAAATATCATGGCTTATAGCACAAAAGTGGACGATATATATGTAATAACTAGCAAGATACCCGTGCTTCGCTACGGTATTATACTGAAATTTATAATTGAATGCTTATTGTTTTAGATATATAATCCGCCGAAATTCGCGGTCTGACTCGTTTTCTGCGAGAACCCACCAAAATTCCCGATCTGACTCGTTTTCTATTACATTACGGCATGTTTCCTCCCATTTTTCAATCTTCGTTTCCAGCAATCGATTTCGTACTTCCCGGGCTAGGCTCAGGTATTCCTCCCGGTCAGTTGGGTCCGTAAATCTTTGCCATTTTTTCCTATAATCATTTTTAATATGGATAAAATCCTTCAGGAGATCCGGCGTGGTGTCATATTGGGTGCCTAGAAGGCACTGAACCCGCGGCCGGACTGCATTCTTAGTCATTACCCGTCCAGGAGCCGTTTCCAGCGCGGTCCGCAAATTTGAAGACGGTCCGGAACATTATTATTATTATTATTATTATTATTATTATTATTATTATTATTATTATTATTATTATTATTATTAT
Organism: Anabrus simplex; assembly: GCF_040414725.1. Classification (NCBI taxonomy): domain Eukaryota; kingdom Metazoa; phylum Arthropoda; class Insecta; order Orthoptera; family Tettigoniidae; genus Anabrus; species Anabrus simplex. The sequence continues at coordinate 555,707,839 of NC_090265.1, forward strand.
TATTATTATTATTATTATTATTATTATGTGTTGCTGGAATGGATGATGACAGGAAAACCGGAGTATCCGGAGAAAAACCTGTCCCGCCTCCATTTTGTCCAGCACGAATATCACATGGAGTGAACGGGATTTGAACCACGGAACCCAGCTGTGAGAGGCCGGCGCGCTGCCGAGGATCCTAATAAGTACATTAAGAACAGTAAAATCAATTGGTCTCACCTCCTTCTACACCCCACCGCCGTTAAGTTTATTTAACGGCACCCCCCCCCCCCAAAAAATTAAAAGAAGGCTTGTTTCTTATGTTTAAAGAAGATTTCAAACACCAATGTTCACGTCTATTACCTTCAGTTTTGAGATATAAGTATCCCCATAAAAATTATTTACTTTTTTCCATTTCACACTCCTCCCCCCCCCCCTAAGTGAATTTTCCCGCAAAAAATACTTGTTTCTTTAATAGTAAAGGATCTTCTAAATACCAATTATCACGACTCTAACTTCTTCAGTTTTTGATTTATGTGTCCTCATGAAAGGAATTCAACTCCTTTACACTCCCGCCCTCCAAGATGGTTTCCCCCCAAAACGCGTTTTTCTTTGTTTTTAAAGGAGATCCAAATACGAATTTTCACGTCTGTAACAACTTTAGTTTTTATTAGATGTATGTATTCTCATTCAATTAATTCAATTATTTTTTCAATTCTTTCACCCCCCCCCCCTTCATTGGATTTTCCGAGAATACGTGTTTCTTTATTTTTAAAGCAGATTGCAAATATCAAATTTCACGTCTGTAACATCTTCATTTTTGAGATATCAATAGCCTAATTAAAATAATTCAACACCATTTTCAGTCACTTTTACCCCCCCCTCCACACAAGTGGTATTTCCGAAAGCTAAAAATACACGTTTCTTTATGTTTAATAGAGATAAAAAATACCATTTTTCACTTCTGTAACATGTTAAGTTTTTTTGAGATAAACTGTAAAAATTCTCATTTTAAAATTTCACCCCTTTTTTGAGTTCCCCTTAAGTGGAGTTTCCAAACACAAATCACCTATATTTCTTTAGATTTACAGGAGATTACAAACACCCACTTTTTACGTCTGTAACATTTCACGTTTCCAAGATATTCTGTAGATATAGTCTTTCAAAAATTCACCCAATTTGTCACTCCTGTTTAACCGCCATTAATTGAATTTTCCAAAACTAAAAAATATGTGTTTCTAACTACCAATTTTTACATCTGTAAATTTTAAAGTTTTAAGATGTATACACACTCATTTTAAAAAATTTACACTCCCCCCTTTTTACTCCCCAATATTTGGATTTTCCAAAAACGAAAACATACGTGTGTTTATTTATTTTTAAAGGAGATTCTAAATACCAATTTTCACATATATAACCTTTAAAAATGTTGAGATAGATACACTCATTTTAAAATATTACTCCCTTTTCACCCCCCCCCCTAAATTGGATTTTCCAGAAACAAAAAAATACGTGTTTCTTTATTTTTAACGGAGATCTCAAACACCAATTTTCAGGTCTGTAATATCTTCAGTTTCTGATATATAAGTAGCCTCATTGAAGGCATTCAACCACTTTTTAGCCCCTTTTCACTCCTCCTATTGCGATTTTCCGAAAACAAAAAAATACGTGTTCCTTTATTTTTAATGAAGGTTCTAAATACCAATTTTTACATCTGCAAACTTTAAAAGTTTGGAGATATAGATTCACTCATTTTAAAAATTCACCCCCTTTTCACCCTCCCATTAATTGGATTTTCCAAAAACAAAAAAATACGTGTTTCTTTATTTTTAAAAGAGATCAAAAGTACCAATTTTCAGGTCTGTAATATCTTCAGTTTCTGAGATATAGGTACCGGTATCCTGATTAAAGGCATTCAACCCATTTTTCCCCATTTTCACCCTTTTTCACCCCTCCTATTGGGATTTTCTGAAAACAAAAAAATACGTGTTTCCTTATTTTTAAAGAAGATTCTAAATACCAATTTTTACATCTGTAAACTTTTAAAGTTTTGAGATATAGAGCAACACATTTTAAAATTTCACCCCCGTTTTCACCCCCTTAGCGAAGGAATATCCAAAAATCCTCTCTTAGTGAGCACCTACGTCTTAATATGAATATATCCCCAAAATTTCATCTCTTTATGTCTAGTGGTTTTGGCTCGGCGATGATGAATCAGTCAGTCAGTCAGTCAGGACAAGTTATTTTATATATATAGATATTAATAATAATAATAATAATAATAATAATAATAATAATAATAATAATAGCCCGCCTCTGTGGTGTAGTGGTTAGTATGATTAGCTGCCACCCCCGGAGGCCCGGGTTCGATTCCCGGCTCTGCCACGAAATTTGAAAAGTGGTACGAGGGCTGGAACGGGGTCCACTCAGCCTCGGCAGGTCAACTGAGTAGAGGTGGGTTCAATTCCCACCTCAGCCATCCTGGAAGTGGTTTTCCGTGGTTTCCCAATTCTCTTCCAGGCAAATGCCGGGATGGTACCTAACTTAAGGCCACGGCGTCTTCCTTCCGTCTTCCTTATCTATCCCTTCCAATTTCCCATCTCTCCGCAAGGCGCCTGTTCAGCATAGCAGGTGAGGCCACCTGGGCAAGGTACTGATCATCCTCCCCAGTTGTATCCCACGACCCGATGTCTGAAGTTCCAGGACACTGCTCTTGAGGCGGTAGAGATCCCTCGCTCTGTCCGAGGGTAAAACCGACCCTGGAGGGTAAGCAGATTAAGAAAGAGAAATAATAATAATAATAATAATAATAATAATAATAATAATAATAATAATAATAATAATAATAATAATAATAATAATAATAATAATAATAATAATAATAATATGTTATTGGTTTTACATCAGACGAAGTAATTTTTAGTTTCCGGAGTCGCCGAGGTGCTGGAATTTAGTATCGCAGGAGTTTTTACGTGTGCCAATAAATCTACTGATACGAGGCTGACGTAACTGAGCACCTTCAAATACCACCGGTCTGAGCCAGGATCGAACCAGCCAAGGTGGGGTCAGAAGGTCAGCGCCTCAACCGTCCGAGCCACTCAGCCCGAAGAATGTAAATGTGACATATCCGAATGTCGTTTGCTCTGTTCAGGATCACGGCATCTCCTTGCAGTGATGCATTCTTCTCTCCTTGGCATCCAATCCATCAGCTCGTCAAGGCAGTATTGGACCAATTTGTACCATTCTTAATTGCGATTCTGTAAAAAATCTTACAGATGCAGTGGTCTGTAAGGATGTCCGAAACAGCTTGTTTTAATCGCCACTAGGGATGTTCAGTAGGGTTATGAAAGTCTGAAAGAGTTTATTTTAATTGCCACTAGGGATATTCAGTAGAGCTATGGATGTCCGAAACGGCTTGTTTTAATAGCTGCTACGGACGTTCTGTAGGGTTATGGAAGTCCGAAACAGCTTGTTTTAATAGCTACTTGGAATGTTCTATAGGGTTCCAAACTGAACAGAGAATAGGCCACGATTGTCGGGCATTATTGGAATTGCGACGAGGTAAATAATTGACCTGCTCGCGACCTTAGAATTTCGCTGATGATATGAACAACAATAATAGAAGCAATAGTTAAAATTTGTAACCATAGATTTGCATTATTCTTTTCATGAAAGATTGAATTTATTGGTTGTGGTGATTACTGGTTTGCTTTAAGAGGAAGTACAGAGCTTGAATTCGGCATTAAGACCTTAGAACATATTAAATATTCCTAGTGTACGTCATTTGTCCCTTTTTACTAACACATCAATGGAGCCTGTTAGCAACATTCCATGAGGAGGAAGAAGAAGACTTCTGCTTAATGGGTATGTATACAATAAAAGAAAACAATGTTTCTGGTCATTCTCATAGTAAGTAGTTTTTCCTGTGCTCGTGCTGTGTACCAACAAGTGTGTTGATTTTCAACTCTAAAGCCGGGAAGCAAGTGAACCAATACATTTCGAAACAGTGAACGGATTTTTAAAAAAGATTATGAATGGGAAATATTTAGGAAAAGTTAATCCGGATAAATGAACAGTAACTAAATTTACCAAGTGTTACAAACTGATTGAGGGAAAAGTAGTATACGCGAACTTTTTCTTGAGCCCAAATTTTACGGGGTGAGGGGTAAGGAGGAGCGCTGACGGTTCCGGTTATACTGCCAACTAGATGGAAATGAAATCTGAATTGAATCGATAATATGATCGATCGATATGGATTTTCTAAACATTTATAATCTTACGCCAACAACTCTGTCGCGCATACATTATTTAACATTTCTCGATGCGAATCTTGTTCCTAGTATGAATTATATAGTTTGGTTTTGCTGTGTAAACAACATCAGTACTAGTTCGTAAAGTGTACGGCAGATGTCGTACAGCGATGCATAGTTTGTGTTTCAAAGGTTGCCAATATGAATGTCGAAGATAACCGAGGTCTACCGATTCAGCACTAGGGAGCACAGGGCTCAAGAAAAGGTTCGCGTATAGTATCAAGTTTTGGCTTTCACGGCCCAGGATGTTAGGTATGATAGTCCAAGACCAACTAAAATCAGACTTGAAGGCATGTATCGATTATTGATAAAATGGCCACGATTTTTGGCCATGGGTTGCGAGAGTATCGGGTTTTGTTTACATTATGTTTGCCCGTTCGAAGTTCCTTGGATTGCCCGTGTGTTCAAGCAGAAGATATCATCTTGTAACTCGAATTCGCGATTTCACTATCTCTTGTTTATTCTGCATGAGTTTCATAATGTTACGGTTCCCTCTATTAGGGATTTTTTTCTGATGTGGTATTAATGTACTTAATTACATGGTATCATATTTAAAATGTATTTCTGCCCTACCTTGAGTGTTTTCTGGTGCTTCGGTTGCTTTCTCTGATTTGTTGTAGAGGATATGGCAGATATGACAGATACTGTACACATAACGGATCATAAATATTCTCTTTGTGGTTGTCGATCTAATTATGAATGTACCAATACCACAATTTTAAGATTCCCAAAGGTCAGACCATTGACGGGGAAATGGGCTAGAAGGCCTACTGTTACCATTCAGTAGTAGCTGTTATTATTTCAGTATCCATTAAATATATCCAGTTTATTGCAAGATATGGAGGTTTCCCTTTGGATTGAGACGCAGAAATTCTAGAAGGGGTTCAACACGTACAAACGTGTATCGACCAAAGGAAGACAAGGGCTACGAAGGGCGTGAAAATGAAGAACACGAGTTGGCCAATGGAGGTCGGATAGGATAGATGGAAGTGAGGAGACTGGAAAAAGTAGGTGGAAGCAATGCCAGGACTAAGTGCCCCGTGGTCGCCAACCCACGCTGCCAAGTTTAGAGCCTCTGGGGGCCCTTTTAACGCCTCTTACGACAGGAAGGGTATACCGTGGGTGTTATTATACCGCTCCCATCCACAGGGGATGTTTTCTTGAAAGCAGCCATTAAAACGCGGACAAAAGTTGAGGCTTTTTCTTTCAATCTCATCTACACTGTTGTAGTGTACTGGTAAATGTTGGTAAACTTAGTGATTTTTAGCTTTGCTTGTTATAGGGTTAGGTACTGTACGTAGGTCAACCATGTGCTTGAAAAACCTCTTCCAAGGGAAATTTCTAAGAATCTCCTGATTCCTATGAAGATAGGTAAAACTTGGCAGAAAATTACTCTTTAGAAAATAATGAGCCAGCTTTGTTGTACTTTTCTTCCCTCAATAGTAAGTGATGTCTTTGAAGGTGAGCAGATATTTAAAAAATACACAGTTCAAAAAAATTAGGGGAACATGTTTTTGAACGTATGCCATGCTCCACAAAACAATACCCCACACCCAGGTATATTACCCAATAAACATTTATTCATTACCGTTGAAGTATACAAAAGAACATCGAGGGATTCGCGTTCATTTTCAGAACACAGACGGAAATGTCCAAATAGGGGGAAAACAAAGTGATAACAGTCCTCCAGGGTGGATGTTTAACACAGTTGGAGAGCTCCAGTATGGTGTATGTCCTCCACGAGTATTTATCACAGCTTGGTACCTGCGTGGCATCTCCGTATAAGTCGATGGAGGTCACGTTGCGGTATCAGGTCCCATTCTTCAATGAGAGGTCTTGCAGAGCCTGTGATGGAACAGGACGCCCGCGAACAATTCTGTCAAGCCTATCCCACACATGCTTGATAGGATTAAGGTCGGGACTCACTTCTGGCCATTCCATCTCTTGAATGTCCAGTTCTCGCAAGACAGTTGTGGTGATACGCGCTACGCGCTATATGAGCCCTGGTATTGTCGTGCATGAGTACGAATTCAGGGCCAACACCGTATGCAGCGACCAACACATGTTGTAACAGTATCTGCTCGATGTAACCCGCAGTGGTCACATTACCATGGATGACGACAAGACCCGTACGGCCATCAAAACTGATGCCACTCCACAGCATCACAGAACCTTGTCCGAATCGGTCGCCTTCCTGGACAACATTTGGCATGTACTGCTCACCACGACGTCTCCATACACTTTGACGTCCATCACGCTGTGTCAGGGGAAATTGGACTCGTCTGTGAACAACATAGGTCTCCATTGGCGAAGTTGCCAGTTGACGTGGGTACGGGCAAACAGAAGGCGAACTGCGCGATTTTGCTGAGTTACACGGGGCACTCTAACAGGACGTTTGGGTCGTAAGGACACTTCTCTTAACCTGTTCCTTACAGTCTGGTGAGGCACTGTGACTCCATTGACCCTCCTGAGCTCTTGTTGCAGTTCTCTGGCAGTTGCTGAACGACGCCACAACGCACAGATGGTCAGATATCGGTCATCCTGTGGGGTTGTTATTCGTCCACGACCTTGTCCAACCCTCCTTGTGAATTGGCCTGTCTCATTGTAGCGATTCCACAAGCGTTGAATAATTGACGGAGAGACATTAAGATACACAGCAACACGACGAAAAGTTCATCTTTCCTGGATCAAAGTGACGGCTCTTGCGACTTGAACCTCATTAAGATGTCTCATGGGATGTGCCGGTTGACGTACATCGTGCTCAAATGAATGCAGTAGTCTGTGTACCTCACAACGACACACGGACGCACCGCTGTTCACTTTGTTTTGAGGGGTCACCCAACATTTTAATACATGGCTACGCCTACAGATGGATTATAACTTTGATTTGACATATCCTGAGTAGCTAAGGCCTCAAGGTATTCTGTACGACAATTGGAACCCCATCTACTAAATTAACGTTCACATATCAGACGTTACAAACATGTTCCCCTATTTTTTTGAACTTAGTACATCGTTACGTGCACATTTGAAGTTGGGTACTGTACTTCGTAGGGAATTGAGAATGGCATTTCATGGTACTGGAGTTGGCGACTTATGCTTTTTGTATCTGTTTTACGCTGTTATGATAGGTGTTGGTAAAAGTTCATCAATTTCAACTTTGCTACTTGTAGGGATGTGTGCGTGGGTCAAATATTTGTTCATGTGTGAATTTTTTTCCAGTAATATCATTTCGTCGTTTTTAACTTTGTAAACGAAGTTAATGTTGAATACCCTAGTTCTTCTTTCTGTAAATGATCAATCTCAATTATTTTATCCAGAACTTGCGCCAATCGCCTTCCTCTTGTTTCACAGCAGGCAGTAAATGTACGTCAAGGGCATTGGCCCAAAAACCCCGCCATGTTGGATTCTGCATTAAGGTATGATATACTGTACTTGGTCTTGGATATTCCTTTGGGTTCACGCATACCCATGTATACGTATCGTCATCATAATAGCGAGAGTGCCCTTTTAGGGATACGACGGTTTCACTTTGCTATCAATAAACAGTGAACCGTATAACTTCCTTTACCTAACTCAATCTTATATTTTATTGTTTAGGGAAAACAGAAAGTGCATCAGATATATAACAAAAAGTAAAGAATAATAATACATAGGTAAGTCAAGGAGCCATTTTAAATCCATGTCATAGGAAGCCATTTTCTGTCCTCAACACGAAGAGCCATCTCCATCTTCAGTCCGTGATATCCCCACCCTGGGCAACCTACAAAGGAATGACCAGCTGGATAGGACAGTTGATTGTGCTGCCACTTGCGTGCGATGTTGTGTGGAAGAATCTCGTCCCATTCGATGCCTCTCAGCCAGGTGTTCTGGAATAATATTTTGCCTTCAACCGATACCGGTGAAAGCATTCCGAGTGGGTTATGGAACTCCGAGGTAACCTGTAAGAGTTGTTTTGTGGCTGGGTCTTCCAGATATGCATCTGTGACGGCTTGATGACAAAGAAACAGTGTGTCTGATCCTGTACTAGTTTATTCCCTGAACTGTGGTTTCGATTGTAAGATCTTCTGAATCATTTTGAGGATCAGCTGATTTTAGTTTCTGAAGTGAAGCTCGGCCCGGTATGTCTTGTTACGGCGTCGGCCAAGATGTATGCGTGCTATCTCTCAAACGCTTTAATGGAGATATGAGATTCCTTTCAGACTCCATCATATAAATGCCGACTTTCCTCCTACAGATTTAAGGGTAAAATTCAAGACCTATTCACGCAAGTTTCATAAGGAGGTGATGAAGTAGAAGGCATGCAAAACTTACGTGGAATAACTTTTAGAGAAAAGATGTGTTCATTTCCATGGAATGGCTACGCGCATTACTATTGGCTGTCGTAAAATGAGTTGTGACGTCATTCCCATCAATGATCAGAAACTCTTAGCGTTACCAGCATGTGGGAAAAAGAGCACAAGTAAATACAACCTGAAAGTGAAGCAATATATAGTACATTCAACAATAGAGTGGTGCACTGCTGTCTCGATCTCGAGGCGCTATCTACCGAAAACAATGTAGTAGGCTTTGCTACTATCCGGCATTCTTAATTAATTAAGCTGTTCACAACTAGGGAGCAAAGTGTATTTCATCATCTCACCACTAATCCAAATAGAATGCGCTGCTGTAGTACTGCAAGAAACAAAATGTAATTTTGGTCCAGGGAGCGCTACCCTAAGCAATCCAGACCAATGGTCTTGTCGAGTCCCTACTCTAACCAGTGCAGACCAATGGTATTTGCACAGGAAGCTAGAGGTCTAAGGCCGCTTCGCAGCTCTAACCTGGGAGCCTACGCCCCCTGACCCCTTTTTTGTCCCCATATCACTGGTTTTGTCCAGACCCTACCCTAACCAATCCAGACCAATGGCCTTGTCCAGGCCCTACTCTAACCAGTGCAGACGAATGGTGTTTGCACAGGAAACTAAAGGCCTAAGGCCGCTTCGCGGCTCTAACTAAGCCCCCAGGCCCCCTTTGCGTGTTCCCATACCACTGGTCTTGTCCAGGCCCTACCCTAACCAATCTAGACCAATGGCTTTGTCTAGGCCCTATCTTAACCTATCCCATTATTTGTTGTTGTTGTTGTTTTCAAGTACACGAGAGTGCCGAGGCGTACACTAGGCCTCTCTACTCGCCTGTTTCTGCGACAACCCGAAAAGTCGGAAAATCACCAGCAGGACAGTTCACTGGCGGGGGAGAAAGCGATCTGTCGTGACGGAAACTAGTTCGCCACGTCAGAAATGAAAACCCCCTCTTCGCTAAGCTGTTAAAAAGTCCAGTAAACTAGTGCTAGGAGGCAAGGTAGGGAGAAATTGTATTAAAATGTTGCATAATTACAAGAAGAGGAAGGCAATTTTGATGAGGGAGAAGAGAGCAAGGTAATAAAACTTGGCGGGATGAGTTACTTGACTATTGATTGTCGGGAGGGCATGGCTGGGACTTGGGTAAACAGGTGGGGGGAAAGAAGGCTAAGCAGAAGATGAATGGGGGAGGAAGTATCTTGGCTGGTTTGGTGAGCGGGTGGAAAAATCGGCGGGGGAGTGGAGTGGTTGAAAAGTGGTGATGGATTACTTGGTGGGTTTAAGTGTCTGGCGAGCCTGTAGTGGGACCTGATGGCCCGCTTGATGAATGGGCACCCAGGAAAAGAGGCAGCATGGTTTCCCTCGCAGTTTGCGCACCTCGCCTGGTCACGAGGCTCCTTACAATCCGTGTGGCGGTGAGGGCCGCCATACCTATTGCAGCGGGTAGAATTCTTACACGACGCAGTGGTGTGATGCAGCTGTAGACAATTGTAACATTGGACGACCAGGGAGGGGCGGGGCTAGAGGAAGGTGGAGGCGGGGTGGCTGGTTTGTGGCGCGAAGAGGGCTTCGGAGCAGCCAACCTCACCAATAGAGCCACCCGGACACGAAGAATTCGTCGCAAACCTACCTATCCCAATGGTCTCGTTCGGGCCTTACCCTAACCTATACAGACCGATTGTCTTGTCCAGGCCTTACCCTAACCAATCCAGATCAATGGTCTAGTTCCTAAGTAGAGAGGTTGGCAGCCTTGTGCACGGCGCGATCACGTCGTCAGCGAGTCGTCTGGGAGAAATAAACATAGGACAGTCATACCGCGCGTAGATGTTGGCAATGCAAGTGGTAACCCATGGTAATATTGTTGCGTGAACAGGAATGGAATTATGATTTAAGTTCTTTACGGTGATTCGAAAGTGGTTATTTCCATTGCCTTGTTGTCAGTAATGTTAAGGCCCAGTGAATCTCTCAGTGGAGAGTGGAAGAAGCTGGACTGACTATCAGAGTGAAGGATACATCGTGTTTCCTTCTGTCTTCCGTTTGGTCCCTTGATTTATAGCCGGATCGTCTGTAGGTACGTAAAGTCAGAGGTAACTACTCCACTTTTACCGTTGGAAGTATGTATGTTGTTATCATTATCCCAGATTGATACGTGGTATTTGCCTCTACATTGTCTTCAAGATGCCTTTCCTCGTTAAAAACGTTGAACAATCTGGTGGCCTCATCTAATGCGTAGAAAGCAGGGATTCGCAGTTTTCAGTTTTTCTCCCCTAGCTTTGGGGTTTGTTATTTGTTAGCATCCTTGGCCCCAAAGGCCTTCGTGCTCGCAAAATATTTGAAATGGCTGTGTCATTTGTTTATTTCACCTTGTAGACTTGTTTTCCTTCACGTTTATTTGAAGACTGCCGGTCGTAGGTGCGTAGGATGGCGTCAGAGAAGTATCTCCACGTATCTTCAGTGTGTTAATAGCCCACTTCTACCACCTCATTGAGGAACTCCATTAGCCGCGTAAGATTCACTTCTTAAATATTCTTCCTTTTTGTGTAAATGTCCCTCGGGTAGGCATGTAAGTACTTAGGCACTAGTATTCTCTCATATAAATCCACGTATTCGATGTATGTTGCGATTAGCGCTTCCGGTTTCTCTGAAACTATGGCCTCCATATTTTAAAGTCGTCTAAATGTACCTGATTCTGTTCTTATCCACATAACGAGATTTAAGTATTTGTTTAGTCTGATCCCCGCCGTAACCGCTATTCCATTGACTAGAAGTTTATATTCTCCTTCTAAATATCCGCGAAGAAATACGTATTGATTCACAGTGGAAAAAGCTTTGTTTTTTGTCCACAGAGGATTGAAATTATTGCTCCCAGCACCTAGACCACGATTCTATATTCACCGTAAAACAGCAATTTCGTTGTGGACAATTTAACCTCAAGTACAATAGGGGATTGTTTGGGAGCTATCAAGGACGCAATTAGTGCCGTGGGTACTTTTATCACTACGGTAGCCTGTCCTATCTTTAGTATTTCCATGACGAATATAAGAAAAAATGTGTGGACTCCTCGAATTCAAGCGCACCCTGCCATACAACACTAGAGTGGGCAAGCACCACAGTACCGATCAGCTGGTTTTAGGAGTGATGCTAGAGAAAGCGTATTACTCCGTAACTGATAAGTATGTTATACTGTCTTTTAAAAAACAAGGAGAGATTACAATTAAAATACCACGGCAGGGTACATTGGAAAAAATCATAGATGGAAATAAGAACTACGGCTTTCATCACATGTTGCAGAAAGCGCAGGTTACTGAAGTGTACAGCACATAATTCCCAGCATAGTAAAACAAACACCTATGAACTATTTACCAACTTACCAACTCAATTGTCGGTTACTGCACTTTCGAAATCTTGCTGAGGATTTGGCGGTTGTTCGAGATTGTAAATCTCGTCGGATTTCCTTCGTTATGAAGAAAAATCGGCACTTCAGATAATGATCAACAAGTCTGGCCTGAATACAACAGCCAGCTCCTGAAGGATCAACTGAAATTTTCTATGGAATCTAAACAATGAAAACATATTTCGCCTCACAACGATTTTGAGTTTAGTTTTCCATTAATTACTTTCTCGGCCTGGAAAAGAATGTCACATGCACTTTTCGAAGGACATTTCATTGTTGCTTGAACCATAGTCTTTTATTTCGGCGAAAGCTGAAAATTTACTTTGATTATTCTCCCGTGTGCACTCCTGTCTTCAATCTTCTTTCTTCTTTTCCTGACGGTGTCTAAGTTATTTTTCCTGTTGGGAGTTTCACGGGACTTAATCTCACTTGAAAGGTATTTCGGCCAATTAGGCAAAATATGGAACACTGCTCCTAGATGTAATTTCTATCTCCCGCGAGAGATATACCCTTTTTCACCATTCACTATAAAATGATCTGATTTTACTATCAAATCATCATAGAAATGAACATGACAAATTCTTCTATTACGCGTTAACTCAGTATCCTTCTGTGGAATAGCTTTGGCCCAGTTTTCAAATTATTTTCTATCCTTCGGTGGTGAAAAAAATCGCGTATGTGTTAACTACTCTACCATAGCCTGACTTACAGCCAGGCAAAAGACAGTACGGCATACTGAACTATTAAAATTTCGAAATCACTAGATTGCGTGCTAAAAGCCTGGATTCTATTCCAAAACTCTCCGCAGTGTTCATATAGAATGAGGGCATATGACGCAGTTGGTGGTGATTCGTCTGTCGGATGGAGACGTAAAGCTTTCAGCTGACCCCTTGAAGTTATTCTTCAGGAGTAGGCTACATGCCGACACCGGGTTTCACTCTGTCCCTACCTCATTATAATAATCCCACATCCAGATGTGCAGGTTACCAATGGGAGTCAAATAGAGAGACCTGCACCAGGTGAGCCGAGCATGTCCACGGACTCGCCCGGCACTAAAAGCCATACGATTAGTACGTAACGTATACTATCAATTAACAACAGCAGAACACTGTTATATAGTATACTTAACACTGGTGAACTAGATCCTTACTTCTCTTGTATTAAGTTTCGCTATTTCCATATTGAAGTAGTTCAAAACGTGGTTGAAATCCAGTCTTCTAGTGAGATGACAGAGCTTTCCCTTTTCCAGACTTCGGCACCAAATTTTATGGAGAGTTTCACAATGCTAACAATAAACCGTGAACTTTATAACTTGCTTCAACTAACTAAGTCGTATATGTTGCCATTGATGCTTTCACGGCACGTACTTATAGACATGATACTGTATAGGCTTTTGGGCTAATGACATGTCAAGAAAATGAAGTGAAATTCTTTACGTTTAGCAGAGCACAGTTCTGTGCGAAACGTAAAGAATTTCACCTTATTTTCTTGACACGGCATAAGCCCAAATGCCTATACAGTATCACGTCTATAAATCGTATATGTTATTATTTAGAGGAAACAGAGCGTACGTAATGTAGAAAATAACAAAGAAAGAACGAATAGTAATACCTAGACAGGTTAAGGAGTCATTTTAAGTCCATGGTGCAGAAAGCCGTTTTCCTTCCCTGACACGAGGAGTCATCATCAGTCCGTGATAGATCCAGCTGATTATGTACAACTACAAGACATCTCCTCCGCTGTCTTATCTAGCCCGTCGATCCACCTCTTGTTTGGTTTGGGTCTTTATACATTCGATTCAGTCCACAATTGTAACATATCCACCACTCCCAAAACGTCACATCTTTATCGTTCCGAAGATCTTCCGCAAAACTTTCCTTTCAAAAATGAGGAGGCTGTTGTAATCGTGCTTCTGGGCATTCTAGGTCTAGCACCTAAACAAAACAACAAGCAGGATTAATATCGTGTACATCTTGAGTGTGAGATGGATGTCTACCTCTCATAACAACTGAAGAAGAAAATGGCACTACTTCAGATTATTGAGTTTATGAACCACATTCTCGTCTTTCATCACTTCATTCGCTCGTAATGTCGAAACTGGTTCATTATTCTCAAGTACATTATTTAGTGACTTCCGAGCACCCAAAGAAAAGTTAAGATGGCCGTTTGGTTGATGGAATGCGCACAAATGAGCAAACACAAGTGTTTTTAAGAATGTACTCTAGTTTCAACGCTGCATTTTTGCGTGTTCATTAACTGATTACATTTTTGTTGCATAGCTCAATATGGTACTGTTCACAAAATTTAGCATACGTATCAAATATGCTCCAATCCATGGGTTTGTGGAATAATTATTTAAAACAACGGAGTGCAGTAAGCCTTGTAAGAACGAGCACAATTTAAAGTTCTCTAAGGTCCTGGTTATGTCGACCATAGCTCGCGTGGAATAGAATTCCGGCCAAATTTCCATGCAATGTTCCTTTAAACCAGGTATTTATTGTTTTTCTGCTTTGGTAGATGGGAGAACCAAGGCCATTTTAAATCCTCTTTGAAAAGCGGTTCTCTGGCCAGTAAATACACTAAGCTACATGTCATCGTTTTGGACACTCTAAAGCTGTTTTCAAGAAAAGTCTTTTAACTCCTTCCACAGCAGCTACATTTTTCTGGTAAGGTTTGGCCAGATAATTTTAGTGCCTTAGGTTAGCACTGGCATGACTTTTCCTTATCCAGTCCAGCGGCTTTAATGTTCATTATGTCAATAACTGCTAACATTGCTAGTGCTGCTTTTTCTGTAACATGTTTTGTGAAACTTTTTTCTGATCTGTAGGGTGACGTCTACGTACTTGAATTCGATAACTAGCCGATTTTGAATTTGTTGTTGGAAATGTTGAGCTCTGTTTCACTGGGTACCTTACCTCATTTTCTAGGTACCATCATTTCCATTTTTGAATTATTGTTTAAAAATGATGATTCTGGCATCATTCTATCATGATGCCTGTGGCAGTCTGAGTTTCGGTAGATGGGAGGAACTAGTCACTATGTCGTCTTCATATCCTCACTGGGGTCTTGTATTTTTCCTATATTTTCCACGACTGCTAATATGAATAATAGAGGGCTCATAGTATCACCCTGAAGTACACTGCTTGTCTGCAGAACTGTCTGTAAGCGAGAAAGACTGTCTGGTATTCTTATTGTGTTGTGATGCAGTATTTTTTGATGATTCATGTGCATGCACTTTCTTTTCATAGCGTGTTCTCCAAATTTGTTAGTATTCGTTCTTCAGGTCGAAGACTTTAACATTTATTTATTTATTTATTTAATTTATTTATTTATTTACCGTATGGCTTTCAGAACCTGTAGTGTTCGAAGGCATGTGCAGGTCTTCCTATTTTACTCCCATGGGCGACCTGCTCGTCTGGGTGTAAGATTAGGTAAGGAGGGGTTGAACCTCGGTGTTCGCACATATCGAATAACACCAAGGGGTTTGCTCAATGCTTAATGTTTCCATCATACAGACGAATCACCTCGAGGTGAGGGGAAACACTCAGACCCCAAGAAGAAATGGGGTTCGAACCTGGAAGCGAGGTGAAGAGATGTAAGAAAAGTTCAGAGGTGAAAACTCACGAGACACTACACTTTTTTTTAGTGGCTGTAGACCACCGTGACAGAAAATGACGTAAGAATATTCGTTGTATTGAAGCGAAGTAGTTCAAACACTTACTACTGGGAGCGGTGAGTACGATGAAAGGATCAAAATTTCCTTCCCATTTTTATAGACGTAGAATGTCTATTGCCAACCGCAAATGAAAGAATAAAAAAATGTGATTATAAATTCTTGAAACCTGGCAGATAGCCCACTCCTATCGAATAGCACCAAAGGGTCTGTTTAAATATTTACGTCCCCATATGACAGACGAGTCACTAACAACTGCGTCATATGCCCTTGCACCATGTGAGCACTGCGGAGAGGTTTAGAATTGAATCCAGGCTTTTGACACGCAATATAATGATTAGATATTGTATACCACTCCCTCTCTTATCCTGCCTGCCAACATTCCGATGGTGAATTTTTTTTCACGAAAGGGATTCGAACCGGCTAACCACTGTGTCAGACCATACAGACTTGACGATCATGGCCACCGGGTGGGCTGAAGACATTAGTGAAGTCTGTGGAGATTAAAAATAATTTGTCTTTCTTTCTAAGCACTTCTTCTATGTAATATAGTAATAGTTCTACTGCTAGTGATGTTGATCTGCATCTTCTGAATCCAAACTGAGCTTCATCAAACGTTTTACCAACGTCATATTTAATCCTGTTTTGTGATTAACGTTGAAAAAAGTTTTAAAGGGTCATTTTCTAGAGCGATATCCCTATATTTATATTGGCGTTTTACCATCGTGTATGTCGCATCAACTGCAGTTTTATTCGAACTGCTCATTTAAGCCACAAAGAGAACGACTAAAACGTCTTTTAATTATTTGCGTACCTTCAATCGATGTAGCTGCTTGTCAACTTTTGCTGTTTCCAATATTATTTACATGACATGAAAATATTTATATCAATAGTGTAGTATAATTTGAAAAATAAGAAATAAATCTACAGTGAAGAAAAATTACACAAGAGGAAAAATATGATAGATATTATGAATGTTATTAATAAGTTTCTACGTCATCGTTGGGGACAGCTGCCTCTGAGAATGTAATTAGGTATCATTCTTTTGTTTTTTGGAATAAGTACAAAGAAATTCGACAAAAACTACTCTTGAACAGACTTAGTTCGAAAGTTGGATCTCCGAGCAGTGCAGCTTCCCAGTCATAGAATGAAGCGGATTTCTGCTCGACTAAGGAAGTGGGAAGAAATAGATATATATGTATATATCTTACTCCTTGAAAAATATTTGAATTAAACTATAGGGTTTAGTTTACAAGGCAAAAAATACATGTGACCCTTGAAAATATCATTCAAGTCCCTGAGTTAATTATAGGAAAATGGGTACCGATATTTAAGGTACCATATTTAAAATTATCGGTATTTCTATGCAGTTTTCATGACCTAATGTTTGTCTATGTTACAGGAAAAGAAACCATGCCACGAATGGAGCCCA
Organism: Anabrus simplex; assembly: GCF_040414725.1. Classification (NCBI taxonomy): domain Eukaryota; kingdom Metazoa; phylum Arthropoda; class Insecta; order Orthoptera; family Tettigoniidae; genus Anabrus; species Anabrus simplex. The sequence continues at coordinate 555,724,967 of NC_090265.1, forward strand.
CTCCTGGACGGTAAGTTACGTTCTTAGGTGCGAACATAACGTCGTTCTTCCCTTCCTCTTCCATCACCCTGTTAAGGTGTAGGGAAGGTCCTTGATGCACCAGCGTGGCGTTGCTTTCAACTCTGTTCAGTAACAGTGTAGTGATTAAACAAAATTATCTTAGAAGGTAACGTTAACGATTGTTTAATCCTTATGAGATGCTGAACTACGGATAAAAGTCACTGAATTTCACACAAAAAATTGTTTTTAAAGTTTTCATTACAGTTTCATATGGTGAATCAACGAATGTACTATTTTGGTGAATATCAATTCCTTGGGAGTATTATTTTTCTAACAATCTATTTTGAAATTCTGTTTTAGTAAATAGGATGGAAATATATTATTTTGCCACCTGTTTAATGTCCAAACATTGGTTTGTTATTCCAAGTTTAAAAAATCGTATTATTCGTGCAATTAGTATCAAATGAGACTTTTTTTAATATCCAGTACTCCATCTCTTTGTAGCATAACTGAACTACTCTCCTTCCACTGTGAATTTAATTACGGCACGTGCCTCATCGGTATGAAACATCGTGATAAATGAATCCTATAGAACACCTTTGAAACGCTTATTTCGTTCCGACTACGACGATTCTTATCCTGAACTACTCTAACTACAGACCTTCAGAAAGAAAGGGCTAACATTTACGTAAAGATGGTCAGACACCTAGTAGAAAGTTTCCCAGGCAGAGCTACAGTAGTCATCAAAGCAACGGGTGGACTCATCGCATTTCAGTGTCTACTAATGGAAGGGATGACACAGAGTCAATCTGAGTTTCGAGTTGGACGAAATAATTTTGATCAAAAAAAGGTATTTGAAGATAACAGTTAACTGATGTGATTTGACTTTTACCTGTATAAATACACTCACCCTAATTCTTGGTCATATATTATATGCCCACCCGAACTTTAATTCATGAATCAATCCATGGAGATACATCAGTTCACGATCTGAATTCCTTGGTCAGCATACAAATCCTTAAGTAACCATACCTAACCCATTAAATCCCATCCTACTTTTTCTTCAAAGAATTAAAAAATAACACATAAAATATGTTATTTAGGTCTATGTCAACAATACGTTTTTGTTCTCGCCATGCACCCAGGAGCCAAAAATCACCCGGTCTATAAAATAAATAATAATATGGTTAGTAGGAAATGTCGACTAGCCCGCCCTAACGTAGTGTAGTGGGAGTAACATAAATTCTAGGGGTTCTAATGGGCCAAACTCCTAATGTTTATGCAAACCTCATAGCATTACCGTCGTGTGGGTAGACTCTACTTATTACTCGCTTCAGTAAGTTTGCATTCTAACCTATAACTGCATAAACATTCGGGCCCTAGTTATGTATTTTATGTTTAAACTGTACTCCTTAAAGCAATTACAGAATATTTCATACAATACACATAATTACTGAAACACATTTGGAATGCCAAAAGTTTTTAATCGGCTATAGTAAGTTCCAAAACATCTTTGGCGGAGTGTTACGTCGCACGTTTTGCAGAATGTTAGTTGTATGCCTTCACAGAATTTCATCCAACTATGTCTCTGTGAAGAATGTTTAGCCATATAGTGACCTTTTCTATCAAACCGCAAATCAAACTGTATGCAGTAATGAAAATGACCACCCCATCTTCTCCCTGTTTGAAAATATCTTCACCGGGCGAGTTGGCCGTGCGGTTAGAGATGTGTGGCTGTGAGCTTGCATCCTGGAGATAGTGGTTTCGAATCCCACTGCCGGCAGCCCTGAAAATGGTTTTCCGTGGTTTCCAATTTTCACACCAGGCAAATGCTGGGGCTGTACCTTAATTAAGGCCACGGCCGCTTCCATCCAACTCCTAGGGTTCTCCTCTCACATCGTCGCCATAAGACCTATCTGTGTCGGTGCGACGTAATAAAACCACTGGCAATATATAGCCTATATATATCTTCAGACGTGTCAAGCATTGTCTCAATTCAAGCAAGTCCGGGGAATTTGGTTCATGTATTTCTCTATAGACAATCCAACCATTTGCTACAGCCATGTCCAGCATTATTATGAAGAGGGCCCAGTGTCACTTTTTTCCACGGACTGAAGTAGCATATTTCCCGGCCAAAACGTCATGAAGGCCCTCTCCACTCATGTACTTATTGTAATGCTTTGTGACTTACTGTAGTGTTTGTGGAACACTGATCTTCTGGCTTCCATTTATATTACACCAGATTACAAAAGCCAGAGGCTCTATTACATCAAAGCTCGATGCAACGGTTACACATTTATTATCATTCTGTTTCACAAAAAGATTATCACCTTAAATTTCAAACATATAATCATAGGATGCCTTAGTTGGCAGGACATAGTGTTTACAGTGCACTGTCTTCTGGTATGGGCTAGAGAAATGTTGTTATTTTCATTGATCTGTCTCTGTCTTATCCTTGGCTTTGACAAGATGAAAATGACGGGGTATGAGCGATGTTAGTAATGCCATTCCTTACGCAGCCAGCTCCTGTTATGAATGGCGTGAAAGTGCTGCTCATAGGGTCGGTTGGTGCATGCATTTCAGTGGCAGACTGATGTGTAATAGCAACTTCTGGTTCAGTGAGGAAAGCAACGGGAAACTACCTCACTCCTCATTTCCCTAGTACGCCTCTTTAGTGATGCCTAGGCCATCTATGACAGCTGATGGCAGAGTTGTTGAGGATACAACCAGTCTTAGGGCTGAAGATTGAAGGTACAATCATAGGATCCCCGTGTTGATTTTTGCAGTAATTTTGAATCTTGGGTGGGGCAATTCCTAAGTCTTCCCAAAGGTAAGTCATTCATGTCACTGGCTTCGCTTACGATTGTACGAGTATCTATTCCACAGTACAAGTCAAATTTGCGGCAGTACCCATTAGAACAGCATAGAGCACACAGCTTGTAGCCAAATTGGATGTTCCCTCAAATGAATATTTTCAGAGTATTGTGGCCATAATATTGGACCATCAACCCTCATACATGGTAAGGTATTCTTAAAATATACTAAATTGCTGGAAGGAAGCATTTAGCACAAATATAAGTGGCCTCACTTTCAATCCTTTTCGTTGCTTCTGATCATTAGTAAAAGGACTATTGTTAAAATGAATAAACTCTTGACTTTTAGGCACCGATTTCGAGACATATTTTTTGCAGTGCCTAATTCCAAATCTTGCTCTGTGACCAATGGTGCCTTTCATAAGGATGTCAATAGTATCCTGAAAGTAGTAGTATGCTTATGAAAACTCTGAGCTCATCAGGATCGAAAGAAATGTCAAAAGCCTTTTCATATGAGGCTGCATACGATACAGTTTCTTTAAGCATAAATTCAAACATGTTATTCTAATTTACAGTACATTGTTCTCTTCTGACCGAGCTCGATAGCTGCAGTCGCTTAAGTGCGGCCAGTATCCAGTATTCGGGAGATAGCGGGTTCGAACCCCACTGTCGGCAGCCCTGAAAAAGGTTTTCCGTGGTTTCCCATTTTCACACCAGGCAAATGCTGGGGCTGTACCTTAATTACGGCCACGGCCGCTTCCTTCCCACTCCTAGCCCATCTCTGTCCCATCGTCGCCATAAGATGTATCTGTGTCGGCGCGACGTAAAGCAACTTGCAAAAAAAAAAAAAAAAAAAAAAACTCTTCTGTCCCAAATGTCGTACAATCTTTCAAAAATTTTTCATTTCGTCCAATTTTTCATTTGAAACATGGTCATTTTCTGGAATTGTTGTGTACTTGGGTACTTATTTTTTGTATCTTGCTGGTTAGTAGCAGAGTTTTCATTCCGTTTTAGTAAATTTTTCAGGCCTAGAGCTAGTCACGAGCCGCAGGTGCAACCATATCGGATGGGTATCTGTTGAGAGACCAGACTAACGAATGATTCATCGAAAGAGGGGTAGCAGCCTTTCGGTAGTTGCAAGGGCGGCAGTCTAGATGATTGACTGATACGGCCTTGTAATAATACTCAACATGGCTTAGCTGTGTTGATACTGCTACACGACTGAAAGCAACGGGAAACTACAGCCGTAACCACCTCCCGAGGACATGCAGCTCTCTCTGTATGAATGATGTACTGATGATGGCTTCCTCCCGGGTAAAATATTCCGGAGGTAAACTAGTCCCCCATTCGGATCTCCGGGTGGGGACTACACAAGAGGGGGCGATCATCAGGAAGATGGATACTGACATTCTGCGAGTCGGAGCGTGGAATGTTAGAAGTTTGAATCGTTGTGGTAGGTTAGAGAATCTGAAAAGGGAGATGGATAGGCTAAAGTTAGATGTAGTTGGTATAAGTGAAGTACGTTGGCAGGAAGAACAGGATTTTTGGTCAGGCGACTACCGAATTATCAACACGAAATCAAACAGGGGTAATGCAGGAGTTGGTTTAATAATGAATAAGAAAATAGGGCAGCGGATAAGCTACTACGACCAGCATAGTGAAAGAATTATTGTCGCCAAGATAGACACCAAACCAATGCCCACCACAATAGTGCAGGTCTATATGCCTACTAGTTCAGCGGATGATGAAGAAATTGAAAGAATATATGAGGAGATAGAAGATTTAATACAATATGTCAAAGGTGACGAGAATATAATTGTGATGAGAGACTGGAACGCAGTGGTAGGCCAAGGAAGAGAAGGTAGCACAGTAGGAGAATTTGGATTGGGACAAAGGAACGAAAGAGGAAGTCGGCTGGTTGAATTCTGCACTGACCATAATTTAGTCCTCGCCAATACTTGGTTCAAACACCACAAACGACGGCTGTATACGTGGACGAGACCTGGAGACACTGGAAGGTATCAAATAGACTTCATTATGGTTAGGCAGAGATTCAGAAACCAGGTGTTGGATTGCAAAACTTTCCCAGGAGCAGACGTGGACTCTGACCACAACTTGTTGGTCATGAAATGCCATCTGAAGTTGAAGAAATTGAAGAAAGGAAAGAATGCAAAAAGATGGGATCTAGACAAGTTGAAAGAAAAGAGTGTGATGGATTGTTTCAAGGAACATGTTGCACAAGGACTAAATGAAAAGGCCGAAGGAAACACAGTAGAGGAAGAGTGGAGAGTCATGAAAAATGAAGTCAGTAGGGTTGCTGAGGAAGGAAGAAAAGATCAACTAAGAATCAGTGGATAACTCAGGAGATACTAGACCTGATTGATGAACGACGAAAATACAAGAATGCTAGAAATGAAGAGGGCAGAAAAGAATACAGGCGATTAAAGAATCAAGTGGATAGAAAGTGCAAGGTAGCTAAGGAAGAATGGCTGAAGGAGAAGTGCAAGGATGTCGAAGGCTGTATGGTCCTGGGAAAGGTAGATGCTGCATACAGGAAAATCAAGGAAACCTTTGGAGAAAGGAAATCTAGGTGCATGAATATTAAGAGCTCAGATGGAAAGCCACTTCTAGGGAAAGAAGACAAAGCAGAAAGATGGCAGGAGCATATCCAACATTTGTATCAAGGTAACGATGTAGATAATTTCGTTCTGGAACATGAAGGGGCTGTTGATGCTGATGAAATGGGAGACCCAATTTTGAGGTCAGAGTTTGACAGAGCTGTGAGTGACCTAAATAGGAACAAGGCACCTGGAATTGATGATATTCCCTGTGAATTACTGACTGCCTTAGGAGAAACCAGCATGGTAAGGTTATTTCATTTAGTGTGCAAGATGTATGTGACAGGAGATGTCCCATCCGATTTTCGGCAGAATGTTGTTATACCTATTCCCAAGAAAGCCGGTGCTGACAGGTGTGAAAACTACCGCACTATTAGTTTAGTATCTCATGCCTGCAAAATTTTAACACGTATTATTTACAGAAGAATGGAAAAACAAGTTGAAGCTGAGTTGGGGGAAGATCAATTTGGCTTCAGAAGAAATGTAGGAACACGTGAAGCAATCCTGACTTTACGTCTGATCTTAGAGGATCGAATCAAGAAGGACAAGCCCACGTACATGGCATTCGTAGATCTAGAAAAGGCATTCGATAATGTTGATTGGACCAGGCTATTTATGATTCTGAAGATGATAGGGATCAGATACCGAGAACGAAGAATTATCTACAACCTGTATAAAAATCAGTCTGCAGTGATAAGAATCGAGGGCTTTGAAAAAGAAGCAGCAATCCAGAAAGGAGTGAGGCAAGGCTGCAGTTTGTCCCCTCTCCTTTTCAATGTTTACATAGAACAGGCAGTAAAGGAAATCAAAGAGAAATTGGGAAAGGGAATCACAGTCCAAGGAGAGGAAATCAAAACCTTGAGATTTGCGGATGATATTGTTATTTTATCTGAGACTGCAGAAGATCTCGAGAAGTTGCTGAATGGTATGGATGAAGTCTTAGGTAAGGAGTACAAGATGAAAATAAATAAGTCCAAAACAAAAGTAATGGAGTGCAGTCGAACGAAGGCAGGTGATGTAGGAAATATTAGATTAGGAAACGAAGTCTTAAAGGAAGTAGATGAATATTGTTACTTGGGTAGTAAAATAACCAACGATGGCAGAAGTAAGAAGGGCATAAAATGCAGACTAGCACAAGCAAGGAAAAGCTTTCTTAAGAAAAGAAATTTGCTCACTTCAAACATTGATATCGGAATTAGAAAGATGTTTTTGAAGGCTTTTGTGTGGAGCGTGGCATTGTATGGAAGTGAAACATGGACGATAACTAGCTCAGAAAGAAAGAGAATAGAAGCTTTTGAAATGTGGTGTTACAGAAGAATGCTGAAGGTGAGATGGATAGATCGAATCACGAGTGAATCGAATTGGTGAGAGGAGATCGATTTGGCTAAATTTGACGAGAAGAAGAGATAGAATGATAGGACACATCTTAAGACACCCAGGACTTGTTCAGTTGGTTTTTGAAGGAAGTGTAGGTGGCAAGAACGGTAGGGGTAGACCAAGGTATGAATATGACAAACAGATTAGAGCAGATGTAGGATGCAATAGTTACGTAGAAATGAAAAGGTTAGCACAGGATAGGGTGGCATGGAGGGCTGCATCAAACCAGTCTATGGACTGATGACTCAAACAACAACAACAGAGCTAGTCATTTATGGTAAGTTAGTCTTTTCAGAGGCAGTGAAATATACTTCAACCGGTCAGATAACGTCGTTAACATTTACTATACCTGTTGCATCACTAGGTACATCTTCATCAGTCATACTACCGGATCAGGAGGTAGTATCGTAACATTAACTGTATCGTAATCATCATCACTCTTATTGGCCCAGTTACCGTCACATATAATATCCAGTGCTTCTTTTAGTGTTCGATTTGAATACTAGATCATAATTACTTCATGTCATATCTCTGAATGAAATCTAAAAATAAAGAAAAGGAAAATGAAAGAACTAACGGACTGTACGACATTTTAAAAATCAACATATTTACTTTCTTAAAAATTGTGTCAAATTTCCCTATGGGAAATCCAATGATCACAAGTATGTCTTCGATGTCTCTCGGTCATGGTCATCCACCAACGACTGCTAATTTCAGACACCACCAGCCGTATGACATAGCCTGCACGGTTGCTAGGTAACATTATCTGGCCATGCATCCGCACTTTACATCATAGCCTGCACAGTTGCAAGGTTATGCTTCCATCACATATTTTTTTACCTACCCTATGTTTTGTTTGTCCAACCATTGCCCCGTTTCTCTACGGGGTCTGGTATTTTACTTGAATTTTGAATTTGAGTTTAATAGTAACTAGCGGAAGACAACCCGCTTCGCTGGATTTTTTGTACATCCGTGCGGTTTTCTCAATATGATAGAGAAGATGTGCATGAAGAGACCACTCTTTTTTAATTTCTTCTTTCATTTTTACTCTTTTTTTCGGGGTACATAAATATATTCATTCTAAATCACTTCATAAAAACACATTATTATACACTACATTTGATGTCTTATTGTCTGGCGCATGCACAAACAGATTTTCTGCTTGTCTGACACGGGAGAAAGGAACGTAGAGCTGACCATGTGTGAAACAGGAATCTTTCTAAATAACGCCGCAACTGTGGAGCGTTTGACGCTGAGCCTTATTGATAGTCAAACTATCAGCTATTCTCACTGGACATTGTAATCGTTTGAAACAAAATGACAAATCATTTGACATCAGTAGAATTGTTGGTATGAAATGCGATTTTCCTTTTTCTTTGTCGGTTAGGATTACTGCCTCTATGATATTGTTAAGGAGCTGTTTCAGTAAGTATCCGTTTTATATTCAAGAATACAGAAAATACACACAGATGTACTCAAACAGCAAACTGTTATGGTTGTGAGATCACCACACTCCTGCCAGTGAATCAAGTGATCCTTCCAGTGCATTCTCACTCATTTTAATACATTCAATGATGAAGTCAGCCACTTTCAAGCCCCACATCTCCCACACCACCACAGCTAGAGACAGGCAACCACTATAGCGCATGATGGGAGACTTGAGGCCACTACCATACACAGACACCAGTGGTCTGCGATTGATACTTGTAGCTGCAAGGTGACTTATACGAACATTGTGGCCAATTTGAACCCCCACATCTTCCATACCAACTCATCTACAGGCACGCAAATTTTATTTTTAAAATGAATATATATTTTGTTATTTACGATATAGTCAACATAAACACACTCTGCACGTATACTGTGCACACATATACTCATTCTTATAAACATTACAAATATTGGTTATATCACATTCTGGGGAATAGATGCTTGCACACCAAATAGGTCCCTTCTTGTTATTTTCCTACCACATTTTTCCACACCTGTGTGATCGCGGGTGCGTACTGTGCCACACATATGTGGATTTGGCCCTGTTTTACTACCGGATACCCTTCCTGACGCCAACCCTATGTTGAGGGATGTAATCACTATTGCGTGTTTCTGTGGTGGTTGGTAGTGTAGTGTGTTGTGTGAATATGAAGAGGAAAGTGTTGGGACGAACACAAAAATCCAGTCCCCGAGCCAGAAGAATAAACCAGAGGCGATTAAAATCCCCAACCCGGCTGGGAATCGAATCCGGGACCCTCTGAACCGACGGCCTCAACGCTGGCCATTCAGGCAATTAGTCGGACTTGCACAACAAATAGGTATATGTTAACAATGTTATGGAATTATAATAGCAGATAATTCAAGGAAATATCACGGTGAAGACATGTGCAGCTTGTAACTATTAGGTAATCCATACATTCTAAGCAAACTGCATTTAATGAAATAATTACTACTTGTTATCGAAATTTTTACGAATTTTATTTCCTAGGGCCTAAATCAAATTCACCATTTACGAAAATGATTGAAGTTATTTCGAAATTTAAATTACCCTTTCCGAATTTCACTGTACTTCTTCCGAAAATGACTGAAACTTTTCGGAATTGAATTGCATTTATTTCTAAACTGAGATTTAAATGGTGTAGATTGAACATGGCTACTGTGGCATATAATATCTTTCCTAGAAATCCTTTATTTCAAAGAACGGCTCCACGGTATGCTATGAATGTACATTATGGGAAATTCTAGTGATACCAGTAGTAGCTGTTTTAAGGTGGAAAATAACGAGATTGTCTGCTCTTCATTGTTTCAACGTTCAACTGAAAATGATCCTAAGCGCATGTGTCTTCTGTCATCTGTGCATATTGGCCTGTCCCTTTACATTAATTATTGGGCGGACAGTTTTCGGAACTAGCTCGTTTTATTCAACAAAGGTATTGTAATTAAGCCATGAATTGAACGTATAATTAGAAAACACCTAACATTGACCTACATTCATAACAAACTGAAAAGGATTTGGTAGCGGTGATTATTGCTTCTAAGAGGAAATATAACGAGGTAATAAACAGAATAAAATAAAATAAATAAAATAAATTCTACTCGTATGAATCAGCAGTTTTATTGAAGGGAAAAGTAAAAGCTTCTTAACTAGAGTGCTCTTGCATGGACCTCAAATATATCGTCAAACTTCGCTTCAATGTATCCACTGCATGTAGTCCGGATCCGTGGCTAAATGGTTAGCGTGCTTACCTTTGCTCACAGGAGTCCCGGGTTTGATTCCAGGCAGGGTCGGGAATTTTAACTATAATCGGTTAATTCCCCTGGCACGGGGGCTGGATGTACGTGCCGTCTTCATCATCATTTCGTCCTCAACACGATGCGCAGGTCGCCTACGGGGGTCAAATCAAAATACCTGCACCAGGCCTCTCCGGAGAACACACGCCACGCCATTACATGTATATTCAGAAAATATGACAGCTGTTTCATAGAACAAAACGGCATGATAATCAGTGAACAAATATAATCGCCGGCAATGCAACCGATTCTTAAAATCATGTCTTCATGAAACCATAGAAAGATAAAGAATTATGTTGTAGGGCATTGGCTAGGCCAAAGACCTTGCTATACAAGAAGACAGAAACACACGAACACTTTACACCAATTCACATCCGCTAGATGGCAGCACTGCCCTGTATTGTTCTAATACAAGGCCTTTGATAGATACCTGAAAAAAAAATCCCTTTGCGAAAATCAAATGATCATAAATATCGTCACTGCCGGGACATAACCTCCTATGTGAAATATTTTAGCTTAGAACTTTGGCCGGTAAGGTCTGTTATCTAAGGTGCAATATTGTTCGAATATGGTCAAGGCATTCTCGCTCATATGTGCTGCAAGTCAGTATATGTCCAAAATTATTATCACATAGGAGGTTTTGTCCCGGCAACGACGATATGTGTCTAGGTCGTGGCTATCACTCAACGGCTGCTAATTTCAGATAACCATTAGTCATAAGATATAGCCTGCACAGTTGCTAGGTAACATTGCCTGTCAATCACTCACACCTTACATCACAGCCTGAACGGTTGTTAGGGTTACGGCGGTGATTGGAAGAGGAAGTACAACTTTGCAACCAACCTCTGTTTTCATTAATCAGAGGGGAAAGATGGAAGGGATCTGACACTTCCAAAAATGAAGGTGTCGGCCAAAGAAAGACAAGGGCCACGAAGGGCGTGAAAATGAAAGACTCTCTAGGACTCGTGTGCTCCAATAACATCGAAGTAGGAAAAGAACAAGGTTTGACCAAGGAAGGTCGGATAGAACAGATGAAAGTGAGGAACCTGGCACAAGTAAGTGGAAGCAATGCCAGAAATTCGCTAAGGGCCCTACGGTCACCAACTCACACTCCCAAGTCAAGAGACCCTGGGTCCCTCTTAGTTCCCTCTTACGGCAGGCAGCGGATACCGCTGATATATTCCAACACCCCCCGTCCACTGGAGGGTTGCTAGAGTTACACTTCCGTCACTAATTTTGTGACGATTACTCCGTAATGCAAATTTTTAGATGACCCCCATGCATAAGATATATGTCAGAAGTCGTCGTCAGTACATTTGGCAATGGAGTTGCATCAAAGGCATCGTGCAGACGGCATTGCATCAGACTGGGAGACTGTCGGTGCTGCCATCTAGAGGACATGGAGTGGTAACATAGCACTGCCCTATTTTGTCTTGTTGTAATGTCTTTGCTGAAGGATATTAAAAGACTATTGTCTTTCTTTCCGTACCTGTGTTAGGATCTTGGCTACTAATTAAATGCATGGCGAGTTGGCCGTGTGGTTACGGGCGCGCAGCTGTGAGCTTGCATCCAGGATATAGTGGGTTCGAATCCTGAAGATGGTTTATTGTGGTTCCCATGTTAACACCAGTTAAATACTGGGGCTGTGCCTTAATTAAGGCCACGGTTGTTTCCTTCCCACTCATAGACCTTTCCTATCCCATCTTCACCATAAGACCTACCTGTATCCGTGCGACGTAAAGCAAATTGAAAGAAAAGGAAAACACCTGTGACAATAAAGTTCGGTGAATAAAGTCAGAACGGTCGATCCGGCAACACTGGCGACACACAACGCTGCACCTGCATAGCAGCACGTTTTGACCACCTGCTCCCAACGTTGTTCAGTTGAGCATCGTGTGTGTGCCGTGTAAGACCTATTTACCACAGTGCTTGTTTAGTGCGTTGGTTCTGAACTGCGAACAGGAACATGAACGACCAAAAGATCAATGAACAGTTTTGTTTCAAGCTTGCCAAGACACCGAAAGAAACGCATGCGATGCTGGTACGTGTTTATGAAGATCAAGCACTGCCCTTGAAGTGTGTGTACGAGTGGTTTGCCCGTTTCCGAAGAGGCCGGGAGAGTGTTTCTGACAACCCCTGTAGCGGAAGACCGGCGACCGCCGTCAGTGACGGAAACATTGAGAAGGTGAGGGCATTAATCACGAACGATCGGCGATTAACTGTGCGCATGATAGCGGATGAACTGCAGTTTAACCGCGAATCCGTGCGACAAATTGTTACCCAGAAGTTAGAGAAGAGGAAAACGTGTTCTTGTCGTGTGCCGCATCACTTGACTGACGATCAGAAGCAGGCACAGGATTTTGTCGAAACGGCGGATGCGACACCAAATTTCTTTAACCGTATTGTCACAGAAGATGAAACCTGGTATCTCAGGTACGAACCTGAAACGAAACGGCAAAACTTGGAATGGCGTTCTCCGGGATCCCCTCGTCGGAGAAAGGTCAGAGCCGAAAAGTCACGCATCAAAAACGATGCTCATGACCTTTATCGATAGTCAAGGCATTATCTACAAGGAATTTCTACCTGAGGGAACGACGTTGAATGCTGCACGGTCCATTGAAATTTTGACCCGTTTCATGAAACGTGTACGCAGGGTACGACCCCAGCACGCACAACAAGGTTCATGGTTTTTTGTCCATGACAACGCTCGCCCACACACAGCCAATATTGTCAAACAGTGCATGGCAAAAAAAGGGGGTGGTGCAACTTGAACATCCCCCATATTCGCCAGATATCAATCCTTCAGACTTCTTCCTATTCCCAAGACTCAAACTCGCTTTGAAAGGAAAGAGATTTGACGATATTCCTGACATCCAACGAAATGTGACGAGGCTTTTGAACACCATACCAAAGGAAGCCTTCTTGCAAAGTTTCCAGGACATGTATCGCCAATCTCAGCAATGCATAGTTATGGGAGGGGACTATTTCGAAGGACAGTAAGGACACTGTTGTTCATTGTTCATCTATGTTGAAATGAAATGGCGTATGGCTTTTAGTGCCGGGAGTGTCCGAGGACATGTTCGACTCACCGGGTGCAGGTCTTTTGACTTGACTCCCGTAGGCGACCTGCGCGTCGTGATGAGGATGAAATGATGATGAAGACGACACATACACCTAGCCCCCGTGCCAGAGAAATTAACCAATGATACTTAAAATTCCAGACCCTGCCGGGAATCGAACCCGGGACCCCTGTGGCCAAAGGCCAGCACGCTAACCATTTAGCCATGGAGCCATGTTGATAGCACAGGACTATTCACCGAACTTTATTTTCACAGATTGTATAAAGAAATACGTTTTCGTCTTCTAAGTGGATATAAAAAGTGGCTGCTTTATTAAAATGCAAATGAGCTTGAACAAAAATGTAAAAAAGATCCTTATTTTATAGTAAAAATATCGATAGCCAACCCCCTGTCTGAAAGAATGATGCAACTCAACGCGTCTTCTATAGTTTCAACTATACCAGGTGGCACTCCGGCCCCTTATTTTCTTCGTGTAACTGTTTCGCGTACACCACTGATGAATGGGATGCCTGTTCTCTCGTGTTCAAAGGAACGCTACAATGTACTATGTTTTATACACACATGCTGTAACAGGGTGCATTTTTAAATTCGCCAAAAATGCAAGAAAGAAAGTTATACACGTAGGCCTACTCCATTCCACTCTGAGGATTTTTGCCTAGTTGTACTTCCTCTTGAAACAATAATCACCACCACCACTAAGAACAACAACTTGGAGAGCTGGAAGTTAAAGGCTTCAGCTATCTATAACCTCGTCACTTGGTGGGGTAGAGTGATTAGCTCTTCAACCAGCCTCCTTTGCCCCCAGGAGTTAACCTGGTACTCATTTCTGGTGTAGGTTGAGTAAACCTCAGGGCCATGTACACTTGCGGGAGTGGCAATCTCGTTTCTTAAAATTTTTGACTTCCTGACAGGGAATGGAACTTTCATGACTTTGTTAGGCTTCAGTCTCAGTTTCCTGCTTGCCCGCTATGCAGAAGGATATGAAACATCACTTTGCTGGGCTAGTTTCCTTATTTCTCAGAGGCGTCGCTCAAGTCTTTCATGCATATCCTCAATTTTCCTCACTTGATGACAGTCGTTTGTTTAAATAGTTTTTTTTTTAAACTTGGCACTAAACTCACAGTTTTGAATTTATTCATAATTTTGTTCATTTTAAAACATTTTGGGATTGTTTAACTTGAGACTGCTGGTGTGTTACTGTGAAACTTCTCAACAGTGGTGGTGATTATTGTTTTAAGAGGAAGTACAACTAAGCAACAATCCTCTATATAAAACTAATCAGAGAGAAAAATGGAAGGGATCCGACACTTCGAAAAATTAAGATATCGGCCATAGGAAGATAAGGGTCACGAAGGGCGTGAAAATGGAAGACTCCCTAGGGCTCGAGTGTTCTAATACCGTCGGGGTCGAAAAAGAACAAGAGTTGACCAAAGGAGGCCGGATAAGACAGATGAAAGTGAGGAACCTGACACAAGTAAGTGGAAGCTATACCAGGACTCAGCTAAGGGCCCCGTGGTTGCCAACCCATGCTCGCAAGTTTAGAGCCCCTGGGGCCCCTTTAGTCACTTCTTACGATGAAAAATACCGCGGCGGTTATTCTATCGCCCCCACCCACAGGGGAGGACTTCTCAATAGCAGACACCATTCGGGATTTACAAAATGCCCTCTATTAATAAATGTCTACTATTCGGAAAAAATTAAAACAGATTTGGACACATTATGAACACCCGCAGATGTAGTACAAGAATAGTCTATGACATTAAGTTGGCTAATAGGCCTAATAAAGTAATTAAATGCAAAATGATAGTGTAGGGTATATTAATAGAGTGCAGTGAAACTACACGACAATTTCCATCTTTACTTTTAAAGAAATCTAATATGATAGTTCGTGTTGTGGAAGCACTTTTCAGTTCATTTTCTGTGAACGCTTAACGGTTTATTTCGTTCTCCTGAACCTGCATCCTCCTTTACTCTACATGTCCCAACTCGCAAAACCAGGATAAATCCACCACTTCATATTCCGTATTCTCGCATCTCTCTTGTTGAAAGAAGTTTTATTCGCATTGCAACCCTCCTTAACTCTTTCTGACAGAAACTTGGACGTTTTTCCTTCGTATGCTTCCTTTAATCGATTCTTATTGTGCGGTACATGATGTAATATTTATTTATTTTTTACTTATGTGTCATGTCTGTATTTATCTTACTGTGCCTAGCTCTAAGTTCCTCTCTTCGTTTTACTTTCAACCTTTAATTCTCCTCATTCTCTTCCTTTGCATTTATGTTGTGTTGTTAATTGTTGTGTCTCTACAGTTATTTTGTTAGTTTTTACTTTTCTTCGGCTACTTTTGTCATTAGATGATTTTTCTTCATTGCTCTTTCATTTGTTTTCTTACCGTACGTTTTCATTGTGTTACTCCATTGTAAATATATTTTTCATTGCGGAACTATGTAATTCGGCATCTCGCTGTTTTGGTTTCCCGAATAAAACATTTAAAAAATAGATGAATTTCAACTTACAATTATTTAAGTCTCTCTTTAATTCAGCTTCGGACGTAAGAACCTTTCATTTCCCTCATCGTTTTATTGCCATCCTTACACGAAATCACTTCGTGAGCGTGTGTTACTTCCAGTGTTTAATCCTCATCCTTTTCCGTCTTCAATGCGGTAGCAGTCATACAATGAACGAGTTCTGCGTGCGACAAGGACCAAGAAGAAATCGGCAATCTTAACCACATCATTCTCGGTTGCAGTAAATTTCGACATGCACAAAGTGTGTTATATAAGAAACTGGCCCTTATTCACGTCCCTTTTCCTATATTAAGAAGATCTGACAATAACATGTATCTCGCACTTGCCCAGTTCATACGGATGGCTGATATGAATTTAAATTAAAACATTTTTCCGCCGAAGATTCTTTTGTATGTGTTGCAAAGTGACTAAAATAAGTGGTATTTCTTTCCTTCCGTGTTATGCTGTACTGTCATTTATTACGGCCACGGTTGCGTCCTTCCCATGCCTAGCTCCTTCCTATCCCATTGTCACCATAAGGCCGTTCTGTGTTGGTGTGACGTACAGCAAATAGTAAGAAAAAAGTAAAATCCCTCACAATAAGCAGGGAATGGCGCAGATAAGAGTGTTTGAAGTAACTTGCAGTTTCCGTAGTGCTCTTAAACAAGAGTGCAGGAATGTGCTGTAGTTTTCGGAAAAGTGGGGCTTCCTTCACTGGGAGAGGTATTAGAACCACTGAAAACTAAGCCAGAAAAACTGTTGTATATAAAGTAAAACCAGGGAATATTGATAACTGAAAACTACGTTCATTTACAAGGCGCCATATCCCCTATCTGCGCCACCAATGCTAATAACTTGAACTAGGCTCCTATCTTGTCATCATCATTCACTGGTAGCCTACGGTATATGCACGAGCGTGCTGAAGATGCATCAACATACGTCAGACG
Organism: Anabrus simplex; assembly: GCF_040414725.1. Taxonomy (NCBI): domain Eukaryota; kingdom Metazoa; phylum Arthropoda; class Insecta; order Orthoptera; family Tettigoniidae; genus Anabrus; species Anabrus simplex. Next base: position 555,741,592 of record NC_090265.1, read on the forward strand.
TAATGGACGGCTAACATGTTCAAAACGACGGCTTGCAATCCCAAGTAGACAGAAATGTTGTCAGGGTTGCTCGCGTGCTGAAAACCAATTGATCGGCATGATATCGTAACCTGAGTGTTCCGATAAAATTGATTCAGTTTATATCCGTTTTGACAAAGGGTGAACGTTTTGGTTCCGTCCATTGCTGGGTGTACATGGTGGAATGGCAAAAGTGCAATCTTCTGAATATATATGCCTGACTTTGGATTTCACTTAAAATTCATCCAAACGAGATAGAGTGATGGAATTGTGACGAGATACCAAACCAGAACATTGACCTTGTCTTGAACGAGATCATCCTGAAAAACATTGTCAACTGTTTTTGTGGTGTTTACAAATCCAAGTAACCTTGTATGAGGAAGGGCAAGTGCAGTAAAGGATACCACGAAAGCTCTCATCAAAGTGACTCAGACCAGAGAGAACGGCTATGCTTTTTACAGATGACGAAGCCCGGCAGACGGTGGCTGCACTGCTCAGATCAATATGTTGACCACTGACAATAGATATGTCGACAATGACAAGTCCTAAATAGACCCGCATAGTCCACTTTTGTTTAAAATGTTCTACGCCACATACACGTTGATTTTTTAGCTCTAACAAATCCATTAAGAACGCCCACATACACGTTGAATTTTGCAGCTCTAACAAATCCATTAAGAAAATCTGCAAGTATAGTGACCAGGCTGCATTCAGTCTTCATAGGAAAGGTGGTCAAAATAATCGTCGAAACAGTCCAAATGTACTAATAGCAATGAGGTTTTATGGATCCTCTGATTCGCAATGCCCGAAAGACATCTCTTGGTTACATACCTTAGCGTGCACATAACGGCCAACGCGTCCATTTTAACGAGGTAAACTTCCAGGAACGAATCTAAAGCCCTTCTGACACAACACTCATAGCATTTTTTTTTATTTGTGCCTTTCTGAAATCCACTTTTCCTTTAATGTGGCTTCCGTAACTCACGAAACCTCTAGGATTAGTTCAACGAATACATGAGAGAAGACATCCTCAACAGGTTCGAGGTCGTACAATACAACTCAGCTGGAACAGAAAGTGCTAGACATGTTACCTAAGCTTCTTCATCAGCAGCAGTTTTTCTTCAATCGTGTTATTGGTAAAATATCAAGTAAGGAGGGTGCCGAAACTTTCTAGACATACCAGGAGGTACTGGAAAAACGTATGTCGTGTTAGAAGAAATAGGAAAAATAACGATATTGCAGTACCTGCAGCGTCATCAGGAATCGGGTCCATACTGTTATCTAGTGGAAGAACGGCACACTCTATCGCTCACAGCCGAGATGGCTGCGTGTAAATGAAATGGCGTATGGCATTTTGTGCCGGGAGTCTCCGAGGACATGTTCGGTTCGCCAGGTGCAGGTCCTTTTTGGTTGCGTGTATTATCAGCCAACACTCGGATTGGAAGGCGCTGCTGCGTCAATATTAGCTGCTAGTATAGGGTGTTTCCACGCTCTAAGTGCAGTTTACCGTACACTGCATGACTTGATGGGCAACAATCAGTTGATTGGAGGCCTGGTACTTTTGCTGGCTTCAGACAGACGTTGCCAATCACACGGAAAAGCACACTTGCTGACAATATCAACGCCAACCTGGGGATGTCTGTTCTGTGAAACCGTGTCGTTAAACTCTATTTAACGAAGGACATGAGGTTCCATCTGTACAACGACAGAGATTCAGAACAATTTTCGGTTCCTTAAGATGAGGGAAGGGAACTTTTCTGCTGACGAGCTGCAGAGAATCGTACTCCCTCCAAACTTTGACACCCTTTTCAGTTATACTGCACCCGCTCACCTCCTGAGTCCCGGACTAGCATTAATCTCAGGGGTGATCAATTCGAAAAAGATAAAAAATATTTAATAGAGTAAATCAAATTATATATCGGCGCACCAAATGAACACAGGGATGAACGGGGCATGCAAATTAAGGTAACGGGGAACTGCTCATTCATGGATACAAATTTTAGACTCCACAATAGGACTGGGAAGTGACAACTTAAATTCCATGGGCATACTGGACTAACTACAATAAAAAGATATGGAAACTGTTTCCTATTGAAATTGCAATGGGGAGCAATTTATTCACTTATTTTGCAAACTACACATGATGACAATTATTACTTTGGAACACTTCCATCCTGAAAAATAAATGACATAATACTTGGATTTACCTCACTACTCTGGTAGTGTAAAACATCTGGTGAATTCGCCCCAATTGGTTACTGGGGGTCGAATTCACATCCGTATGAGTGGACGTTTCATCGCTGGAGATCTTCTTTCGGAGACGAAGGCATGACAGTAACTATTTACTGACATCTCCTCGTTCCGTTTGGACATGAGACACTTCCGGTATCTACATTCTGGTGAGCCGGACGCCCACCGTGGAAATGTTATCGTATTGAAAACGGGAATTTATAGTACGGACAAACTCTAGCCTATTATTTCCAGACTCACAAACATGCCAGGTTGAGCTCATTAACTCAAAGCCTATTTCAATATTTATACTTGTCAATACGACAAGACGTACGGAAAGGTTCATTACTATGCTCTGACAATGTAGACATGTGCCGTCCGTGGGTTATCTTCGCATCTACCGCTAACAATCTCCCCCGTGAAAACCCAACATCTGGTTCAGACCAGTTCGACACATGACGACTGTCCCTATCATATCCTCCTATGATTATTAAATAATTATCACTCTTTATCTGATCATTATCATATTCTGTGATTACCATCAAATATTTTATTATTATCATTAATTTCAATTATAATCCTATATTTGATTATTATCAGTTGTCATCCGGGATGATTATATGCTAACCCTTGCCGACGTTTCAAACAACGAGTCGTTCTTCCTCGTACTTTATCCGCACAATTTAATGATCAGTTTCCTAATAAAATATTATTATTATTATTATTATATTCGTAACAATGAATCATCGCCCATTAAATATCTTAATTTCCTTTCATCATAATTATTATTCTCAAACTACTATCGCAAGTTCTGCTTCTTCAACTTTTCATTATTATTATTATTATTATTATTATTATTATTATTATTATTATTATTATTATTATTATTATTAGTGGAGATTACCATTTTCGTATCACTTATTCATCATGGATTTAATAGTTTACTTAGATCTCACCATAATTATTCTCAAATTAATCGAATAAATTCTTCCTATTATTTCTTTTCATATTATTATGATTATTATTATAGTAACTTAATTTCACGTGTTACACTACCGTTAGCGATATCTATGGTTAATGCATAAGCTTTTACAATTTCGGTCTACTTTGGCACTAAGCAATTGACTTCAGACAAGATTCACTTGGATTATTATTATTGTTATTATTAAAATGGGAAGTTTGATATTTTAATCTCCACTCTTTAGAATTCAGTCACATATGTTAAATCCCGTTGTGAACCACCAAGATCTGCTTTATATCGGTCGGGACAACACGGTATTCGGGACCGCAACCTTCAGTTTCGTACTGCCGTTAATTTTATGTGGACACATGTCCTCCCAAGACACATCTCACAACCTATGGCACGTCGCGGCTAGGCAAATACCTCCAATGCCGGCGATTGCTAAACTATGCCTTCCAATTTGAAGTCCATTTCTTTTTATTGGAACTCTTCAAACATTTAATTCGTAAATTAATCCTCGGTGCGTGGATTCTGCCACTCATAACACCGGAATATGCATTTTATATCATCTTAGGCCTTGAGATTCATCTATTTCATCATTACAAACAGTACGGCTCAATTTTATTTCAAGCCGGATATTCGTACCTCATGACTTCCAACTCTAAATATGGGCTTAAACCACTCTGGGATTTCCACATATCGTGACCATTCTAATTCACGTGCCTTTATCGCTTTTAAACAAATTTTAATGGCTAAGATAAAGTCCAAACGTGAAATCAACAAATTACGTAAAATCAAACTGACTACCCGAATTAAATTCTTTAACGCTACATGTCATCTCCACATTGATTATTATTTGCACTAGCCAACTCACGAAGCACTGTCATTATTATTATTATACTTTAACTTGCAAACGCACAAAATAATATTATTATTAATTTACTTTCCTTTGCCTACTCGCAAACATTATTATTATTTCTCACTCGCTAACACACCGAGCAGTATTATTATTATTATAGAACTTGCGAACGCAGAAAGCGCATAAAGCAGTATTATTATTATTATTATTATTAATATTTTGACCTTCCGTACGCAGCACAAAATTTACTCTCTGGCACTTTCATAATCTGGCTGTCTGGTAGCAAATATTCCTAACTAAAATACAAATAATCACCGCAGTGATTGAAAATCAAATAAATGGGTTAGCACAAAAAGGAATTTAACACTTGAAATGAACTTAAATCAAAGTATTACAAACAGCATGCATTAATTGAAAGAAATATATCCCATATTTACATTATATAGAACAAACAAATACTCAGTTAATTAATCTAACCCATAATTACGTTAATATAAATTAGTTCGTCCGTCTATCTTAAAAATCATGGATTCGTGAGGCGAACCATGTTAAGTAACCATGATTAATCTACACTGAACCCCGTTTAGTCGCGATAACATCCCCAAATATTAAATTTGTGTACTCATTCCTATGTAGAATTCCATTGTCTCGTAGCGGATGAGAAGCCTCATGGCCCCATGGTGATTTATTCGGACATCATGTCGCACAATATAAAATTAACACAGCAAAACACTTCTGTGCGATTGCCCATGATTAACACCTTATTAAATAATTTACAGTGATTTATGCAAGAATAATAATAAAAAACACTTATAGGTGCGTCTCGACCCATGACACTCGCACAATATATTCTTCACATGAGCCCGAAACACACGTCGTGACGCATTACGACGAAGTGTCGTTTCATTCGAACCGGCGCGTATCGCGTTTTCAACCGGCACTTCCTGGTTTATTTCTAAGCCGTCTTGATAATTGCCTAGCTCCTACAGTTCAGTGCTCGGATAGTTATGCACCGTCTATTTTGAGCTATTTACTTCAGGCTCCGTACACTGCCTTCCAAAAGTACTATCGGCGTTCCGTTAGTTATTTATATTTAATCACATGACATTTATTAAATTTAACATACAGTTGTACTGATTATTTACACTCGGTACTATGGATAATCTCACTGTTCGTCTTCATTCTCATAACAACTCACGTACTTTCAGCTCTAACTGACTTCGAATGCGTCCCGAGGTACTGACTTACCGAGTTAACGTGTCAAAGTCTCAACTACTTCATACGACTGACACGACTGGTGACCGATAACAGCTGGTGACTGGTAACAACTGGTGACTGGTAACAACTGGTGGTGTGAGGTCCCACTGTTGGTTATTTATGGACGATATGGTTTCCCGCCGGGGTCATCCATGGTCATCTCAGGGAGAGGGAGTTGGTTATCCTAAATCGGCATATGCAGGTGGATTTGGATATCTTAATTTATCCCACTTAATAAACTGGCGATACACATCCGTGTGTCGTATTCTGAACTCATATCGTTCGGTGATCATAGAGATATCACTTGATGTCTGTCTTCCACCTTTCGCGCGCTAAGTCGGCGTCCCTGATGGCATGCTTATCTTGACCAATGGCGAGATAGCGTGGGTCATTTCCAAGAATTCATTACTTTAATTTATTACAATTACAATTAATCAACATGGGAATGATATCATAAAAATCCCCTCTATTCAATTCTGTGGTTGGAATAATTTAATTATTGTTATCGGAGAAGCTAACTGGAGTTCACTCTGAGTTGCTCTTATGTTGGTTTATCTGCTAGCCTCTGATAAATTTTGCCATTGGTCAACACCGCATCGGTTAGTTTAAAATCTCTTCCTTCCAACCTGACAACACGAAATGCCTCGAGGCGTTGGAAATCCTCGTATGTCATATTCTCCGTATCGGTGATGCACCTGGCCTCGCCCATGTTCAGAAATAAATGCTCTTTCTCTTCCTTGTAGTCATTACTTCTGTTGTTGTGAGCTCTAGATTTAATCCTCTTAACTTTTGACCAAGAATATTCTCTCCATAATGACAGGCTTAACTGTGGCGACGGATTGTCTTGACCACGTCTGGCTATGTCGAAATTCTTCTTTCCACACCAAACTGACACTATCCATAATTTAATATTCCAATATATCTGCATTTATATTATAATCAAGAAATCATGATAACTAAGGCCCCTCTCCATAATGACAGGCTTAACTGTGGCGACGGATTGTCGTGACCACGTCTGGCTATGTCGAAATTCTTCTTTCCACACCAAACTGACACTGTCCATAATTTAATATTCCAATATATCTGCATTTATATTATAACCAAGAAATCATGATAACTAAGGCCCCTCTCATCCGGGTACAATACCGATAACCTCGTTTCCTCAGTGTTCTCTGATATTCGCCACAATGACTGCTTGTGTGATCGGCAATACTTTTGCCAAAAAATAAGCACGTGAACTCCATCAACAAGATCATGGAGCTGTTACTCTTGTAGAGCAATACCTTCTTCTCTATTCGCGCCATTATAGACGATGACCAGGCCGTGAGTTATCCTACGGTATTTTAAAATTCTTTTGAAATATCTGGGGTACCATCCAACAAACTCAATCTTAAAGTGGGCGCACCGGTCGTGTTGATGGGCAATTTGAATACACTCTGACTGTATAATTGCACCAGACTGGTTGGTAAAACCAGTAGTTATTGAGGGCATTATATTAACAAGCTGTGCCAAATGCCAGCCTTTTTCATCTCGTGTATCCCACTAATACCATGAGACTTGCCATTCATCACAAGAGATTTCAGTTGCCTATCAGATTGGCCTTTACAAATGTCAATAAACAAGTGGCAAGGTAAGACATTGGAGGTAGTAGGACTGTATCTAGAAAAGCTTCAGTCATAACCAGCTTAACGTGGCGTGCTGCCCAGTATCGAGTGGGCATAACCTATATATTTATGTACTCCATGAGAAAGTCGTAAATATTCTGTACAAGAGTGTGTTATATGACATGTATATACTTTTGTCCACCTTGTCATAAATCTGTACGAAGAAGGAACACTTTAGCTAGTATAACAAAAACTCTTGAATTAGTGATTATTTCCAAGGTATAGCAATACAGATATTGAATTTTATTATATCTGAAAATGTAATGTTCAGGAGATTATTTGTCTAGCTTGAAATTAAACCAGTTTGCATTTTCATTTTACTTTCAACGCCTTTTCTACTTCCAGCGATTTTCTTGTATTACCTGTCACGTTTCACACCGATCTTTCTACGAACTCTCAGGAAATCCTTTGGAACTCGACCTTCTCACAATGATCCCACTTCTAAGTTACTGCAGTCCCTTCTATACAAGGTGTATCAGAACTATACCAACAAAAAATGAGGGATGTTCTTCGTGTTATGTTGAGAACGATGGTATAATTGGATTGACGGAGAACATTTTCCTTTTCGAGGAAATGGGGGTACTTTGTTACTTCCAGGCGTGCGATTCGGAGAAGAGAAGAGCATGGAGAGCGTATGCACTTCCTCGTTCGACTCGCACAGAATAGTTCTGGTCTCTTACGGGCAATATCCACAGTTCGTTTATTAAACAGCCGTACTTGCACACACAGTACAAGAACACACTGTAATTAAGACACACTTGTTAGTCAAGGAATGCACCAGATCGTTTCTCCTCTCGTTTGTTGGTCGCAGTAACGTCCTTTATTATTTAACATGCTCGAAGGTACAACGCTACCACCCCACGATTGTGTATTCCTTCACTCACTACATTGTAAATGGAATGAAATACTGAACGAAGGAAAGAATATCCTCAAAGGTTTGACTGTAGTAGATGTTCAATATCCTCCCTCCTACTTGGACGCACAGTTCACAACGTTGTAGTAGTAACTTTTGGACTCTGTTCAGGATGTGTGGTGTGTCGCGCATTATCCCTATCCCCCACTTCCCCTCCCTTCCCTCCTCTGACGCACAGCAACAAGCAGTGGCTGGCTCGCTGGCATAGCAAATACGGCAAGTTCACCAATTTGACTCGCGCGCTCGAATGTAACAAAGTAACCTTATATTCTCGAAAAGAAAAATTTTCTCCGCCAATCCGATTACACCATCGTTCTTAACACGAAGACCATCTCTGATTTTTGCCGGTGTAGTAGTGTGACATTCTGTATACATCGCAGTATACATAAGTCGATCAATTTATGGGACCATGCCCCTCTGATCACGCATACTGTAATGATCTCCTATCTGTACGTGTGCTGTAGAATACATCAACCGTACCCTATCTTCTGCTTGCCGTAAAAACTGACTAAAATGAGGCCTACGGACTTTCATTTTGACATCGTGGGTTGGTGACCATGGGTCCCCTGGATGAGTCTCACAGTGTTTCCACTCACTTGTGTCAGTCACCTATTTGACCTCTATTGGTCAACTCTTGTTCTGTTCTGACCCCGACGGTATTATGTTTGTGAGACCTACGGGGGGGGGGGGGCTTTAATTTTCACGCACTTCGTGACCCTTCCTTTTCTCTTACCGATAACTTAATTCTTATGTGTCGGACCTCTTCGATGTTCCTCTGATTAATTTTAAGGGAGCATAGTTGTTCAGTTGCACTTCATCTTAAAACAATAATCACCACCACCATCACCACTCTTTAAATTCCCTACCCTTCGTGGCCTTTGAGTTGCTTTCGCCGATACCTTAATTGTTGGAAGGGTCGAAATTCTCCCTTTATGATTAGTGCCTATAGAGAACGATTGCCCAGGCATACTTCCCTTACCTGATGGTGTTAGGAATGGAGCGTGTTATAGGAGGGCGGCATCGTCCCTGGCTTTTTACCAAAGTGTCCACAGTTTGAATCCCAGCCAATGTGTGTATGAATTTTCTAAATGGAATGTCACTACCCCATGGATCGGATTCGACGTAAAATGTAAGGTCAGGTGGCTATTATCACGATATCAACAGTTACATTAAACTATCAGCTTTTTTCCCCTTCTTCGAAGGGTGGAAATCATGTGGTTTTTGTAAAGAGTGATAGATAATATCACAGATTTTCCCCTTAATGCAGCTACCACTCTACATAATTTTGACAAATGCACAATAATAATCGCCTTGTGCTGCCAGCTTGATATTCCACACTTTACTTCATACGCCTCACGTGCAGGCATGAAGGATAGACAAATGCGCGAGGCCATGCATATGAATGTATGATACATATTATTCGTTATCTAGGTTCTGCCATGAGGTTTGTGATAGCAAAGTTTCGGTCCGAATGTGCATCAGCACTTATCGCGGTAATGACTGGATTGTGTGCAGATGAGCACCAGCGTCGGTTGTTAAAATGGGAAAAGCTTTAGACACACGATTTCAGTTGCCACGGCAACGCTGAATGCTGACTACTACTTAGTTGTGAGTGGAGCACATTTTTATAACACACAGAGTAAACCTCTCTAGATGATAACAGAGGGATGAGGTTTTTATCAGGCTTTTTGGAACAGTTAGCCCAAAATGTAAAAAAAAAAAAAAGAAAAAGAAAAGAGGATGAAATTTCGGCGTTGATGCGTAATACAGCGCCTGGGATACGTCAACTCAAATATATTTACATAATCTGAGACTGATTCTGTCCCTTCATAACTTGTGTGAGTGACCACGCAGTCCCTGCCATGTTATTAATTTTCATCTGCCGTATTCGACCTCTCCAAATGTAATTCCCTTCTAACTTCCTTTTATTTTCACTTCCTTCAAGGCCCTGACCACTTTGGTCGATAATTGTCTCCATGAAGTGGTGATTTTTTTTGCCCCCAAACTGAGTACGATAATGTACTAGCATTCTCGCGGTCATCTTTCTTAACCTCCCTTGGTGATCTCTTGTCCTCTTCCAGTCCCGTAAGTATTAATTTTTGCAAGGTCTTTCATGGTTCTTTCTTGATCGACGTGTTATTCTACCTCGAAATGGTTTACGAAGCTACGCGGTGATATGGGATTTTCAGCTCTGCAACAATGGGGATTCCATGGATCTTTGCCATCATTTATTGAGAACTTCATGTCCCTTCAGTCTGATTAGGATTAGTATATTCTCAGTATTAGGTTCAAGAAACTATCGCAATCACTATGAACGGCATGGTCGCCACTGATAGGCCTTCGATCATTCCATCACTGTGCAGAGGCGATCTAGCTCTACATCACAGCTCAAGAAGATGGCGACTGCTGAAAGACCTTTGGAGCATGCAAGAGAGATGGGAGCTACAGCATGATGTTCGTTTCTCAGCTGCGAATACATCTGTGGTAATTTCAGTGGAAGGCATCTGCTTGTTTCTGGGACTCCATTTCGATAAGGGAGTGATGTGCAGCTCCACATCCGCCAGTTGAATTTTACCAGCATGAAGAGACTTCGGGGGTAGGGGAAAGGCTGATTGTGCGGTGATGGTACGATTTTTCCCATTTGGACTATGGTAACGGCAGTGCATGCGACATCAAGGAGATTTGCGCAAAGCCGTTTGAATAATATACACCATTGTGGAATTAGATTGGAAACCAGAGCTTTCCGGACTACCCCAATTCACAGCTTACCCGCTCTAGTAAGAAGACGGCAGCAGATAATCCTAACATACAGTATGCTGCAGACATTCCTAGAATATCTTAACATTCATGCTACCAATGCCTCTTTCGATACCTAATACCACAAGAAGTACGAAAGCCAGCTGAGAGCCACTTGACCCGGTTGGGATTCCGTGTTGATAGTTTACGTCGTGAATTGGATGTGGCCATAGGCGTTGCCTTATTCAGACCCCTCGTGAGGTACCTCTGTGGCTAGTTCAGCGGCCGGATGTACGGCTAGATGTACTCAGTGGATCCAAAGTTCAATCCAGATGCCTGTGTTCATCGGAGGTATTTCTTTGACCACCAGTATCCAGAAATGTGACTTGTCTTCTTGATGCTCGTTCGGTTCCAGTGAAATTAGCACTAAGATCTCTCTACCTAGTGTCTGTATCGGAGCTCTCCGCGATCTTAGAAACTGCGCAGTTAGCGCTGAGGCAACTTCCTCACGTGTACCGACTCCTTAAGCTTTCTGCATTCCACCGGACACACACACACGGACAAACATGAAACATACATATATATACTCACCCATTTACCTCAGCTCGGTGGACTCGGTCGGAACAGACCAGAAACTGCCTGGAACTGAACCCGTGCCTCTTAAAATTACAAGAACGAAGTAATAGAGGCCAAACCCCCAGTGAAAGATTGAATCAAATGGAAAGGTTTATTAACATAAATAAAATGCAAATGAATAAAGAACAAATGAAACAGGGGATGCAGAGAACAACTTACTTATATAATCAGTCCCAGAGTGTGTTGTACACGCAGTCATCTTTTCTTCTGACCACACACATCGTTTTAACAAACATCAATAAGGTTGCTGTAGTAACGTTACGAAGCTTGATAAATACATTAACAATCAAACAAACTTTTTCTCGGAACAACGAATTAGTTCGTAACATAAAGAATTCCTAATAAAGAGTTGGACTCGCGTGAAAGAACACATCTCACTCCCAAAAAATATCACGCAAAAAGGGACCTACGGTAATGCTAAACTCGAGCCACCATCATCATTTCAAAAGTCGCGGGCCACAACAATCGGCTCCATAGTGACTGCATCCTCGGATATCAAAACAAAAGGGCAAAACCAGTAGGTAACACGAAACAAAAGCAAGGAGGATGAGATGTTGCCATAGTTACTGAGATCAACGAGCATTCCTAACAATAACACATATAAACAGAAAGGAAAAGTCTTTAAAATAAACTAATCAGGCAATTAAGGCAGATATCAAATGTAAATAAAGGATAAACTAGCACCCGTGAGAGACGGAAAATAACACAAATCTTCACAAAAAATCCACACAAATATACATGCACGCACAGCACAGAGACCATGTCGAAACAAACCCAGTATAACGTCAGTGTCAAGACACGATGGGAGCACGCCCGTACAGCATGACAGACAAGATCGCAGGCATCTGAGCGTAAACAAAATCCCAGACTGTGACATCGGATCGCCGCAAAATAGCCCAGCTCATCCAGTCACAATCATAACCATCACACACAATTCACGCCACGTGTCGAATTCATATCACCCTAACTCAAAGGTGAACATGAAATACACAGCATTAGCGTCAAACCAAAATAATATCGACCAAGCTCATCCTGACGAAGATTCGAAGCAAAATAATCAAGGGTCGCAAATCGAAGCCACATGCATGCACACCAGTTACACTGACCGGTATCACTTAACGTTCTCACGTATAAAACAAAAACACACAAAATTAATGAAACCGAAACCAATGTATATATATGGCTCGCAATCGAGCGAAATACATAAAAGTCTGCAGAACAGAAAATCAAAGGAAGGCCCCCATTGTGTTCGTGTGATGCCATTTTCACTGTAGCCCAATTCTTCACTGACTGCGTCGATCTCTCTGTCCTAAGATGAAACTTCAGCCTACCGGTAACATTCGAACTTACACTAGTCGAATGATTGGAATTCCTACTCTTTTCCCTATGATTAGTGTCAAGAGGGGATGTTTGCCAAGTTGTACTTCCTCTTAAAAAGTTATCTACACCACCATCGCCACCACCACCACCACCATTATGAGATTAACGGTTACATTTGTATAGATTTAAGCAAAATTCTAATTTATATTTCACGAAGCATAAAATGTCATGGTAGCTTTTCGCTAATAAACCATTTTGGGACGTCCTGGAGTAGGGGTTACATGTCAAGAATTCTGCAAAGTCATAAGTGAATCATTCAATTATGAAATATGCAACTCAAGGAAAAAACATCCTACAAGGTACAGAATCGAACTGTGAATATTATTTTAGTGTATAAAACCCTTTATAAAGGCTTATTCATTTCTATTCTATCACTGATGTTATTTTTAAATGTCATTATAGAAATACTCCCCTCTCCGCTGTGGATAGGCGGTAGAATACATCCACGGTATCCTCTACCTGTCTTGGGAACGTAGGTCATCTGGCTCAGTCTGGCATTGCTTCTACTTACGTGTGTCAGGCTCCTTGCCTTCATCTTTTCTCTCAGACCTCCCTTGGTCAACTCTTGTTCTTTTCCTACCCCGAAAGCATTAGGGCTGCGAAGCCTATGGAGGCTTCAGGCCCTTCGTGGCCTTTCCCTCTCTTTTGCCGATAGTCTATCTGCCTGCATTCTTCGAAGTGTCATATCTCTTCCATTATTCTGTATGATTAGTGTTAATAGAGTTGTACTTCCTTTTAAAACAATAATAATCACAACCGTAGAAGTACTTTAATTTGGTTTCCTTGATTTTTCGTTTCGGAAGGAAACCTTTCTGTATATGATGACTAGGGCCCGGATGTTTATGCAGTAATAGTTAGAATGCAAACTTACTGAAGCGAGTAATAAGTAGAGTCTACCCGCACGACGGTAATGCTATGAGGTTTGCATGAACATTGGGGGTTTGGCCCATTAGAACCTCCTAGAATTTATGTTACTCCCACTACATTACGTTAGAGCGGGCTAGTAGACATTTCCTACTCAATAATTTTGTTACTAAATAATTTTATTAGTAGGAAATGTCGACTAGCCCGCTCCAACGCAATGTAGTGGGAGTAACTTAAATTCTAGGGGTTCTAATGGGCCAAACCCCTAATGCTTATGCAAACCTCGTAGCATTCCAGTCGTGCGGGTAGACTCTACTTATTACTCACTTTAGTAAGTCTGCATTCTAACCTATTACTGCATAAACATTCGGGCCCTAATGATGACTATTGTTTTAAGGGAAAATAACGAAAACCACAAGAAAATGAGAACTTTCAAGACCAGGAATTTGTTGTTATGTTTTGCAGATAACCAAGGTCAAGAAGTATTAAAAGACAGGGCTGAGGCCTTAGTCAAACGATTGCACGATGTTCACGTAGTCTACCGTAACCTGACTGAGCCCATTGGAGGAGTGCAGTATAAGCGTGGCCTTACCTACAGTATCCGTGGCTTCTTCATCGAGACCAATCTAGCATGTCCTGCAATGCCAATGTACAAGTTCCTCACTTCCATCCCTCTGAAGCAGGTATGGTAACCTTGAACCTATTGAATTAATAAAGTTCTAAGATAAAACGTAATTCCTTTATTTCAGCCCAATATCAAGAGATTTTTACAAATGTAATAAGTAGCTTATAGCATATTTAGTTTTTAAATATGTGTGGAACTTTCCCCAAATTTTCCGTATGATTATGAAATTCGCTCTATTTGGTTTCAGTGATGATTGAATGATGCATGCATTTACTATGTCTGTGTCAAATGGATTAACTCACTGTTACACCCAGTATTTAATCTCCGTGAGATATTTTAAACGATATGTTAGGGCATACTACAATGTGCTGTTTAATGATCACCAACATACGTACCATATCGTACAGAAGAGCTCAGTCTAAGTCAATATGGAACACGCTTGAGTGCCCTCGAAGGGAACACACAAGTCGTTAATGGAAGGTTTATTAGCTCCTATGTCCCATATCAGGGGAGGGGTTGTAGGCCTATTGCTTGTTTCAATAGTTTGTTACTTTTCAATATTTGGGACGATTGAAATGACGCTAGGAGTGACTAGTGGTGGGACCCCGAGTTCCAATGTTTCCGTGGAGAGGTCGAGAGTAATAGCTGGAGAAGGTATATGTAGAGAATATTTTTGAGTTTTTGGAGTGGCGATGTTGAGGTGAACTTTGAAAGAGGCGAGGTTTGAAGGGAGATTACTTTAGTTCTGACTCACGACTGAGGGAGATGCTTAGGCAGCTAGGGCATGCAGTATTTTGAAGAGGGGAAAGGGTCTCGGTTACTCAATCCACCAAGATGACGCAGACTATTAGGTGGAGCGCACACTTATTGGACATGGGATACGACACATGGGATGCGGCAAAAGGGGCATGTTCCAAGTGGATACAGCACGTGCAATCAAGAGGAAGGCCGCACACTTATCGATCAAGGGTATGGACTGTCCTATGTGTCAGCGGACAAGTCCCGTCGAGGTACCACCTGTTGCATTTCGTAGGACGTGTCCCATCACTTCGCGCGTGAGTTTGGTTTAGTAATTTCAATATATGCAGCTCAATAGAGGCAACTACTATAAATTTTATAGCGGAAGTGGAGAAGCATGAAGTGCTGTACAATTACAGATTAAAGGATTATTCATATAAGTCCATATGTCAAAATATCTGGCGAGAAATAGGCGAAGCATTCAGGATGAGTGTTATCAATAATCTTTCAGCTGGTAGAATAGGATCCCTGAATTTGGTATTTTTTCTCAGTTAGTGGCTTTATCATATGCGGTAACTTTTGAAATGTCTCTCAGTTCTTTCTGTAATAAAATGTATGAAATTGTGAAGGATCTTAAGTTTCATAGCCAACGCGAAAGCACCATTCTCTTGTCAGTCCATGAGTTGAGACCCAAAATCTCCTTTTCCGTCTAGTCACCCGACTTCTTCGTAATTCTCAAAGTAATGTGACAACAAGCCTTCCAAATCACTAAAAGACATCTTAACTAATGACCCACAGATGTGCATATACGTGGCCCATGGGACACGGGACAGGACAAGTGTCTCCTGTCCCATGTCGCGTGTCCAAGAAGTGTGCGCTCTGACTTATGACTGGTTAGGGTCGTGGCTACCGACTCCACCAACAATGTAAGTCGGTATAGTTGTGACGGGCAACCGATCCTCAGCCGGCAGCAAAGGAAACGGCATACGTTTGATCTGCGGGCCCCTTACTTGCCCAGTAGGAGGTGATTTGTGACGGTAGTCGGTTTCAAAACATTCCTCAAGAGAAATCTTCACAGCTCTCTTGCCAGTGCACCTCTTAAGAATAAATTAAATGCTAACATTTTTAAATAATCGGCGCAAAATATGACAACCATGCTCTTAAAAGCACTCACTTGCCTTTTAAAGGACATGTGTCCCTTGTGTCCAGAGGAAAGTGGCCGACTGACAACCCTCATTATCATCATTTGGGATCAGAAGCTGCCGCCCCGTTCGCCCTCCCAACTTTACACCAAGGTGTTCCTGAGGAGGGTGGGACAGGTTTTAACCACCGGGTTCACCCGGAAAGGATAGTCGGAATATCGAGAATGGCCTTGTCCGACTGAGGGGCGGGGGTGAATCAGGGTCTTGGTTACCGGGTTCACTAAGAAGGTTAGGCGGTGTACCACCTGGGAAGGGCAGGACAGGGTCTCGGCCACCGGGTTTTCCGTGAGGGCTAGTCTGAGTCCGTGCACGGTTCATGATGGAGTGGGATGTGGGAGTTCGGCCAGTCATGCTGTCTGTCCATGAGTGCCAGTCCTGACTATACTGGGATTTCAGGGGTAGGACACCTTGGTTACACGACACTACTGACCCCGGAACCATGACCCCTATTTTCCCCCATCTTGTTAGTGCTAATAGAGGATGGGTGCCCAGTTGCACTTTCTCTTAAAACAATAACCACCACCACCAAGGATCTCAACTTGGGAGTGTGTATTGTGACCACGAGTCCCTTAGCTGAGTCTGGCAATACTTTTGTGTCAGGCTCCTCGCTTTTATCTTTCCTATCCATCATCCTTTGGTCAACTCTTTCGACCCAATGGTATTGGGTGACGAGGCCTAGAGAGCCGTTCATTTTCACGTCCTTTATGGCCGTGGCTTCTTAGAAGTGTCGGATCTCTTCCATGTTCGTTCTTATTAGTGTTAAGAGACTACGGTTGCCCAGTTGGACTTCCTGTACAACAATAATCACCACCACCCTACGTTAAAGATCATGGTCACCAGGCGGGCTAACAATGTGCAGTGTAACGTTGACGTCTTGTTGGACTTCAACCTCCAGCTTCAAGAGCTAGAGCATATTGCCGCTGAGTTCGCTCCTTCTTTCTCCTTACCGAGAGATGTGAGTACTCGTGATACCCTTGAGGCTCTTCTTTCTCATACAGTAGAAGATAAGTTCATTCCTAATAGGACATTCTTACGCCTGGATGACACTTTCTGTAGTCATAAGCTAGTTGCTCCATTGTAGTGAACTTTTAACCTCTGTGATAGTTAACTTTTCCCAATTATGTATTATCTTATTGAATCAAAGGACGTACGAACTGCCGAAGCGTTTTTTACTTCGTTGGACGATTGGTCAATGTTTTGAAGTATGGCTTCTGCGGAGGTAACAATACCTTCCTCTTGCGGAACAATTCGCTGGCTACAGGCCCTTTAGTGGGTCGATAAAATTGTCGCCTAAATGGAATCGTCAGCGAGGTTTTAAGCTTGGTCGTTGGCATCTAACGGCAGCCAGATATGTTATTTTTGACCGAGAAACTTGGAGAAAGAATGTGTCTTCTTTGGTGGCATATTCTCCGTCATCTCAAATGTCGAAAAAACGCTGTCGTATCTTTAGAGTCTAAAGATCGGCAGAGCCCGGAGCCTCCGTTATTGGAAGTATTCTTACTACTCACCCCGTCTTTGCTGATGACATCGCATCATACTTTTCCAATACATCCAGATCTGGGCAGTACGACTCTACATTCCAAAATATAAAGCTCGAGTAGGAGCTAAATCGTCTGTTGCCACTAGCGCTTCGTTATCATATGATGTGCCTTTTTGATGTTGGAAATTATGGAGCTCACCAGCGCTGCGCAGAGATACGGTTGTTGGGTTAAAGAATATTCCGAATCAAGCGCTTAATCTAACTATTTGAATAGCTGAGTTTTTCTCAGTGTTTTTCTCACCCCTTGCAACAGAATATAGAGTGAGGGAACATTTACAATGCAATGGCACTGGTACCGAAACCAATACTAGGTAAAAATCTCAAACTTTTGAATGATTTAATTTGAAATTGAAACTTTGTAAGATATGGCCTATATCTAGTGAACCTTGAAGCTACGGCTGGTGTGTACTTTGGAGAAGAGGGGTCTTTTCTCTAATTACAAGTGTGGTTTTCATTATCATCGGTCTGCTACAAACTATTCCATCAGCCTGGAGATAATTGTGGATGCCTAATTATCACCAGAACCATCACCCTTCTTCGAAATGGACACTTAGTCACCAAGTTTTTTGATCTCGAGAAAGCTTTTGATAATACTTAATGGTATGGAATCATCTACATAGTTTACCACAGGGCAAGTTTGGAAAATCTGCCCATTTTTACTGAAGATTCCAAGTTAGAGAAGTGGAGAAAAACTCTGACTGATCCGATCCCAAGCCCAGATGTGAAAGGTAGAGGGTGAGTGCTTGTTTGAGTTTTGATAAGGACAACGACGTCGAATAAATACCTATACTAAATATCGGACCATGTTCTGGTTAGTAGGCATGCTCTAATTATTAGGCTTTCTCTAGAAGCAATTCCAAAAAATCGTATCTCTGTAGGAAGAGTGTTGAATACGAGTTTCTGTTGTCTAAAAATCAGATTTTCTCAGCTGAGGTATGGGAAACCTTAAAGAAGTGTCCGTTGTCCTGGAGGTTGTGGGTTGTGTAGTAGTCTGCTCATCTCTCACTCAGAAGCCTCGGAATGGAATGAAACATGGCGGACCACACATGACGAACCTAGTAAGAAGATAACGAGCAATTTTAATTAAGGGAACACTTACACTTAATACATGAAATGTCAGAGAACTGGCTAATAAAGAATATGAACTAATCTACGAACCGCTGGTGATAATATTTCAGCTTAGAAGTCTGACCAGAAAGGTTCTGTTATTTAGGGTTCAGTATTGCATGAATTATATCAAAGAATTTTCGTTGTAATGGATGCAAGTGCTGCGGGACAGTATATCTCTGCTTAACATTGTCACATAACGGCATTTCGAGCTGCAACTACGATATCAAAATTGATGTTTATCAGAAGCAAAAAAGGGAACTGAAAGAAAAAAAATAGAGATTACACCTTGATTTATAGTGGAGTTCATTAATCAGTAAGAGCAAGTAAAGGTGTAGCAATGATGGCTAACTAGAAGTTGAAAGCTAGAACCATAAGGTATGTTCGCTTAAAGAAAAGAAATAGATTGTATTTACGAAGATACGCGGAAGAAAGTTGATAAATGTAATAAATTAAACATTCGATAATTTCAGAAGTTTGAAATACTCGAGAAGGCTGTAGCCCTATTGTCCAAGTTATTGGTAGTTATGGAGGGAATACTGTTAATGGAAATGGTCATAAACTAGGAAATTTTGCCCCACATAAAGGCTTAAAAACAGCTAATACCATTTTCTGGAAGGAAACTCCCCCACAAATTTACTACAGTGCTAGAAGTATTAGATACTAAAACACTTGATGCAAGAAATAACAATCCATAGAGTTACACAGATCAATGCCTAGCTATATCTAAAATATCAACAATAACCCAATGGAAAGAATGTCATCGATGAATAGAAACAACTGTCGAGATTTCAAAAAATATCTCCGCCAGCACCTAGCAGATTTCTTATCACCAGCATGGATAGGACCTATTTTCAACAGAAAAACCTCCATGTCGCCCAGTTGTACTTCCTCCTAAATCAATGATTATCGTCACAGATTCAGACGACGAATAAGTGAATTTAAAACGTGCAATACCGGTAAGTAAAGCAGAAGAAAGCCGTGAAATTTTTACGTCGTACTGACACGGTCTTATGGCGACGATGGGATAGGAAAGGGCTAGGAGTAATGTACCCTTTTTGTGGTATCAGTACATCAATATATCACAATAGTCCCGCAACATGACGTTAAAATGGAACACCTTGGATGAGGCCTTCGACCAGGCCCGGCGCCGAAGACCCCTCCTCCCCTACTAGCGTTACAAGGCACTAGCTGAGTCGATAGATACATACGGGTCGCAGTCTGTCCTTACTGGGCAGTAATCTAATATTTACAGTAGGAGAATCTTAATAATGAGAGGAATACTATCAAACTATGCAATGAGAAGAGTGAATTGATTCTTTCTTTTTCATAAGGGCAATTTAATTACTAATAAAGCACATATTTAAATCTTTGTACAGATATGCCACCGCATCAACACATAAATAACAACACCAATATTTCTTGATGTTAGGATGTCTATAGAGTATGGTTTCAACTCGGCCTATTTCACACTAGTTTCTATGGGATACAGAGTTAACTATTGCACTAGGGTTTTATTAGCTAGTTACTGCCCTTTCGAATTCACTATCCGTGAGCCGCTTGTTCGTCTCTCACTTCACCATTTAGTATCATACAGCTAGCAAAGCTTCTCCACGATTTTACCGACATTACTAAACTCGTATACTGAGTTCTACTGAAGTGCCGCCTACCAGCGTTTAAGTTACACATTTATCGCTCCCATGTAGTTTATTCTATGGTTCCACGCGTCACATGAAGAATCACGGTCACGTCTTCGGAAAGTACGAATACCTCCGCACATTTATACCAATCTTGATATTATTATTATCATTATTATGAAACTTGTAGACACCAACAAATAGCCACTGAATTTCACACACTTAATAACAAAGACTTGTTGAAGAGTCACTCACAACATACACAACGTCACACTGCAATTGGAAATAGCGAAGTACTATAACTATTCTGAAGCGGTCACCTTAAATAGCGAAACCGTGTTAGACCTAGTGGAACGGGTAAACTCCACCCTCCTCTGAAAATTCACTCCGTTGGTCGACACTTTCCACCATGAATTGTGATATCAAATTAAAGCTCGTTCACTCCAGTTTTCATTGATCGATTCTCATTACCATAGCTTCGTGCGTTTTGATCTCCATAGCGTCCTTTGGCGGCTTCGTGTGGGAAGGGCTTGAACTTAGGAAGGTTGCGAATTTGTTCCCGCCATCCGTCTTCACCATCTGGCGAACACCTGTTAGAGTATTTGTTTGCTGCGTACTTGGTTACATTTCCATTACATACAGCACTTCTTGGTGTGATAAATCTGCGTAAATTCTGCCGATCATTTTGAGCTTTGACTCTTACAAATCCGTCAAGTATTACCTGATTTCTGCAATTAATTTTTCCGAAACAATTGAAGTCTTATGGTGTTTTCGCGGGAAAAGAGCGAAGAAATTATATTTTTCCAGGGTTGAGAACCGTGCTTGTGACCTAAATATTGGCGTGGCTAGTTTCGTCCCTGTCGCACCTGACTGAGAGCGCTTTCGCCCGCAGGCTAAAATATGTCTCGGTGTAGCAAGTACGCATAATGAGAGCTTGACCCATGGAATGAACAGCGCGCGACTCGTATTCCGGGGAGGATAAACGTGCGCTAACTTGGACGCTAATTATCGTATAAGAGCGCGGAAAACGGCATATTTGAGCAGTAGAATGCCATAATATAGTCCTGATGATGTGATGAACGGTCACAGTAAGAAGGAAGCCGCCATGGAGTTAATTGAGGTACAGCCTCAGCATTTGCTTGGTCTAAAAATGGCAAACCATGGAAAACTATCTTCAGGGCTGCCGACAGTGAGGTTCGAACTTATGATCTCCCAAATGCAAGCACACATATACACGACCTTAACTGCACTGCCAGACTGCTCGGTATTATTATTATTATTATTATTATTATTATTATTATTACGGGGGTACCCGTGGAACAGCAGAGGTGAAAGAAGGTGCGGGCTGGAATGGGTCTAACTACAAAGCTGAGATATTGATTAAAATTTCATTAAAGTTTATATTTTCAAAAAAAGCAAAACTTAATAATTTTCACATGGAATTTGAACATTCAACAAATAACAAGAAGTCAACAAACAATCAGGTACAAGACCAGGAGAGACAAATTAACGATCTGGGCTTCGAGCCCCACTTTTTACAATTCCTGAGCTCTCAGCTCACAACCACATATTTACCAAAGGGCAGAAAACCCCTAATAACATGGAGCACTTGCTCCCACCTAGCAATGTCAGGCCTCCTAGAGGCACATATCCAGATACTAGAAAGAGCTGACCCGCTCTCAATTTTTGAAGCCTATTAAAGGCAATACCAGGATTTTACACAAGATTGCCATCAAGGCACCACTTACAATGAAACAGGGGTATCTTGTACCCAACCTACTGGGCCTTAGTAGGAAAATAATAGATTAAGTTAACGGCCCAAAATGCAAAACTGAATGGAGGCGTGAATCAGCACTCCTACATGAAACTTCTTAAAACCTAAGAGGCACTAGGCCGATGAATCAGGGGCTATTCCCAAACTATGGAGGTGACTCGTATACAGAATAAATTTTAACACATTAAGGAAGAGTAGAAAAACGGTTACGAAAACGTAGCAAAGCAAAGTCACCTCCGTACAGGCCAGGAAGGCCCTTGGAGGAGTGGAAGGTAAAGGCTTCCACCATTGTTAACCTCGGCACGTGATGGGGTAGAGTGGTTAGCTCTACGCTCGGCCGCCTTTGCTCCCAGGAATTAACCTGGTACTCATTTTTGGTATAGGCTGAGTGAACCTCAGGGCCATATGCACCTCCGGAAGTGGAAATCTCGTTTCTTAAATATTACGACTTCCTGACGGGGATTCGAACCCACGTCCTTCCGGGCGAACCGAGCACGCCTTTACCGCCTCGGCCAGGCAGCCCCTTTACGAAAACGTAGTCACCTCAAATCCAACATGAAGGGGAGCTCGAGAGGGTAAAGCACTCTCCATCCCCGATTTACAGTTAACGATATGTGAAGTTTTACAAAAGCGACGGCAAATTACATGTTTCAAGGTAGGTTACGTAATAAAGGTTTCGGACCTTCCCCGCGGATTAAACTGCTGAGCTAGCAAGAAATAAAGATGTTAAGTGGCCATTACCTTGTTGAAGAGCTGCTGCCGGATGAAAGAGGCGCTTGCCGCCTCCTGCTACACTTCCATACACTATGCTAGATGTTTTTCGAGTAGCCCAGAGACAAGAAAATCAGCAGTTTTATACCCTCGTGGAAGATTCGAGACCTTTCATGAATAATCAAGCTACACCCTCTTTCTTTATTGGTCCGTCTTGAAAATACACTCAAAGTCGAAGAAGAAACACATGATTGGTCAAAAATTAATTACAGAAATTCTAGATTCACTCGATTCAAAACAGGCGGAAAGAAAAGATTAATATTGCCAACCCACAAATGAAAGAACGAAATTTAGTAAAGAGAAAACTTATGAATACAAAATGTTTTCAAATAAAGTTCTTCCACTTCGCACCAGGGTGCATAGTCATAGGTTTTTAGTAGATACATCTATAAGAGAATGTCCACACTTCTTGATCAATGGAAAACAAAACAACTTGAAATCCACACAGTATTGACAACTTCGTAATCACAAAATTTACTGTAGTGACATCTTCTGAGAAACAAATGAGTTGATCCAGTTTTTAAAGTTCAGAGTTTCTCCTGTAGTGGAGTACTTATTGGCGCAATATTTAAACTTGCGGGGTAAAAGTGTACCTCCCGGTACAATTATTATTATTATTATTATTATTATTATTATTATTATTATTATTATTATTATTATTATTATTATTATTATTATTATTATTATTATTATTATTATTATCAGTCAATCATTAAGCGCAAATTCAAGGTGACTGTCCTTTCCAGAATGTAATTCCCTAAAATAATCTTAATGTGTTCCTTTCCCTTGCAGTTCTGGATTGTTCGAGATGGTGAAATTCGAGAAGTGATGCCGCCAAGGCTGCTTCAAGCAGATGTCTTTGAGGTGAACTATGAAAATGCCGAGCAAGTTTATAGAGAGAACGAGCTGTCCGAACTACCTCGAGGTCTATGCATCAACACACGAATGCAAGCAGCTCCAGATGAACCACCAGCTCAGAAATATTTTTATTGAAAGAGCATTGATTGAGGGCAAGAATTTTCGCTAGACGTATGCGATTACATTTCTAGGAAGGGTGCATTTATGCTGTAGGCTATATGGTATCCTTGGGAAATAAGCTGTATGTTGCAAGAAGCACACTCCTCCGAAAGTGGATATCTATGGGCAATGGAGAAGGATTCTGCATCTGGAAGAATAAAAATCACTGTGTGAAAATCTTGAGTTTTGAAATTTGATATAGGTTTATAGAGTAAGGATGCTTGGAAGAGGCACAATTTCTACGCTCTAACAATAGTCCTTGAATGAAATGACTGATTCATGGAGCGAATAACTAGAGTAATTTAGTAGGTCAAGTAATATTTGAAAAATTGAAACCCTTCTTTAAATTACTACGTTTCATTTTTTTTGTTCATCTTGTATGGTACAGTTTATCTTTTAACAAGGGAACTATGTATTTAACGTGCCCTTAGCTGCCAGTCTTAAGAGACGCCAAGTGGATGAGTTTTGTATGAAGGAAAGGTTCTTTAATAAGGCGTATATAGTAATATAGGATATAGTAACACTTACTGAACATTAAATAGCAAACTTATGCTGTCAGCTGACCGTAAACATGAGGCGCTCCTGGTAAAACGCACACCACAGCAGGCTTCAGTTAATTTCAGATTCTTTTTCTTCATCTGGCCCTTTTCTTTTCGGCAGTATGGGAGCAGCACTTTGTATGGATCTAGCCTAGTATTAAGGTGCCGGAATTCTTACCCAACACCAAACATATGTGGTGTAATGTAATCTCTGTTGCGTGTTTCTGTTGGTGTTTGATGCACTATGTGCTTACAGTATCTATATATATATAAAATTGGATGTCGGTATGTTTGAAGCTAATAGACTCAAAAACTACTGGACTGATTTCGCTGAAATTTTCACAGTTTGTTCTTATTACATCTGAGAGGGATTATGAAGCGGTTTGAACGAAATCTGATTGGTAGTTCGGCACTAAAGGCTGAAAACTAAAGTAGGGGAAGATAAGCAAACTGCAAGACAAGTCCGATCAGCGGGTTGCCTATCCAACAGTATGCGAAGATTATGATGCGTTCCTCAAAACTTATTTCTGCTTTTATCTGCAAAAAATACTGTAGGGGCAAGAAACCCCTAGCACCCCTAAAGGAAGGATGTGAAATTTATAATTCCGAAAATGACGATATTAGTGACGAATTCACAGTCTTTGGGGTAGCTGAGATGAACTGTGACACTCTGAATGCCTTTTAAGTCAAAGTTCATTCCCAATCGGTGTGGTAAACATATTAAGACTTACGGGGGGATGGTACAACTGAAGACATTACAGACGTTAAAATTGGTATTTGGAATCTTCCTTAAAAATAAACACATTTTTTTATTTTTGGAAAATTCCATAAACAATATTATCGGTATTAAATGTTCATAAAATTATTGAAATGGGCAGGAAAAACAATATGACTACGACAGGCATATCAAGACCTGTGGAGCACCGCACGGGTCCACTAGTAATATATATAATAATGGTAGGAAAATCATCTCCAAGTCCTGATATAACATATATATTACATGTCATAAAATAATCTAGTGAAACACACTAAACTATTTTTGTTAATATTCTGAAGTTAATTTAGACGAATATAACACTGAATGCAAAATCAGATTCGTGACTGAGGAGGTTAACGCCAGTAACAACTGGTAAAAGTCTTAAAAGATGCTACTGTGTTGGAATATTGATCGGCAGGAGTTAATAATATGCCAAGAGACAGCGAAACCTAGTTGTAGCACTGGAACATCCTTAAATGTCGCTTATCTCCTACAGGATTAAACCTGACAACTTGGTATAACGAGTACAGTGACTTGTTGACTGCTCCATTGCACCCTGACACATTTTACAGGACATAATTTTAGCTCAAATCTTTTACTCCTGCTACTACCAAGAAATGAAAATCCACAGCCTGTTTCCAGTCATTCGACCGGGTCAGGAATGTAATGAATCAAGCCCCATCTAGCGGCGAGGATAGGAATTGTGCCGGCTACCCAAGTCTGTCGCACTCTTCTGGGGCAATGATTAACGAGTGACAGATGAAATGAGATGATATTGGAGAGTGTTGCTGGAATGAATGATGACAGGGAAAACGGGAGTACCCGGAGAACACCCTGTCCCCCCTCTGTTTTGTCCAGCACAAATCTCACATGGAGTGAGCGGGGTTTGAACCACGGAACTCAGTGGTGAGAGACGAGCGCGCTGCCGCCTGAGCCACGGAGGCTCTACACTACTACTACTACTACTTTTTTTTGCTAGTTGCTTTACGTCGCACCGACACAGAGAGGTCTTATGGCGACGATG
Source organism: Anabrus simplex (assembly GCF_040414725.1). Lineage (NCBI taxonomy): Eukaryota > Metazoa > Arthropoda > Insecta > Orthoptera > Tettigoniidae > Anabrus > Anabrus simplex. The sequence goes on from NC_090265.1 coordinate 555,767,840, forward strand.
GGACAAGGAAGGGCTGTGAGTGGGAAGGAAGCGGCCGTGGCCTTAATTAAGGTACAGCCCCAGCATTTGCTTGGTGTGAAAATGGGAAACCACGGAAAACCATTCTCAGGGCTACCGACAGTGGGGTTCGAACCTACTGGATACTGGCCGCACTTAAGCGACTGCAGCTATCGAGCTACTACGACTACTAAATATTTTCATTTCTCCCCTGAAGGGTGTGGCGTCCTCTCAGGCCAGGAGATGTGCGGTGAAGGTGAGAGGGTTGGTGGCAGCGGCCTATACTAGGGACTGTCCCGGTATTCGTCTCCTCTGCTCGGTGGGTCGGTCGTTGTGCAGAGCTGTCGGGCTACGGACCATCCGTGGCCACTTGTGGGCCGAGACCCAACCTGCATCCGCCGAAAATATTTTACTTCTTGTCCTCACTTAAAGTTGACAGTAAAATTAGACGTATTAAAGAGTAGATAGACTGTTAGGTTTCTTTGATAGTGTGATAGTGTGTGACAGGCTCTATGTTCATTTTACGAAGATATAAAGTACCGACAGTAATTACAGGAGTTGCGCGGAACGTTCTTTTCCTTTCTGTAATTATGTTGAAAATATAGAAAGTGATCTGGAAAGTTCCCTACTTTTGTTCGCGTGAGAAGAAGGTGCTGCTGCCTGTAGCGTGATGCAGGTAAGAAAAGCGGATAACAAAAAGTGAATTTAAAGAGTTAGCTGCGGAAAACAAATGAGTGGGAAGTGAGGAAGTGGCAGTAATTAAAGAAGCTCTACTCCTGGTTCACTTCAGGTCTTGCAAGTGGTTTTGTTTTTCTCAATGGAGTATGTTCCTGCTGGAGTGACGCCTATTAGTGGTAGTTCTGTACAACAAGGCGAGTTCCCCTGTGTTACACAGTGAGATTTCGGCAATACGTGGCCCGCGTAATACAGTATATTCTCGATTATCCGGGCGCAAATTATCCGGTTTGCGGATTGACTGTGCACGTTTTTCGCCTTATTAAAAATACTGTAATTGAAATTGAATACATTTGAATTTGACAGTTTAATTGAGGTTGAAGGAAAAGAAAATGTTCTTCATTCTGTGGCTCTACAGTGTATATTGGATTATATGGGAGAAAGGAGGTTTGAATATGGTGACACCTTTTCTGCACGCAAAATACGTCTCGAGGTAAGGATGCAGACGAACAACCAAAAGCAGACAACCATTACAGACTTCTTCAGAGGACGATAATATGTGTGACTTATTTCTATAAATGTATTATAGCCTATTTAATATGGTACTGTATTTAAAAGTTATTATAGAAGGCATTTTTCTTGCAATAAACACATGATTTTGTATTACTCGTATTTTCCGATTATTCGTGCGTTTACCTTGATCATTAGCTCCGATAAACGAGAGTATACTGTACAAGTCTTTATTAGTCCATGCATATTTCATTCCTCTGTAGGTGGGGGTGGTAGAATACATCAACGGTATCTCCTGCCTGTCGTAAAAGGTGACTAAAAGAGGGCCCAGGTGCTCTTAACTTTGGGACGTGGGTTGGTGACCACGGGGCCCTTATCTAAGTCCTGGCATTGTTTCCATTTACTTGTACCAGGCTCCTTACTTTCATCTACCATATCCGACCTCCCTTGGTGAACTCTTGTTCTTTTACGACCCCGACGGTATTATGTATGGGGGTTTAGGGTGTCTTTCGTCTCCACATCCTTCGTGGATTTTGTATTACTTTGGCTGATACCTTCATTTTTGGAAGTATAGGATCTCTTCCATTTTTTCTCCCTGATTATTGTTATATAGAGGAGAGTTGCGTATTTTTAGTTCCCCTTAAAACAATAATCACCACCACCACCACCAACCCGCATATCTCATATACAAAGCCTTTAAAAATTACCCCCTTTATTACGCTCAAATTCCGTTCATTACGCCTCACTCGTGGAATATTTTCAATTCATTCTCAGCAAATTCTGGAAGAAAAAATTTCGTTGCTTGTTTTTGCTAGGATCATTAATCTGTAAAGTAGTCCACCCTTTACTTCCTAGTTCCCGATACCCGCGTACTTTAAGCCCATATCCTTGCACAAAGCAATAAGTATCCGCTGTTCTGTTAGGCCTTCTCTCTCCTCACACTCACCTTTCTTAGTACTGGAAAATTTTACTCGTCAGTTTCATATTGTCCTTGGTGTACTGCAGTGTTCGTGTGATTAAAACGAGAGTCATACAAAAATCACTTTATTTGTCTAATAAATGTTTAAAAAAACATTAAGAAAATACTGTTCTTAATCAGAAAAGATTGACTGATTCATCAAACATTGCATCAGTTTCACAGTAATTTCAGTTAAACTATCTAGAAAATCTTATTATTCACTAATCGAGTTCGTGTTCGAGACAGCTAAGATTAATAAGGGTTTATCTCCGTAAGAATTTAGCGTGGGAGGTCTACCTATGTCATTAACAGGCCCAGTGTTGGAAGACATACCTACGTACTTTACTGTGTTATATAGTATAGTAGCATTTACTACATTGTGTATTCAATATTACAGTAAAATAATTGATTATGTTTTGCATTTGTTATTCAGTAAGTATCTGTTCGCGTGATCCTCAAATGATGATGATGATGATGATGATGATGATAATAATAATAATAATAATAATAATAATAATAATAATAATAATAATAATAATAATAATAATAATAATAATAATAATAAGCCTACGGTAGGGTTCACAACATATACAATAAAAAGTGCTTGTCCCGCCATGCAAAGATCAGACACTATAACACAGTAATCAAGCCCGAAGTCTTATATGCCAGCGAGACCCTTACACTAAATGGGAAAGGTGACCTAGAAAACATTTTAAAAGAAGAAATAAGAATCTTGAGGAAAAGTCTCGGCCCCCGAAGAACAGACGATGCATATAGACTGAGGTCACGCAAAGTGACAAAAGAGCTTTCCAACATTGCAGCAGACATCCGCAAAAGACGTCTGAAATTTTATGAGCATGTTCACAGACTGCCGGCAAGTAGACTGACACACAAGATCCTCACCTACATAGAAAATCTAAAAAAATATTCCATGGGTACTGGAAGTGAAGAAGGATCTGGAAAAAGCCCAGATGAACTCAAATGACACCGCGGACAGAAAACTTTATAGGAAAACAATTCAATGGATGGAAAGTGCAACCAGAGAAAGAAGTGAAAAAGAAGATTGGAGCAAAGTGGGCAGAAGAACGAAAAAGGATCCACGGAGAAAGGATGAGAGCTGTTTGGCAACTCAGAAAACAGAATCGTTAGAGCTTTGCGTGATCCATTGGGTCCATATGGACATAATAATAATAATAATAATAATAATAATAATAATAATAATAATAATAATAATAATAATAATAATAATAATAATAATAATATGGCCTCAGCTGCGGTCTGCGGGCATTTTTATTTCGACGCTGTCTGGCTGCCTGTTCGTCTGTTTCGTTTTACTCCAGGCCTACTGGATGGCAGAGTAAACCGAATCTCTCTTGGGCGTCTATGGTGGACTTTTAATGAATGTTGTTGGATAAACACCAAATTTGTCATTGGAGAACTGTTATATGCCGGCATCAGACGACAAGGAGTGTCGAATGGATTTTTTCCGCCCATCAAAAATCCGACTACCTTTGCCGGGTTTGAACCGCTACCTTATGATTCGCAGGCCGACAATCCACCACTGATCCACAGAGGCATTTCTTTTTTCCTTCTTTCTTAATCTGTTTACCCTCCAGGGTTGGTTCTTCCCTCGGTCTCAGCGAGGGATCCTACCTCACCCGCCTCAAGGGCAGTGTTCTGGAACGTGAGACTTTGGGTCGGGGGCATACACTGGGGTGGAGGACCAGTACCTCACCCAGGCGGCCTCACCTGATATGCTGAACAGGGGCCTTGTGGGAGGGGGTGAGGAATGGAAGGGATAGACAAGGAAGAGGGAAGGAAGCGGCCGTGGCCTTAAGTTAGGTACCATCCTGTCATTTGTCTGGAGGAGAAGTGGGAAACGGCGGAAAACCACTTCGAGGATGGCTGAGGTGAGAATCGAACACCCACCTCCCACTAGTCAGTTGATCTTCCGAGCCTGAGTGGACTCCGTTCTAGTCCTCATACCACTTTTCAAAGTTTGTGGCAGAGCCGGGAATTGAACCCGGGTCTCCAGTGGTGGCAGCTAATCGCACTAACCGCTACACCTCAGAGGCGTACTTAACGGGTTTTTACTGTATTTTGTTTCTTTAAAAATATGTTGTATCCTGTCGCCCTGACAGCCATCGGGGTCTCTTGATTTCGAAGGTACTCCATTACTTCACTTCCCTCGCAACCGGCCCCGCAGTCTACGTGTAGCGAGCCTGCCTCTCATCCGGAGCCCGGGTTCAATTCCAGGCCATATAATGATTTTTACCTGTATCTGTGGGCTGCTTCGAGGTCCACTCAGGCTACAATTGAGGAGCACTCTGACGGTGAGATAGCGGCCCCGATTCAGAAAACCAAGAATAACGGCCGAGAGGATTCGTCGCGCTGAACACTTTTTACTTAGTAATCTGCAGGCCTACGGGCTGAACAGCGGTCTCTTGGTTGTCAGTGCTGTAGTACCATGGAGTTTAGTTTGGTTTCATGCTACTCTCTTACTTAATTCCTGTAGAACTTCCCTCTCCCGCGCGACTTTCCGTTTTACTTGTGCCATGTTCCTCATTTTCATCTTTCCTGACCAACATTCCTCGATCAACTTTTTCTTGCATTTTCACACCCTTCGTGGCCCTTCCTTTCCTTCAGCCGACTCCCTCATTATACGAAGTTGTTAACTCCTCCATTTCTGCCTTCTAATCAGTATTAAGAGATGGTGGTTTCACCACTCTCACCAGAGGTCTTCCAGCTTGGGATCATGTCGTAATGTCCACATGAACCTTAGCTGAGTCTGCCGTTTCTTCTGCCCGTCCCTTCTTATTTGAACTCCCTTGGTCAACACTTGTTCTCTTTCGAATTCGACAAAAATATTGGAAGTCTTAAGAGCATTTCATTTCTATGTCTTCCATGACTCTTTCCATTCCATACTTTTATTCTTTGAAGTGTTAAACTCTTTTTTCTTTCTCATATGTTGAAGGCTAAGAGGGAATTATCTTGTATTTCTCCCGTAAGAAATGCTTATTACCCCCGTGTGGGTGGGTGTTTTGGATGCATCAACTGTATCCCTGTTTGTCGTACGGAGAGAATGAAGGGAATGACTCTCCGAGGACTCTTCACTTTGGAGCGTAGGTTGACGATCATGGGGTCTTTATTGGTGTCGGATATTCTACTTGCCTCTTCCCTATCTGACTTCCCTTGGTTATCTCTTGTTCTCTTCCGACCCCGAGAGCATCAGTTCATTTTCGTGACCTTTTGCCCTAACCTTCCTTTAGCCGATAACTTCATTCGTCAAACGGTCTGCCATTCTCCTTTTCCACTTATGATTCGAGTTGGAATATTGTAGTTAACTGGCTTTACTTCCCCTTAAAATAATGAACAACGTCATCCATCGTTATCGTTGTCAAGTACGGTTTCCTACAGACCCTACAGTAAGACCAACCTCGGTCCGCTTACATTGTCTTCCGATCCGGTCTGTAATAGGTTTGTGTCATCAACGGAGTATTTCGTACTCACACCATTCTTCTGTTGTTTCTTTAAGGGATTTGAATTCTTCCTTTTCCTATTCCCATTCGCCCTGTGGGTGGGGACATACTGTCGGTATTATCTGCCTGTCGTAAGAAGCGACTAAAAATGGTAATTCCTCAGGAGCTCTCACCTTAAAAACAGCGACGATAGGGGAACTCTGATAGTGCCCCCACTTACTTGTATCAGACTCCTGATTTTCACCTTTGCTGTCTGACTTCCCTCGGTCAACTCTAGTTATTTTCCCACCTCGGCGTTGTTTGGCTTGCGAGGCCTAGAAAGTCTTTCAGTTTATCGCCCTCTAGGCCTTTTTCTATCCTTCACAGATACCTTCAATATCCAAGTATCAGAAATATTACTTTTTCACCTGTGATTAGTGTTAATAGGTGCTAATTGCTTATTTTGTACATCCTCTAAAAATGAACCACCATCACTGTCATTTTCTGTTTGCCTCAGTATTTACGAGGAGATATCTTGCAGCTGTTTTATTTATACAATTACTCATTACCACTAGGAACACCGTCTTACTCTCACTTGTATTCATAACTAGTTAACAAAGGGAATTGCAATTCCTGAGAATGGTGAACCTAAAAACTAACAAACACATAGTATGTGTCACTTTACCAGCCAGGTTTTAACAGCATATGCAGTGCTTCCCTCAGCATCCATACGAGTTCACACTTGGGGAAGTTTGTGTAACTTGATCTCAGCCCGTCTAGCTGAAAGGTAAGATATTTTCTAAGTAGCTTCGTTCCTTTCTCCAGTCTCTAAGTTATTCTTGGCGCTGCAAGTGTAGTGTATTCCCTACAAATTTCATTCCTGCTCTTATTCTTCACTCACGAATATGACATTTGTATTAATGCATGAAGGCTTAATTTTCTATTTTAGTCCTACTGAATTTATTGTAGACTAGCTGGTGTACCCATGCTTCGCTACGGAATTATCAGAAAGACTGTCCTTGTGGTTTTCCCAACGGAAGTCAACATAGGTCATAGGCCAACTGTAGGAACTGTGGGTGTGGCCCGGCATTAACCCATTATCTGCCCAGTGCACACATTTGTGCGCATTATTATTTTGAAAATATATTTTATGTATGCTCAAGTATTTCTCAAATTGTGATGTCATCTTGTCAGGTTGGTACCATTCAAAAGGCGGAAACTCATTGTTGTCTCAGCTCGTGTTCTATATAACAACAATACAGTTGTAAATAGTAGAGTCTTCTGTCGTCATGTCGGGTACTAAAAAGTAAGTAATTTATTCATATATTCTTGCTGTTTTCAATTAAGAATATTTGTGTTATATAATCTTGAGAGTCCTAACTCATATTCAGATATGCTCTATTATTGATGTCTTCTAGTTATGAGGTGTTAATTCTTATAAGTAGCGCACACATTTGTGTGCAATGGGCATGGGAGGGATGCATGTTTTTTATATAAACTGTTTTAGTGTTTCATCGTGTTTTAGGTACTGTAAGACTCTTACCACGGCAGAGGTGCTTCAAATTCTAGAAGATGATGATGCTTCGTTAGAGGCTGATATATTTATACAGCCCCCAGAAAGTTATATGTTGAGCGATGAAAGTGATGATGAAGACCCAGGAGGAAATGTAAATCATTTATGTGGAAATCAATTGCGTCGAGGAGCAGAGTTCGTTGGGAAGAGAATAAATCAGGAAGGTCAAGTTCAGATAGAATGTGGCGGATTACATGACAGTGTAGTTGATGACAAGGTAACTAATAGAGCTGGTGTGCCACATTTGCCTTCTAGTTATGATGTACTGGGTTCTAGCCAGAAACGAAGCAGAGGTGGGTTCAAATGGGAACATACAAACCTAGCTGCTAAGAATGAACATACCTGGGAGTTGCCGAACTGGATAAACCACGATGAAGAACCTACAGATTTATTTGAAATATTCTTTGATGACGAGGTTATTTCATGTAGTGTAGACAGTACAATAGCTTATGCTCATCAATCCGGTAACATTTCTTTTTCACTGGGTACTGAAGGAATGCGGATATTTTTAAGTGGTTATCTCACCGCTTCCCGTACAAGAATGTACTGGGAGACAGCAGAGGCTACTCACCATTCGGGTATAGCACAAGCGATTTCAAGAACGTTTTGAGCAAATTCTTCGTTATTTTCACGTTTGCAACAATGCACATCTTGATCGCAATGATAAATTTGCAAAAATACATCCTCTATGATCGATGCTCAATGAAAGATGGTTGTCTGCTTTTTCACAGGAGGCAAATCTGAGCATTGATGAGTCAGTGTGTCCACACTTTTGTCGCCATGGATGTAAACAACACATCCATGGTAAACCTATCAGGTCCGGACACAAGATATGGTGCATTTCAACAAGGCTGGGCTATATGGTACAAAGTCAACCATATCAGGGAGCGTCTACAAGAAATACCATTCCAGAATTAGGAGTTGGTAGGTCAGTAGTTTTGGATCTACTCAGTGAATTACCAGGAAAGTACAGTTTATATTTCGACAATTTATTTACGTCCATATAGCTGCTAGAGCACTTAAATGATCTGGATCATGATGCGACGGGAACTAACCGTGCTAATCGAGTAGAAAATGCACCACTTCAAGAAACAAGTGCTGTGAAGAAACTTCCACGTGGATCATATGACTAAGTGACAGATAAGGAACGGAATATCACGCTTGTCAGATTCAACGACAACAATGCCGTTACGGTAGCTTCAACTAACTGTGGTGTCCATCCATTCAGAAAATCAAAAAGGTGGAGTAATTCAGCAAAGAAATACATTCATATCGACACTCTAGCATGTTTTGTTAAGTACAATACCTTCATGCGTGACGTCGACAGGGTTGACCAAAATGTTTCTTCGTATAGAATAAATATAAGAAATAAATGGTACTTGCTGCTTATTGCTTATCTCCTGAATGTCTCAATGAATAATGCCTGGCAAATTTACAGGCTTACAGCAAAAGGAAGACAAGAACCTATAGATCTCTTTGTTTTCACAAGAAATGTTGTGAGGACATACCTGGCTGAGTACAAAACACTGCGTCATAGGGCTGAGCGGTCGCCTATTTCAGGGAAATGGAAGATTGGAACCGAAGTGTGTCTTTGTACAAATGTCCTTCGTGTGCTGGAAACTAGTGTCGTGCATTGTTCGAACTTGAGACAGGTAACCAAGACAGAACATCATGTGCCTAGCTGCATATGCAACCAATATCACGCATCAGTGGAGCGTGTAAGCTAAAATGCCCGAGTTTGCTCCAATTCGTTCGACAGGCCATGTTCGGAGCGAAGCTTGCTGACTACGAAGGATAGCCTTGCTTGCTTTACTGACGTTGCAAGCAATGTGGTTTTTCCAGATATAGGGAATCCCTTGTTTACATACAGCAAAGCCCGGGAATTCGGAGCTATAAAAGGGCGAAGGAATGGTTGAGTTACCCTTTTGCTTTGAGCTGAAGTTCACAATGACACGTGAATCGACGGACAGCGTTATGGCTAAAATTCAAAGCAATGAATATAAACTAATCAAGAGAGATGGGCTCAGTTCTGATGTTTGGAAGAAGTTCCTGCTTGTGGTCACTGCAGATAGTCAGCAGATATGGTATATTTCCTGTGAAATGTGCAATGCACTGTTAACATACAAACCCGGTACAACTCATTTAAAAAGAAACACGTTTGAAAATGTATTTATTTATTTCTATTTGCTTTACGTCGCACCGACACAGATATGTCTTATGACGACGATGGGATGTGAAAGGCCTAGGAAGTTGAAGGAAGCGGCCGTGGCCTTAATTAAGGTACAGCCCCGGCATTTGCCTGGTGTGAAAATGGGAAAACACGGAAAACCGTCTTCAGGGCTGCCGACAGTGGGGCTCGAACTCACGATCTCCCGATTACTGGATACTGGTCGCACTTAAGCGACTGCAGCTATCGAGCTCGTTTTGAAAATTTAATGCTGGCTTTTCTCACCAAGTATTGCCCGGCATTACAAAGCAAACCGTAACTAGCGCATGTGATTTCATGTGTGCCAAAGATTTCCGACCATTTAACACTGTTGCCGGTGAAGGCCGTTCTCACGTAACATATACTATTCTCGAGATAGAATCTCTCACTCCTACCCGTAGGTTTCGATTTAATGAGTTCCGTGCATATTCGAACTCCTGATAGTAGACTGTTCAAGTCTGTAACATGTACTAATTTTCATCCTGAATCACTGTGCTACTTAACATAATAACACCTCAAGCAATATTTCACGAGTGAGTACACACACTGGCGTAGTAACTGCTCGAACAATTCTTCACTAGTAAGTACACACACTGGCGTAGTAACTGCTCGAACAATTCTTCACTAGTAAGTACGCACACTGGCGTTGTAACAGTTCGAACAATTCTTCACGAGTAAGTAAGCGCACTAGCGTCGTAACAGCTCAAACAATTCTTGACGAGTAAGTACGCACACTTGCCACGACCATGTATTTATGTGAATCTCACTCTTTCTCCGAGTTCACGGGAGGTCACCTTAAAGTGAGCAGTTCCAATATCCTCATACGACTATTTGCGTGTCAGCCAGTGGCTTAAACTTAGAATCCACTGATGTAATTATGTTATTATAGCCTTTATGCCATATCTCAACTAATTTCGTTCTCTGGTAATTAATATAATAGTGAATTTAGCTCCCGTATCCTGGGCGGGAAATTTCGCGAATAGCGTCCATGAATTCTCAGAATTACCCTAGTCAATCTCTCTCAATTAATAACTTTTAATAATTGTTATTATATGGTTAGGCTTCTAAATTTCACCTTATCTCAAATTTATAACCCATTTCCTTCTATAAATTTAATCCATGGAGTTACCTTTGATAGTGCTTCTTACAATACGAAGTTGGCGTGACTGCCTTTCCCCGGCGAATTTTACCATTGGTCCAAGCTACGCGGGACTGAGAAGTTTCGTATTTTTTCTTTAAGTACCAACTGCGCGCCCAGCTCTCGGCTGATACACTGGTGTTCCCCTGACGTCATTTCCAGGAATTCTGCTATCGGCCCGCTCGTCGTTCCAACTATCACAACGCCCGCGGCTAAGGAACTTTCCACTGACTCGGAAATAACCCTGCCTTTCTCTTTCCAACTCGGCACAATTTATGAGAAAACTAATTCTGCTGGCCATTGTATTTCCTAATCTCTAGTGAAGACAGCAGTCTGTGGTAGGTTTCATACTACCATTCGACCTGGCCCATACTTACAATATTTAAAGTAAGATATTCTTGCTTCTGAATATGAAACATGTATTCCTCAATAATTAATTATAATTGAGTGACGCAGGTAACACCACCAACAGGGTGAAATGCATACATACATACACACTGTAACCGTTCACGACATCGTTAAGAGCATATCATGATACCCTGTAAAGAGAATATGCCGTTTTCTGCGCGATTCTAGGACAAATAGTGTCCAAACCAACACATATTACCTGTTCCGGGACACAAGTGGCTCTCCGTCGGCTCGCGAATCCTAGGTCTCCGTGCGCGCAATTAGAAAACGAATGACTTTCACTCGCTTGTAATTGAAAATCTCTCTCTCTCTCACTCTCTCTCTCTGTGAGAAAGAGAACAGGCTAGGCACACGGCACGTGATCCCAGATTTACAGTAGGTCACCAGGCGGGACTTAAGACTTAAGACTTAAGAAGTCGTCTCAACACAGGAATTAGTATATCTTCGTAAGATTCCCTGCAGATCCACTGATACGAACACACAGTCTTCGGTTGTTCTTAATAATAATAATAGTAATTATAATAATAATAACCGAAGTTCTGAAGTACGTGATGAATATTTACGAGTCAAGATTCATATGAATCAGGGAATTTTATGCTAAATTATAATGCGAAGAAGCATCTTACATAATATGAATAACAGTAACTACGCAGTGTATGAGGATGTAGCTAAATTGGAAGCAGATGTTGAGCTCTGACACCGAGAGGGAAGTATAGGATCCCCCCACGGCTTAGCCCCACCCACTTGAAAATATTTAATGACGCTTTGAAGGTTGCAGACAAACCTACGATGCGATCAGAATGAAAATCGATCAGTAAAAAAGAAGAATATTCAAGCTTTAATTTGATACCACAAGCAATGTCGAGAACCCCTTATTAGCGGACCGATGTTTGGCCAGTAGGGGTGTTTCGCCCCCTCTCCTAGCGCCAGGCAGGTTCATATACAAGAGGACAGAGCGTTGAGGCCGATTATCCAGCCTACCAGTCTTCGTTCAATGTTTACGCAGAATTCAGTATCAGGTTCTTTATTCAGTGTGCAGTTTGACTAAATCGAGATTCGTTGTGAATTCAATCATACTTTCAGTGATTTCATTATAATATGCGGTGTGTATATAATTTGCCGCTAGTGAACTCGTAAGCACGATAGTAATAGTGATCTGTGTAGATTACATGCCAAGACGCCACGGAGCTGTAAATTTGCTTACCCTGTGAAGTTTAATGCCAGGTGCAAAAACCACAAAGTATGAGTGAAGTGATTGATTATATTATAGTTCATTAGAAGCCAAACTAGTAATATAGATAAAAAGAACTAGTATGCACAAAATGTAAATGTGCGCATAGGTCAAATATAAAGAAGAAAGTGCTATAGGAGAATCTATAACTTCGTGTTAGAATATTTTGGAAGTGAACTAGGTGAAAGAACGAACGTCTTACTTACGATATTCTAGAACGGGCAGCGTCTGCTAGACACCGTACAAACATAGTGATTAACCTGTCCTACTATTAACCAGTGCCGTGAATTAATATCTAATATCACTAACACGCAACGTGTTGATATAACTAAATATTGTGTATCCAGTGACTATGACCAGATGAACGTGTGTAGCTTCAGGGCCTTGATAGCTGTTAGTAGTCGAGATAATCAAATGAGAGGGAATCAGTAACGGGCTACAAGACAATACTGTTACTGGACTAGAGTACTCGAGTCTATGAGTAGTTCTAGTCGTAACCAGTTATAATGTGTGACATAAAAATTAACGCATTTGTAACAAATCAATTTCTTCGTTTGCATATTTGAACCAGCGAGATCGTCGGACCCAGAGGAGACTTCGAGCCGTTTGCCTGTGTTCCATTTCAACAAAGCAAGAACGTGATTTCATCAACACCTTTTTTGCACCTTTTTGTATGTATTTTCAAAACTCGCCCCGCCCCCCTTTTCTGACCATACTTTCCGCCTTAAAATCCTTTCCCTAATTATAATTAAGCTCAATACGAATTGTGACTGGAAATACACTTTCAACGTATTACGTTGCGTTCATTAGGCCTACATATAGTACCCATCGAAGAGATGTTAAGTACAGGACAAAAATGGCCAATCGGATACCAGTGGTACCTGAATCCACAACCTTCCTATTTCGCATCAGATGCTCGAGAGATGGAGATCAGATCGCACAAATATAGCTAGAAGTAGGACTGCTAATGCAGTTTAATTTTCTTTCAGATACCTGGGAAGCTCTATAACATCGAACTGCACAAGTACAGTTAACATAAAATGCAGAATGACACAAGCCAATACAGCTTTTTTCAAGAAGAGAAGTCTGTTAACATCAGGAAATGTGTTACTCGAAGCTAGGAAATGATGTATCAGAAGCGTTGTTTGGAGCTTAACCACTTATGCCTCTGAAACTTGGACCTTAAAAACAACAGAAAAGAAACAATCTTGAGGCTTTCGAGATATGGTGTTGGAGGATCATATCGAAGGTGCCATGGACAGAGAGAGTGACTAACGAGAAACTATTAGCTCGAATAGGCAAGGAAAGGAATCTGCTCAAAACAATTGTGGAAAGGAGGGATGTTATGGTTGGTCCCCTAATGCTACATTCAAGATGGTTTACGACCTTGGTGGAGAGAAAAAAATAAACGAGTAATGTGACGGGGAGACCAAGGTAGAAATTCATGGACGAGATCAAGGCATGAAGAGAATATAGGAAAGTGAAGAGACTGGCCCTAAAAGAAGGAACCTGCAAGTCCAGCAACCTGTGGGTTGAGACGAAGCAGAAGGAGAAGAAGAAGAAGAAGAAGAAGAAGAAGAAGAAGAAGAAGAAGAAGCTCTATCCAATTGAGGTATAGTGACGTAGGACATGTTCGTTCTGTTGGGACGGTGGTGGTGGTGGTGACTATTGTTTTAAGAGGAAGTACAACTAAGCAACCATCCTCTATATAATATTAATCATAGAGAAAAAGTGGAAGGGATCCGACACTTCGAAAAAATTAACATATCGGCCAAAGGAAGACAAGGGCCACGAAGGGCGTGAAAATGAAAGACTCCCTAGGCCTAGGGAAGCTAATACCATCGGGGTCGGAAAAGAACAAGAGTTGACCAAGTGAGGTCGGATAGTATAGATGAAAGTGAGGAGCCTGGCACAAGTAAGTGGAAGCAATGCCAGGACTCAGCTAAGGGCCCCGTGCTCGCCAACCCACGCTCCAAAGTTCACAGCCCCTAGGGCCCCTTTTAGTTGCCTCTTACGACAGGCAGGGAATACCGTGGGTGTTATTCTACCGCCCCCACCCACAGGGGGTCGTTCTGTTGGGAAGGATCTAAGCTACAGGTCTGGCACTACTGCTATCACACGGGTAGAGTGCGTGCAAGTCGCTCGTTGTGGGCCATTGCAATGAATATTAAATGAAGGTGACCTTTCATCTATCAAAGATAAAATGGTGTCCATTCTTAGCATATTCATGCAACCATCATGTTTATTCTTTTGCCGAGCTGACTGACTCAGATGGTTGAGGCGCTGGCCTTCTGACCTCAACTTGGCTCAGTCCGGTTGTATGTGAAAGTGCTCAAATACATCACCCTCGCGTCGGTAGATTTATCGGCACGTAAAAGAACTCCTGCGGCTAAAATACGGCACCTCGGTGTTTCCGAAAAACCGTCAAAGTAGTTAGTGGGACGTAAAAACAATAATATTATTATTGTTGTTTATTCTTAAACTGACTCACAGTAATTAAATTGATGAAGTATTCACATCTTTCAGGAAGTAAAATACCCATTTCTTCCTTTTTCATTCACGTGGTTAATGTCTGTCCCTTAGGTCATCAGCCCAGAGGCTGACTGGATCCTTAAATAGCACCACCAAAGGTTATGCGGTTACGGGGAAACCGCAACAATCGATAACAGCGCCGTGATGAGGGGTAGTAGAGTGAGGTAGTGGTTATAACATCGCTGTCGCATCTTGTTTGTCATATTTATAGCATTCTCCTTTTCCACCATCCTTCTTACATAATTGGTGTGTTCGAAACTGGATGAACAAACAAGGTGTTAATATTCCGAAGTGTGTTATCTTACTGATGGTGGTGATGGTTATTATTTTAAGGGGAAGAACGATTAGACTATCATACTCTCTTAACTTTAAAATAATGTATTTTACATCACTCGATGTGATAGGAATGGGCTAGGCGTGGGAAGGAAATGACTCTGTCCTTAATTAAGGTACAGCCCCAACATTCTCCTTGTACCAAAATGGGAAAATAACAGTAAGGTTCGAACTCACCATCTCTTTAATGGAAGCTGACAGCTGCGTGACCTAAACCGCGGAGACATTCGCTCGGTGACTTTAATCATAAAAGAATGAAAAAATAGGATGCAAGTATCGGCGTAAGAAAAGATCATGTTCGTGAAAATGAAAGACTCCCACGGACTCGACTCACAAACCTAGTACCATCAGGCATGGAAGGAAGCAAGAGTTGACGAAGAGAGATATTGAGGAGCCTACGAGAAGTACAGTAAGTAGATGCAGTGCCAGACTGAGCTAAGAACCACACAGTCGTGATCCAATTCTCCCAAGTTTAGAGCCCTTGCAGCTACCCGACTTAGTAGTTTCTTACCTACCGGACGAATTGGCTATGCGGTTAGGGGCGCGCGGCTGTGAGCTTGCAGCCGGGAGATAGTGGCTTCGAACCCCACTGTCGGCAGCCCTGAAGATGGTTTTCCGTGGTTTCCCATTTTCACACCAGGCAAATGCTGGGGCTGTACCTTAATTAAGGCCTCGGCCGCTTCCTTCCAACTCCTAGGCCTTTCCTATCCCATCGTCGCCATAAGACCTATCTGTGTCGGTGCGACGTAAAACTACTAGCAAGAAATAAGTTTTTTACATCTGCATAATTGCTGACATAGACGCTGATATACGGTATCACCTCTGATGTCCTAGTGCGTCGTCTTCGTAAAACGGATCTTCAATAACAATGACCTCCGTGTCCAGAGAAGCTGAATAATTATTTCTTATGTCAAGTTTACTTACGGATACAAGTCTTTGAAAACTCAGAGAAGACACATGAACCGTCTGAGTAAAATACAATCAGTGCTCTCTTAAGGGCCCTATACACAGTCACACTTAGTAGGAGGTAACTCTTCCCAAAACCACTTTTTCAGACATGACCATTAAGAAAACCGCAGGCAAATCTTCAATATTCTGGCGCTGCTCGAATTCAGCCGGACACTTCATGACGAAAGCGCTCTCTCAAACAGGCGGTGGTAAATGAGAACGTATCAAATTGAAGTGCAAGTAGTCGTACCATCGAATCGCTTTCAGGCAGCATGTATGCACCGTTCTGTTGCTCCATATAAGGGCCCTAGTGATGATACTTTTTTTACACTTATCCAGATCAAATTCCGATGGCAGGAGCGACTTGATCCATTGACATGAATAATAAAAACCAAACACAATGGCGCAAAAGCTATGAAAGGCCATGGTCTACAAAGCAACCGGTGCTCAGCCTGAAGGCCTGCAGATAATGAGGAGTCGTGTGGTCAGCACAACGAATCCTCTCGGTCGTTATTCATAGCTTTCCTGGACCAGGGCCACCATCTCAACGCCAGATAGCTCATGAGTTGTAATCAAGCAGGTTGAGTGGACCTCAAACCAGCCCTCAGGTCCAGATAAAAATCCCTGACCTGGCCAGGAATCGAACCCGGAGCCTCTGGGTAAGAGACAGGCACGCTTCCCATACATCGTGGGCCCGTCCAACATGAGTAATCGTTCTCATGAATTCCTTGCGCAGTTCCCCGGGAAACTGAAAATAAAAACTGTGAAGATACGGTGACCGACAACCTGCGTAATTCATTCCAAATTTTCATAACTTTCCCAAGCATCTGAAATTCAAAATCATCAACAGAATACATCTGAGAGCGTATTCAACTACCTTTAGCGGCTTTTCGGTCTGAGTAGTCTTTGTCCCAGTTCGTCCTCGAACGCGCTACGAGTCGGTTCACTCCTGATAGCTTCGCGAGTGCACTAAACGTAGGCATTCTAGTCAAATGGTACTGTGTGTGTTTTCTCTTACACTGTGCGCTAGTGTTTTCAGTGAAGTTAGACAAATCAAGCAACTCAGTCTGTTAAACATGGCAATAAAAACTGTACGGAAAAACACTGTGACATGTCGTTTCCATAGAGGAAATAAGCCGAGAGCTGGGAAGTCTACAACTGGATACAGTTTCTTGAAGCTGACACAAGACCAAGTAGATAACCTCGAAACTGCAGCCTACAGAAAGGTAATACCATCTTTACTTTTTGAAAAACTGATTGACAATTAAACAGGGCTCCCATAGGATTATGTTAATTGATAGGATAGGTAGATATTAGCGCACCCAGTGCGGTGCTGAAAACAGTGTGTGTGATCTTCATTTACTCCCAGAAGTGCGAACTGAATCAGTCCAGATAGTTTTAAATAAATATGGGAAGGTTATAGATTTTATTTACAGTCTGCTTTACGTCGCACCGGCACAGATACGTCTTATGGCTAGATCCCTGCACGGATGCGAATATGGCAATGCGGATAATTTTGCTGATAATTTGTAAATAATGACGTTTATTGATTTTCACCCAGGTACCGTATACTCTTATTTTTGCATGTGGTTAGGCTACTCTTGACATTGTTAAGGCCTAACTGGCTCCTGTACGCAATTAATGAAAGAAGGAACAAAGGTCAATACGTCGGTAGTTGTCGAAAGAGAAAATTCCTCATAACCTATGACTGTAGGGGTTCTAGTGCCAGGTGTCAGGCCTATTGTATTATGTTAACAGATCTGTCCGTTTCAATATCTTGGGTGTAATATACTGTAGTTAAATAGTTACAATATACGCGAATAAAAATTCGCGGATGCGGACGGGGGGGTGCGGATGTGGAGCGGATGCGGATAATATTTTGTATATCCGCCTAGGGCTCTACGCAGGGCGACCATGGAATAGGAGTGGGAAGAAAGCGACCCTGGTCTTAATTAACGTACAACCCCAGCATTTGCTTGGTGTGAAAATTGGAAACCATATTCAGGGCTGCCAGTAGTCGGTTTCGAACCACTATCTCCCGAATGCAAGCTGACAGCCACTTGCTCCGTGATTATAGATTTTAGGGAAGAGCACTGGTCTACTCAGTATCCCTTCAGAGTAAAAGAATGGCGCTGTACGTGTCAAAGAAGTGATACCCTCCTTTATTTTAATTGGAGACTTCAGTGCACAGAGAATTAACGATGGGCTGTTCAAGACTACTTAAGCAAGTATTTGCTCGAGGCATTTATGTCCGGACTGTCCCTTGCGTCAGAAGCGTACCGTACATTAGAGAGTTGCAATATTATCTGCCTCTGCTAGTAACAACATGGCAGAAAAACAGGGAGCAACTTGGCTGTTAGACAAATAGCATCGTGGTCTGCTGTTGTTCCCAGTCTGAGTACAGGGATACAGATAGCGAATACAGTAGAACCTCGTTTATCAGAAATAAAGGGGGCGGAGCCACTTCGGTTGACGCGTTTTTTTCGGATGACGCATGGTAAATATTTTCGGAAATTAAATGTCGAAATAAAAATGGATAAACTCTGTTAAGCAAAGGTGCATACTGTATATTAACATTAAAATGTTTACTTAATGTCACTCATTGTATACAATCGGTGATTTTCTTGTGAATTTTCTTGGTGCAGCGCTGTCGTGCATTTATGTTGCACCACCGTTTAATCAACAATACATCAGCTGGTGTAGATTTATTGCTTTGTTCAATAAAGTGCAAAGCAATCTGAAATAATGAATTTTTTTTTTTTTTTTTTTTTTTGCAACTTGCTTTACGTCGCACCGACACAGACAGGTCTTATGGCGACGATGGGACAGGAAGGAGCTAGTAGTGGGAAGGAAGCGGCCGTGGCCTTAATTAGGTACAGCCCCAGCATTTGCCTGGTGTGAAAATGGGAAACCACGGAAAACCATCTTCAGGGCTGCCGACAGTGGGGCTCGAACCCACGATCTCCCGAATACTGGATACTGGCCGCAATTAAGCGACTGCAGCTATCGAGCTCGGTAAAAATTTATTTTCTTACTACTGAACTGAATACTGTATACAGTATTTTTATTGCAGTACTGTAATTAAAGCTGTAATTTAATAAACATTCGAAACCAATCAAGCTGCAGTATAGACCGAGCAGTAAAAAAAGATGAAACTCCCGCATTTGAAGCATCGTTAACCACAGTCTACATAATCTTCATAACGAATAATAATAATAATAATAATAATAATAATAATAATAATAATAATAATAATAATAATAATAATAATTCCTGCTTGTTCAAGAAAAAATTATCATGGGTGAAAAACTGTTTTTTATGCTACACGTGCATTCTGGCATAAGTCATAATATAAAAATAGGGTTTGCCTAGTAGCTTTCAGCACATACAGCAAGAGAATTACTAATATTAACGGCTAAAAACGGGAGGATAAAAACAAAATATTAAAATACAATTTTTCCAGAGCATTTCGGTTAAGCGAAGTTCGGTTATGTGGGGTTCTACTGTATAAGGAAGTCACGCTGTATGCCGCTGTTGGCTCACTTGCCGGGACATTTAAACCGATGATGTTTACAAACAAACCGCTTGAGCAGAACTCATGGAATTAGATCGCCGTAAATATTGTAACAGTAATATTCAGTTTATTTATTTTTGCCTCATGTTCAATAGAATATGTTTTACTTAAAGCTAGTTATCAGATACTGTAGTATTGATTTAGAAATTCATAAATCTTAGTTCACTAGAACTCTGTTACTATGTTATCTATTCTTAGAAACAATGCATAATCTTAAATGTGAAGAGTACAAGGTAAATTTGACGAGAAGAAGAGAAAGATCTTCACTGGGGCAATCACATGAATGGGGTTGTAAATAAAGGGTACAGATCTCTGCACATGGTTATGGGGGTGTTGAGGGGTTGTAGTAAGGATGTATAGGAGAGGGCATACAAGTCTCTGCTAAGACCCCAAATAGAGTATGGTACCAGTGTATGGGACCCTCACCAGGATTACTTTATTCAAGGACTGGGGAAAATCCAAAGAAAAGCAGCTCGATTTGTTCAGTGTGATTTCCGACAAAAGAGTAGCGTTACAAAAATGTTGCAAAGTTTGGGCTGTCAGTGGAGAGATGGCGTGGAATGACATTAGTAGACGAATAAGTTTGAGTGGTGTCTTTAAAAGTAGGAAATCTATATAAATAAAATTGTTTCTGTTTGTCTGTTTGTCTGTCTGTTTGTCTGTTCCACCATCACGTCGAAACGGCTGGATAGATCTCAACCAAACTTCATATTTAGAGTATACTGACCCCGGGGAAGGTTTCGATATGCATATCATTTTAAAATCTTTGAAAAGACGGGGGTTTTATAGGAAAAACGGATTTCCTCCATTTTCTCTTATACTATTATAGGCAAAATATCGAATTTGTCGTATAAGGACGAGACAAAGCTCAATTTAATCCTCTTGACGCAAAGAACAAAACTCGGTAAGCCCTACGGGCCCGAAAACCATGTTTTAAGGCCCTAAAACCAACCGTTACGGAGATATTGGCACCACACTACCCCTGCTCTAGGAATCGGATAAAGAAATGAACTGCCGTAACCATGGCAACGTCAGCTCCAGGATTCTAGAGCAGTGAGATTATGCATGTACGTTTGGGCATAGCTGTCAACCAAAATAGGTACAAATAAGACTTAATATCTGGGAAAAAAATATACTGTTGTGTAAGGCACTCATAGGACTCCTTTGGGCGGGGATGGAAAGGGGGTGAAGAACGAGTGTAAAAATCTATATAAATAAAATTGTTTCTGTTTGTCTGTCTGTTTGTCTGTTCCACCATCACGTCGAAACGGCTGGATAGATCTCAACCAAACTTCATATTTAGGGTATACTCATCCCGGAGAAGGTTTTGATATGCATATCATTTTAAAATCCTTGAATAGACAGGGGGTTTATAGGAAAACCAGAATGGTTTTTCCACCATCACGTCGAAACGGCTGGATAGATCTCAACCAAACTTCATATTTAGAGGATACTCATCGCGGGGAAGTTTTCCATATGCATATCATTTTAAAATATTTGAATATATGGGGGGTTTATAGGAAAATCAGAATGGTTTTTCCACCATCACGTCGAAACGGCTGGATGGATCTCAACCAAACATTGTATTTAGAGTATACTAATCCCGGGGAAGGTTTAGATATGCATATCATTTTAAAATCCTTGAATAGACGGGGGGTTTATAGGAAAACCAGAGTGGTTTTCCCACCATCACGTCGAAACGGCTGGATATATCTCAACCAAACTTCATATTTAGAGGATACTCATCGCGGGGAAGTTTTCCATATGCATATCATTTTAAAATATTTGAATATATGGGGGGTTTATAGGAAAATCAGAATGGTTTTTCCACCATCACGTCGAAACGGCTGGATGGATCTCAACCAAACATTGTATTTAGAGTATACTAATCCCGGGGAAGGTTTAGATATGCATATCATTTTAAAATCCTTGAATAGACGGGGGGTTTATAGGAAAACCAGAGTGGTTTTCCCACCATCACGTCGAAACGGCTGGATAGATCTCAGCCAAACTTCATATTTAGAGTATACTCATCCCAGGAAAGGTTCCGATATGCATATAATTTTAAAATCTTTGAATAGACGGGGTGTTTATAGGAAAACCACAGTGGTTTTCCTCTATTTTCTCTTATACTATTGATTTTCTGTAAACTTCGTTTACCGTACGTGAAACGTCTCTTCATTATAAACAACTTTCGTTATGTTCATAATTTACCTTACTCTTCACATGACGGAGAAATTTACAATTTTCTGCTGGTATCATGCTCTGCATTTAGTGACCGACAGACCGACAACGAACCTACAGGTTACCATGGCAACGTCTCTGACTGCATGCCAGTAGGGAAGTAACGTATTGCCATTTTCCTCATCATGCTTTTAAATTCGTGGTTGTTCCTTGGGTAGATGGCAAGAGAGGCATCAATCGGCTCATCTGCGGGATATTGGCGGAATATCGTTGGAGGTTATAACCGCCCTCGAATAGATTAAGTAATAACACCATTAGTCATCTTCATATTTGTTTACCTAAGAATCACTGAACCTAAATTTCTCCTCTGTTAGCGCTTTATTATATCCATAACTCACGGCATTTATTTATTTGTCGTTATCCGACTGTCCTCATTTATAATCCATTTTCTATTAGTTTCAACATTCTTAACTGTATTATTTTCTTCCTTAATTACGCCGTATGTACGTGAATGCTAGAAACTACTGGATGCATTTCCACCAAGATTCGTATTTAGAATACACCTGTCCTTGATAGGTTTCAGGGCAAATATTGTTTCTAAATCCCTGAACTAACTGGGGGTTTATACGAAACCGAAACAGTGATTTTGCACTTCCAAAAAATATACACAACAAAAGTTTATGGAAGTCTACCTACCTTGGTAGAAATTAATGTCTAAACCTTTTTTTCTCATGTGCATCATTTCGATACGAGGATCAATAAGGGAGATATCATTAAAGGACCGTTTTTCTGTACAAGTCCCATCGGACTTAACTCACGAGCGGGTGCGTGTAAAGCGTATTCCTTACAACTTGAAAACTACTGAAGACATTCGAAACAAAATTTATATTTAGCATCCACCTGTCCAAAGGTAGGTTTTAAACGTAAATAACATTTCATGTTCCGGAATGGACTGGCGGTTTATAAGGAACCGAAATGGTGATTTTACTCTTCCACAATATATACAGAACAAGACCAACCTGACTGGAAATCGACCAAACCTGATGGAATTCCACCTCTAAACCTTTTTTTTTCATGTGCATTTTTTCGTCAGGAGGATTAATAAGGGAGATATCATGAATGGTCACTTTTGCAGGTTAAGTCCAGCGGACATAGCCCAAAAGGTGTTTTACATGGAGCAGATTCCTTATCTATATAAATCAAATCGTAACGACTGTGTACCTCTACACTGACTATTTTGGCGAAATTTTCGTACAGCTTTCCGTTTAAGGGGTAATATTGACCATCTGCATAATTTTTGGTTTAGTTTCCTGAAAGTCCTAATTTTTACCCGCCTCGCCCAAAATCCACATTGTGGCATAATCTGCCAGAAGAATAAGAAGATAATTGAAATTTGACAAAATTATACGTTTTAGCCTGTAACGAATGAAAAATCCTATATCATTAAATTTTTCATTTTTTATCCCCGAAGAATATCGAAATATGCAGGCAATTTTAATGATGGTGCAGACCTTCGGAAATTCCTATCACGTAACGGATTGCACAATCTCCGTTCAATTTGGAATGATCTACAACCTTGGTCTTATGACTTTATGCCGTATCTGTATCCCTTTTACGTTTGATTTTTCTCTATTAATCGATGTTAAGTCAATTTGGAATTTTCACATGCATTATTCATACTTTCAATTACTTATATGAAATACAGAATCATCAAACTCTTCACGAAAATTGGCCCACTCAGTACCCATTTGTGAGCCAAATGCTACGTATGTAACTGTCACATTATTATCCGAAAAGTAATGTAATGTGAGATGATCTTACAAAACCTTTACCCTGTTCCACGTTTCTAAATATGACCCAAGAATAGATGACATATCATTGGACCAGCCATTTAGGCCACTAAATCCGGCGTGTCTTATGGTATAATCCTTTGTCGATATGACGTACGTTTAGTAGCAGTTAATCTGTAAATGAAGGTCTTCAATATTGTAAACACGCATATACTTTCGTATGTCGATCTATATATATTCACTGATGTCGATTTAGCGATCGAGAAAGGGTCGGTCTGCTATTGTAATCAGTACTCCCCACACCGACTTTGACTGGCAGTAGGAAAGGGTTCCTTCTCCAACTCCTGTGTAACTGTCATTAGTAAGGAAGGCCTACAATTGTAATGAATAGTTCCCTTCTCGATTTGACTTGCAGAAGGTAAGTGAGCATGCAGTTTTGTTTAAAACTCCCCTACCCGATTGTGTTTGGCAGTAGGCAAGGGTGCCCGCCATTATAAAGAAATGTACTCATCTAAAATGTGACTGGCATTAGGCATAGTGGCCTGCTATTTTGATGGAAACTCACCAACTTGGTGTGACTGGCAGTACGCTGGCTGGCAGTAGGAAAAGGGGCCTGTCATTATAATGATAACTGCACAACTCAATTTCGAGTGATAGTAGGGTAATTGCCTGCCATTATAATAAAAACTGTAATCTGTCTGGAGGTAGGAAAGGGGGCTGCCATTTTAACGAAAACTCCCCAAATCGATTCTGTCCGCATAGTAGGCAATGGGGCCTGCAATTATAATGTAAACTTCCCAACCTGATTGTGAATGCCAGTAGGCAAGTGAGCCTGCCGTTATATCACAAATCCGTAACAAACACTTTACATTGGAAACGTACGGGGACCTCCCCATGCTCTTTCTCGGATAACGCTAAGAGACATGCAATTTTAAAACTATCTTATTTACTGCATGTACACTATTTACTTCGATATTCGAATACAATGTAGAATACCGTAGCGAAGCACGGGTACATTCGCTAGTATCACAATATGAAGATACAGTTTGAATTCAAGAGGACACATTGGGGAAAATATTCGTTTATATGAAGGGGAGTTAAAGTTTGGAATAACTTATCAAAGGAGATGTTCAATAAATTTCCAATGTCTGCCACCTGGGCGACTGCCCTAAATGCAGATCAGTAGTGATCGAAAGAATGATAGGACACATCTTAAGACACCCAGGATTGGTTCAGTTGGCTAGTTGCTTTACGTCGCACCGACAGAGATAGGTCTTATGGCGACGATGGGACAGGAGTGGGAAGGAAGCGCCCGTGGCCTTAATTAAGGTACAGCCCCAGCATTTGCCTGGCGTGAAAATGGGAAACCACGGAAAACCATTTTCAGGACTGCCGACAGTGGGGTTCGAAGCTACTATCTCCCGAATACTGGATACTGGCCGCACTTAAGCGACTGCAGCTATCGAGCTCGGTGGTTCAGTTGGTTTTTGAGGGAAGTGTAGACGGTAAGAACGGTAGGGATAGATCAAGGCACGAATATGACAAGCAGATTAGAGCAGATGTAGGATATACAGTAGTAGTTGCATAGAAATGAAAAGGGGAAACGGGATAGGATGACATGGAGAGCTGCATCAAACCAATATATGAACTGATGGTTCGAACAACATTTGTCTGTTATTGTTTACTACCTGTTTACCTTATACCATTTTCGTTAATTGTAATTAATGGTATTCTTGTTTACTCTTTATTTGACTTACATGTATCGATCATTAATTGTTTTTGACTACCCCAATATTTTAAATTAATGCAGAAAATATAAATTGTATGTCGTTAAGTGTAAGAGAGGGCCAAGAGCCCTAACTTCGCCCATTTATAACGACACACAATATATATATAGGAATTACTATAGGTGATGATGATATTATCATAGGGAAAATGGAATATGTAAACACTTTGAGATCGACATGCCATTCCTGTGGTATCTTGAGATCTTCATCGTACACATTTTACCGGTGTTCTTTAGTTTTGGCATCTCAGTGAATCAGAGCTCTTTAGCTTTAGTACCTCAGTGAATCACAGTTCTTTAGCTTTGGCATCTTGAGAGCTTAACCTTAAACAGCTCACTCGTGTGAATCACAATTCCTTAGCTTCGGTATCTCAGTGAATCACATCTCTTTAACATTGGTATTTTGCGAGCTTAGCCTTACAGAGTTCACTGGCTCTTTAGATTTGGTATCTTATTCTTTAGTGATTCGCAGGCCCCGTGGTGTAGGGGTAGCGTGCCTGCCTCTTACCCCCAGGCCCCGGGTTCGATTCCCGACCTGGTAGGGATTTTTACCTGGATCTGATGGCTGATTGGCAGTTCACTCAGACTACGTGATTAGAATTGAGGAGTTACGTGACGGTAAGATAGCGGATCACGTCTAGAAAGCCAAGAATGACGGCTGAAAGGATTCGTCGTGCTACCACACGACACCTCGTAATTTTCAAGCCTTCGGGCTGAGCAGCGGTCGCTTGGTAGGCCAAGGCCTTTCAGGGCTGTAGTGCTGTGGAGTTAGGTTAGGTTAGTGAATGACAGCCCTTTAGCTTTGGTGTCTCTGGAGCATAGCCCTACAAAAGCTCATCATAACAATCTTCCACCTACAGCTTTGTTACACATTGTAAAAACGAACATGGACTTCAGATTTACTTCAGTAGGCATGGTTTAAAAAAGTTTCTCTCGCGGAGTAGAAGAATTACCCACGCCATACTTAAGCAGCACAGTAAAACTGTTCTCAGCCGATATCGAAGGGGACCAGAAACTTTTCCGCTGTATACAGGATTGCGGTTCATACAGGTGGTTAAAAATAACATAACAATCATAAGTTGATTATCCGTTAGATAATCCAGCGGGATTGATTGATTGATTGATTGATTGATTGATTGATTGATTGATTGATTGATTGATTGATTGATTGATTGATTGATTGATTGATTGATTGATTGATTGATTGATTGATTGATTGATTGATTGATTGATTGATTGCGAGCTTGGGTTGGCGACTCAAGTTGTAGTTCTTTTGCGACCCCGACGTTATGAGGTTTCCAAGGCCTAGGGAGTCTCTCACTTTCACGGCCTTCATGGCCCTTGTCTTTCTTTGCCTGATACCTTCATTTTTCGAAGTGAGGGACACCTTCCATTTTTTTCCTCTCCGATTAATATAAATAGAGGATGGCTGGCCACGTGGCCATATGCATTCCCTCTTAAAACAGTAATCATCAACACCTTTTCCTTCATTGTTTTCAGTCCTTATTGATTTGTATTGACTATTTCCACATTTTTTGGCTAGGGAAAGACCCACTATCACAAGATATCATCATCATCATCATCATCATCAACACCATGACCATAAACGATGTGGAGTCTTTTGGAAGTCATTTAGCGACAGAATTTCAAAGATAACGACAAGCGACTTCGCCATATTTTGGATAAAATTCTAACGAATTTGATAAATTTGGTGAGCCAAGTAGTCAGTACTACATAATATTGCGCTTCGTGGGCGCGTGATGTAATATATTAATCTATGCATTTTAAGGAACAGCATCTGAGAGTGCACGAGTTCATACTATTTTCGGGACCGGGCGAGTTGGCCGTGCGCGTAGAGGCGCGCGGCTGTGAGCTTGCATCCGGGAGATAGTAGGTTCGAATCCCACTATCGGCAGCCCTGAAGATAGTTTTCCGTGGTTTCCCATTTTCACACCAGGCAAATGCTGGGGCTGTACCTTAATTAAGGCCACGGCCGCTTCCTTCCAACTCCTAGTCCTTTCTTATCCCATCGTCGCCATAAGACCTATCTGTGTCGGTGCGACGTAAAGCCCCTAGCAAAAAAAAAACTATTTTCGGGAAGCTTATCAGAGACCGACCGTTCCACCCGCTCACTTCCTGTAACGGAATGGAGACAGCTAGTTTTTGTTTCCCTGCGATGAGATTGATGAGTTGATGACAACAAAGGATTACTTTTCGTTCGATTATTTCGAGAGCATTCACCATTCGATTGCCCCAGTCATTCTAACGGAATTTCAAAAGAATAATCGAATGGAAAACATAATCGAATAATCCAAAAAAATCAAATGAAATAATTAAATAATCGATTATTTTGTACTTGAATACCCCATCAAATGAATCTCTATATGTTGAAACTAAATGAGTGGATTAACAGTCTTACTGTTTAACATCTATAAAATCAAATCCCTTATTTAAGTGAAAGCCGTCTTCTGGCCGCATAATGGAACTAAGCTCCAGTACTACCAATTGACAATTTATTTTAACTAGCAGCAAGCAATATACCTATAATTTTATGTTGTCTGGCTCCATGGATACATGGTTAGCATGCTGACGTTTGGTCCAAGGGGTCTACGGGGTCCCGGGTTCGATTCCTACCCGGGATTTTAACTTTCATTTGTTAATTCCTATGGCTCGGGGACTGGATATTTGTGCCGTCTTTAGCATTAGACTTCATGGATTAGAAAAAGGCGTATTTCTACTTTTCGTAAGAGTTCATCTATTCTCTTATTTCAATCGATTATCCATTCGACACACTTAAACCGAAAAATGTATTCATGACACATCCGGTTAATCACGCGATAAAACTGAATGACTGAAACGCATTCGATTATTTGATTATTTAATCGATTATTTACGTAACCGGATGGAAGTTATTCGATTATTAAAAGTATTCGATTATATCATCACTAGTAGGTTGGGCACTTATCCATTCAAAGAAGAACTGGTCTTATTTAATTTAATTTCCGGGTTGAACCGTGTTGTACTTGTACGCATATCACGTACAGTTTGCCGACGTTTCGAATACATTGCAGTATTCTTTGTCAAGGCGACTGAAATACCCCTATTCGATCCGAGGTAATCAGTCTCCCAGGCAGAAATTACACTACTAGAGTGGCCTAGATCTTGGCCTTTTATATCCTAGCCTTTCTGGCTGACGTAAGCCCTGGCTGTCTCGCGAGAATTCTGGAGAGTATCCGTCACAGCCAGGTAGTGGGGACTTACCCGCGCTGTTATGTAATGGGGTTGCGGCCCGTGTGTTTATGTTGTGGTCTGTATGTCTTAAATTATGAATGATAGGCATCCAAGAATTACTGATTTTATATCCTTCTTCTAAATTTATGTTGTTCGGATGTTTCTTGATTTCGATAGCCTGGCGGATTTTCCTTTCCAGATTCCAAGGGATAGCTGTTAGGATCTTGGAATCTGGAAAGGTAAGTCCCCACTACCTGGCTGTGACGGATACTCTCCAGAATTCTCGCGAGACAGCCAGGGCTTACGTCAGCCAGAAAGGCTAGGATATAAAAGGCCAAGATCTAGGCCACTCTAGTAGTGTAATTTCTGCCTGGGAGACTGATTACCTCGGATCGAGTAGGGGTATTTCAGACGCCTTGACAAAGATTACTGCAATGTATTCGAAACGTCGGCAAACTGTACGTGATGTGCGTACAACACGGTTCAACCCGGAAATTAAATTAAATAATTCTTCACACCGTGGAAGCTTCACTTCTAAGATAAGAACTGGTCTTGCTTGTGAGTTTTGAGACTAGCCCAGGTATAGAAACATACTGTTACTAATCTTTTTCTTGGAATTCGTGAGTTTTGAGATTCGTGAGTTTTGAGACGACACGTTAAATATGAGTATGTGCATTACCAGATACAATAATGACTCTAATCAAACACGTATAAACACTAGTTCATCAGCTCAATCACAAATCTGTCCTTGCTTAGAACTTCTTCACAGAACACAGTAGTACAGTATATACACTAATTTAATACACATTACATGTTTTGTAGAAATAACACCATACTAATACTGTACAGTACTGGCATTTACTTCTTCCAGTAATCCATAATTGTGCAGTGGGCTCACGGTTCTCCATTAAAATACGGGCACGGCAAATATTGTCCAACAATTCCGCGTCATTTTTCGTTAGCAAAATAAATTGCATGACACTTTACGGCTGATAGGGCATGTCGGTAGTACTTCACGTTACATAAACCATCTTCTTCATCGTCTTCGTTCTCGTCTTTATCGCCATCAATTTCTGTTTCCTTTTCTTGGCCCTTCGATGTTTTGTAACGCCGGCTCTATCTCAATTTCCAGATCAATGGCCATGCAATCTTCTGCACTGACATGATCATAATTACACTGATCGAGAACTTGTTGTAGCTCATCAGTATCTCAGCCATCCTAGAACCATTTGGAATACATATGAACTGAAAAGTGTTAGGAAGGACATTCGCATATTTTTTCCGTTATAGTCGCAAAATTTTCATCCATTTCCGCGCAAGACAGGTTCCCGCTAAATACAGGTAAACTTACATAAATATTAAACCATAATTCACGGGACCGGGACAATTTTCCCGTTCATGAAGGTTTCGCTAAAGGCAGGTTTTACTGTACTACTCTTAAGAGACGATGCGCATCTCAATGGAGATATCACAATACATGAAGTCACAGTACTAGGAAATCACGATATAAAATTCCCGATAATTATAAGGAATGTATCACTCTGTGGGTAGAGGAAGTATAGTCCATTCCGGTATTCCCTGACTGTTGTAACATGCGACTGTAAGGAATAACGCCCGGGGCTCTCAACTTCCGACCTCTGCAGGAGGGGCCGGGGGGCAGCTGAATACATCCACAATATCCCCTTCTTTTCTTCCAACGTTGTCGGTAGTAGGGTATTACATTGTCACGCCATCCGTGGTCTTTTCCTATCTTTTCCCGATATTTAAATTCTTCGCAGTGTCGAAGTTATTCTATTTTCCATTTTATTCGTGTTAATGGAGGTTGGTTGCCCAGTTTTACTTCCCCTTAAAACAATAACCAGTACTTATAAGAATTGTAACAGACACACCTTCAATCAATCAATCAATCAATCAATCAATCAATCAATCAATCAATCAATCTTGATCTGCATTTAGGGCATTCGCCTAGGTGGCAGATTCCCTGTCTGTTGTTTTCCTAGCCTTTTCTTAAATAATTGCAAAGAAATGGGAAATTTATTGAACATCTCCTTGGTAAGTTATTCCGTTCCACAACAATAAACAACTATAAACTATAAACGAATATTTGCCCCAATTTGTCTTCTTGAATTGCAAATTTATCTTCGTGTTGTGATCTTTCCTACTTTTTTTTGCTAGTTGCTTTACATCGCACCGACACAGATAGGAAAGGGCTAGGATGGGAAGGAAGCAGCCGTGGCCTTAATTAAGGTATAGCCCCAGCATTTTCCTGGTGTAAAATGGGAAACCACGGAAAACCATCTCCAGGGCTTCCGACAGTAGGGTTCGAACCCACTATCTCCCGGATGCAAGCTCACAGCTGCGCGCCTCTAACCGCACGGCCAGCTCTCCCGGTTTTCCTACTTTTAAAGACACCACTCAAAATTATTCGTCTACTATTGTCATTCCACGCCATCTCTCCACTGACAATACCACTTAGTCGAGCAGCTCGTCTTCTTTCTCCCAAGTCTTCCCAGCTGAAAGTTTTTAACATTTTTGTAACACTACTCTTTTGTCGGAAATCACCCAGAACAAATCGAGTTGCTTTTCTTTTGCTTGTTTCCAGTTCTTGAATCAAGTAATCCTGGTGAGGGTCCTATACACTGGAACCATGCTCTATTTGGGGTCTTATGAGAGATTTATATGCCCTCTCTTTTGCATCCTTACTACAACCCCTAAATATCCTCATAACTATGTGCAGATATTTGTACCCTTTATTTTCCCATTTATGTGATTACCCCAATGAAGATCTTTCTTTATGTTAACACCAAGGTATTTAAGTACAATGATCCCGAAAAATAAACTTTCACCTCATCAACTCAGTAATTAAAACTGAGAGGGCTTTTCCTGGTATCCATATTCATGGAGAAGATCATTTAATTATATAATACTGTAGCACTGGTCCGTCCAAAATTATATACTCGTTTATCCCTCATGAGATATTTTAAGTATTTGTGTACGAAGTCGGCAACATTTTAAAATAAAAATGATGGTATCCAATACTAGAACCTTCAGTTCAGCTTTAGAGGTAGTTTAGATCTAATTTAGGTCTGATTTACAGTATATACTGCGTCAACATAAATCACTGTGCATCGTCAAGAAGAGAGGTTGGCAGCTTGATATTATGCTAGCTGACATTTGTGTAATTGAGGGATAATACTGTCCCTACGCTGAGACAGGTGAGGGGAAATTGTGCGGTTCACACTGCTGGTGTCGCTCTGTCAGACGGAGGATGCGGGTTGCGTAATGAATGTCTCGTAGTGTGAGCATTCCTCTTACCTCCAGC
This sequence comes from Anabrus simplex, assembly GCF_040414725.1. Taxonomy (NCBI): domain Eukaryota; kingdom Metazoa; phylum Arthropoda; class Insecta; order Orthoptera; family Tettigoniidae; genus Anabrus; species Anabrus simplex. Next base: position 555,799,694 of record NC_090265.1, read on the forward strand.
TTGGTTTCATCTGACACGTATTCTACAACAATCATCCCTCAGTTATCCCTTCTAAAACCAACTAAATTACATATTGCTACAATAAAACACTGACTGTTTTATTGAACTAATTTAATTGAGGATTACCCAGATAGCGAACATACACACACAATTATACTCCACAATGAATGACAAAAGTTTATTAATCGCTGGCTATTTACAAAAGTATCCTGTTCTCACAGATGATCTTTGACTGGCAGTCTTTACATGGAACAGGTGACCCTTCGTAACTTTGACTAATAGGTTTTTTAAATTTTACTTCGCTTCGCACGCACCACAGTCAGTTTACACAGCAGTTTCACGTGGTGAGGTTGACTATCAGAACGCACGACCACTATACACTTGATTCGACTCCAGACAAGACCGATAACTCGCACAACCAACTCACGTGACTGTTCCACACACTGAATTCTCAGCTCACGACTCGTAACTGATTACGTAACACACAACACTCTGCTCGAGGCGAGCCTACTTTTTCATTATTATTATTATTATTATTATTATTATTATTATTATTATTATTATACAATTTGCTTTACGTCGCACTGACACAGATAAGTCATATGGCGAGGATTGGATAGGAAAGGCCTAGGAGTGGGAAGGAAGCGACTGTTGCCTTAATTAAGATGCAGCCTCAGCATTTGCCTGCAGTGAAAATGGAAAATCACGGAAAACCATCTTCAGGGCTGGATTTCGAATCCACTACCAACCGGATGCAAGCTCACAGCTGCGCGTCCCTAACCGCACGGCCAACTCGCCCGGTGAGCCTACTTTTATGTAGAGGGTGATGAAGTTCTTGTATATTCGGAGAGCGATCGGAGTACAAGTGTTCTAGTTTCATCTTCCAGACGAAAGGGACATTAGAAACAGAGTCTGTCACTCGCACCGCAGACCGGCGGGGGTGCGGTCTCCAGTCTGAGTCACTCATTCCTTCTACAGTGACTCTATGGGACAGTGTGGCCAACTAGGGCTTCTATCTGATTGGCTCCACCATATTGCAGCCAAATGTTCGGTTAGCTGATTTAAACATAAGTATTCCGCATAGTGTAAGAAATAACTTCATACAATTTCACTGAAGTTTAGGCTAGCTAATTTTAACATGAATAGTATCGATAAACACTGGAGATTATCAACGATTATTAACAGAGTTCGGAAGTAATTGAGTATAAGTAATCGAATTATATTTCTCTTTCTTTCTTTGTTAATCCGTTTACCCTCCAGGGTTAGTTTTTCCTTCTGATTCAGCGAGGGATCCCAAACCCACCTCTACTGCCTCAAGGGCAGTGTCTTGAAGCGTGAGACTGTGGGTCGGGGGATACAAATGGGAGGAGGATCAGTACCTTAATAGGCGGTCACACCTGCTATGCTGATCAGGGGCCTTGTGGGGGATGGGACGATCAGAAGGGATAAACACGGAACAAGGAAGGAAGCGGCCGTGGCTTTAAGTTAGGGACCATCCTGGCATTTGCCTGGAGGAGAAGTGGGAAACCACGGAAAACCACTTCGAGGATGACTGAGGTCGGAATCGAAATCCCACCCACCTCTAATCTGTTGACCTCCTGAGGCTGAGTGGACCCCGTTCCAGCCCTCATACCAGTTTTCACATTTTTGTGGCAGAGCCGGGAATGGAATTCGGACAGCTAATTAAGCTAACCAGTACACCACAGAGGCGGTCAATCGAATTACTTATAACGAGTATTTTTAAGTAGTTTTATTTGTATTCGTTAGTCTTTACAAAATGAAACTTTTATTACAATAGAATTGTTATCGTTACATTCTAGTAATATAATATACACATCACATGGAAGCAGATACGGTAACAGACTTGTGATGACGAAGATTACTTTTTTCAGTTCTTCTACAGCGAAACCAGCAGCTTCACCAGTGCTGCATAAGGTACTTTCTTACCCTCCAGCAGGGTCTACTTCCAATGACATGAAACATATCTTACAATATCCATCAGTACTAGGAATGTTCTCAAAACCAAACACAGACATTCTCTTAAGTGCCCATGTAGAGCGTTTTTCCAGCAAATGAAATGTTCAACTTATTGGCTAAATGGTTAGCGTGGCCTTTAGTCAAAGATGTCCCGGGTTCGATTCCCGGCTGTCTCTGGAATTTTAACCTTCTTTGATTATTTCTTATGGCTCGGGGGCTGGGTGACTGTGTGCCGTCTTCAACGTTAGAAATCATCATAGGTACGGCCATATCCTCACAGAGAGGTAGGTTGCCCATACCTCTTCGGAGAACAGACGCAATTATTAGGAAATGCGAAGATGAACTTTGATTTAGCGATGAGAATTTTAGGAACCAATTATTTTTTAGAGTAAATCACAGATTATTTAAAGTAGTAGACGTCACTAACTGGAATTAAAATTATGGAAAAGAATCATTTGGAAATTTTCAACGTATCTTAGTATCAATCAGTGACGATTAGCCACTCAGTGTGCCTCTGCTTATAAAAAAAATGAACTTTTCCTTTGCCAACTTGGTATCATTCCAAACCCAATCGAAAAAAATGTTAGTAATTTCCGTAAGGCTTGCATTGTGTGCATTGTGTGAAATAATTATACTTTTACTGATTACTTATGAAAAAGTGATTTATCATCATCACCTTGGGTATTGATTTCGTTCTAACTGAAAGACTGTTGGACATTGTGATTCTTTCATTCTCGGTTAATAACGGTACGACTTCTGACATCAGTCATATGGACTAACAAGAGAACTTACAACTACTCGCACCCATCTAGTTGAGAACAAGACGTCTGTCTGCTCGCTGCTAAATTTTTACCTCGTATTTATTAAGACGTCAAGTGTGGGACATGACAAATGATTCTCTATAAGCAACCTATCAACAGATCCGGTAGAAATTAAATTCCCTCTTGTCACACGGCTGTGCCTGCCATAATGGTTAAGTCACTGTGAAGGTCAAAGGTCACTCGCAGAGGTTATACAGGGTTAACAATCCCAAGAACTCATCCATTAATAACAAGTCCTTCTACAAGGGCTTGCTGACAGGAACCTATTGGTCAAGGTTCCATCACAATGTGGTATCAGTATTCCAATATGTTGATAGAGAAACATCATAACATTGAACTATGAACTGATTTCTTTACACATCAAGCGGGTCGTGTAGTAGTAAACCTACATTCGGGAAATGGTGAGTTCGAATCCCACCATCAGTAGCCCTGAAAATGGATTCCCCATTCTCACACCAGGTAAATGCTGGGATTGTACGGGCATTTCCTTTCCAGTACTCGTGCTCTCCTATCCCGCAAGCCTATATGAATCATTGCGACCTTAAACCTCTAATAATAATAATAATAATAATAATAATAATAATAATAATAATAATAATAATTCGATGGTAACAGTGATGCAGTCCATTAGTCGTTGGTCTTCTGTTTCCACGATGGAAGTTCGAACCCGGCTGAGTTTGCTGGTCTTCGAAGGAGTTTAGATGCCCGCGTTAATGACTTTGCACGTCAAAGAACTCCTACATGTCAATATTTCAGCACTTTGAGTTCTGTTAACACCTTTAGCCATTAGAACGGGGTTAAACAAATAACATTATTTATTTATTTATTTATTTATTTATTTATTTATTTATTTATTTATTTATTTATTTATTTATTTATTTATTTATTTATTTATTTATTTATTTATTTATTTATTTATTTATTTATTTATTTATTAAATGACTGTGGGGCTAGAGCATGGGAAGGATCTCAGGTAGTGTTCGGTTTTATTTTGGAGCAGGTACAGAGACGGATAGTATCGCAGGGCGAATAATAGATGGCAATACTTTTTGATAAAATTTATTAACAATATTCACCGAAATATCACCCTGCAATTGGAATTGCAAACTCAAATTTGTAGTTAATATTTGCCAAAAATTGCAAAATAAAAGATTGCTGTTACTATCTTTTTTTTTTTGCTACGGGCTTTACGTCGCACCGACACAGATAGGTCTTATGGCGACGATGGGATAGGAAAGGCCTAGGAGTTGGAAGGAAGCGGCCGTGGCCTTAATTAAGGTACAGCCCCAGCATTTGCCTGGTGTGAAAATGGGAAACCACGAAAACCATCTTCAGGGCTGCCGATAGTGGGATTCGAACCTACTATCTCCCGGATGCAAGCTCACAGCAGCGCGCCTCTACGCGCACGGCCAACTCGCCCGGTATGTTACTATCTTCTGTAACGCCTATTTGCTTGAGGATGTCCAAAATAAATAGTATTCTTTCATAGATCATGTACAACCTACAGTTCATCTAATTTAAATGCAAACACAAAAATATCACTTAGCACCTTGGATATTATCAGTTCATCATTTATGGTGCTGACCTACAGTCTTTCTAATTTTTAGACCACAAAATGAACACACACTGTCATGAGAAGTTTGATAAATTAAATATTTGATCTCTTGCTGTATGTCTCTCAGTTCGTTTGAATTGAAAAATGAAATTAATACAGCACTTGAAAATCCTAAAGTTCATCTAGGTAAAGTGAATTCAATTAATGACTTTGAAAAGGAATTTATAGCAAAATATGAACTTCGTTTAAATGATGATAAATTATGAGTTGATATTCACACGAAGCACTTGTAAGAGCACTGTACTGAACTAAGTGCTTTGTAAAAAGTCAGTCAGTTGTGATTACTCACTCAGAATACGAGAAGATCTGCTTACAAGTGTTGGAGTTGTGCTGTACGGTGACTTGGTGTCTGGAACATTCCGCGGAGTGCGGGCAAAGGCTCGAACTCTGTACCGGCGATGTTCAGTGAAGATACCACGTCTATCTCCCTCGTTGACGTCCCTCGATGGGTACCATAACTGAAGAAACCACGTAAATCCCCCGTTGGAAGCGACGTTCGATGTAGCAGGATCTCGTAGCACTTTTGCAAAGATTTCCGTTGTTCTAGGAGGTAATGTCGGAACACGAAAAGTTCAATTGGCACTATTGAGCTCACAAATATCACGGATATTGATACTACACACCGACATAAGTTGTAATGCACAGTTCTATTCTTATATTGATTTTACGGTGTTGAATTAACATTCACAGTCCATGCTGCAGAAAACACAGTTTTTATATACACAGTTCATGGGTTTGAGAATTAACACAGTTCATAATTGTCACTAGTTATGTCTGAGATTCGACTGTAAAATAGTGAACACAATCCATAAGCGCTTGAAAAATGTGATTTATAACAGTCTCTACCACAGTCTCTGAACAAATATTATTGACAGATTAAGGCGATTTTATGGTTGTATTTACACCACACTAGTCTGTCCTGCTTAATATTACCATAAAAAGTCCTTAATGTTCACTGGGTTTCTCACAGTGGTGATCGAAAGATCGAGAAAGTGCACAAGAAAAATAGTCAGTTCTAACCCTGCTATGGGACGAATGTCGAGTGAAATAAAGTCTCATACAGTTCACTGTTATATTATCGTAAGAGAAATATGTCTTAGATTGATTGAAATGGTACTAAATTAGGGTTTTTAGTTCACCACACGCAATGATTTAGGATATTATCACAGCTCAGAATTACGTGAAATTGGTAAAGTTTACGGTGTCGTATATTGGTCAGTAAAATATTGGACACTTCAATTCTCACTTCCAATTATAGCTTCACTTTTTTAGTAAATTTACAAGTATTATATTACGACAATTCTGCTTGAGTAACGTCTAGAATATTACCGTCGTCGCGGCGCGGCAGAAACTTTACGTACGACGTCCTTGTACTATTTTAACAGCGTTCGAGTGTGGCCACGATTATGTCCTCGCGAATCGCGACAGAGCATACTGTCCTTACGGCACACTTGCTGCACACTCTGTACACACACACACTCTGCACACACTGTGCACACACTGGTTATGGCCTTGGCCCAGTGGTCTATTTATACAGGTCTGGCGAGCAGCGCTTGGAATCAGGTGATGAAGAGGCGAGGATTCCTCCCAAATTTTAAATTATCATATTTCGATAACCACTGGACGGATTGACTTCAAATTTGCAGGGTTTTACTTCCAAAATATTAGCTATAATTCAGCGTTAGTCTCGTGTTGATCGGCCCAGGCGTTAAAAAGTTCATAAAAAGAATCCAGAAAATTCCGTAGGGGAGGTAAGCTAAAGGCAGTGGTGAGGTCACTTGACCTTGCTTGACTTGCGTTCTTCCTCGTGTAGCGCAGTGGGTACGAGAACATCCTCTCACACAGCTGTTCATGCATCGGAACTGAATTGTATGCTCATAAAATAAAATTTATAGCTCGTATGTGCCAGGGCCTATGCCTTCCTGGTACAGTACCCACATTTCTTTCCTTGTTTAGCAATGGGTTTCTTTTCTCTCTGAGTTCCAAGTATTCCGATCTCTTTTTTTCTTGTTGGTTAAATCGTTTTTGATTTCGTCGATCTATTTCACAGTATTTTCACAGAATTCGGCTATTATTTTGTTTTGTGAGTCTGTCACGGTTTATTAATCTGCCTTTTCTAAGGTCACTGTGAATGTCAGTGTATTAATTGATTTTCTGTTTGTTTCTGAGCCTGGATTGGTCGCCTGTGAATTTTATTATGTTTATTATGTTATGAATGTTATTTTTACTCAACGTTTTCAATGTCTACTTTTCTGTTCAGAAGTAGTGTTTGCTATCCATGGAGACATTCTTGTTTGTATTGTAATGTCTTGGTTTTGTGTGTCTGGGCATTATTTTTGTTGTTGTAATTTTAAGTGAGTCGATCTGCTGTTTTTATTTTTGGCATCTTATTTCGTTCGTTATTATTACGATTGCGTTTTCCTCAATTGTTTTATCAGGGTTTATAAAATGAAGAACTCCTTTGATTTTGCTGTAATTTGTTGCTTGCTTTTTGCGGGTACTGTGTCCTGCTTTTGCGAACGATACTTGACGACCGACTTTCTCAACTGTTTCTTTTAAGAGTACGATCGTTTTTCGGTCTTTTAGAATGTCGTGAGTTGATTTTTAGGTCGTCTGCAAATGCTAGGCAATCTATCTCTAATTTTCTCCTGCTAATGTTTATTAAATCTCTGGATTGTTATGGATTTATAAATTAGAACTGGAACAGATCCTTGCAATGTGTGCGAATGGGCGTGAAGAAACCTCGCGAAAATTACTGTTTTGCCTCTCGAGTTTTTAAACGGTCTATTTTCTCAATTCTAATGTTGAACGTGAATAAAACGCTAGGCTACAAATGTGAGTAAATGTTCCTCCCAAATAAGTCAAGCTTACATACTTGCGGTAGGCTGACTGGGTGCATTTAATTTTAAAACAATGATCACAACCACAATCATCACCAAAGGGGTTAATCTCCTGTGGGTGGTGGCGGTAGATACCATCCACGGTGTCCCGTGCCAGTCGTAAGAAGCGATCAAAAAGGAACCACCTAGAGACTGTAAACTTGGGAGCTTGGATTGGCATCCATGAAGCCTCTAGCTTACTCTAACATTGCTGCCGCCTTGTGCCAGTCTCCTCACTTTTATATTTCCTATCCACCTCCCTTGGTCAACACTTGTTATCTTCCGACCCTAAACTATTTTAGACTTCCAAGACTTGGGGAATTTTGATCTTCGTGGCCTTTCCCTTTCTTTTTTCTGATAACATCATTCTTCAGTTTTCTCTGTTTAGTTTCAGGAGATGATAGTAATGAAGACGACTTCCTCTTATATCAGTATTCACCCCCACCACTCCCTTGATGCGTGTCTTCGATTATGAGTTTGGGTCGCGTAGACTGAGCTAAAAGATAGACCTACCACTCTTCCTCACTTAACCCCCTGGTTAAGAAAATCTGTAAAGCTGAGCCGTGGATTGAGCGAAGAACGGTGAATATAGGAAGGTATTATATGAGATGATTTGACTGTTCGCCTTTTCATTTTGGACTGTGTTGTGTCTCGGAACACCCGGGCAACACATGGGCCGTCCCGATGACTTTACCCAGTAATAGCTTTCTTAAAACTCGCCATCAGTGATTATTGTAATATCATTTATTTATTTATATATAGCAATAAATGGCCTTGTTTACAGGTTTGTAGATCTCGAACCATGAAAAAATCCTTTTGTTACATTAGTAGCTATTTATTTCCTTTGAGCAGGACGGGACGCGGGAGAGAGAAAGAGAGAGAGAGCTGACGTCACTACGTCATGAGCGTTGCTATGGCAATTTGGCGTGGGCACATACGTACTGACGTCCACTTCATCACTGCTTTCTGCTAAAAGCCCCTTTAGGTGATGAAACTTGCATTTCCTAATGATCTACAAGCATAAGCGCCTTATAGTGTTCGGTGCTGGTGCATCCCAGTAATGCTGTGTGCTCTGCTTTCTCTTGACGTTAATGATAACCATTATGGGCATAGCATTGTATTGACTCTTGGGAGCAAGCTAGGAGGAAAGATTTTAATAATAATGAAAACCTACAACCTGTTTTCCAGTCTTTGACCAGGTCAGGGATGTAATGAATGAACCATATTATAGGCTATTAGTACAATGGGATCGCCACTCCCGAAGTGATTTATGAATGACTGATAAATGCTATGAAATAATGGAGAGTGTTGCTGGAATGAAGGATGACAGCGAAAACCGGAGTACCCGGGGAAAAACCTGTCCCATCTCCGCTTTGTTCAGCACAAATTTCACATGGAGAGACCGGGATTTGAGCCGCGGAGGCTCCTTTAATAATAATAATAATAATAATAATAATAATAATAATAATAATAATAATAATAATAATAATAATAATAATAATAATAATATGACAGGAACTGGAATAACAGACGATGTAATACAAGACAGAACAACTTTCAGAAGGTTGATATGAAATTTCAAGGGTTTCCAGAAGAAAGAAAAGAGGAAAGGTAATAATAACATCTGGACACAAGAGAGGAGGAAACAGCAAAATGAACGGATGAGAACTATTGGAAGTCAAGAAAAGAAGGATTAAAATGAATGCACAGGGTTACTTTTCGTGGTCTTTAGATTGCCAAAATCGAATAATAATAATAATAATAATAATAATAATAATAATAATAATAATAATAATAATAATAATAATAATAATAATAATAAACGCTCAATGTACATCATAAAATTTTAAGGGAATAATTAGACATTAAAGAAAAGAAAATCATGAGAAAAATATTAAAGCCCAGAATTAAAAATGGAATACATTACCCTAACCCAAGTCGGAAATATATTTCAAAGTATCTAAACCTCCTGATGCAATGAGACTGCAACGAATTCAGTTTTTAAACCATTTGGAAAGAGTGAATGACACCAGACTTAGTTACTGAATACACAAATTCCTGCAAATCAAACGAACAAGATCAAAACGGTACAAGCGAGCAGAGAAAGACCTCACTAAATTAGGATCACCAAATCTGCAGGATAGAAATGTAATCAGGAAAACTGCACAATGGGATATGAGGAAGATGAGAAGAAACCAACACGACATACAGTACGTTATCGGAGAAGCAGAAATTACAACAATTGATGAAAATGAAGAGCTACTGGACAAGGAGGAAAGCTCAACAAATGTTGATTCCGCATTGGTCTTAAGTGATCCATTCGCGCAGAAGGATAAGAAGAAGAAGATTACTTGGCATTTGCTGAACGACATAGGGACACCCATCGACGATATCGAAACAGCAAAGAAAAGATTTGAAAAACTTTAGATAGTAGCGAAGAAGTCTTGGGTTAAAAGTCTCCTATGAGAAGACTGAGCTCATGAACGACGTCAAAAAAGCTTCCCATCACTTGGAGTTGTGAGAGGAAAGAATGAAGAGAGTTGATAGTTTTATGAAGTTACTTGGGAGAAGGAATACAAGAGAACGGGTCGTAAAAAGAAGCCATAAAAGAGCAGGTGTGAAGAATGGAAATGGCTTCTCAGTTGGCGAAGGACACATACAGCAAGTAGGCACTATCCTATGGGGCTAAATTAAGGCACCTAGACACCGTCGTCGAACCTGAATGCTTGTAAGCAGCAGAAACGTTGGACATGAGTTGGGAAGTGGGCTCGAGGACGTCAGGATGGCAGAAAGAAAAATTCTCAGAGAAAGACCGGGTCCAAAGGTAAAAGACTCAGACCTAACAAAGAATTGTACCAGAAGACAGAAGCGATTGAAGTGATGGGGAAGAGAAGGGCACTGTTCTACTGTATGGACACCTACTGAAGATGGACAGAAACAGACTGACTAAAAGAATCTTCAAATTCTTCAAGAAGACAAAGCCGAAATGGTTTCATGAAGTGAGAACGGGCAATAAGAAAGACTAACGCTACTACAGGCAGAGGCGGAGAAAAGTTACCTGCACTTTGAGCGAAGCTGCAGTGTAAGTAGACTGGAGAAATGCTTGCTTTGTTCCCGAGTGGCGGGGATAGAGCGCGCGGTCAGGCAGCACTGCGAACATGGTTAGCGGTAAGCGTACGGAATGGATGTTTAGTTTACGAGTGCACTTCTTGTTTAATGCACGTTATTAGTGTTGCATCCTACACTTGTTGTTGAAAGTTATTATTGTTAGCTGTAAGTATTGTGACGTACAATATTGGACAACGAATAATTAGTCGAGGACTTTTTGCCCCTCGTTCCCTCCAATTTAAGTGTCTGTGAATTTTATCAGTGGGGAAACTTCAAAACAGGAACTACACAAAAACAATTCACGTATTCTTGAAGCCCTGGAGAGTGAAATCAGACGATTGATACCTTTACGGTTTTCGGAGACTCCGAGGTTCCAGAATTTTGTCCCGTAGGAGTTCTTAACGTATATGTAAACCTACTGACACGAGACTGATCCATTTAAGCACCTTCAAATACCATCGGACTGAGCCGGAATCGAACCCGCTAACTTGAACTAAGAAGGCCAGTGCTCAACCACCTGAACTACTCAGCCCGGCTAAATATTTCGAAATTCCCGATAGGTTCATTATTATGAGTATAAAATATCGACAAATTCTCCAATATAAATACAATTATTTTGAAAGAATCGACAAATTCGAATATAAATATTTTAAATTCCTCTACAAGTACAAATAGGACTATTTTTAAATTCTTTACAATTAAACAAATTTAAATACAAATATTTTTAAACCTTCGACAAGTACACTCCAGTGTAAGCACATATATTTTAAAACTCCCAATAATTACACAAGTATGATAATAATTTTGAATCTCACTTTCACCATGAACACGATTTAAATTCAAACACTTTTAAAATTTTGCAAGTACATACTAATAATAATAATAATAATAATAATAATAATAATAATAATAATAATAATATCACTGAATTTAGATCCTACTAACTAATTTTACGGTTTTCGATAACGTCGAGGTGCCGGAATTGTCCCGAAGTTCTTTTACGTGCCGATAAATCTGCCGACACGAGGCTGAACCATTTTAGTACCTTCAAATACCACCGAACTGAGGCGGGATCGAGCCCGCCAACTTGAGTTCAGAAGGCCCGCGGTCTACCCTCTGAGTTCTTCAACCTGCTACACTATGAAATTGAACAAAACTGACTAAGAGTGACTGCCTTCTACGATCCTACATTTTCTAAAACTTCTCCTTCTTCTTCGTCTGTTTACCCTCCAGGGTCGGTTTTTCCCTCGGACTCTGCGAGGGATGCCACGTCTACCGCCTCAAGGGCAGTGTCCTGGAGCTTCAAACTCTGGGTCGGGAATACAACTGGGAAGGATAATCAGTACTTCGCCAAGGCGGCCTCACCTGCTATGCTGAACAGGGGCCTTGCGGGGGATGGGAATATTGGAAGGGATAGACAACCAAGCGGGAAGGAAGCGACCGTGGCCTTAAGTTAGGTAACACCCCGGCATTTGCCTGGAGGAGAAGTGGGAAACCACGGAAAACCACTTCCAGGATGGCTGAAGTGGGAATCGAACCCATTTCTACTCAGCTGACCTCCCGAGGTTGAGTGGACCCCGTTCCAGCCCTCGTACCATTTTTCAAATTTCGTGGCAGAGCCGGGAATCGAACCCAGGCCTCCGGGGATGGCAGCTAATCACACTAACCATTACATCACAGAGGCGGACTTCAAGTTTACTATAGGAGTTGTAACCATTCGCATGCTTCGTAAAACGTAAGACTAAATTCCGGGTCTAAGCAAAAATGTCTCAACTTCATATTCACTGCTCTCACACCACGTACGTGTTATATCTAACTCATAAACAGCTTGGTCACTATCGATTAGATATTTCATGTTTCAGTTTTGAAGTCAGAAACTTTCTTGAATATGACGTGATGGACTTTAGAGATTTAAGATATATGTGCTTGAAGCTGACAGATCCGTGTTTGCTTGACACGTAAGAAATTTTGAAGTAACTGAACGCGAACAAGTTCAGAGGACTGTGAGAACATGACATTAATCTCTTGCTCCTCCCAGTCCGACATGGCATAAACAAGGCAAGGATGGTTGGCGCCGACCGCAGCCTCTGTGTCAGAACAAGATGTTCATCGCCTGGCCTGTACACTGCTGAGATTTCTCCAATATATTAGCTATAAGGCCATAATTTTCATTGTTTCCTGGCAAGAGTTACAAACAATTTGTGCTGTCTCGTCTTTCAAACATTAAGTGAAATATTAATTCACTGCTTGAGGGTGATATTAAATGGGAATTAATGTCATCATCATCATCATCTGTTTACCCTCCAGGTTCGGTTTTTCCCTCGGACTCAGCGAGGGATCCCACCTCTACCGCCTCAAGGGCAGTGTCCTGGAGCTTCAGACTCTTGGTCGGGGGATACAACTGGGGAGAATGACCAGTACCTCGCCCAGGCGGCCTCCCCTGCTATGCTTGAACAGGGGCCTTGTGGAGGGATGGGAAGATTGGAAGGGATAAGCAAGGAAGAGGGAAGGAAGCGGCCGTGGCCTTAAACTAAAATACTTCCAATTTTAAGCAAGAGTGCGTAAAACTAAAATTCATATCGAGAAGTCACTATTATAATTCAGCTGTCAAAAAATGACTATGAAGTGGCTGAAGGTAAAATATCAAATATCAAATGCAACTATAAAATTGTTATTTTTATTTCAACGTCATCATATCTATTATTTATCAGTGAGAGACACTGCCGCCTCTGTGGTGTAGTGGTTAGCGTGATTAGCTGCCACCCCCGGAGGCACGGGTTCGATTCCCGGTTCTGCCACGAAATTTGAAAAGTGGTACGAGGGCTGGAACGGGGTCCACTCAGCCTCGGGAGGTCAACTGAGTAGAGGTGGGTTCGATTCCCACCTCACCCATCCTGGAAGCGGTTTTCCGTGGTTTCCCACTTCTCCTACAGGCGAATGTCGGGATGGTACCTAACTTAAGGCCACGGCCGCTTCCTTCCCTCTTCCTTGCCTATCCCTTCCAATCTTCCCATCCCTCCACAAAGCCCCTGTTCAGCATGGCAGGTGAGGCCGCCTGGGCGAGGTACTGGTCATACTCCCCAGTTGTATCCCCGACCAAGAGACTGAAGCTCCAGGACACTGCCCTTGAGGCGATAGAGGTGGGATCCCTCGCTAAGTCCGAGGGAAAAACCGAACCTAGAGGGTAAACAGATGATGATGATGATGAGAGACACTGAAGTCAGGATATATCACGAATTTTAAAAACCATAGTTCAGGAACAAACTCCTGCCAAGTCCACTTTTCTACTTTAAAATTCTTACGTATGTCCTGAAATATTCTGCCGTAGGGAAAAACGAAAGGGTCTCAACTATTTGTATCACATGTGCAGTAGAAGTACAATTTTATGGCATAATTAAGGGAAATAGATGTAAACAAAATATTGAGCTAAATATTATTTCTTTGTCAGAATTCTTGAAAATTGAAGGTAAATACCTCAGTTACTTAATATTTACACTGGCAAGAGTTACATAGTCTGATTTAACAAAGCTTTACTGCCCCAAAGGGACCACACCTGTCAGTATGGCACGGTAACCAGTTCCAGATAAATGAGGAGTGTGTATTCAGAAGGAGCAATCCAGAGGAGAAGGGTGCAATTCCTTACAAGTAGTACCATACCCGACCATGGGTACGTTCCACATGCTTTTTTAAAAATACGTTTCCTTGTGTTTTCTCACAACTTTCTTAGAGTGGAAATAGCAACTTTTTAACAAACACTCCTGAAGTCTGGAATTGCTTCCACTTAATTGTACCGGCCCCTATCTGGTATGCGCGGTGTAGGAGTCAGGATCGGAAGAGAATAAGAGTTGCTCGAGGAAGGTTGGATAGGAAAGTTGAAAGAGGGGAGCCTGACACAAGTAAGTGGAAGGAATACTATACTGAGAGTCATCTTAAGACCTTAGCGGTCCCTTTGATGTTAGTCAGACTTCTGGTCGGTGAAAAGGCTTCCGCAGCGCCAAATAGTTCCCTAGGTTTGTTACTTGTTCCTGAAGTCAGAAGCTTCCTTCAGTTTGGTTAGATATTCTGGTGAACTGACTTGATGAATTAAAATTTTTGCCCTGTATAAATATGGAAAATATATCACAGGTTGTATGTTATTCGGGTTCGTTACCAACTCTTATATTTCATACGTAGATGGCTGTGAATAGTTATTGTTCTCAGCGGTGTATGTAGCAAAATAATAATAATTTAATATGATATTAATATCTTACTGCACTGTGTACTTAGTAAGCTTTGTTCGAGTTCATTCCACTGTTGATAAGTTCGCATAATAGGTGGGACGTTGAAGATGGATCCAAGAAAACTGTTGGCAATACTGGCTGCAACAGCGTGTTCACTGTTCAGTATTCATAATGGCTGCCAGCTGTGAGCAAGACGTGTGTGACGCTCAAGACGCTTGAGTTCCCTGTGAAATACTTTAAAGCTAACAAAAGTAGAGGAAAATAAAGTAGAAAATCTAAACCAAATTGTTTTAAACGTTTACAGTAGCCTACGAGATTAGAATCCACTGTGGACTGTGGAAGACGTGAAAAAGTCCGCGCAGCTGATCGGCGTTTCTGTGTACAGTGTTTACGCCGCTCGCTTGGAATGGACATCGCCTCTCCATCATCCGAGAAACGATCTACACCGTTTTTATTACGGCTAGGGGACTCCACAACTCTACTATCGTGCCCTAGCCGTCCCAATAAAACATAATCAGGCCAGGCACCAAGCAGGAAGCCGGCCTCCCCATCATGCCAAACATCATCTTAACCGGTGTAGATCTCTCCTTCAGCGATGCAGCTCTACTGGCCTATCTCAAGAACGAAGGAGTTCCAGCAATCAATCTCTCAAGAATCCAAGTTGACTTCACCCCTACTGACAGAGTGCTAATCAAGCTAGCCACAGAACGGGCAGTACACGCAGCCATCAGATATGGTATATATATATACGGCAAACCACACCTTGCAGAGCCATGCCCACCGTACATGGCAAACGATCTCGGACCGGACCCGGGAACCCAGCCACCCCAGTCACCTCGAACTCCAACGAAGATACCTCCACCACCCTACACCCCCCCACCATACCTCCCACCACACCAACCGTCAACCCTTCCTTTCACCACCCCAGTAACTACCATCACCACCACCCTTGCTACTTCCCCCGCCCGAACCGCTCCCCTTACTCCTGTAACTACAACAACCATGGCCCATTCCACTCCCATCATGATGTCTCCCACCACATCAACCCTCCCCAGCCCTACCCGGCCACCAACAAGAGAAGAAGAAGCCCACAACAGTGCAATGGAAACAGAACGACCACCACCACCAGCTCCCGAGTCCGAGTCCGAGTCCGGGCCTCACCGAACTACCCAGTCACCATCACCACCAACTCAAGAAAGCACCAGCAGCTGCGTCATCCGAGGCATCAACCCAGCCATCCCACCGGAGCTCATCCTGCAGGAAATCAGAAACACAGGACTCCAACCGAAGAAAGTCACCAGAATACAGAATGCAGCCGGGCCGACCTACATGGTGCGACTACATCTCCAGCTTCCCGAAGAGACAGAGCGCCTCATCCAACACGGAATTCAGCTCTTCGGGAAGCAACACCGTGTGGAACCATCTCGCTCCCCACCCAAAACCCAAAACCGCCCAAACCCACCTCGCAACCAACCCCGTCCCCAACACCATCTCCCGAATCCACACCATAATACGAACCTCCTCCACCTTCTACTCACGTCCCTAGCAAATATCACCGCATTTTACCAACAAATCCTTCCCATCCTACTCACTACTAAGTAAGAAACTAATGTACAACCTATGTAATCTATTGTAATCACATGTAACCATTGTAAGAAATTCTTAATAAAAAGCACAAGGGCACATGCTGCACACTTAGCCAAGAGGTCAAACCCCCCCAATTCACTAAAACCTAACGCTCCCCCTTTCTAACTTCAAACCATTCCAAATCCCCAAACCCCGCCAAATCTCCTGGCCAGAGAGAAGGCGTTACCTTCTAGGTGGCCCGCCCCTCCCCTTCGGGGAGGGGAATGAAAACATCCCCCTTGGTCCTTGGAATGGAAAATCCAAGTCTCCAGGGAAAGAACGATGTGTCAGCTCAGCACTCGCCGTAAATAAAACAGGAAGGGCCTTAACATGGTATGGGAATAGGATCTTTGGCGTATTCGATGATGATGATAATAATAATAATAATGTGTACTTTACTTTATATTCGCAACCGCACTCTACCTACAGAAATGTTGTCATGAGAGGATCATGAGTTCGTTTTTACCTTCCGAATGACGAGACTACAATATTTACAACATTCCTGGAAGCATTGTATTTTGCAATCCCACTCACCGGTGGGTTTTTCAGCTTTTTTAACTATGAGAAACTGCCACTGACAGTCGTTGCAAGAGAGCGGAATCGTATACGTATGTTGTAAGTCTCCATGTGCCTCACACAAATCGCATTATGAAACAAAAATAATTCTTGCTTCTCTTGCCTCGGAATTCGTCAGTAATCTGTAGGTTTTATATGGTCAATGAAGGAATAAATAGGTATGGTACGTAATCAAAGTACAGCTATGTGAAAGGCAGTGATTTCGTTTGATGCTTCACTATTTCAGAATGAAGTACTGTACTTCTCAGATGGACGCACGGCGTTAATGATAAGCTGGTTGTGGCGGAGATGGAGAACGCGACGAGACGGGAAGGGGGAACAGGGGACGTGCTCACATGCGGAAGGATACTTTTCCTAAGCTCTTATCTTGAATTTCAGTTATAGTCGCTGCTAAGGTCTCATGGTCACCAACTCAAGCTCCAAAGTTGAAAATGCCTGAGGGATTCCCCCTTTCAGTAATTTGTAAATACAATCAGAGGATCTGTCTGTTAGGTCATCAGCCCAGAGGGTGGTTGGATCCTCAAATAGCACCACCAAAGGTTATGTGGTTATCAGGAAACCGCAAAAACCAATGGCAGCACCAAAATGAGGCGTACTAGGTAAGACGAGGAGTGAGGTAGTTTGCCATTGCTTTCCTCACTGGTCAGAAAGTGCTATTGCAGCACGACTGACCCTATGAGCAACACCTTTTATAACACTCAGATGCACTAGTCGTGCTCTGAATGTCATTACTCAGCACCCCCCATACCCCAGCAGCTTCCATATTGTCACAGCCATGGATGAGACTGAGACTTCGGTGGAAGCTACACTTTACTCTGGCCTGTGCCAAGAGATGGATACAAAAGTACTGTATCCATCAAGAAATGGCAGCAGGCAAAATCGGAGGATAGTGTGGCTGTATTCTTTGCCAGGTTCATTCCAGTGAGAAGCAGCCAAATTACCAGTCTATGCCAAGGTTTGCAATAGCGGAAAAACGAAATGGCGTATGGCTTTCAGTGCCGAGAGTGTCCGAGGACAAGTTCGGCTCGCCAGGTGCAGGTCTTCTGATTTGACGTCCGTAGCGGACCTGCGCGTCGTGATGAGGATGAAATGCTGATGAAGACGACACATACACCCAGCCTCCGTGCCTGCGGAATTGACCAATGATGGTTAAAATTCCTGACCCTGCCAGGAATCGAACCCGAGACCCTTTAACCGAAGTTCAGCACGCTAACCATTTAGCCACGGAGTCGAACTGCAATAGTGGAAGACTTTACCGTCTACTTCTCCTATGGTCTGGATAGTTTTGTTTTTAATTAGTAATGAATAACGTGTCCGCCTCTGTGATGTAGTGGTTAGCGTGATTAGCTGCCACCCCGGAGGCCCGAGTTCGATTCCCGGCTCTGCCACGAAATTTGAAAAGTGGTACGAGGGCTGGAACGGGGTTCATTCAGCCTCGGAAGATCATCTGAGTAGAGGTGGGTTCGATTCCCACCTCAGCCATCCAGGAAGTGGTTTTCCGTGGTTTCCCACTTCTCCTCCAGGCAGATGCCGGGATGGTACCTAACTTAAGGTCACGGCCGCTTCCTTCCCTCTTCCTTGGCTATCCCTTCCAAACTTTCCATCCCCCCACAAGGCCCCTGTTCAGCATAGCAGGTGAGGCCGCCTGGGCGAGGTACTGGTCATCCTCTCCAGTTTCATCCCCCGACCCAGAGTTTGAAGCTCCAGAACACTGCCCTTGAAACGGTAGAGGTGGGATCCCTCGCTGAGACCGAAGGGAAAACCGAACATGGAGGGTAAACAGTTTAAGAGGAAGAAGAAGAAATAAAGCAGTTGCCCGTAGTACGATTGAATTAATAGGTTATGCCACGTGCTCTGTAATCTAAAGAAGTTAAATGAACACTGTAAACAATCACTGAAGACTTTGACACGAATATTAACTTTCGAGGTGAAACGGCCATACCTAAGTACTAACCCTGTAACAATGATCGCGTATGTTGACGTCGTGGTTGAAGCGGTTAAGGGCTGGAGCGCAAGGGGTGTGCAAATGTCGTCAGCGTAGTGGTTCGAGTTCAGCTAGAGGCAAATTTTTTGAATGACAGAGGTACTCTATTTTAGCGGAAATATAATAATAATATTTTTTCCTTTTTGCTTTTGGTTTTAAGGGGAGCGGTCTTATTTGGCGTCTTTCCCCTAAGGATCGGTGGGGGAAGGATTGGGAAGGAAATCGGCCTTGGTCTTTTATAAAGTACCGTCCCGGCATTTGCCCGGTGGTGAAAATGGAAAACCGAGAAAAACCGTTTTCAGGACGGCCAGCATGTGATTCGAATCCACAACCTCCCGAGTCCAACAGACGCAAATAACAATCCACAATGATTAGGTCACCTCACAGCACGTTTTCTTTCACTCGCGATGTATTCCAGTGACGAGTACGTTGATACGTTGCTCTTTTATGGGGAAACAAGGCAGAACGCAGTCCAGTCGCAACATCTCTATCACGAGCGTTTACCTGACAGAAGACTACCGGCTATCAATACGTTCCGAAAACTTGAACGGAGATTGCGGTCAACTGGGACACTTGGAAGGATACCTTCCGTCAGAGATGCTCCTATAACGTCTGGTCCAAATTAAAAGACTGTTTTGTACGCTGTCCAGAACAACCCCCACGTTAGTACACGGACACTTGCACGCCACACAAACATTAGCCGGTCATCATTTATGAGCATTAAAAAAAATGCTATTTGTTCGGGGCGTCGACCTAGAAAGATCTTTTGCCACTACTTGCATCATATGTGAGGAATCTGCGTGTATTTTGTAAAGGGCGGAAGTGTAAAGTTTTGACTGTGAGGGAAGGAACGTTAAGGACGACACAAACACCCACTCCCCAGGCCAGGGTTATTAATCATTTACAATTAAAAACCCCTGACCCGGCCGGGAATCGAACCCGGGGACGCCTGGTGACAGGCGGAAGCGTTGCCTTCTACACCGCGAGGCCGGAAAACTATGCGCATACTGCATAACAACAAATTTCACCCATACCATCTGCCGTTACACCAGCAGCTCCACAGACGTGATTTCGATGCTAGAGTAACATTAAATGTCAATGGACATTACGCATTGTAACAAAAATGCAGCCTTTTTGTCAAGAGTCCTGTTTTCAGACGAATCACGGTTTCACAACAATGGCGTCGTGAATATGCACTATGCACTACTGGAGCGCGGAGAATCGCCATTGTGTAAAACAAGGCCCATTGCAAGTGCAGTTGGGAGTAAATGTCTGGGTGACTAACCTATAGGAACATATTTCTCGAAGGGCATCTAATGGGAGCACGCTACCTTAATTTCCTTCAAAATGAACTCCCACAGTTGCTGGAGAACGTGCCCTGCGCGATCAATTACGAATGTGGTTTCAACAGGACAGGGCCCCACCTCACGGATCAGTAGTCGTCCGGAACCATCTTCATGTTTCATATCCAAGTAAATGGATAGGAAAGGGAGGACCCATTCACTGGCCCGCCAGATCACCCGATGTAACGCCACTTGACTTCTTCCTGTGGGGTCACTTAAAGCAGGTAAGCGTGCGCAGGAGCCTGAAAATCCTGGTCACCTTCGGCAACTGATCACCGAGGCATGCCAAGCTGTTATACCTGACATGTTACAATGCGCAAGAATGTCTTTACAACGTCATGCTGAAATCTGCATAAACCAAGGTGGTCGAAATTTCGAACACTTGTTACACTGAATATGCAGGGTAGCATACTTCCTACCTACAGACCATCATGTCGTAGTCCGACCAGGCTACGTAACATCGGATAAAAACGATCCTTTTCAGGAACAAATAAAACTTCACTCTTTGGAACAGGATGGCATGTGGCCATAGTACAGTCACTGTAAACGGCGTTAATCGAAAAAAAAAAATGTACCGGCCTCTTTATCACACCTACTACCAGACAGCTTGGCTGATACAATAGCAGTGAAGAGTGATTTAGCCACCTTAGCTATCTCGAGCTGTAGTGCAAAGCCAGCACGTTGTAGTCCTTATAGACACTCCCTGTCCAAACGGAAGATAGTGTTATTCTGAGCTATGATCGTTTTACACATTCATTTTAGTTTAAGAGTCATAGAAATAACACTGCCGTTAATGATTTCTACTATATTCGCGAGCATTATATAAACGGTGTGGTTGAACTAAGGCCATAAAGAAGCAGGCACTAATGGTTTTTGGATGACTATGATACACGCATTAGTTGGGTTACCTACCCTCGAAAGAAATAAGGGGCTGGTGAACCACCCGTATAAGTAGCTATTATGTGTGAAGTACGAAATAATGGGGTGCAGGGCTTACGAGTGCAAATATCCGTGCCACTACATCTGGCTCTACACAAAGAGATCGCGGAAAATATGACTACATAACCTGAATTCCAATTACATGGACTAATTACGACGGAAATCATTCTCCAAGAACATGCTAATGAAGAATCTCGTCGCTGTCGATAACCTACTGCCTGTATCCCGATTCGGCACTGGCACCTGACGGAGGCCAATATTGCCTCCACCTCACACTCAGACCGACTCCACCCTCCGACTCCGGATGTCCTACGACCTCACGTGACCTGCTGTCAGCATCTGTTTCGACACCGGACGCGACCCTATACGTACACACCACCCCACCGTCTCCGGCACGCGCTGCCTCAGTTTTAAAGTGCTTCCTAAACCGACGTATTCGCTCGAGGGATGTCGTCTTGAGTTAGTTGGATTTTCACTCCTCTTTCCAGTTTGATACGTTCTCCGTGTTCTTTTTTCCACTTACTTTACTCTTACTTGAACATTTTGTCACCAGTCACGGAAACTCCGCAATTTTCACATTTTTCGTCTGAAAGTTTTAGTTATCCAACACTGTATCTTCATGATTCTCAACAATCTTTGTTTGTTTGTCCATTAGCTACAAAACCACTTATTTCGAACGATCTTACCCACCCCCTTCGAACGTTGCAAAGACTTTCGTGCTCCTAAACAAAGGAAATCACTTGTTATGTTGACAGCCATTTTGTTTTGTGTGATGGCGTCATCAAGAGAACTTGGCGATTTTTTATATTTATTTGTTTTGTCCTTTAGTCCTTTCCCTTTGAATATAACACTGACATGTCAAAAGTCATGGGATAGCAGTATTTAAATGTAATAGCCGGTGGCGCCACCGTACCGTGACATCTCGGAAGTATCAAGACCTGTATCAGGTGTGATCTGACATCCCGAGAGTAAGTGTAAACACCGTCTATGCTAGTCATGGCAAAACAATGTGAATTATTATCTTTCAAACGGGGCATGGCAGTGCGGGCCAGATGGATGGAACATGCCATCACCGAAGTGGTGCGGATAATTAACATCCCTCATGTGCGTATCGGCATGTGCGTTACCTGTGAGTAGTAACCTGTGTTTAGTACCACTCTGTGAGGAGCACCATGGGTCTGCGTTACCTATGAGTGGTGCCATTGTGTGAGGGACACCATGGGTCTGCATTACCTATGAGTGGTGCCATTGTGTGAGGGACACCATAGGTCTGCGTTACCTGTGAGTAGTAACCTGTGTTTAGTACCACTCTGTGAGGAGCACCATGGGTCTGCGTTACCTATGAGTGGTGCCATTGTGTGAGGGACACCATGGGTCTGCGTTACCTATGAGTGGTGCCATTGTGTGAGGGACACCATGGGTCTGCATTACCTATGAGTGGTGCCATTATGTAAGGGACACCATAGGTCTGCGTTACCTGTGAGTAGTACATTACCTGTGATTAGTACCACTCTGTGAGGAACACCATGGGTCTGCGTTACCTATGAGTGGTGCCATTATGTAAGGGACACCATGGGTCTGAACAGTGCAGTGGCCGATCACAGATGCTTAATGATCGCGATTAGCGGCGTCTGGCTAAAACTGGTCGTGGTAGAAGACAAGCCACAAACACCATAGGTCTGCGTTACTTGTGAGTAGTACATTACCTGTGATTAGTACCACTCTGTGAGGAACACCATAGGTCTGCGTTAGCTACGAGTAGTGCCATTATATGAGGAACACCATGGGTCTGCGTTATCTCTTGGTAGTACATTACCTGTGATTAGTACCACTTTGTGAAAAACAACATGGGTCTGCGTTACCTATGAGTGGTAACATTATGTGAGGAACATCACAGGTCTGCGTTACCTGTGAGTATTACTTTACCTGTGATTACTACCACTCTGTAAGAAACACCATGGGTCTGCGTTACCTATGAGTGGTGCCATTGTGTGAGGAACACCATTGGTCTGCGTTACCTGTGAGTAGTAACCTGTGTTTAGTACCACTCTGTGAGGAGCACCATGGATCTGCGTTACCTACAGTGGTGGCATTATATGAGGAACACCATAGGTCTGCGTTACCTGTGAGTAGTAACCTGTCTTTAGTACCACTCTGTGAGGAGCACCATGGGTCTGCGTTACCTATGAGTGGTGCCATTATGTGAGGGACACCATAGGTCGGCGTTACCTGTGAGTAATATTACCTGTAATTAGTACCACTTTGTGTGGAACACCATGGATCTGCGTTACCTATGTGTGGTGCTATTATGTGAGGAAAACCATAGGTCTGCGTTTCCTTTGAGTAGTACATTACCTGTGATTAGTACCACTGTGTGGGAAACACCATGGGTCTGCGTTACCTATGGTGGTGCCATTGTGTGAGGAACACCATTGGTCTGCTTACCTGTGAGTAGTAACCTGTGTTTAGTA
Organism: Anabrus simplex; assembly: GCF_040414725.1. Classification (NCBI taxonomy): domain Eukaryota; kingdom Metazoa; phylum Arthropoda; class Insecta; order Orthoptera; family Tettigoniidae; genus Anabrus; species Anabrus simplex. The sequence goes on from NC_090265.1 coordinate 555,823,253, forward strand.
CCACTCCGTGAGGAGCACCATGGGTCTGCGTTACCTATGTGTGGTGCTATTATGTGAGGAAAACCATAGGTCTGCGTTTCCTGTGAGTAGTACATTACCTGTGATTAGTACCACTGTGTGGGAAACACCATGGGTCTGCGTTACCTATGAGTGGTGCCATTGTGTGAGGAACACCATTGGTCTGCGTTACCTATGAGTGGTGCCATTGTGTGAGGAACACCATAGGTCTGCGTTACCTGTGAGTAGTAACCTGTGTTTAGTACCACTCTGTGAGGAGCACCATGGGTCTGCGTTACCCATGAGTGGTGCCATTATGTGAGGGACACCATAGGTCGGCGTTACCTGTGAGTAATACATTACCTGTGATTAGTACCACTGTGTGTGGAACACCATGGGTCTGCGTTACCTATGTGTGGTGCTATTATGTGAGGAAAACCATAGGTCTGCGTTTCCTGTGAGTAGTAACCTGTGTTTAGTACCACTCTGTGAGGAGCACCATGGGTCTGCGTTACCCATGAGTGGTGCCATTATGTGAGGGACACCATAGGTCGGCGTTACCTGTGAGTAATACATTACCTGTGATTAGTACCACTGTGTGTGGAACACCATGGGTCTGCGTTACCTATGAGTGGTGCCATTGTGTGAGGAACACCATAGGTCTGCGTTACCTGTGAGTAGTAACCTGTGTTTAGTACCACTCTGTGAGGAGCACCATGGGTCTGCGTTACCCATGAGTGGTGCCATTATGTGAGGGACACCATAGGTCGGCGTTACCTGTGAGTAATACATTACCTGTGATTAGTACCACTGTGTGGGAAACACCATGGGTCTGCGTTACCTATGGTGGTGCCATTGTGTGAGGAACACCATTGGTCTGCTTACCTGTGAGTAGTAACCTGTGTTTAGTACCACTCTGTGAGGAGCACCAGTGGTCTGCGTTACCTATGTGTGGTGCTATTATGTGAGGAAAACCATAGGTCTGCGTTTCCTGTGAGTAGTACATTACCTGTGATTAGTACCACTGTGTGGGAAACACCATGGGTCTGCGTTACCTATGAGTGGTGCCATTGTGTGAGGAACACCATAGGTCTGCGTTACCTGTGAGTAGTAACCTGTGTTTAGTACCACTCTGTGAGGAGCACCATGGGTCTGCGTTACCTATGAGTGGTGCCATTATGTGAGGGACACCATAGGTCTGCGTTACCTGTGAGTAGTACATTACCTGAGATTAGTACCACTCTGTGAGGAACACCGTGATTCTACGTTACTTGTGATTAGGACCTCTATATGAGGAACACCATGGTTCTACTTTACCAGCGATTAATACCATTATGATGGGCCGGTGATCTGGATTTTGGACCTCTTTACGCAACGAGCATCATCGATTTAGAATTTTGCTTTGGATCCAGTTCCTTGTTCATTTTATATCATTGTTTTAAGTTTTTATGGGAAGGCGGGCATTACGGATCGGATCCAATGACTGTGTAATTTCATAATCATTGTTCATCGTTATTTTTTTAAACTCTAGTCAGTGGATGGATTCTGGAATTATTTTAACTTTCAGTAGTGTAAGTGGGATCCGCTGATGATTTTAAATTCAAATTCATTAAGTTGTTCTTTATCATCATGTTTTGAATTCTGGTCAGTGGATGAATTCTGGAATTTTAATTGATAATACATGTCACCTCATCTCGTGCTATGAGGTGAAACCTTGTATCTATCATATAGTTTGAAAAGTAGACTCTGCTAAAATGTAAGGAAGGATATGTTAATGATAGTGAAGAATGCGTTTGTACTCAAATTAAACCTCTTCAATGTCGGTTTCAATGAAGGAGCAATCAGTATAATGACATAATTGTCCCTCTTACTTTCTGTGCCATGAACATGCTGCATCTTGAAATAAAATTGACTTCTTGTTTAACTGAGAGCCATTGCAAATATAAAAACTATACCTTTCCATAATCTTTCTGCATTGGAGGATAATCATGGGTGGTTATATAATAATTGGCGCAATTAATGCTGTTTGGATGGTCATTTTATCCCACGTTTAATTCGCAGTATTTGACGAGCTGTACAGTGAAGAAGTATGCAATAAAGTTGTTTGGAAATATCCCACAATATGGTCCATTAACCACTTTTTATTTGTTATTCCTTATTCTTTCTTAGTTAACTATCATATGAATGGTTGAATTTTAGGAACGTAAATGGATTTGATAATAAGCTTTTGGGCTTTTGCCGTTTCAAAAAGAAATCCACAGTTCGAGCTCTTCAGGCAAGCAACTCAATGTTGAAAATATCTTAGGGAAATGAGGTACAAATTTTTAGGTAAATATAATAAGGTAAGGTAAGGGTTATTCTGCCCGAAGGCAGGTCCGAACCTCCGCAGAGGTGTTCCTGAGCCGGAGTTTACGTGCGGTAGGGTGGCCAGTTCCTTTCCGCTCCTCCATTCCCTTACCCCCCAACAACAGCGCGTGGCAACCCATCCAACTCTTGACCACACCCAATGTAGCTTAACTTCGGAGATCTCACGGGATCCGGTGTTTCAACACGGCTACGGCCATTGGGTAAATATAATAAAGTAGGAGAATATATCATTTATTTATTCCTAAAATTACAATCGTTTTCTTAATCGTTATCCGGTCGATTATATCACGGCCGACTGGATCCCTCGCAGCGCTCCTTATATCGGCCTTGACAATCGCTTGTGAAGCCCAGCATAAAGCTGTAATTGAAAAGTTTCACCGTAATGCCGCTGGAGCGCTGGCCTACTACCCACTGACAGGAAGCTATATACCGCAAATTGCCGCATTTCCAGTTTTATTTATATGGTTTTGCTGTCGTAAATGTTCGCAATGTGTTCGCAATGAGGTGCTTGTTGGCGCTAGTTATGCGTTATTGACTTTATTTTTTATTGTGTAGTGTAGTGATTATATTTTTTAAATTGTGTTTACAAATCTTGGAATTTGTGACATTCTTATGCACCTTTTCGTACTTCGAGCAGGAATTTTATGGAAACAAGAACAAAATGATTTCTCGCTGTAACTTCGTCCTGAACAACGATTTTAATTTATGCCCTAATTCGTTTTTTGATGGTGTGGTGATTTGCTTTTCTTTAACTGTGTTAGGAAATATTCGAATATATATTGCTGTGTGCCTTTTTTGTATTCCGAACAGGCAAAAAAAAGAGCAAAGGGACAGTATAATTTCACGAATTCTCTGTAGACCAGGACAAAACTACGGAATGGCTAAAAGCAGGTAGCACTCTCATCTTAGTTTCTATTTCGGGTATTTACCTTCGTTCTTTCTTTCTTACTCTGTTTACCCCTCCAGCGTTGGCTTTTCTCTCGGACTCAGTGAGGGATCCCACCTCTACCACCTCAAGGGTAGTGTCCTGGAGCGTGAGACTGCGGGTCGGGGATACAACTGGGAAGGATGACCAGTAGCTCGCCCAGGTGGCTGCAACTTCTATGCTGAACAGGGGCCTTGTGATGGGGATGGGAAGATTGGAAGGCATAGACAAGGAAGAGGGAAGGAAGCAGCCATGGCCTTAAGTTACTTACCATCCCGGCATTTGCTTGGAGGAAAAGTGGCAAACTATGGAAAACCACTTCGAGGATGTCTGAGTGGGAATCGATACACCCTTCTACACAGTTGACCTCCCAAAGCTGAGTGGACCCTGTTCCAGCCTTCGTACTACTTTTGAAATTTCGTGGCAGGGTCAGGAATCGAACCCGGGCCTCCGGGAGTGGCAGCTAATCACTCGAATCAGATATTTTTACCCATGAATTTTCTTTCATAGAATAATCCTTTAGGCGGTGTCGTATTTGCCATATGACAGCAACACAACGCATTTTTATCCAAGATAATCTGAACTTTAACATTTAAACATTGACAAGTAAGAATCACTACTGCTATGACGGTAGGGCCAACGTATGAAGTGTTGTTACCTCAGCAATGGGGCCGATGACCTAGATGTTAGGCCCCTTTAGACAACCAGCATCATCATGAAGCAGAGAACAGTTTACAATTTATTTACTCAAAATACTTTTCTCTCACTGAATTTTTATTTAAAATTCTTCTTCTTCTTTCGCTATTTGTTTTACGTCGCACCGACACAGATAAGTCTTATGACGCCGGTGGAATAGGAAACTTCACTACTGCTCGTTTCATTTCACGACGTTGTTTTGGCACATATGAATGAAAGTAGCCTTTAGGATTAATCATTATAACAATATTAGCGGGAAGGAACCGGCCGTGGCCTTAATTAAGGTACAGCCTGATGTGAAAATGGGAAACCACGGAAAACCATCTCCAGGGCTTCCGAAGGTGGGGTTCGAACCCACAAGCTCACAGCTGCACGCCGCGCGGACAACTTGTTCCGTCCTACTGCATTTCAAGTAAAAATTATTGTCTGAATGTAGCACGGCCAACTTGCCCGGTATTTAATATTCTAGTGAAAGGTATGAATGAAATGTAATCTGAAACTATATATATTGAAATAAAAATTTAAACATGTTTGAACCAAAATATTTATGTTATGCATACACCAAATATGGAAAAAGTAAGACTTTTATGTTTTGTCCAACCCCCTTCCTGAGAGCAGCGCTTGAAGAATTTTAAAACTCTAATTGAACAATGACTCTTAATCTCATTATTAACATCAGAAGACAAAAGCATTGTGGTAAGTTCTGCTATGTATCTAAATGCCATGATAATAAAAGCGATTACTATTATTCCTCACAATTAAGGAACGTCAGTTGGACTACTCCATCCTCCGCAGTTTCATTTCACGACGTTGTTTTGGCACATATGAATGAAAGTAGCCTTTAGGATTAATCATTTTAACAATATTAGTCAATGTAACATACTATTTTATTCCCTAAATTAAGATACATCGGCAATCAGAGACAATATCAGAACGTCAGCTGGACTAAGTCATCTTCCCGCAGTTTCATTTCACATCATTTTGGCAAATATCAACGAAAGTAACCTTTAGGATTAATTGTTTTAACAGTATTAACCTATGTAACATTCTGCATAACTCTAAATTACGATAAATCGGCAATCAAAGTCAATATATTTTCCATAAAGAAGTATGCATTTCTACCGCAAATAGGTCGGTCGCCAGCGCCACGCGTCGAGCTGTGTAACTACTCTAAAGCGACGCATCAAGTCGGCCGTGAATATATTAGCAGTCTTCCTTTTTCTACCACTACGAGCGCTAATGTAAGTCTATGCAGAGTTATAATTACACTCCGTGTGGACATTTTTCAAAAATAAAAAATCACCTGAGGGTATTGAACCAAGGAACACAGTACAGAAAGACATAAGAAATAAGTTAATTTGGCTGGGATTTGAATAAAAAAGAAACGAGTAAAGTAAAAAGCGATTTTAGTCAGTTTTCCGGAACTGCTTTTAGGCCAGAAGTGATTTCCGAAATTTGTTTTTCTAGTTTGATAGATATATCCAAGACTCATAATTTGTAACATTTCCGGGCCCTTTAGCCTTCAACTTTCGCCACACTGATGAAATTGCTTCATTTTACATTTTTCGTAGTATGGGGATCCCTACTTTGTCTCTTAAGAAATGTTTCCAACGTTAGAAAAAGATGAAATTCTTTACGTTTCGCAGAGAACTTTACTCCGCATCCTCAGAAGAAAATCTCGTCTGTTCACAAGGGAGCCGTGAAAGCATCGATGTAAATAAATGGACATGTTTACATCTTACAATCGAACAGCTTTTCGGGGTGGTTTTCTTTAGAAGTTAGACTGTCAACAAGTCCGTGTCCTATTTGAATCACTCCATTTTTTAAAATAATGCTAAAGAGTTAGTGCATTTCTTATTCTTCCTATTCTTCTTCATCGGCATCATATGCGATTATATCACAATACTAAAATCGTTTATCGGAACCCATCATTTATTAGTTAAAATATCATAGGTGTGTCTGTATAAGTCATGAAGGCCCTAGGAGTAGTGGAAAGTAAAGACTTCCACTAAGTGGGACAGAGTGGTCAGCTCTATGCTCAGCCGTCTTTGCCCTCCAGCAATTAACCAGATCCTATTGACGCGACAACGTTTTACACTCAGACACTTATGTTCGCGTCACGATATATTATTCTGTATTATTCTCGTGTCCATGGCAATTACACTTCAAGAAACTGAGAAAGTGGCTGCGCGGTTTCGGTCACGTAGCTGTCACCTTGCATTCGAGAGATAGAGGGTTCTAACCCCATTGTTGGCAGCTCCAAAGTAGGTTTTCCGTGGTTACCCATTTTCACCCCAGGTAAATCTGTCTATCTACAAGTTGCCTTACGTGCACCGACACAGATAGGCCTTATAGAGACGATGGTATATGAAATCGCTAAGGTACAGCCCCAGCACACTAGGCAAATGCTGGAGTTGTACCTTAATCACGGCCCGATCGATTTCTTTCCACTCCTAACCCTTTACTATCTCATTATCGCCATAAAATCTATTTGTATCGGAACGATGCAAAGCAAATTATTAAAAAATATGTAAAAACTCTTCAATTGAAAAGCAATGTTTAATGTCAATGTAGGGTACAATTGCATAGTTTGATCCTTGGACTGCAGTAGAGCATCATCGATTATCCAAATACCGATCAACCGAAACATCGATTAAACGAAAGCGTTGTAGTCAGCAAATTCAAATTCAAGTTCCGCTAGTTATGGTGCCGTTCACAATGGCAACTACAGGTACACGCGATGTTCTCAGTGTTTCCGATGAAGTTAAAATAATAGATCAGTTGAAGATTGGTGCTCGTGGATCAGGCTTATCTCCGGAATATGGAGATGGAAATGCAACAATATCAGATATTGAAAAGAACAGTGAATACCATAACAAAGTTTGCGAGTGTACTTGACAGTGAAGATTAAAGCTTGCCATCCAGTGAGGAAGATTTTCACTGCCTTGGGACAGTTATGAAGTGGGTAGGAGTACAAGAAGAATCTGTTTCTGTCCAATCGCTGTCTCTAAAACGTTTGCGAGATTTAGCGGGGGGAAAACGAAGACTCGGCCCTGAAGCATATTAAAATTTTTGACTTCTTTTCCTAAACTGTAGGCCTACTTTAATGTATTACTGTATTTAAGGTTATTTGTAAGACGTGCGATACGTAAGTTAATATGTACAGTTTTGTGTTTAACATATTTTTTTTCGTAAATGATCGGTTATCCGAAATATAATTTATCCGAACATCCCTAGTCCCCAGTTGTTTCGAATAATCGATGCTCTGTTTTATGTGCTTAGGGGCTGCCTGGCGGAGGCGGTAAAGGAGTGTTCGGTTCACCCGGAAGGATGTGGGTTCGATTCCCCTTCAGGAAGTCGAAAAATTTAAGAAACGAGATTTCCTGAGGTTCACTCGGCCTACACCAAAAATGAGTACCAGGTTAATTCCTAGGGGCAAAGATGGCTGGACGTAGAGCTAAATACTGTACTATACCCCACCAAGTGCCGAGGTTACGGATAGTGGATGCCTTTACCTTCCGCCCCTCCAAGGACCTTCATGGCCTGTACGGAGATGACTTTGGATTTTGCTTTGCTGTAAATTTTTCACAGATAATATTATATTCCTGACATCAGCAGGCCATGGGGGAGATGCTTCGCGAACCTCTAATTTCCATTGGTTCATTACGCTTCGATCCCGTGAGATCTCCGAAGTTAAGCAATATTGGGCGTGGTCAGGAGTTGGATGGGTTGCCACGCGCTGTTGGTGCGGGGGTAAGGGAATGGAGGAGCGGAAAGGAACTGGCCACCCTACCGCACGTAAACTCCGGCTCAGGAACACCTCTGCGGAGGTTCGGACCTGCCTTCGGGCAGAATAACCCTTACCCTTACCTTATTACGCTTCGAACTGGTGCAACGAGTGAACGGCTCATCTGATCGGGGCAATTCTGGAGAGTAAACAAACAGGCTAACTAATAAAATAACGAACAACGGTAGATAACACTCATAGTGACTTTAAAACAGGAATAAATATTTTCTTTACTGGTTACATTCAAATTGGCAATTTGATCAATTCGACATAAAACTGTTTCTAAACCCGCCATGATAGTTCGACAACGGTTGGCCTGCGACCTTTAGAAACAAAGTTATTTTCCTTCATAGCGACTTTTGAATGTGAATTTCGACCCATGATGTGTGGTGTTTATCGCTGAACAGACATTGTTTTGCCCGACATAACGGTAAAATTATGATAGACAATTAGAGTAGAAGTTTCATGGTTTTCAATTCACATTCGCACACGCGCCGACTAGTACGAAATGATAGGAAGTACATGCTCGGGCTATGTAATTAACAAGCCGTGTCTCTAGACGTCCAGTCAGGTTCGTTCGCAACGTTTCGGAAATGATCGGGCTATATAATGATTATCCATCCGATTTACTAGATGACAAGCCAGCTCAAATAGTTTACAGTAAATAAATAAATAAATAAATAAATAAATAAATAAATAAACAACGGTGCCAAACCGTCACATTCTATTACCGTCCATAGACGGTGTCACGCATAAACTACGGCTGCGTGGGCGACAAAACTAACCGCATAATATTTTTAGTCTAAGCTGAGTGAACCTCAGTACTCCAAAAGTGAAAAGTTCGTTCCTACATATTTCGATTTCCTGACAGGGAATTTAAATCCATGTGAACCGACGATGCCTTTACCGCCTAAGTTCGGTGGTTCCTTCTTTTTCTTATGTATTACTTACAAATTTATGGGTTACCGAACAAGACAAAGTATACCGTATCAGCAGTGGTGAAAATAATAATGAACAGCGCTTGTTAGAGTGAGTCGAAAAGGTTATTACGAATAATCTGAAGTGACCTCTTGGTCACTAATCTATGTAATATAAAGACAGAAAGTTATATTAATGTACATCCAGGAGAATGCTATTAGGAACTCCCCAGATTTCGCAGAGTGGTCCACCAGCTCTTTAAACTTTAGTTGTATAACCCACAGTTTATAGACAACCTAAAAATATCGGTAACTTTTCTTATACACGATTAGTTCAACGATATCTTAGAAGTTTAAGCTTGACAATACAGACGAAATTGTTAGCCCTAAAATGATTCAATTTTAGAAACTGTAATGGATGCACGGAGCATTCACAGCCGCGAATAACACTTATATTAGGACAGGAAGCGTACATTAAGCCTATGAATAGAAAACATATAGGCCTAGATTGCTAACTCCCTAGTGACTTCTTAGCCTCGAACTAGGTAAGGTGGCAGAAGCATACACGTGCATGATTAAGATTCCAGGCCGTACAGATATTGATTAAATCCTAGACAGGGCTTTTTTCTCCTACTTTGGCTCATTTCCAAAGAAAGCATTTTTATTTCGCCCTAAAAGGATCCTGTTTTGATTGGATGTTACGTAGCGTGATTTATCCGAAACGAGAACTAATCATTGAAAGGCTACATCACTAACTACTTTGTCTGATGCACTTGGATAAAATACTCTCCATGAATCGAAGTCATATCGTATTGCACGTGGTGCGGATGGAATATTAACTAAGATCTGGAAGAACAGGTAAATTACTAAGAATACGAAAAACGCATCTATTAAGCGCATGTAGGGGAATTGATGCACGTAGAGTTAAATATTTGGGTAGTGAACATAAAAAAAAGAATAGAAAGAGAGAAAGAATTCTATACAATTGCTAAACTGTTAAATAAAGAGTGGATTACATCGAGAACAATACCAAATTTTTGTATTAAAAAAGTTGAATTTTGCATTTAAAAAGGAGAAAGAACTAAATGAAATATGGGATACATGTTTGTCCTAAAATATGTGGCATTGTACTACATCTAAGACAGAAAGATAGTTACACTGACTGACAGTCCGCCCCCGTAGCGTAACGGTTAGTGTTATTAGCTGCCGTCTTCGGGGGCCTGGGTTCGATTCCCGGTACTGTCAGAAATTTAAGAATGGCAGGAGGACTGGTGTGTGGTTGAAATGGTACATGCAGCTCACCTACAATGAGGGTGTGCCTGAAAAGAGCTGCACCACCTCAGGATGAGGACACGGGTTTACTTTACTTTACTGACTGACAGAGCAAATGCAACACCAAGAAGGAGTGGTCAGAACTTTATGCCAATTGCAGGGTAGACTGACGTCACTGAGGTATGCTCATGATGTGAAATGCGCCGCTGTGCTGCGCACGTAGCGAACGATAAATGGGACACGGCGTTGGCGAATGGCCCACTTCGTACCGTGATTTCTCAGCCGACAGTCATTGTAGAACGTGTTGTCGTGTGCCACAGGACACGTGTATAGCTAAGAATGCCAGGCCGCCGTCAACGGAGGCATTTCCAGCAGACAGACGACTTTACGAGGGGTATGGTGATCGGGCTGAGAAGGGCAGGTTGGTCGCTTCGTCAAATCGCAGCCGATACCCATAGGGATGTGTCCACGGTGCAGCGCCTGTGGTGAAGATGGTTGGCGCAGGGACATGTGGCACGTGCGAGGGGTCCAGGTGCAGCCCGAGTGACGTCAGCACGCGAGGATCGGCGCATCCGCCGCCAAGCGGTGGCAGCCCCGCACGCCCCGCACGCCACGTCAACCGCCATTCTTCAGCATGTGCAAGACACCCTGGCTGTTCCAATATCGACCAGAACAATTTCCCGTCGATTGGTTGAAGGAGGCCTGCACTCCCGGCGTCCGCTCAGAAGACTACCATTGACTCCACAGCATAGACGTGCACGCCTGGCATGGTGCCGGGCTAGAGCGACTTGGATGAGGGAATGGCGGAACGTCGTGTTCTCCGATGAGTCACGCTTCTGTTCTGTCAGTGATAGTCACCGCAGACGAGTGTGGCGTCGGCGTGGAGAAAGGTCAAATCCGGCAGTAACTGTGGAGCGCCCTACCGCTAGACAACGCGGCATCATGGTTTGGGGCGCTATTGCGTATGATTCCACGTCACCTCTAGTGCGTATTCAAGGCACGTTAAATGCCCACCGCTACGTGCAGCATGTGCTGCGGCCGGTGGCACTCCCGTACCTTCAGGGGCTGTCCAATGCTCTGTTTCAGCAGGATAATGCCCGCCCACACACTGCTCGCATCTCCCAACAGGCTCTACGAGGTGTACAGATGCTTCCGTGGCCAGCGTACTCTCCGGATCTCTCACCAATCGAACACGTGTGGGATCTCATTGGACGCCGTTTGCAAACTCTGCCCCAGCCTCGTACGGACGACCAACTGTGGCAAATGGTTGACAGAGAATGGAGAACCATCCCTCAGGACACCGTCCGCACTCTTATTGACTCTGTACCTCGACGTGTTTCTGCGTCATCGCCGCTCGCGGTGGTCCTACATCCTACTGAGTCGATGCCGTGCGCATTGTGTAACCTGCATATCGGTTTGAAATAAACATCAATTATTCGTCCGTGCCGTCTCTGTTTCGTCCCCAACTTTCATCCCTTTCGAACCACTCCTCCTTGGTGTTACATTGTCACTGTCAATCAGTGTAAAAGAAAAGAAAAAAGGGACGATAATATGTGGAATGAATATAAATACTAGTAGCTTAAGTACAATATTTAGTGTAGTAATAATCAAATAATTGTAGGAAGAATAATTCAATGCATGTATCGAATAAATTAATTACCGGGTGAGTTGGCCGTGCGGTTAGGAGCGCACAGCTGTTAGGTTGCATCCAGGAGATAGTGGGTTCGAACCCCACTATCGGCAGCCCTGAAGATGTTTTTCCGTGGTTTTTTATTTTCATACCATGCAAATGCTGGGGATGTACCTTAATTAAGGCCTTTTCTATCCCATCGTCGCCGTAAGACCTATCTGTGTTGGTGCGACGTAAAGCAGATTATAATAATAAATAATAATAAATAATAATAAATGAATTGCAATAAACAAATGCTCTCTCCCAGTTTCAGGCGATCCGGAACTGGGGGATGGGAGTATTCTATTCTACTAATAATACAAAGATCCGTCTCTTTGAAACCCTTGTATTTTCTGTTTTCTCATATGGCTGTGAGATCTGGACCATAAAGGCTTTGGACATAAAACGCATCGATGCCTTTGAAATGTGGTGCTGGCGTAGAATGCTACGTGTGCCTTGGACCACAAGAAGAACCAATGCGTCCATTCTTCGGGAGCTGAAGATTTTAAAACACCTTTCTTCTCGTTTCAATTAAAGAATACTGCCGTTCTTTGGACACTTTGCGAGACGACTTGTAAAAAATCTAGAGAAGTTAATCATGGAAGGGAAGGTTGACGGAAGTAGACCACGGGGAAGAACTGAAACCAGATTAATGAGATAAGTGAAGACTATCACCGGTTTGTCTTTACAATGTGCCCTGAGGAAAACCAAAAATCGTTCAGGATGGCGAAACTACAGCAGAGCCAGTGGGGTCACGACATTTAGAAATGAGTAAATCGATTTGTGATGATGATGAATACTGATATAGAACGTGACCAGCTGATGTCGGCGTGTTGTAAAAGTGACTGTATACCAGTAAATATGAAGGACATTCCGGACAGCGTCTACAAGTATCTCTTCTTTATGACCAGACGTAATAGGAGTATCTTTAATAGTACTTATCTTTCCAAGTACCCCAGTTGAACTCACGCGTCATTCCAGGCTCCGCAATGTATTAGCTGTCGGCTTTCTTCTTGCGATACCTGCGTTGTAAGTGTAATGGCTTTATTCATGTATCTCCATGTATGAGTAACATATCGACACATTCGTGAATGGAATAACGAGAATAGATCAGCAAAACAATTATATTCGACCCCATTACACGATGAATGAACAAGCTTTGTGTTGTGATTTTGTTAACAGGTGTAGAGTTCAAGAGGCATACATGGTTAACGTAACACTGTTGTTTTCTCAAAGGAGACATTTTGAAACTGGAGTACATAGGTACAATGATTGAATACTTTCAGAAATATCTGCATAGAGGAGGATTCGAATCGTATCACCATTTTCAGATCTCATACTACCTACCACAGTATCTTACCGGTTCATTGGCAACGGCGACACACATTTTGCTCCAAGGAAGCGGGTTACGTTTGCATGCCCCTCTAACTGTGTCATATCCGGCTCCATGGCTAAATGGTTAGCGTGCTGGCCTTGGGTCATAGGGGTCCCGGGTTCGATTCACGGCAGGATCGGGAATTTTAACCATCGTTGGTTAATTTACTGGCACGGGGACTGGGTGTATGTGTCGTCTTCATCATCATTTCATCCTTATCACGATGCGCAGGTCGCCTACGGGTGTAAAATCAAAAGACATGCACCTGGCGAGCCGAAGTCCTCGGTCATATGCCGGCACTAACAGCCATACGCCATTTCATTTCATCTTGTCATTTCTTTCCGTGCCATACCTCTGCTTCATGTTTTAAAGCGTTCATTTAGGTTCAATGACAATAGATCCTTTTGCACAACTTACTAACTTCATTGTGTTAATGACACTTATGCTATAACAAGACGCAATAAACAGTATATTTATGGAATGGCATGTTTACCTTGGCGTGAAAATTAAATATAGTCGTTTCTCCCGTGCTAGTTTGACTCTTTTTACGTTGTTGACATGTAGACAGCAAACGGAGTAATATCAAACTTCGGACTAACAATGTTAAGGGGGCTTGTGGACCACTCTGTATACGTATTCAAAAACCTTCATTCGTAATCTACAAGATGAAATATGAACTATTCCTTTTTCAGACTAAACTATCTGGAATGATAGGAAAAAGTGAATTCTTCAATGTTGACGTTTATCACTGTTCAAAGTAAAGGAATTAATTCCTTGTGGCGCTTTCACTCGTTTGCTATGCTGTCATCCTTAGTAACTGGCTCTCGGGACAAAAACATTTCACTCATATCAGAGAAAAACAAGATAAGTCAAAAAATTAAAGTTCTCGGGGAAACAATTTTGTTTTTGTTTTTAAACAATACTATATCGATTCACCAAATGTTGTCAAACCATTCTGCGTTACATGAAACACCTTTCAAAATAATGGTTTTGGTTAGATTTTGTTTAATTCAAAAATTGAGTTAAACAACTGTTTTGGATTGCGAATGAAACTGGCTTCTCCTATATTGATCAGGATTTTCTTATGATATAGATGTTGATTCCCATAGGAAATCTGAAATATTTGTCTCGAATGAGTAAATTTATAATACCAATATAAATGGTCCGTTATTGGACACTATAAATTTTCCAGCTAACTCATTCCTGGTTGCCAGCGTTTCGCCCTCGTGTGCTAGGTTGGGCTCGTCAGTTGGTACCTAGCACACCTACCAAGACGCTGGCTAGTGCATACCGTGGAGGCCACTGCACAGGCTACTTGGAGCCAGTGTTGCCAACCCATAAATCTTTTCTCCGCTAAATTTTAGTTGAAAATCCGCTAAATTAAGCTAAATTTCGAACTGAAGCAAAATAGCATATTCCAGCTGTTTTAATAAAAGAGATTAACTCAACACTCACCAGTTTCAGAACAGGAGTTCATCACATTCTACTCCGCGCACATTATGCTCTGAAGCAGATGTGCTGAGTTGAGGTCCTGTGGTTTCATTTGAAGCCACATGGTACTATTATTTTTCAAAGAATATGCTCGCAGTTCATAGCAGCAAAGACCATACGGAAGTTTTCAAATCTATTTCGAAAGTTATTTTCACTTTCAATACCGTTTTCATTGTTTTTGACAAGTGCAGAAAGAATTAATGTCAAACACTTTCGCATTTATATTGCATTGCCATTAGATGCACCGTCCGTGTTTGAGATCACTGGGAAGCTCAACCAACTAGTCTCTTAAAGTTTAACCACTCTTTACGAAATATATGACTATTTTTTAACCTTTTCTTCGACATACTGACGTATCGAATAGAACCTGATATCAAAAGAAACACGTTATCAAACACAACACTACCCGGCTCTTCAAGAGTACAGTAACGATTGTAACAAATACTGACTGAGGCTGTAGGCTAGAGCTGGTCTAGAAAACGACTGGTAGTATGCAGCATAAGTTCAATACAACAGAAATAGGTAGACTGTTATGCCGTACTAAGTTCTATATTATTATTTTTCTCCTGGTGATGAAAGGTGATATTGTTACCGCTGAAAATAGCTAAAAGAAGTTCGAAAATCCGTCAAAAAATCCGCTGTCCGCTAAATGGAATTTTTATCCGCTGTTGCATTTTAAAATCCACCAAATCTGGCGGAAAATCCGCTGAGTTGGCAACACTGCTTGGAGCCACCGGCAGTGCCAATGAAATATGAGAGACTCTGTCTCATTACCAAACATTGATGCCTGCTTGGCCATCAAATGATGTAGATGTTGATTCCCATAGGAAATCTGAAATATTTGTCGCCAATGAGTAAATTTATAATACCAATAGAAATGGTCCATTATTGGACAGTATACATTTTCCAGCTAACTCATTCCAGCTGACGAGCCCAACCTAGCACACGAGGGCGAAACGCTGGCAACAAGGAATGAGTTAGCTGGAAAATTTACAATGTCCAATAACAGACCATTTATATTGGTATTATTATTTTCTGATGTGGACCAGTAAAAACCAAAACGTGTAAATGCCCCTTTGTGATTTTTGGGCTAGTAAAATTTAGTAGTTCTCTTTTACAGAAGCAGCTGTGCAAATTCACTTTCAATAATACATTTACAGGATGATAATGTTTACGTCCACAATAATAAGATAAACTGAGTTATCTGTTTGAAGCTACTTTTATTAACAATATTCAGAATATTAACAAGATAACTCAACTTATCTGGTTCTTACCGGGGATTGTTTTGTATTCTTGAATAATGTGGAAGTAAAATTCGGCTATTACTTCAATATTATGACGAAAGTACTTATCTTGTTAGTGTCAAAAGATAGAGAGCATTAACCTCAGTGGGCAAAAATGAAAAACATGAGAAATATCATTTATCTGGATTTTTTTCGGAATGAGTGACAAATTAAATGGCGTATGGCTTTTAGTGCCGGGAGTGTCCGAGGACATGTTGCTCGCCAGGTACAAGTCTTTTGATTTGATTCCCGTAGGCGACCTGCGCGTCATTATGAGGATGAAATGATGATGAAGACGACGCATACACCCGGCCCCCGTGCCAGCGAAATTAACCAATGACGGTTAAAATTCCCGACCCTGCGGGGAATCGAATCCAGGACCCCTGTGACCAAAGGCCAGCACGCTAACCATCTGGCCATGGAGCCAGACCCGGGATGAGCGATTTGATCCTTTATGTCCGTTAGCAACATTGGGGTATGGAAAGCAATTTTGTATGATGGGCTTTTGTAACCCTAATGTTGGTACCTGAATAATTCTTATCATCAAACATCCATTCTTCTGGAATGTGTCCGGCTCCATGGGTAAATGGTTAGCGTGCAGGGATTTCGTCACAGGAGGCCCGGGTTCGTTTCCCGGCAGGTTCGAGAATTTTAACCATCATTGATTAATTCCGCTGGGACGAGGGCTGGGTGTATGTGTCGTCTTCATCACCATTTCATCCTTATCGCGACGCGCCGCTTGCGTACGGCTGTCAAATCAAAATACCTGCATCTGGTGAGCCGAACATGTCCTCGGACACTCCCGGCACGAAAAGCACGCCTTTTCGTTTCTGGAAGGTCTCATAAGTTCAAACCTTGTTAATTTACACTCAGTTCATGTGTTATATCTAGAAACAACGACAGAGACTTGTTGAACAAGTTTCGAGCCCGGCACTAATTTCAGCTACTGTATTAAAAGGTAACCTGTCTCACCAGACGAGCTGGTAATGACGAGTGTCAACTGAGAACTGGTCGTGACGGGAAGAAGCTGTTTTATTGTGTTCCGTGGCCAAGGAGCAATGGACTGGCGAGTCGTGACACCGAGTACACACAGGTGGACGAGTTTAGACACGGCAGCCACAAAACAAAGACCACGAATAATTATTACCCTACTTAAGTCCAATTCCTGGACTTTTCTCTCCATCGATTTCAACTCTTATCTTGCGTGTATGGTAAAACCGCCTGACTATAGAGAATATTGTGAGAAATATAGCGTGGACTCCTCACTTCACGAACTAGAGGAGACTATTCCCTTATTATTATTATTATTATTATTATTATTATTAATAGTATCTATACATTTTTTTACTAAAATAGCTTTTTCCAGTTCGTTCGGCCGTTTTACTGGACCAATTTGCTTCATTCTTTTATTTTTTATTCTCTCCGGAATTGCCTGCTGGTGAATCTTCAGACATGTATACGTCTCTAAGTCAGCTTTGAGTAATCCTAAAATCAAATCACTAAACTACCACTCCAATAATTGCAGGCGAAGGCTTACCCTAGCCCGCTATACATTCTGTACTTAGTGGTTGCTAAGCGACTAACACTTTCATTAATATTGTGATATATCATTTTCATCCTTAATTATGCGACTGCATGCTTGATTACTACTTTTCAAGCCAGGGAGTACACTTCCTCTGATCATAGACACTATTTGACTCTCTGATCTTCCCCAGATTCTGAATAGACTCAACAGATAACAGAATGTTCCGAATAACTACATGCTGCTAAGAGAAAACAGTCGACATACGAGAAGGTACCAAGTCGACTAGCCTTCTGTATGACCATTAATAAAGCACAGGGACAAACTCTTGAAAAAGTAAGTGTCTGCTTACCCGAACCAGTATTCAGTCACGGCTAATTTGTATGTTTCACTATCTCGGGCAAGATCGTTTGGAACCAGATACACCCGAATGGTCGAATATTGAATGGTGTATGTTGAATATTGTATGGAAAGAAATGTTATAAACTATACGAATTAATCAAATATTATGTACCGGCATTAAATGTTCATACCGGTCTAGAAAGCCAAGAATAACGGCCGAGAGGATTCGTCGAACTGACCACACGGCACCTCGTAATCTGCAGGCCTTCGGGCTGAGCAGCGGTCGCTTGGTAGACTGTGGCCCTTCGGGGTTGTTGAGCCATAGTTTTTATTAAATATTCATAAAACTATTAAAAAGAGCAGGAAAAAACAATATGACTAAGACAGGCATATCAAGACGAGTCATCTGACCTATTTATAACGAATCCCAAACCAAATCCCATGGCATTACAGCCCTTGAAGGGCCTTGGCCTACCAAGCGGCCGCTGCTCAGCACGAAGACCTGAAGATTACGAGGTGTCGTGTGGTCAGCACGACGAAGACTCTCGGCCGTTATTCTTGGCTTTCTAGTCCGGGGCCGCCATTTCACCGTCAGATAGCTCCTCAATTCTAATCACGTAGGCTGAGTGGACCTCGAACCAGCCCTCAGGTCCAGGTAAAAATCCCTGACCTGGCCGGGAATCGAACCCAGGGCCTCCGGGTAAGAGGCAGGCACGCTACTCCTACACCACGGGGCTGGCATTTCTAACGAATGCTGAGGAGTAATTATTATTATTATTATTATTATTATTATTATTATTATTATTATTATTATTATTATTATTATTATTATTATTATTCGTTCTTCGATACGGCCATCTGTAGGCCACGTTCCCACACTTCATATGCCCTTCTCTTTGTACTCTCGCCAAAGATCCTTTAATGTCTTTGGCATCTCCTTTCTCGCTCTTCCGTCGAGATGTTCCGTGCTTTGGTCTGTGGCTTTTCGGGTTCATCCCTCATTCCCTCAACCTTTTACCTAAATGTTCTGTCCAGTGGAAGCGATAAGAACTCCGCAGACTCCACGGGGCGGAGAGGAGGGGGCATGGCTTGTGAGGGACCCATGACTGTTTCTTAATTCAGAGCTGAAGAGTGACTTTACATACTGATAAAGCTACAGCATACAACGCAATATTATTTGTACTGATGAGGGTTATTCCAAACTTAGACCGTCATAGTGCAGAGTTTCTCTCGTCAATAGGAGTACGGTAGTTATTTCTGAAAGAATGTGGATTTCCCAACCTGTTCCAATAATAACAATCCCTTGCTGCCACTCACAACAATCAACAAGGCTTTTGAAGTAATTAGCCAGCTCTGAGAACCCAGTAGTCAGCAAAAATGCGATAAGAAAGAACTCCTCCTTATCTAAACTCTAAATACTAAAGTTTCGAGCCTCTTTATAACTGTCGGCAGTCAGTGTAACTAAGTAGGGGACTGCTGAGTTGTAAATAGTAGTAAATTATTTGGTCCTAGGAACAGATTATTTCTTAATATTATGACGGTCAGCGTGTTTTGGTTACTGTAATTGGAATATGCATTTCGTGTGTGTGTGTGTGTGTGTGTGTGTGTGTGTGTGTGTGTGTGTGTGTGTGTGTGTGTGATCGTACCATATACGTTTATTATTTTTATTCCTTCAGATTTTGAAAACTAAATTGTGTAAGATTATTATTATTATTATTATTATTATTATTATTATTATTATTATTATTATTATTATTATTATTATCGTAGTTGCTGTTCCTTGTAATAATATACTATCTTGTACTTCGAAATCAACTTGTAACTTATCAGGAAACGAAGGGCCCATTTTCAAATTTGCCGGGGTGGGGCGAGCTACTTAGCGCCGCTACTGGTTCTGTCCTGTATCTCTTCCCCAGTGACAGCCACTTCTTCTCAGACGGTTGAGGCGCTGGCCTTCTGACCCCAACTTCGCAGGTTCGATCTTGGCTCAGTCCGGTAGTATTTGAAGGTGCACAAATTCGTCAAATTCGTGTCAGTAGATTTACTGGCACGTAAAAACTCTCCTGCGTGACTAAATTCCGGCACCTCGGTGTCTCCGAAAACCACAGAAGTAGTTAGTAGTTTCCATTATTATTATTATTATTATTATTATTATTGTTACCGGGTTTTGTGGTAGTTAAGCATGAAAGAAGGTGCTGGGTGGTGAATAGGTCTCAAGCTACTAAAGAGAAATTAAATTTTAAAATTTAATTAGGTTATATTTTCTTTTCAAAATTAGGTAACAACAAATAGAACAGGTACTTAGTAGCCGAAATACAACTTGAAATGTACAATTACAGGGATTAAAGAATTTGGGCTTCGAGCCCTGAAAACACAATTCTTGAGCAACTAGCTCAACTTTACGATATACCAATTTCAACAAAAGGGGCAGAAGACCCCAATCAAACCCTGGAGCCCTTGCTCCAAATTACACAGCAAAGCCTGCACGAGGCATACAGAAACAAATTTCAAAGAGCGATCCGCTCTCAAAATTGTAAGCCTATCACAAGGCCATACCAAACTCTACCTTCAAGCTGTCCTCTAAGGACGTATTTACAGGGGTAAAATACCCAAACTACGGAGGTCTATTACATGAAAAGAAGGTTGATTACATGACCTCTAAAATAACAATTTGAGAGGAGGCGAACTTGCACTCCTAATACACCTTGTTTTTAAAACCTAATCTGGCTCTGGGCCACTAACGCAAGGGCTAATCCCATACTACAGAGGTGACTTAGAGAATAACACTTTACATTACATAAACGAAGAATAGTTTGAGAAAATAAGTTCACCTCAAAACAAATGTGAGTGGGAGCTCGAGAGGGTTAGCACTCTCTATCCCAATATGTAGCTTTACAAGAAAAGGATGAAAAGAGTAATTACATTTTAGGAAAAGATTACATGATGGAAATGCTTCGAACCCGCCGCGAGTGTTAAACTGCCGACCTAGCAAGAAAAGAAGTAATTAATAGGCCATTACCTGGTGTTGAACGGCTGAAGAAGAAAGAGGCGCTTCCCGCCTCCTGCTATGTACTTAATACACTGAAAGATGGAACAGAAGTGGCCCGGAGACCCCAAAATCAGCAGTTTATAACCTCTCGCGGAAGATTCTAGGCGTTAGGGGAAATAAAACACCCTCCCTCAAAGTTTTTATTGGTTCGGGAAAAGAAACCCCTACATAGAGGAAAAGAAACACATTATTGGTGGAAAATTAATTAAAGAAATTCGGGATTGGCTAGATCCAAAATAAGGGGAAAAGGAGGGGTATACAGCCAACTTAAACCATGACAGAAAGAAATTTAACAAAGAAACAAACTTTTGAAATAAAAATTTCTCCAACAAAATAGTTCTTTGATTTCGCACTAGGTCGCACTATTGTTGATCTTCAGTAGTGTCCTCTAGAAGAGAAAGTTCGCACTTCTTACTTCAAGCGGAACAAAAACACCTCAAAAGTGACACAGTTCAAAAACTCAAAATTTTCCATGTGGTGACATCTTCTGAGTAAGTAGAGAATTAATAGAATAGATAAAGTTCAACCTTCCTCCAGAAGAGGAGTTTCAACTGGCGCAACTTTTAAATAAACGGTGTAGAGGTGTACCGCCCGGTACAGACCTCCCCCCCCAAAAGTTCCTCCAAGGGGTAACACAGAAGAACATAAGCTTTGTTTCCAAAATAAGGTCCAAGTTTTGATGTGTATATTAAGATTAATTGCGGAGGCATTTATAAGATTTTAGTAATTTGGTTGGTTGCAATTTCAAAATTTTGTTGTTGCAGGTGCAGTAAAGTTTTTCTGTTGTAGTAGTTGAATTTCTGAAGATAAACCTTTAATGCTTAAAAGTGAAGAAAAGTTTTGCAATGTCCACCAAATATTGTTGTTAAATTCCCATATGTAGTTATCGCTTAAGGTGACTGTCCATGTAGTTGATGTAGATTGAGTCGAATGGCCGGACCGGCCATTGCAGCTTGCGTCCAACGGGGGCCGCTCGGACCCCTCAAGTACCCTGAGATACCGCTCGCCCGCACTATGAGGGGAGCAGAGGTGTTGAAGTACGCCGCGCCCGCGGTGAACAGATACAGGCTGCGGGCATGTAGCAGGTCGTGCGCCGCACATCAGCCTTGGCCGGGAGGTGAGCTCCGGCTCGCCGTGCACATGTCGTCCTCGCTGGAGAGGAGGGGGCCCATCCCCCTCCCCAGTCGCTGCACGGCGCTGCGCGGCTGCGGGGGCGCTGAAACATTAAAGCTAGGCGGCAGAATTGTGTTGGACAATCATCTTCTTTGAGGGTACAGGCTTGTGGAGAGGTTGAGGGGCCAGCGGCGTGTAGATATCTATGGCATTTACTATTATGAAGCCACAGTGTAAGGTGGAGCAGGAGACGGGATCGTGGTAATGGCCGTGGCAAGAACAGGATGGCAGTTTAACGGGTCGGGGCAGGTTTTACATAAGGCTTACATCTAAAACCAAAATATTACAGAAGGGGCAGAATGCCTTAAAAGTGAAACTCAAAAAAAAATATAACCTTCACATCCTTTCAAAATACTATGAAGCAAGTTAACACAGAAATTACACCGGTTTCACCTGGGACAGGTGAACTCTAAATATCCTCTCGGTGGCTGGATTACTTAACAATAAGGTAACCGGCGTAAGAAAATCGAGAATGATACAAGGCCCATGAAATCTGGGGGCAAGCTTGCCCGCGGGAACAAAATTTTTGACCATAACCTGGTCACCTACCTTCAAAGTGGTGGGTCTCCGTCCACGATCATACCTTTCCCTAACCTTTTCATGAGACACTTTAAGATTGGCTTTAGCCTTCTTCCAAAGATCTTTAATGTTATCCGGATCTATTGTCTCGGGTAGAATGTCATTCAAAGACCAGAGGTTAGAGAGCGGCGAGTTGGGAACAAACTTGAACATCAAGGAAGCTGGAGTAAACTTGTGAGATTCATGAACCGCCGAATTCAAAGCAAAAGCTATCCAATGCAGGGACGTGTCCCACCTGGAAGGATCTTCATGATGATAGGCAATAAGTGCGGACCTGAGATTACGGTTAACCCGTTCAGCCAGAGATGGTTGAGGGTAATAAGCAGATGTAGTTACATGAGAGATGGACAAGTCAAAACAGAATTTACGAAACAGATTTGATGTAAAAGCTTTAGCATTATCAGATACAATGTATTGGCACGGACCAAAAGAAGCAAAAATAGAATTTAGGCAAGTAATGGTGGACTGAGCGGTAGCCAGCTTAGTCGGAAATAACCAGGAAAATCTTGTAAAACCATCTACACACACAAAGATGAACTTGTTGGCATTACCCTTTGACTGGGGGAAGGGTCCCACATAATCGATATACAGGCGTTCCATGGGGCGCGACGCTTGATGAGAAGACAAAAGGCCTACTTTAGTGGACATGGTGGGTTTACTGATCAAACAAGATTTACAAGCTTTTACAAGTTCTCGAATTTCACCGTCCATACCTTTCCATATGAACATTTCACGAATCTTTTCACGAGTTTTAAAGATTCCAAGATGCCCCCCCAATGGGGTCTCATGATAGTATTTGAAGATCATAGGTACAAGAACCGCTGGAACAACAACTTTCATCAACTTATCATGCCTCGAAGGGCAACATAGAACACCATTCCTCAGAACATAAGGGACAACATGTTCCCCAGAAGAAAGGGTTTCCATTATAGGAGCCAGCGTCGGATCTTCACGTTGGTATTTCTCAATATCCCTAAAAAGCATGGGAGCACCTGTTAAGATGGCATTAACACCAGATAGTATGGACTCGGAAGGTGATGAACTATCGACCGGTTCGTGGGTCTCGACGTCGTTATGAAACATACGGCTGAGTCCATCAGCAACAACATTTTCGGTACCTCTGATATGTCGTACATCAAATTGGAAGGCAGAAATACGGATGGCCCAACGGGCTATACGACCAGTACGACGCGGCCTACCTAAGACCCAGCTTAAGGCTTGATTATCTGTCTCCAGGTCGAATTTGACATGTTCCAGATAGAGACGGAACTTTTCTAAGGCGAATAAGACTGCCAACCCTTCGAGCTCATAGATGGAATACTTGGCTTCTTGAACCGATAGAGTCCTAGATGCATAGGCGATGGGACGCCTCCCTAGTTCAGTCTCTTGAAGAAGGACTGCAGCTACAGCTGACGACGACGCGTCCGTTTGGACGATGAATTTCTTCGAGAAATCAGGCATAGCAAGTACAGGGGCATTACAGAGAGCTAATTTAAGATCTTCGAAAGCGGCTTGTTGAGAAGGTCCCCACTCGAATTTGATGCCTTTCCTACGAAGAAGGTTTAAGGGCGCCGCTCTATTAGCGAAGTTAGGAATAAACTTCCTGAAGAAATTCACCATACCAATGAATCTAGCGATACCTTTGATGTCCTTAGGAGGTTTAAAATCACGGATGGCCTGTGTTCTAGAATGATCGACAGCTACCCCATCGGGTGACACAATATGCCCCAGGAATGACATTGAGGGCTTAGCAAAGGCAACCTTGGACAACTTAACAGTTAACCCAGCCTTACGAGGGCGATCGAGAACTTCTCGCAGATGATCTAGATGTTCTTCAAAAGTCTCGGAAAATACGACGACATCATCCAAGTAGTGATATAAGTACTCAAATTTGATGTCGGAAAAGACCCTATCTAGTAGCCTAGTGAGCACAGCTGCCCCCGTGGGGAGCCCGAAAGGCACGCGGTTGTATTCGTATAAGTTCCAGTCCGTGGCAAACGCTGTAAGATGTTTAGACTCCTCGGCGAGGGGAATTTGATTATAGGCCTGATTCAAGTCCAAGATGGTGAAGAACTTGGCCTTACGAAACCATGAAAAGCAAGAATGAAGGTCGGGAAGGGGCACAGATTGCAACACCACCTTCCGATTGAGAGCCCTGTAATCAATGACAGGCCTGAAGCCTCCTTGGGGTTTCGGTACTAGAAAAATAGGCGA
Organism: Anabrus simplex; assembly: GCF_040414725.1. Lineage (NCBI taxonomy): Eukaryota > Metazoa > Arthropoda > Insecta > Orthoptera > Tettigoniidae > Anabrus > Anabrus simplex. The sequence continues at coordinate 555,847,911 of NC_090265.1, forward strand.
AGAATACGCTGACTTAGAGGGCCTAATAATACCGTCCTTCAACATCTGATCGATGATTTCCTTCAGAGCCTTCATTTTAGGTGGAGATAGCCTATACGGTGGAAAACGGACAGGAATCGAATCCGTGACCTCAATTTTGTATTCAATAAGGTCAGTAACACCAAGAGTATCAGAGAACACCTCGGGAAACGACTGACACAGTTTGCGAATACTATCAGCCTGCTCCTCAGGTAGATGTCTAAGGTCTAACAACATCTCATCCTGGGTAGGCGAAATAGAAGAACATGACACAGAATTACACTTTAATAGTGGTATTTTACAACTAGAAGCAAATTTGAATGTGCACGACCTAGACTGGAGATCGAGCACAAGACCAGTGTGAGAAATAAAGTCAGCTCCCAGTATGATGGGGCAAGACAGGTGCTTGGCCACAAACAATTTAACTTTCCATGTAAACTTAAAAACACGAATTTTGACCAGTAAGGAACCTAGAATTTCTAATGGAGATGAATTAGCCGAAACGTATTGAACAGGAGAAGAGACATAGTCAGGGAGTTTACAAACAGATTTCAATTTAGAATACCAATCAGCCGAAATAATGGAACAAACACTGCCTGAATCTAAGAGAGCTGTTATAGGCTCGTTATTTAACTCAATCTTAAGAAAAGGAACAGGTGCGGGGGTATCCGCCGCAATCCTAAGACACTCTTTAGGGCATTCAAAAGATGAATTTGAAGGCTGGTCGTTCTCTGCATTTACAACCTGTTTACTAGGGGCTGAGTCTCGGGAATATGGATTAGTCGGCTCAGCCGACGCCACTAGTCACTTTTTATTATTGGCATAGCTGGAATTTGCACCAGAAGTTGAGCAGGAGGGGGTGCTATTTGAGTTTGGGCAATTCTTGGCGATATGTGAGAAGGCCCCGCACTTAAAACAGCCTTGTGATGACCCGGCTCCATTCCTTGTCCCACTTGACTTGATCAGAGGACATTTGTCGCGCAGATGGTCAGGCGACCCGCAAGCATAACATTTACGAGGATTGACTGGTCGGCGAGGTGGAGGCCGAGTGTTACTAAAAGAAGGCGGGGGTTCTTTCGCGACACGCAAAGAATCGGCGTATCTAACTCCTTCCGCTGAAACGGCCAATGCTTCAAGTTCAGAGAAAGTTTGCGGGCACGCCGCGAAACACAAATATGACCTATAGGGAGGTGAAATTCCCTCTACAATAGCCTGTACAATCTGATCTTCGGGAAAATGAAGGGCAAACACCCTAGTATAAAACTTAATATCTTGGATGAAGTCAGCCAAGTTTTCATCCAAGCGCTGTACACGGTAATAGTACTTCTGAATCAGGGAGGACCTGGCCCTAGCCGGGATGAAGTTAGCTAGCAAATGGGCATGGAAATCCTCAATAGATGATTGCTCGGCAATGGCTCTTACGATTTTATCAGAGAGAATACCAATAGCATACGGATAGATAATTTGCAAAATTTGACATGGCGAAAGAGAAAAAACAAGAGCATGATCCTGAAATTCCACTAGAAATCTTAAAAATGAAATTACGTCACTGGTGGTATTAACGGAAAACTTGGATATACCTCTGAGCAACATTGCCAATGGATGAGGCAAGCTGCTAAACCCGGGCGACATAGTAGGTAAAGGTTTCAATGGCAAGGAAGTTAATTCAGCACGTACATTGTTCAACGATGTGCGGCGTTCAGACTCGTTGTCCAATGGGGCAGAGATAGTTTGAGCAGCAACGGTTATCCTATTGCCTTCTCCCTTAGCAGGTTCTTCCTCACTACTTACATTCACAACGGTGGGCTGATCAGATTTGGGAGGAACTTCCCCAGTTAACAATTGAGTGACTTTACTAGACAATTCAGAGATAGTTTCAAGGAGCGTATTAGCTTGCTTCCTCTGAACGTCATTCACCTTCAGAGACAACAGATCATTAACTCTATTTGAAAAGTGATATAGCCTGCCTTGCACACGCTTAATTTGATTAGGAGACGGATCGTTTTCATCAAAAAAGCTGACTACAGATGCTAGCCCAGTAATATTCTCGACGATCGTGGAAAGAGGCTCATCAATTTCTTTCTCTCCCAAATTGGGGATGGAAATGGGCAAATCAAGGGACTCTCTAAGCTTGTTGGTGTCGATTGCAACCGTGCCTCCAGATTGCACATTTCTGATAGTTAACTCGTATATCAACTCCTCTTTGCGCAAATAGTTAAGGAGGAGAACATCGCGAGGGCCGGGCATGATGACAGAACAATTTTGAAAAACTCAAAAAATTCCAGCAACTGAGACAATTATTAGAGTTCGAATCAAAGCAATGTTTAGCCGTCAAAAGGGGCTAAATTGAGACCCATTCAACCACGCTCTGCTACCACTTGTTACCGGGTTTTGTGGTAGTTAAGCATGAAAGAAGGTGCTGGGTGGTGAATAGGTCTCAAGCTACTAAAGAGAAATTAAATTTTAAAATTTAATTAGGTTATATTTTCTTTTCAAAATTAGGTAACAACAAATAGAACAGGTACTTAGTAGCCGAAATACAACTTGAAATGTACAATTACAGGGATTAAAGAATTTGGGCTTCGAGCCCTGAAAACACAATTCTTGAGCAACTAGCTCAACTTTACGATATACCAATTTCAACAAAAGGGGCAGAAGACCCCAATCAAACCCTGGAGCCCTTGCTCCAAATTACACAGCAAAGCCTGCACGAGGCATACAGAAACAAATTTCAAAGAGCGATCCGCTCTCAAAATTGTAAGCCTATCACAAGGCCATACCAAACTCTACCTTCAAGCTGTCCTCTAAGGACGTATTTACAGGGGTAAAATACCCAAACTACGGAGGTCTATTACATGAAAAGAAGGTTGATTACATGACCTCTAAAATAACAATTTGAGAGGAGGCGAACTTGCACTCCTAATACACCTTGTTTTTAAAACCTAATCTGGCTCTGGGCCACTAACGCAAGGGCTAATCCCATACTACAGAGGTGACTTAGAGAATAACACTTTACATTACATAAACGAAGAATAGTTTGAGAAAATAAGTTCACCTCAAAACAAATGTGAGTGGGAGCTCGAGAGGGTTAGCACTCTCTATCCCAATATGTAGCTTTACAAGAAAAGGATGAAAAGAGTAATTACATTTTAGGAAAAGATTACATGATGGAAATGCTTCGAACCCGCCGCGAGTGTTAAACTGCCGACCTAGCAAGAAAAGAAGTAATTAATAGGCCATTACCTGGTGTTGAACGGCTGAAGAAGAAAGAGGCGCTTCCCGCCTCCTGCTATGTACTTAATACACTGAAAGATGGAACAGAAGTGGCCCGGAGACCCCAAAATCAGCAGTTTATAACCTCTCGCGGAAGATTCTAGGCGTTAGGGGAAATAAAACACCCTCCCTCAAAGTTTTTATTGGTTCGGGAAAAGAAACCCCTACATAGAGGAAAAGAAACACATTATTGGTGGAAAATTAATTAAAGAAATTCGGGATTGGCTAGATCCAAAATAAGGGGAAAAGGAGGGGTATACAGCCAACTTAAACCATGACAGAAAGAAATTTAACAAAGAAACAAACTTTTGAAATAAAAATTTCTCCAACAAAATAGTTCTTTGATTTCGCACTAGGTCGCACTATTGTTGATCTTCAGTAGTGTCCTCTAGAAGAGAAAGTTCGCACTTCTTACTTCAAGCGGAACAAAAACACCTCAAAAGTGACACAGTTCAAAAACTCAAAATTTTCCATGTGGTGACATCTTCTGAGTAAGTAGAGAATTAATAGAATAGATAAAGTTCAACCTTCCTCCAGAAGAGGAGTTTCAACTGGCGCAACTTTTAAATAAACGGTGTAGAGGTGTACCGCCCGGTACAATTATTATTATTATTATTATTATTATTATTATTATTATTATTATTATTATTATTATTATTATTTGTATCAATTTAGGAAGGCTCGGCTTGTGCCGGTAACATAATGGGCTGACTCGGCCTAAGCAAGGAGTCACCCTCTTGTTTATGAAACTACAGGTACATATATGTACAAATATTTACAACAGAAATAATTACAACATATACATTTATACAATAAATACAAACAACTTCAGAATTCTTATGTCCCCGTTTTGGGAATCTGTTCTTCAGTATTACTGGAACTGCGGCCTGGATCTTCATGCTGTTTGGCGTGAGTCAGAGGAAAAGTCGTTCCTAGGAACTTCCTCACAATGTGGCAAGTGCTAAGGAGGGTGGCTTTCTGTAGTTCTACGTATGTGTGATGATGCAGGTTTAATGCGGCCAGAGAGCTGTGCAAGCATTTTGGAATAACACCGGTGAATGATATTACTATTGGAACTGTGGTGACTGATTCTAGTTTCCACAGGCGTTGTATTTCTATTGCCAGTTCTGTGTGTTTTGATATCTTTGTGGCTATTGTTGTTTGCAGATTGGAGGTATTTGGACAAGCATTTTCTATAAGGGATGCGGATCTTTTTGATTTATCGATTAGAATAATATCTGGCCTATTGTTGTTGAGCGTGACATCGGTTATGACTCCTTTATTATTATTATTATTTATTTATTATTATTATTATTATTATTATTATTATTATTATTATTATTATTATTATTATTAATAGTTCATCTCATTTATAACTGAATTGTTATTGGCACGGGTATATTCTCTTTCAAACACGTTTGTACTTGAGAAGGGCACAAAATGAGCACCGTTATAAAGAATTAGTTATTTGCGTTACAAGGATTGAAATCGTGATTTGACGTATCTGTTGGATGGAAGCGAATACATGGAACACCTTCACCTTTGTAACTCACAATATAATGTGTATTTCGTACTATGTGGCGCGTTCCCTGTCAGTTGTTCACCTAGTCCTTTCTTAAATGATTTTGAAGAAAATTGGAAATTTTATAAAATATTCCAGTCCCTAATTCCTGAAGCCTCCGTGGTTCAGGCGGCAGCGTGTCGGCCTCTCACCGCTGGGATTCGTGATTCAAATCCTGGTCACTCCATGTGAGATTTGTGCTGGACAAAGCGGAGGCGGGACAGGTTTTTCACCGGGTATTCCGGTTTTCCCTGTCATCTTTAATTCCAACAACACTCTCCACTACCATTTCATTTCATCTGTCAGTCATTAATCATTACCCCCGAGGAGTGCAAAAAGGCTTCGGCAGCCGGCACAATTCCTATCCTCGCCGCAGGATGGGGGCTTCATTCATTCCATCCCTGACCCAGTCAATGACGGGAAGACAGGTTGTAGGTTTTCGTTTCCCTAATTCCTCTTCTTATAAATGAATATTTTCCCCAGCTATTCCTCTTTAGTTCCAACATTTTCTTCATATTATGATCATTACTGCCTTTAAAGACTCCTCTCAAGCTTGTTCGTCGACTAATGTCATTCCACGCCATTTCTCTACTGACAGCTCGGAACATCCAGCTTAGTCGAACATCCCGACACCTACTCCCAAGTCTGCCCAACTGAACGTTTGCAAAAATTTTGTAACACTACCCTTCTGTCGGAAATCACCCAGAACAAATTGTGTTGCTTTCCTTTGGATCTTCTCCAGTTCTCACATCAACTAATCCTGGTGTTGTTCCCTTAAACTAGAACCATACTCTAATTGGATTCGTATAAGGGATTATTTATATCCTTCCTACAACCCTAAATACCCTCTTGACCATATAAATAAATCTGTAAACTTTATTTGTAACCTCATTAATCTGATGTACTATTTCATTATATTAAAACCTAGGCACTTATAGGGATTCTCGTGTAGTATTTTTACTCCATAAACACAGTAACTAAAACTGAGATGACGTTTCCTCGTGGTGAAACTTACAAATGTGATGTTTGGGACATCACTGAATGTTTTTAATTATTGAACTATATATTTAATTGATAAGATGTATATATTTAATCACTGATAGGTCATGTTTAAATTAATATGTATATATATATATATATATATATATATATATAGGGTTTTTATCATCCATTTCAATCATCATTTCATTTCTTTGTATCGCGGCTATAACGTATTCTGAACGAACAAATTATTGGGTAAAGTATTTCAACATCACGCATATTTATAACTTGCAGTAAATTTTCCAATAGCCGTTGTGAGGTGACCAGAGTCAGCAGGCTAATTTCAGCCCAGTTCCAGGAAAAGTACGTCATCGAGGTTACGAGAGATAGTACCCTCTCCACCTCATGAAGAGACAGTTGATACATTATTAACACCCACTTTTCAAACTCAGCTTCGGGACGCTTTATTTCAGCGGGAAAGTTCAGCCTATGTGAATGAACGTAATGAAGCAACGTGATGGATCCACAGCAATACTAGGGAGAAGGGATGAGACCTCGAATCTTACTGGACCATGTGATATGGATGATGGAAGGAGACTTTTGAACCGATATATACCACCGACAAGAGCTGGAGAAGACATTCAGATTCTCATTTAGATTCTTATTCATACTCTTACTACGATTCGACGTCTACACATCTGAGAAGATTTTAACTTAGTTCACTTCGCATCTGAGTATATTCTACTCAAAAGTTACTCTCATTGGGACTTGTTATCTCAATGACGAGAGGTAGTCAACGGGAGACCGGTTCTGACTGGTATAGGGGAGGAGAGCTTTTATTATGAATTCAGCTACGCTACTGTTCCGTAATACGGAAGAATACGAATGTATTCTCTCCATGAACATAACCCATGGTGGTTTTGCACTTAAAATTAGGACTCATTACGACTTTATGTAAGGAGTACAGTAGGAAGTGTTAAGGACAGGAAATGTAGAAGTAGGACTGGAATCCAACAACAGAGAAGGCAGCCGGTACGAGATCCACATATCATCAGCTTCAAGACAACAGAGTCTACATATGGTGAGCTTATGGCATAAGTTACTGCAAGTCTTCGCGCAACAGTTCATTTTTAAAATTAATTTCATTCGATTTTTCTTTTGTTTCCGTAAGTTCAGATGTCGTTAAAACGCCGTTACGTCACGTTTTTCATCTTAATAAATAGCTGTTCTAATTTGTATTTTATGAAATGATTATTAATGATCCTTAAATTCCAAGTTAGTGTACTTAATGATTTGTGTTCCGTTCACCTCACCCCTGGGAGTTTTTTGAGTCTCATTACGCATTATTATTATTATTATTATTATTATTATTATTATTATTATTATTAATTATCTATTTTTGTTTTCAAGCCATAAGCTCGAAGACTGGCGCCCTTGGGATACTGTTTATGGAGAAACAATGACATATCATTTATTTATTTTAATATTAAAGTGACCCGCCACGTTATAATTTTGTCATTCATCTGTGGGCCAAGTGGGTACGTCACATATTGTCGCCACAACTGAGGGGCTCGTAAATCATTAAGTACTGGTATAGAAGGATAAATTCAGTAGTTTGGGGGGTAACTGTTGTGTATCCACAGTATATTTTTCTTGTGTGTTTGATTTTGGGGGTAACATGGCTGAGCAAGAGGAGAAAGACATGACGCTGCGTAGTGGACACGTGCTGAAGGGTAATACTTTAAGTAATTCTAAGGAAGACTGAGATAAATGTGTAGAGGAGGAAACTGATATTAGGAGCGAAGATAGCGAAGGGAATAAGAGTAGGAATGACGAAGTTACGTTAGATTCAGACGATAGTACGATGGGGGGCGAGGCGGAGGTTAGCCCTAACAGTGAGAGTAATAATAATCAGTTACTTGAAATGATGCAGTTAATGTTAAGTAAGATAGAGGATAGTAAATATGAAATAAAAAATGAAATGGAACAAAATAAATCCGAAATAAAAAAGGAATTGGAACAAATTAAAACAGATGTGGAACAAACTAAATCAGAAATTAAAAATGAAGTAGAACAAACTAAACGAGAATTAAGTAAGGCATTGAATGAACACAAGGTAGAAGCTAATAAAAGGATGGACGAACATAGCAAACAGTTACAAGAATTATTTAAACAAAATGAAAGATTTAACAAGCAGATAGAGGAACAGAAAGAGATAACTAAGCAAAACAAACAAGAGGTAGAAAAGAAATTTGTAGAGCAGAGGAGTGAGTTGTTGGGATTAATGGAAAAAGAAAGCAACAACACTAGAAAGGAGTTAGAGACACAGGTGACAAGTATTTTTTTTGCTACGGGCTTTACGTCGCACCGACACAGATAGGTCTTATGGCGACGATGGGATAGGAAAGGCCTAGGAGTTGGAAGGAAGCGACCGTGGCCTTAATTGAGGTACAGCCCCAGCATTTGCCTGGTGTGAAAATGGGAAACCACGGAAAACCATCTTCAGGGCTGCCGATAGTGGGATTCGAACCTACTATCTCCCGGATGCAAGCTCACAGCCGCGCGCCTCTACGCGCACGGCCAACTCGCCCGGTTGGTGACAAGTATTAATAATAAAGTTGAGATCCAAAAGGAAGAAATAAAAGAATTTAAAGATCAGGTACAAAACAAGATCGATACCGTTAAGTGTATAATAGAAGACAACACTAGGGAACAAAGAGAAAAGTTTGCGATAGTAGAAGGCAATACAGTGGAAATTAAGACATTGAAAGAAAAACAGAACACTGTAGTAAATGAAATTGAAAGAAGAGATAAAGATGTAGATAACCGCATAGCGATGGCAGAAGCACGCATACGACGAGAAGTAAGAGAAAGGCAAGGTAACACTGAGAGGCAAAGTCATGGAGGGATTTACAGTAACGAAATCGAATTACCGAAACAAACTAACCCATTAGAATTCCTTAAAATAATAGAAAAACGGTTTGGGAAACGGATTGAGGAAGGATTTATGGACTGGGAAGAGGCGATCGACATTATTGATCATGCTTTTGTGGGAGAGACGCGTTCCTGGTTTTCAGTCTATAAAAGTAACATGAAAAGTCTGAAGGAATTTAAGACGAAGTTCACAGACAAATACTGGAACGAAAACGTTCAAAGCCGTGAAAGAGAAAGGGTAGTATTCGGGAAATTCAAACATAATGAATGTGTCACTATGACTGAGTATTTTTTGCCACATGTTATGATTTGCCAGAATTTAGACGGAATCACGGCTGATTCAGATGTAGTCAGATTACTGTTACGACATTTTCCAGACAGGGTACGCGAAGCAGCGTGTATGCAAAGTATTAAAACTATTCAGGAAATGGAGCAGTTATTAGGGAGTTTTGACGCACTAGGAAACATTGGGCATAGAACAGGAAATTCACATAATTTTGTTCCTCATAGTGAACCAAGGGACAATGGGAGACAGCCAAACTACGAGAATCGTAATCAGTTTCAGCCAAGGCATAACGGTGGGGGTGGCGCACCTGAAAATAGAACGGGAAATACCCAACAAGTCAGAGGACAAGTTACTAACGAGCTAAGTGTAGGTAAACGATCGCAACCTTTAAACTAAATGCAGGCTGTAATGATGGGTCAGAATTCCAGCCTTACCAGGAAGTAGTTAGGAATTGTGTTATGAAACTATTGCCATATGACTTAGATGTTAAGGAAGACCTTATGTGTGAACCAGATAATAGTTATTTAGATTCGGGTGATGAAGTGATTAATCCTGTGGTTCAATTAGAAGTTTGGGGGACGTATGTTCACGCGTTAATTGATACTGGAAGTCAGAAATCATGTATTAGTTCAGAATGGTATGACTCTTTAGTTAAACAGGGTATTATGATGGAAGAGATGCCTGTTAAGTCTACATTCATTATTACAGCTGTTGGTAAGAAGTCGAAACAAATATGCAAGCAGGTTGCGGTGCCGATTTGTATAGAGGGTTTTATTTCAGTACAGGTATGTTTGGTTATTCCTCACCTTGTATTTGATCTCATCTTGGGATGTGACTGGCTGACTTTAAAATCGGCTCAGCTAGATTACGATGATGCAACGGTAAATCTGAAGTGGGATAATAAGTATGTCATACTCGAACTGAAAAATGAAATTCAGAGGAAAACGAATGTTTGTGCTATGTGGAGTGTTATTGAGGTTTCTAGATATGAGGAGAAACCCAGTGAGGGGTTTAATTTATGCCAGTTGTGGTTGAAAGAGGATCAGAAGGATGCCTTATTTGAAGCTGCGAGTAACAGTAAATTAGAGGAAGTCCAGAGGGACGAATTGTTGGCAGTGTTATGTGAACACGCTGAGATTTTTTCTAAGAAACCCGGTAAAACACATGTTTATGAACATTCTTTTTCAGTGCTGGATGACAGTCCTTTCAGCGGGCCACGGTATGCTATCCCACACAAATATGCCAAGGCAGTTGACGATCAGATACAAGCTATGTTAGCTGATGGGATAATTGAAGTGTCTAATAGCCAGTATGTAAATTCTTTAATCGTTGTGCCTAAGAGTGATGGGAGCGTCAGACTTTGCATTGATGGGAGAGATATGAATAGACGTATTTGTACTGACCAGTTAAAATCACAGACTATTGAAGAGTTAATTCAGGGCTTTGAGGGTAAAAAATGTTTTTCATCTGTTGATTTAAGAACTATTTTTTGGCAGATTCCTTTGAGAGTGGAGGACAGGCCTCTGACAGCATTTAGTCATAAGTACAGCTTGTATCAGTTTCAGCGCGTTCTCTACGGGACGAAGACTAGTTCTGCAGCCTTAATTAGAGCATTATGTATTGCATTAGGTGACGTGGCAGGGGATTTAGCCAGGGTTTTTATGGGTGACATGGCTGGAGTTTTATATCAAGGACCTTATCGTATACATAAGAAACTAGGACCTTGTGCTTATCAATTATCTGACGGTGATTGCAATTTATTGGGTTCATTCAACATTCGGAGTTTACGTAAATTGGGGACAAGTTACTAACGAGGAAACATTGGGGATTTTCCATAGTGCTGGAATATAGGTCAGTGAGCCAGGCCACGCTTATCTCTTATATAATATACACCTGTCGCAGCGTGGAGTGACTGCTCTCTGGTAGGTGGAGTTTCCCAAATTTTGTTTTGCTTGCTACACTATGTGTGTATATACGATTGACACGAGTTCATTACCAAGGTTACGTCAGTTCTCTTTACGTAACGCCATGTATGGGTAATCTAGTATTTGATTTTATATAACGAGGATCATTATTATTGCAGTTTAAAATTTGTAAATTCCCCGTAGACTATAAGAAGTCATCATAAAGACTTGCAATAATTTTACCCTAGGCTAAAACCACGTGAATGTGTTAGCGTGTGTAAAGTGAAAGTCATACAGCAAGGACGTATAAACACTTGAAAGAGTAATACGATGCATTTTGTTTGTGTAAATTTTGTACAGATCTAAATTGAATTGTCAAGTGTTGCATACACTGGATTCATGAAATCAGCAAGAGATGACGAACATTTGAGAAAGTGAGACGTCAGAAACTCGCTAAGTTGTAATATTGTGTTTTTAAAGGAAATTTTGAAGTGTTATATATATTATTTGTTATTAAGTTGTAGGTGGAATCATCAAGTTGTAATTTTGTAAAACAGTGTTATGTTGTATAGATTAATGAATGAATGTACAATGGTATCGAAAACAAGTGAAACGTAAGTGGCAAAGTGTAAGTATGAGCCCTCAACGAAGTACTACTTGTTTCAGGCTCAGAGGGGCGAATGTGATGTTTGGGACATCACTGAATGTTTTTAATTATTGAACTATATATTTAATTGATAAGATGTATATATTTAATCACTGATAGGTCATGTTTAAATTAATATATATATATATAGGGTTTTTATCATCCATTTCAATCATCATTTCATATCTTTGTATCGTGGCTATAACGTATTCTGAACGAACAAATTATTGGGTAAAGTATTTCAACATCACGCATATTTATAACTTGCAGTAAATTTTCCAATAGCCGTTGTGAGGTGACCAGAGTCAGCAGGCTAATTTCAGCCCAGTTCCAGGAAAAGTACGTCATCGAGGTTACGAGAGATAGTACCCTCTCCACCTCATGAAGAGACAGTTGATACATTATTAACACCCACTTTTCAAACTCAGCTTCGGGACGCTTTATTTCAGCGGGAAAGTTCAGCCTATGTGAATGAACGTAATGAAGCAACGTGATGGATCCACAGCAATACTAGGGAGAAGGGATGAGACCTCGAATCTTACTGGACCATGTGATATGGATGATGGAAGGAGACTTTTGAACCGATATATACCACCGACAAGAGCTGGAGAAGACATTCAGATTCTCATTTAGATTCTTATTCATACTCTTACTACGATTCGACGTCTACACATCTGAGAAGATTTTAACTTAGTTCACTTCGCATCTGAGTATATTCTACTCAAAAGTTACTCTCATTGGGACTTGTTATCTCAATGACGAGAGGTAGTCAACGGGAGACCGGTTCTGACTGGTATAGGGGAGGAGAGCTTTTATTATGAATTCAGCTACGCTACTGTTCCGTAATACGGAAGAATACGAATGTATTCTCTCCATGAACATAACCCATGGTGGTTTTGCACTTAAAATTAGGACTCATTACGACTTTATGTAAGGAGTACAGTAGGAAGTGTTAAGGACAGGAAATGTAGAAGTAGGACTGGAATCCAACAACAGAGAAGGCAGCCGGTACGAGATCCACATATCATCAGCTTCAAGACAACAGAGTCTACATATGGTGAGCTTATGGCATAAGTTACTGCAAGTCTTCGCGCAACAGTTCATTTTTAAAATTAATTTCATTCGATTTTTCTTTTGTTTCCGTAAGTTCAGATGTCGTTAAAACGCCGTTACGTCACGTTTTTCATCTTAATAAATAGCTGTTCTAATTTGTATTTTATGAAATGATTATTAATGATCCTTAAATTCCAAGTTAGTGTACTTAATGATTTGTGTTCCGTTCACCTCACCCCTGGGAGTTTTTTGAGTCTCATTACGCATTATTATTATTATTATTATTATTATTATTATTATTATTATTAATTATCTATTTTTGTTTTCAAGCCATAAGCTCGAAGACTGGCGCCCTTGGGATACTGTTTATGGAGAAACAATGACATATCATTTATTTATTTTAATATTAAAGTGACCCGCCACGTTATAATTTTGTCATTCATCTGTGGGCCAAGTGGGTACGTCACATATTGTCGCCACAACTGAGGGGCTCGTAAATCATTAAGTACTGGTATAGAAGGATAAATTCAGTAGTTTGGGGGGTAACTGTTGTGTATCCACAGTATATTTTTCTTGTGTGTTTGATTTTGGGGGTAACATGGCTGAGCAAGAGGAGAAAGACATGACGCTGCGTAGTGGACACGTGCTGAAGAGTAATACTTTAAGTAATTCTAAGGAAGACTGAGATAAATGTGTAGAGGAGGAAACTGATATTAGGAGCGAAGATAGCGAAGGGAATAAGAGTAGGAATGACGAAGTTACGTTAGATTCAGACGATAGTACGATGGGGGGCGAGGCGGAGGTTAGCCCTAACAGTGAGAGTAATAATAATCAGTTACTTGAAATGATGCAGTTAATGTTAAGTAAGATAGAGGATAGTAAATATGAAATAAAAAATGAAATGGAACAAAATAAATCCGAAATAAAAAAGGAATTGGAACAAATTAAAACAGATGTGGAACAAACTAAATCAGAAATTAAAAATGAAGTAGAACAAACTAAACGAGAATTAAGTAAGGCATTGAATGAACACAAGGTAGAAGCTAATAAAAGGATGGACGAACATAGCAAACAGTTACAAGAATTATTTAAACAAAATGAAAGATTTAACAAGCAGATAGAGGAACAGAAAGAGATAACTAAGCAAAACAAACAAGAGGTAGAAAAGAAATTTGTAGAGCAGAGGAGTGAGTTGTTGGGATTAATGGAAAAAGAAAGCAACAACACTAGAAAGGAGTTAGAGACACAGGTGACAAGTATTTTTTTTGCTACGGGCTTTACGTCGCACCGACACAGATAGGTCTTATGGCGACGATGGGATAGGAAAGGCCTAGGAGTTGGAAGGAAGCGACCGTGGCCTTAATTGAGGTACAGCCCCAGCATTTGCCTGGTGTGAAAATGGGAAACCACGGAAAACCATCTTCAGGGCTGCCGATAGTGGGATTCGAACCTACTATCTCCCGGATGCAAGCTCACAGCCGCGCGCCTCTACGCGCACGGCCAACTCGCCCGGTTGGTGACAAGTATTAATAATAAAGTTGAGATCCAAAAGGAAGAAATAAAAGAATTTAAAGATCAGGTACAAAACAAGATCGATACCGTTAAGTGTATAATAGAAGACAACACTAGGGAACAAAGAGAAAAGTTTGCGATAGTAGAAGGCAATACAGTGGAAATTAAGACATTGAAAGAAAAACAGAACACTGTAGTAAATGAAATTGAAAGAAGAGATAAAGATGTAGATAACCGCATAGCGATGGCAGAAGCACGCATACGACGAGAAGTAAGAGAAAGGCAAGGTAACACTGAGAGGCAAAGTCATGGAGGGATTTACAGTAACGAAATCGAATTACCGAAACAAACTAACCCATTAGAATTCCTTAAAATAATAGAAAAACGGTTTGGGAAACGGATTGAGGAAGGATTTATGGACTGGGAAGAGGCGATCGACATTATTGATCATGCTTTTGTGGGAGAGACGCGTTCCTGGTTTTCAGTCTATAAAAGTAACATGAAAAGTCTGAAGGAATTTAAGACGAAGTTCACAGACAAATACTGGAACGAAAACGTTCAAAGCCGTGAAAGAGAAAGGGTAGTATTCGGGAAATTCAAACATAATGAATGTGTCACTATGACTGAGTATTTTTTGCCACATGTTATGATTTGCCAGAATTTAGACGGAATCACGGCTGATTCAGATGTAGTCAGATTACTGTTACGACATTTTCCAGACAGGGTACGCGAAGCAGCGTGTATGCAAAGTATTAAAACTATTCAGGAAATGGAGCAGTTATTAGGGAGTTTTGACGCACTAGGAAACATTGGGCATAGAACAGGAAATTCACATAATTTTGTTCCTCATAGTGAACCAAGGGACAATGGGAGACAGCCAAACTACGAGAATCGTAATCAGTTTCAGCCAAGGCATAACGGTGGGGGTGGCGCACCTGAAAATAGAACGGGAAATACCCAACAAGTCAGAGGACAAGTTACTAACGAGCTAAGTGTAGGTAAACGATCGCAACCTTTAAACTAAATGCAGGCTGTAATGATGGGTCAGAATTCCAGCCTTACCAGGAAGTAGTTAGGAATTGTGTTATGAAACTATTGCCATATGACTTAGATGTTAAGGAAGACCTTATGTGTGAACCAGATAATAGTTATTTAGATTCGGGTGATGAAGTGATTAATCCTGTGGTTCAATTAGAAGTTTGGGGGACGTATGTTCACGCGTTAATTGATACTGGAAGTCAGAAATCATGTATTAGTTCAGAATGGTATGACTCTTTAGTTAAACAGGGTATTATGATGGAAGAGATGCCTGTTAAGTCTACATTCATTATTACAGCTGTTGGTAAGAAGTCGAAACAAATATGCAAGCAGGTTGCGGTGCCGATTTGTATAGAGGGTTTTATTTCAGTACAGGTATGTTTGGTTATTCCTCACCTTGTATTTGATCTCATCTTGGGATGTGACTGGCTGACTTTAAAATCGGCTCAGCTAGATTACGATGATGCAACGGTAAATCTGAAGTGGGATAATAAGTATGTCATACTCGAACTGAAAAATGAAATTCAGAGGAAAACGAATGTTTGTGCTATGTGGAGTGTTATTGAGGTTTCTAGATATGAGGAGAAACCCAGTGAGGGGTTTAATTTATGCCAGTTGTGGTTGAAAGAGGATCAGAAGGATGCCTTATTTGAAGCTGCGAGTAACAGTAAATTAGAGGAAGTCCAGAGGGACGAATTGTTGGCAGTGTTATGTGAACACGCTGAGATTTTTTCTAAGAAACCCGGTAAAACACATGTTTATGAACATTCTTTTTCAGTGCTGGATGACAGTCCTTTCAGCGGGCCACGGTATGCTATCCCACACAAATATGCCAAGGCAGTTGACGATCAGATACAAGCTATGTTAGCTGATGGGATAATTGAAGTGTCTAATAGCCAGTATGTAAATTCTTTAATCGTTGTGCCTAAGAGTGATGGGAGCGTCAGACTTTGCATTGATGGGAGAGATATGAATAGACGTATTTGTACTGACCAGTTAAAATCACAGACTATTGAAGAGTTAATTCAGGGCTTTGAGGGTAAAAAATGTTTTTCATCTGTTGATTTAAGAACTATTTTTTGGCAGATTCCTTTGAGAGTGGAGGACAGGCCTCTGACAGCATTTAGTCATAAGTACAGCTTGTATCAGTTTCAGCGCGTTCTCTACGGGACGAAGACTAGTTCTGCAGCCTTAATTAGAGCATTATGTATTGCATTAGGTGACGTGGCAGGGGATTTAGCCAGGGTTTTTATGGGTGACATGGCTGGAGTTTTATATCAAGGACCTTATCGTATACATAAGAAACTAGGACCTTGTGCTTATCAATTATCTGACGGTGATTGCAATTTATTGGGTTCATTCAACATTCGGAGTTTACGTAAATTGGGGACAAGTTACTAACGAGGAAACATTGGGGATTTTCCATAGTGCTGGAATATAGGTCAGTGAGCCAGGCCACGCTTATCTCTTATATAATATACACCTGTCGCAGCGTGGAGTGACTGCTCTCTGGTAGGTGGAGTTTCCCAAATTTTGTTTTGCTTGCTACACTATGTGTGTATATACGATTGACACGAGTTCATTACCAAGGTTACGTCAGTTCTCTTTACGTAACGCCATGTATGGGTAATCTAGTATTTGATTTTATATAACGAGGATCATTATTATTGCAGTTTAAAATTTGTAAATTCCCCGTAGACTATAAGAAGTCATCATAAAGACTTGCAATAATTTTACCCTAGGCTAAAACCACGTGAATGTGTTAGCGTGTGTAAAGTGAAAGTCATACAGCAAGGACGTATAAACACTTGAAAGAGTAATACGATGCATTTTGTTTGTGTAAATTTTGTACAGATCTAAATTGAATTGTCAAGTGTTGCATACACTGGATTCATGAAATCAGCAAGAGATGACGAACATTTGAGAAAGTGAGACGTCAGAAACTCGCTAAGTTGTAATATTGTGTTTTTAAAGGAAATTTTGAAGTGTTATATATATTATTTGTTATTAAGTTGTAGGTGGAATCATCAAGTTGTAATTTTGTAAAACAGTGTTATGTTGTATAGATTAATGAATGAATGTACAATGGTATCGAAAACAAGTGAAACGTAAGTGGCAAAGTGTAAGTATGAGCCCTCAACGAAGTACTACTTGTTTCAGGCTCAGAGGGGCGAATGTGATGTTTGGGACATCACTGAATGTTTTTAATTATTGAACTATATATTTAATTGATAAGATGTATATATTTAATCACTGATAGGTCATGTTTAAATTAATATATATATATATATAGGGTTTTTATCATCCATTTCAATCATCATTTCATATCTTTGTATCGTGGCTATAACGTATTCTGAACGAACAAATTATTGGGTAAAGTATTTCAACATCACGCATATTTATAACTTGCAGTAAATTTTCCAATAGCCGTTGTGAGGTGACCAGAGTCAGCAGGCTAATTTCAGCCCAGTTCCAGGAAAAGTACGTCATCGAGGTTACGAGAGATAGTACCCTCTCCACCTCATGAAGAGACAGTTGATACATTATTAACACCCACTTTTCAAACTCAGCTTCGGGACGCTTTATTTCAGCGGGAAAGTTCAGCCTATGTGAATGAACGTAATGAAGCAACGTGATGGATCCACAGCAATACAAGGGAGAAGGGATGAGACCTCGAATCTTACTGGACCATGTGATATGGATGATGGAAGGAGACTTTTGAACCGATATATACCACCGACAAGAGCTGGAGAAGACATTCAGATTCTCATTTAGATTCTTATTCATACTCTTACTACGATTCGACGTCTACACATCTGAGAAGATTTTAACTTAGTTCACTTCGCATCTGAGTATATTCTACTCAAAAGTTACTCTCATTGGGACTTGTTATCTCAATGACGAGAGGTAGTCAACGGGAGACCGGTTCTGACTGGTATAGGGGAGGAGAGCTTTTATTATGAATTCAGCTACGCTACTGTTCCGTAATACGGAAGAATACGAATGTATTCTCTCCATGAACATAACCCATGGTGGTTTTGCACTTAAAATTAGGACTCATTACGACTTTATGTAAGGAGTACAGTAGGAAGTGTTAAGGACAGGAAATGTAGAAGTAGGACTGGAATCCAACAACAGAGAAGGCAGCCGGTACGAGATCCACATATCATCAGCTTCAAGACAACAGAGTCTACATATGGTGAGCTTATGGCATAAGTTACTGCAAGTCTTCGCGCAACAGTTCATTTTTAAAATTAATTTCATTCGATTTTTCTTTTGTTTCCGTAAGTTCAGATGTCGTTAAAACGCCGTTACGTCACGTTTTTCATCTTAATAAATAGCTGTTCTAATTTGTATTTTATGAAATGATTATTAATGATCCTTAAATTCCAAGTTAGTGTACTTAATGATTTGTGTTCCGTTCACCTCACCCCTGGGAGTTTTTTGAGTCTCATTACGCATTATTATTATTATTATTATTATTATTATTATTATTATTATTATTATTATTATTATTATTATTATTATTATTATTATTATTATTATTATTATTAATTATCTATTTTTGTTTTCAAGCCATAAGCTTGAAGGCTGGCGCCCTTGGGATACTGTTTATGGAGAAACAATGACATATCATTTATTTATTTTAATATTAAAATGACCCGCCACGTTATAATTTTGAATGTTAATGTAATTTACTATCACATTATAGTCCGCTGTTCATCTCACAGCATATTACAGATCACCTTGCAGTCGCTCACAATTTTCTACCGTATATACTACTATACGGAGCAGGGGTTTCCAATTTGTAAGGGCTCGAGGGCCACATGTTCGCCGGCCGCACTTTATGGGCCAATTTCGTAAAATTCTGTAAATAGTACGCACAGTTGAGTTGAAATTAAGGTTTAGAAATTTGAATTGCTTAAAACACTATTTTAGAACTGCATAAAAGTGTGAAATTAAAATTAAACTATTATACCCAGGACAATCAAATTTTAAAGAAGAATGTCAGTTCATTTGAATTATTATTTGACAAATGACAATAAGGAAAGTAGTACCTAAAGAAAGACTCAAATTAATAATGTAGTCGAAACAAAACTTTAAAAAGGACAATTTAGTGGGGGTAGTGTGAACGAATGTATACCTCCAGCTCTGTTGTTGCTAATCTCAAAATATGCAGCAAGGAAGAATCTGAAAGTCGATTTCGGTATTGATTTTTAATGAATTTCATAGAAGAGAAAACACTTTCACATATGTACGTGCTCCCAAACAATGAGGTCATTTTTAGTCCAAATTGCGTTCACTTTGGGTATTTTTCGCTTCATAGCAGTATAAAAAATGTGTGATCCCTTTTCTTGTCTGCTCTGTAGCGTATCGGCTTGCAGATCGCACAGCCCGAGTTGTAAATGTGGTTCTTGTTCCTCGATCGTAGCACCCAGAAGTCTCACACAAAGTTGTATACTGCTTTTTCAGAATTTCAATTTCCTTGAATCTTGTGTGGGTTCTTCAATGAACTTTTGAAGGTGTGAACTGAACTCTGAAATTCACTGACACTGGCATTTGAGAGGGCTCATTTCCCCCCAGAGTCAAAAATAATCTATTCAGATCAAATGAATACTTAAAAATAGGAAATAATATTAAAGAATGGATTAGTTCTGAATTGGGTCTATAAAGGGTATAAAAATTAATACATTTTTGAACTACCTATGAAATATTTTTTGTAGATTTTTTCACTCTTCTTAAAATATAAGTTATATCTTTTTAAAAGCTCTCACGGGCCGCAAAAGTCTTCGAGGGCCACATGCAGCCCGCGGGCGGCCATTTGTAAACCCCTGATATAGAGTATAAGAAAGCCTATATTTACTCGTTTGATGTATGTACGTAAGAAAGTATAAAGGTTCTGTGATACTGCCTTGCTGTACCCCTATCGTAATAATTATACATGACACTTCGCCTACTCTAATTCTCTTTCTATTTTCTAGAAATTTAACGACCCATTCAACCAATCTTTTATTTGGTCCAGTAGCCCTCATTTTTGTCAGAAGTCTGCCATGATCAACCCTATTAGAACTTCACAAATGTGCTTAATAAAATCAGAAAGAATGATTTCCTAGAAATTACATGCAACACATGTCAAGTTGACTGACCTGTAATTATCTGCTTTATATTTATCATCCTTCTCTTTGCACACTGGGGCCAGTACGGCAAATCTCCATTCATTTGATAGAGTTCAATCATGCAAAGAGTAACCAAATAAATGTTTAAAATACGGAACTATATCCCAACGCATTGTCTTCAGTACATCCACAGAAGTCATCAATACCAGCTGTTTATCTAGCCTTTAATATTTGTATTGTTTTGTAGATGTAAATTTATCATAGGAAAATATCAATACTTTCCCAATATCAGCCACCTTCTCTGCCTGGACGTAATCTTTATATGCAACTACTGACTGAATGCTTCTGCTTTTTGTAAGTCCTCACATGTGCTTCCCCGTTGTTGATTAATAATAACAGTAATGTCCTTCCTGGAATCTGTTTCTACCTTTTTTTATTATGGGCACTCCACTTTAGGCATCAATTACAAACGAAACTATAGGCCTATTGGAAAGTGACTTATACCAATATTTTTCTTGTTTAATTCTGCATTAGAATGTATAATAAACATTGTTTTTTAAATTCTTGAATTATTTTTTATTTGCGGTTGTAGTAAATATTGCCCAGGTTTTTCGCTTCTCTAGGAAGCGCTCACTTAGGAATATATACATGGAAAACTATACGTCAGTTCTGTTTGGACGCATTTGGTAATAACGTCGCCATAGTCCACGTGGTCGCATGTAACGCACGCTCCTCGGCACGACACGATTGCCACACTAATCCTTTGCCTACATGTCCGTGCTTATGTATCCGCATCGGAGTTGCGCTACGTTGCATGACGGCTGCGGCAACGCCCTCAAATGGAAACTTTTTGATCATGCCTTACTAATACTACTTAAAATGTTTTCATTCCATACCCTAAAAGGATACGGTGTGCGTCCTAGAGGATTCTGCTCTCTCAGGCCAAGGAGATTTGAATCCGTGATTTGAGATGCGGAGAACATGAGAGGGTGGCGGCCGTGGTCAATGGAAGGACCTGTCCCTAGATTTGCCTTAGTGCAGGAGAATGGAAAAGCACGGAAAACCATTCTCAGGACAGCCGACGATGGGGACTAGAACCTCCGCCTGCCGAATGCAGGTGTTGAGCTGAAGCCCACTCTGCTCGGTGTGTGACGGGCTAGGATTTTAACAGCCATGGGGGGTCTTAATTAAGGTACAACCTCAGTATTTGCATGATGTGAAAACCTTGAACAGCCCTATTCATGGCTCGAAACCAACATCTCCTAAATTAATATCATGAATGATATTATACTATTATAGATACATGTACACTGTGTCCAAACAAATATAAATACAGGCGAAAATATATGTCATGTAATAGCTTACGAACCGCAAGTGGCTCTTGATTTTCGCGCAAAGCACTGCGGAAGGTTAATAGGAACTATGGAGAGGAGAGAGACAACCTTATTATTTTCCCGGTTTGCTGTCCCTCCAAAATACAAGTGAGAACAAAGAAATGAATATGCATAGTCTCTTGTTAGAAAACCTCAAGACCTAATTCTTAGAAAAAATAATTTCAAGTTTCAGAAATCTGGAAAATGATTTTGACCTTTGTCTTGAAAAAGTCAATGCAAGCCCAACCAGCAGGAGTTAGGACTGGATTTGCAGCTTGAATTAACCTCACTGCAAATATTTTTTTCTGAATCTTTGCCACGGTAAATTTAAATGTATTTCAACTTTTCACTTTTTGGCTATATTTGTTTTTACTTATTTGTGTGAGGAGCTGTCTTCACAAATGTGCCAAGTCAAAAACAGGTCCCATTTGAGTGATGAACATTCGTTGATGCAGCTGAAAATATCGTTAACTGAAATAAACTCAGAGTTTAGTGAAGTTGCTGCAACTGTAAAATGTACATAATTAAGATTGAACTCTTGGAATTGATTATTTGTTCACTCTTTCTTCTTCTTCCTCCTCCTTTGCTTTTCCCATATTTCAGTGGGATCGCAGGTGTTGTACATGTGGACTTATCCCTGTTTTACGGCCCGATGCTCTTCCTGACGCTAAGCTTATGTGGAGGGATGTATTAAATATTACGTGGTTCTGTGGTGGTTGGTAGTGTGGTGTACTGTAGGGGTATGACGGGAAGTCTGTTAGGACAAACACGATCACCCAATCCTCGAGTCAGAGGAATTAAACTGACGCCGTTAAAATCCACCCATCCGGCCTGGGATCGAACCCGTGACCCTCTGAATCGAAGGCCACCGCGCTGAACATTCAGTCAAAGAGCCGGTATTTGGTTCACTGTTGTCTAAGGTACATATAACCATAATAAGTATTGACCTAAGTATCAACTTTAGCAACTTAGTGTCCATTTGTGCTGAGACTTTCCTAACTCGCTGACTAATTTTACAAACATATTATAAAACTGCATTAAACTTGAAAAATCAGAATATCTGCATTTAAAATGGAAATTATGAAAATTAACATTCATTAAATAAAATACACACTCGTCGGACCTTGTACTCACAGTTACTTGTTACCTGCTTACTTACACATACGTTATTTGAAGGGCGCCAGCTGCCACTCAGTGCAGCAATAATAGAATGAGACTCTTGACTATCTCTAGGGTGTGGGGTAATAAGCTTACTTTTGACAACATACCATATAAGTTCTGGGAAAAGGAGATTGGCGTTCGGTTCCCCCATTAATTTTGAGGTTAAGATATTTTACTATAATTGAAATAAAACTATGAATTCGTTTGATAGAACAAAATATATTCTTTAAATAATATATAAAAATAGTGAGTCTTGTTGCGATAAAACAGATGAGAATATGAAATTATGACATTGCAACTGAAAGAAACTAGGCATGAATTTGAATTCTTCTTGACCGGACATTTAACAATTTATACGAAATATTTCCCTCACTGATTCACTTGACTGTACCTTCAACACTTTTAGTGTAATTACGACGTATTCCTTTGATCTGGTGTTTACTGTAGATGTGTCACGCCTAACTTGGTGATACATCCTTGTGACTGCTTCTTCTCCATATCATCTGACTTCTTTGTAAGTCAATATGGTATTACCTCATGGCAGGTCCAGGGTTGCCCTCTCTGACTCCATGGTAAGCCTTGCGTCCGTATCTTCAACTAAGTGACCAACTAACTTTTGGCCTCACTCTCTCAATGACCAAAGATTAATGGCTCACTGACTCTTCTCCATCTCTCGTTCACAGTCGTTGACTGACCGACTGAGGTCTCTTCATCTCGTAGACTTCTTCACTGTTCAGCTTCCGTTTAACTAATGACTGACGCTACAATATGCACCCACCTTTTATAGACGTTGGTTGACACAGCTACGTAATCTCCACAAACCGTTGCATGTAATGGTGAAATCCCCCGGGGCGTCTGAGTCTCTGAGCGAATATTCTAAAAGCTCACGATGACGTAGCTATGACTTGGCAATGACTTGGCAGAAATGCCAGCAATATTGCACAATGTAAGGATGTCACACTCAACATCTGATATATCGAAACTCTCACTGTACAGGTATTTAATATTAATCTACATATACGTATATATGCATACACTCAATTACAAATACGCATGCGACAAGCTTTGCTTACTGGAATTGAATAATAATTATAACAAAATAATAGTAATCTCACAGATAAAATGATAATAATAATAATAATAATAATAATAATAATAATAATAATAATAATAATAATAATAATAATAATAATAATAATAATAATAATAATAATAATAATTGTTACGGAGTTTTCCGTGGTAGGTAGAGGTGAAAGAAGGTGCGGGTGTGAATAGGTCTCCAGCTACGAAAGCAAAATTAATTTAAAATTTAACAAGGTTATATTTTCTTTTCAAAAACAAAGAAATAACAAGCATGGCAGGTACAAAGTAGCAAATCAAAAAGGGTAGTTACAATATTTACAGGAATTGGGCTTCGCGCCCTGATTTTACACTGCTTGGGCAATCAGCTCAGTTTTACCCCAAACACGAGTTTTAACAGAGGGGCAGAAAACCCCATTCATACCTAGGAGCCCTTGCTCCAAATTACACAGAAAAGCCTCCACGAGGCATACAACACTCAATTTTCAAAAGAGCCACTCGCTCTCAAAATTTAAGCCTCTCCCAGGCCACACCAAACTCCACCTTCAAGTTGTCCTCACTGGACATAGACACAGGGGTAAAATACCCAACCTACTGAGGTCTATTAAATAAAAATGGGCGATTACATGACCTCTAAAATAACAATTTGAGAGGAGGCGATCTTGCACTCCTAATACACTTGTTTTTAAAAACCTAATCTGGCTCTAGGCCACTAATGCAAGGGCTAATCCCATACTACCGAGGTGACTTTAGAAAAGAGCAATTTGTTTTACATTAACGAAGAATAGGTTGAGAAAATAAGTTCACCTCAAGACAATGTGAGTGGGAGCTCGAGAGGGTTAGCACTCTCTATCCCAATATGCAGCTTAAAAGAGAATAGAAGAAAAGATCGTTACATTTTAGGAAAAGGTTACATGGAGGAACGCTTCGCACCCGCCCCGAGAGTTAAACTGCTGAGCTAGCAAAGAAAGAATTTATTAATCGGCCATTACCTTATTGATGACCGCTGCCGAGGAAAGAGGCGCTTCCCGCCTCCTGCTATGTACTTTATACACTGAAAGATGGAACAGAAGTGGCCCGGAGACCCTAAAATCAGCAGTTTAAATACTCTCGCAGAAGGTTCTAGGCGTTAGGGGAATGAAAACACCCTCCCGCGATGATTTTATTGGTAGATCAATAAACCCCCTACACAATACTAAGAAGAAACACATAATTGGTGGAAAATTAATTCAAGAAATTCGGGATAGGCTAGATTTAAAACAAGGGGAAAGAAGGGGTTAATATTGCCAACTTAACCAAAGACTGAAAAAAATTTAGCAAAGAACAAACATTTGAAATAAAAATTTCTCCAACAAAATAGTTCTTTGACTCCGCACTAGGTTGCACTATTGTTGATCTTCAGTAGTGTCCTCTAGAAGAGAAAGTTCACACTTCATACTTCAAGCGAAACAAAACCACATCAAAAATGACACAGTTCAAAAACTCAAAATTTTCCACGTGGTGACATCTTCTGAGAAAGTAGAGAATTAATAGCGTAGATAAAGTTCAGACTTCCTCCAGCAGAGGAGTTTCAACTGGCGCACATTTTAAATTAGCGGAGTGGAGGTGTACCGCCCGGTACAGACCTCCCCCCCCAAAAGTTCCTCCCGGGGTGACACATGAAATTGTTTGAAAACAAGGTCCAAGTTTTGATGTAGATATAGAGATTAATTGCCAAAAGAATTTATAAGATTTTCTTAATTTGGTTTGATTTAGTTTCAAAATTTTGTTGTTGCAGATGAAGAATAGTTTTTAAGTTTGTAGAAGTAGAATTCTGAGGATAAACTTTTAATACTTAAAAGTGATGAAAAATTTTGCAATGTCCACCAAATATTGCTGTTGAATTCCCGAGTGTAGTCATTGCTTATCGTAACTGTCCATGTAGTTGAGGTTGATGAAGTTGGATGGCCAGACCGGCCATTGCAGCTTGCGTCCAAAGGAGGCCGCTCGGACCCCTCAAGTACCCTGAGATACCGCTCGCCCGCACTATGAGGGGAGCAGAGGTGTTGAAACACGCCGCGCCCGCGGTGAACATATACAGGCTGCGGGCAAGTAGCAGGTCGTGCGCCGCACATCAGCCTTGGCCGGGAGGAGAGCTCCGGCTCGCCGTGCACATGTCGTCCTCGCTGGGGCCGAGGGGGCCCTTCCTCAAACCCAGTTGCGGCGCGGCGCCGCGCGGCTGCGGGGGCACTGAAACATTAAAGCTAGGCGGCAGAATTGTGTTGGACCATCATCTTTTTGAGGGCACAGGCTTGGTGAAGAGGTTGAGGGGTCAGCGGCGTGCAGATGTCCATGGCATTTAATATAATTCAGCCACAGTGTGTATAGGAGCAGGAGACGGGAGCGTGGTAATGGCCGAGGCAAGGACAGGATGGCAGTTTAACAAATCGGAGGAGGTTTCACACAAATGCTTACATATAAAACAAAATATTATAGAAGGGGCAGAAAGCCTTAAAAGTGAAACTCAAAAAAAAATATAACCTTCATATTCCTTTCAAAATAATATGAAGCAAGTTAACACGGAAATTACACCGGTTTCACCTGTGACAGGTGAACCCTAAATATCCTCTCGGTGGCTGGATTGCTTACTAACAACGTAACTGGCGTAAGAAAATCGAGAATGATACAAGGCCCATGAAATCTGGGGGCAAGCTTGCCCGCGGGAACAAAGTTCTTGACCATCACCTGGTCACCTACATTCAAAGTGGTGGGTCTCCGTCCACGATCATACCTTTCCCTAACCTTTTCATGAGATACCTTAAGATTGGCTTTAGCCTTCTTCCAAAGATCTTTAATATTATCCGGATCTATTGTCTCGGGTAGAATGTCACTCAGAGACCAGAGGTTAGAGAGCGGCGAGTTGGGAACAAACTTGAACATCAAAGAAGCTGGAGTAAATTTATGTGATTCATGAACCGCCGAATTCAAAGCAAAAGCTAACCAATGCAGGGACGTGTCCCACCTGGAATGATCATCATGATGATAGGCAATAAGTGCGGACCTGAGATTACGATTAACCCGTTCAGCCAGAGATGGTTGAGGGTAATAAGCAGAAGTAGTTACATGAGAGATGGATAAGTCAAAACAGAATTTACGAAATAAGTTAGATGTAAAAGCCTTAGCATTATCAGATACAATATATTGGCACGGACCAAAAGAAGCAAAAATAGAATTTAAGCAAGTAATGGTAGACTGAGCGGTAGCCAGCTTAGTCGGAAATAACCAAGAAAATCTGGTAAAACCATCTACACACACAAGGATGAACTTGTTGGCATTACCCTTTGACTGGAGGAATGGTCCTACATAATCAATATACAGGCGTTCCATGGGGCGCGACGCTTGCTGAGAAGACAAGAGGCCTACCTTGGTGGACATGGTCGGTTTACTAAGCAAACAGGATTTACAAGCCTTTACTAGTTCACGGATTTCACCGTCCATACCTTTCCAGATGAACATTTCACGAATCTTTTCACGAGTTTTAAAGATACCAAGATGCCCTCCTAATGGGGTCTCATGATAATACTTGAAGATCATAGGTACAAGAACCGCTGGAACAACAACTTTCATCATCTTGTCATGCCTCGAAGGACAACATAAAACACCATTCCTCAGAACATAAGGGACGACATGTTCCCCAGAAGAAAGGGTTTCCATTATCGGAGCCAGCGTCGGATCTTCATGTTGGTATTTCTCGATATCCCTAAAGAGCATGGGGGCATCAGTTAAGATGGCATTAACATCAAATAGTGTGGACTCGGGAGGTGATGAACGGTCGACCGGTTCGTGGGTCTCGACGTCGTTAGAAAACATACGGCTGAGTCCATCAGCAACAACATTTTCGGTACCTCTGATATGTCTAACATCAAACTGGAAGGCAGAAATACGGATGGCCCAGCGGGCTATACGACCAGTACGACGCGGCCTACCTAAGACCCAGCTTAAGGCTTGATTATCTGTCTCCAGGTCGAATTTGACATGTTCCAGATAGAGACGGAACTTCTCTAAGGCGAATAAGACTGCCAAACCTTCGAGCTCATAGATGGAATACTTGGCTTCTTGAGCCGACAATGTCCTAGACGCATAGGCGATGGGGCGCCTCCCTAGTTCAGTCTCTTGAAGAAGGACTGCAGCTACCGCTGACGACGATGCGTCGGTTTGGACAATGAATTTCTTCGAGAAATCAGGCATAGCAAGTACAGGGGCATTACAAAGAGCTAATTTAAGGTCTTCAAAAGCGGCTTGTTGAGAAGGTCCCCACTCGAATTTGATGCCTTTCCTACGAAGAAGGTTTAAGGGCGTCGCTCTATTAGCGAAGTTAGGAATAAACTTCCTGAAGAAATTCACCATACCAATGAACCTGGCGATACCTTTAATGTCCTTGGGAGGTTTAAAATCACGGATGGCCTGTGTTCTAGAATGATCGACTGCTACACCATCAGGTGACACAATATGCCCTAGGAAAGACATAGAGGGCTTAGCAAAGGCAACCTTGGACAACTTAACAGTTAACCCAGCCTTACGAAGGCGATCGAGAACTTCTCGCAGATGATCTAGATGTTCTTCAAAAGTCTCTGAAAATACGACGACATCGTCCAAGTAGTGATATAAGTACTCAAATTTGATGTCGGAGAAGACCCTATCTAGTAGCCTAGTGAGTACAGCTGCTCCCGTGGGGAGCCCGAAAGGCACGCGGTTGTATTCGTATAAATTCCAGTCCGTGGCAAACGCTGTAAGATGTTTAGACTCTTCGGCAAGGGGAATTTGATTATAGGCCTGATTCAAGTCCAAGATAGTAAAGAACTTGGCCTTACGAAACCATGAAAAACAAGAATGAAGGTCGGGAAGGGGCACAGATTGTAACACCACCTTCCGATTGAGAGCCCTGTAATCAATGACAGGCCTGAAGCCTCCTTGGGGTTTCGGGACTAAAAAAATAGGCGAAGAATACGCTGACTTAGAGGGCCTAATAATACCGTCCTTCAACATCTGATCGATGATTTCTTTTAGAGCCTTCATTTTAGGTGGAGATAGCCTATAAGGTGGAAAACGGACAGGAATCGAATCCGTGACCTCAATTTTGTATTCAATAAGGTCAGTAACACCAAGAGTATCAGAGAACACCTCGGGAAACGACTGACACAATTTGCGAATACTATCAGCCTGCTCCTACGGTAGATGTCTAAGGTCTAACAACATCTCATCCTGGGTAGGCGAAATAGAAGAACATGATGCAGAATTACACTTTAATAGAGGGATATTACAATTAGAGGCAAATTTGAAAGTGCAAGACCTACTCTGAAGATCGAGCACAAGACCAGTGTGAGAAATAAAGTCCGCTCCCAATATAATGGGGCAAGACAAATGCTTGGCCACAAACAATTTAACTTTCCATGTGAATTGAAAAATACGAATTTTGACATATAAGGAACCGAGAATTTCTAATGGAGAGGAATTAGCCGAAACATATTGGATCGCCGACAAACAATAGTTAGGAAGCTTACAAACAGATTTCAATTTTGAATACCAATCAGCCGAAATAATAGAACAAACACTACCTGAATCTAAGAGAGCTGTTATAGGCTCGTTATTTAACTCAATTTTGAGAAAGGGGACCGGTGCGGGGGAATCCGCCGCAATCCTAAGACACTCTTTGGGACCTTCAAAAGATGAATTTGAAAATTGCTCGTTCCCTGAATTTACAACCTGTTTACCCGGGGCTGAGTCTCGGGAAGATGGATTAGTCGACTCAGCCGAAGCCACTAGTCACTTTTTATTATTGGCATAGGTGGAATTTGCACCAGAAGTTGAGCAGGAGGGGGTGCTATTCGAATTGGGACAATTCTTGGCGATATGTGAGAAAGCCCCACATTTAAAACAGCCTTGTGATGACCCGGCTCCATTCCTTGTCCCACTTGACTTGATCAGTGGACACTTGTTGCGCAGATGGTCAGGCGACCCGCAAGCATAACATTTACGGGGATTGACTGGTCGGCGAGGTGGAGGCCGAGTATTACTAAAGGAAGGCGGGGGTTCTTTCGCGACACGCAAAGAATCGGCGTATCTAACTCCTTCCGCTGAGACGGCCAATGCTTCAAGTTCAGAGAAAGTTTGCGGGCACGCCGCGAAACACAAATATGACCTGTAGGGTGGTGAAATCCCTTCCACAATAGCTTGTACAATCTGATCCTCAGGGAAATGAAGAGCAAACACCCTAGTATAAAACTTAATGTCCTGTATGAAATCAGCCAAGTTTTCATCCAAGCGTTGTACACGGTAATAGTACTTCTGAATAAGGGAGGACCTGGCCCTAGCCGGGATGAAGTTAGCTAGCAAATGGGCATGGAAATCCTCAATAGATGATTGCTCGGCAATGGCTCTTACGATTTTATCTGAGAGAATACCAATAGCATACGGATAGATAATTTGCAAAATTTGACATGGAGAAAGAGAAAACACAAGGGCATGATCCTGAAATTCAACTAGAAATCTTAAAAAAGAAATTACATCACTGGTGGTATTAACGGAAAACTTAGAGATACCTCTGAGCAACATTGCCAATGGATGAGGCAAGCTGCTAAACCCGGGTGACATAGTAGGTAAAGGTTTCAATGGCAAGGAAGTTAATTCAGAACGGATGTTACTCAATGATGCACGACGTTCAGATTCGTTGTCCAATGGGGCAGGGATAGTTTGAGCAGCAACGGTTATCCTATTAACTTCTCCCTTGGGAGGCGCTTCCTCACTACCTGCATTCACTGTGGTGGGTAGATCGCTTTTGGGAGGAACCTCCCCTGTTAACAATTGAGTGACCTTGCTAGATAATTCAGACATATTTTCAAGCAGCGTACTAGCTTCCTTCTTCTGAACGTCATTCAACTTTAGAGACAACAGATCGTTAACCCTATTCGAAAAATGATATAGCCTAGCTTGCACACGCTTAATTTGATTAGGAGAAGGATCATTTTCATCAAAAAAACTAACTACAGAAGCTAGCCCAGTAATATTCTCCGTGATCGTGGAAAGAGAGTCGTCAATTTCTTTCTCTCCCAAATTGGGGATGGAAATGGGCAAATCTAGGGACTCTCTAAGCTTGTTTGTGTCTACTGCAACCGTGCCTCCAGATTGTACATTTCTAATAGTCAATTCATAGATCAACTCCTCCTTGCGCAAATAGTTAAGATGGAGAACATCGCGAGGGCCGGGCATGGTGACAGAACAATTTTGAAAAACTCAAAAAATTCCAGCAACTGGGAAAATAGTTAGAGTTCGGAACAAACAATGTTTAGCCGTCAAAAGGGGCTAAATTGAGACCCATTCAACCACGCTCTGCTACCACTTGTTACGGAGTTTTCCGTGGTAGGTAGAGGTGAAAGAAGGTGCGGGTGTGAATAGGTCTCCAGCTACGAAAGCAAAATTAATTTAAAATTTAACAAGGTTATATTTTCTTTTCAAAAACAAAGAAATAACAAGCATGGCAGGTACAAAGTAGCAAATCAAAAAGGGTAGTTACAATATTTACAGGAATTGGGCTTCGCGCCCTGATTTTACACTGCTTGGGCAATCAGCTCAGTTTTACCCCAAACACGAGTTTTAACAGAGGGGCAGAAAACCCCATTCATACCTAGGAGCCCTTGCTCCAAATTACACAGAAAAGCCTCCACGAGGCATACAACACTCAATTTTCAAAAGAGCCACTCGCTCTCAAAATTTAAGCCTCTCCCAGGCCACACCAAACTCCACCTTCAAGTTGTCCTCACTGGACATAGACACAGGGGTAAAATACCCAACCTACTGAGGTCTATTAAATAAAAATGGGCGATTACATGACCTCTAAAATAACAATTTGAGAGGAGGCGATCTTGCACTCCTAATACACTTGTTTTTAAAAACCTAATCTGGCTCTAGGCCACTAATGCAAGGGCTAATCCCATACTACCGAGGTGACTTTAGAAAAGAGCAATTTGTTTTACATTAACGAAGAATAGGTTGAGAAAATAAGTTCACCTCAAGACAATGTGAGTGGGAGCTCGAGAGGGTTAGCACTCTCTATCCCAATATGCAGCTTAAAAGAGAATAGAAGAAAAGATCGTTACATTTTAGGAAAAGGTTACATGGAGGAACGCTTCGCACCCGCCCCGAGAGTTAAACTGCTGAGCTAGCAAAGAAAGAATTTATTAATCGGCCATTACCTTATTGATGACCGCTGCCGAGGAAAGAGGCGCTTCCCGCCTCCTGCTATGTACTTTATACACTGAAATATGGAACAGAAGTGGCCCGGAGACCCTAAAATCAGCAGTTTAAATACTCTCGCAGAAGGTTCTAGGCGTTAGGGGAATGAAAACACCCTCCCGCGATGATTTTATTGGTAGATCAATAAACCCCCTACACAATACTAAGAAGAAACACATAATTGGTGGAAAATTAATTCAAGAAATTCGGGATAGGCTAGATTTAAAACAAGGGGAAAGAAGGGGTTAATATTGCCAACTTAACCAAAGACTGAAAAAAATTTAGCAAAGAACAAACATTTGAAATAAAAATTTCTCCAACAAAATAGTTCTTTGACTCCGCACTAGGTTGCACTATTGTTGATCTTCAGTAGTGTCCTCTAGAAGAGAAAGTTCACACTTCATACTTCAAGCGAAACAAAACCACATCAAAAATGACACAGTTCAAAAACTCAAAATTTTCCACGTGGTGACATCTTCTGAGAAAGTAGAGAATTAATAGCGTAGATAAAGTTCAGACTTCCTCCAGCAGAGGAGTTTCAACTGGCGCACATTTTAAATTAGCGGAGTGGAGGTGTACCGCCCGGTACAATAATAATAATAATAATAATAATAATAATAATAATAATAATAATAATAATAATAATAATACAGATAAAATAATAAAAATACAGATATCATCTTGTAACGGGATTTGAACCGTTACAGTGCCTCTATTTACCAATTCGTTCTAAAATACGGGATGCTCTGGTTTTGCTGGTTGCTTAGTAAGTGGTTCGGGGTTTGCCCATACATGCCAAAATAGTATTTTACATTTTGATTACATCTCGTGCAGTCAGGAATAATCACATATTTAGAAGATACTCTTTCAATCAAACCATATCCAAATCCATGAAAAGATGGCTTTCATTATCCGTGTGTGTATGTGTTTGTGTGTGTAGCAGGTTATCTGATTTTGTCGAGCGGACACAAAGGTGAAACACACTGCGGTGAAATCCAATTACAGCAGTTGGAGTGTAAAATTGGTGAAGAGTTATATCGCGGAGGACTCATTATTGCATGTGGTGGGTACCATTTTACCTGGGGAATCTCTCTCATTACCCCCCGACCCACGTGTCTGTCATATCGCGTAAACAAGCTAAATAGATTAACCCTCGTATGCCGACAGAAGTAGAGGTTACATGAAAATAATAATAATAATAATAATAATAAAAATAATAATAATAATAATAATAATAATATAAAAACTATCACTGTCATCATCATATTGACAAAAGAAAACGATAAATGGATACGCCAACAATTTAAGGGACAGCATTCATTTGAATAGGGCGGCACACGGCTGGTGAACCAAGTAGGAAGTACTTGTCAGATTTTGAAAATAATCATAACCCTGAGTTTTTTTCTAAAAAGCGAAATTATTACCGTACTATTATCTCAGAAGAAAGATACAGTTGGGTGGATTATGAACCCTGCGTGACATTACTGCAAGAGAGCACATATTTTCGATATTTTTAACGGTTTGTAAGTTACTTGAGGAGAACGTCTTAGCTGACTCACCCTACGTATGGAGCCTTGAAGGAAAACGTTGTCCCAAGCGATCTGCAGCGATTGCTTCTCTAACTTCAAAAGAAACAAGTCCAGAGCTTTCAAAAGTAAGCACTCATTAGAGGTGAACTTCTCATTATAGATTTTTTTTTAATCTTGCATTTTCGCACAAATTATTGATCTACAGTGCCTCAACAGGGGGTGAACGTTTTAGGAGTAAAAACATTGGAAGGTATAAAGGTAGAATTTGCGTAGAGAGACTTGATTGACAAAAAGAAAGTACAGCTCCATGGCTAAATGGTTAGCGCGCTGGCCTGCCCAGAGGTTCTCGGGTTCCGGGTCGTGGAGTTTAACCTTGGTTAATTCGTCTGGCTCGGTGGCTGGGGTTTGTAATGTCTTCAGCGTTAAAAATCATGTTAGGTAGGGCCCCATCCTCAGAGACATGCAGGTCATCTACAGGCCGTCTACTCGAACAAACCTGCACCAGACCACTCCGTAGGCCATAGGCCCATTATTGTAATTATTAATAAAATAACATTGGCAGGAATAAATATAGAATGCTCATAGTGGGCTTTGATCGACAAAACCAAACAGGAGTTTTCCATACAGAGCCCCGATAAAATAACTTTGGCACAGATATATAGTTTTCACGCAGAAACTTGACCGGCCCACAGGGTTGATGTGAAACGAGGGAAAACCATCTTCAGGGCCGCTTACAGTGGGTTAAACCCCGAATGAAAGATAACAGCAACACGACTCGAACCGCATAACCAACTCCCTCGGAATATTTAATCTTTTATTTCTTCATTCAACCGCATAAATGTAGGTTCAAAGTGAAGGAAGACGTGTAGTGACTTACTCCCTGGCACCCTGTCAACCTAAAGCTTGGAAACAGTGATCATAACTCCCCAACAATCCCAGAAAATTCGAAAATTCTCAAATCTCCCCATGGAGCCCGAATCGGGGTGGGGTGGGGAGGGGGGGGCACCATTCGTACGTAAGCTCCTTTTCACCCACAGGAAAACATTTTTCCAAAGGTATATAAAGCCGGCCCCGCTATGTAGGGGAGCGTGCCTGCCTCTTACCCGGAGGCCCGGGTTCTATTCCCGGCCAGGTCAGGGATTTTTATCTGGATCTGAGGGCTGGTTCGAGATCCATTCAGCCTACATGATTACAATTGTAGAGTTATTTGACAGTGAGAGGGCAGCCCCGGTCTAGAAAGCCAAGAATAACGGCCGAGAGGTTTCGTTGTGCTGATCACACGACACCTCATAATCTGCAGGCCTTCGGGCTGAACAGCGGTCGCTTGACAGGTCATGGCCCTTCGGGGCTGTTGAGCCATGGGGTTTGGTTTGCTATTTGCTTTACATCGCACCGACAAAGAGAGGTCTTATGGCGACGACGATGGGATAGGAAACGCCTAGGAGTGGGAAGGAAGCGGCCGTGGCCTTAATTACGGTACAGCCTCAGCATTTGCTTGGTGTGAAAATGAGAAACCACGGAAAACCATCTTCAGGGCTGCCGACAGTGGGATTCGAACCCACTATCTCCGGATGCAAGCTCACAGCTGCGCGCCCCTAACCGCACGGCCAACTCGCCCGGTGGTTTGGTTTGGTTATAAGTAGACCTGGGATTTTAGGCTCTAAAAAAATTAGTTTTAGGCGCCTAAAATAGGCTTTTAAACAAGTAAATAGGTTTTTAAAAGAGAAAATAGGCACTTAAAATATGTTTTTTAAATGTATGGATAGACAGGATATAGACTTTAAAATATTACAATATACACTTAAACTGTAACGTGATACTCTTTTACTTTAACAAACGTGGTATCCCTATTCTTAACCGAAATAACTGCAACATTAGGACAGAATAAAAAAGACATTTATAAAAAACAATATAAAAACGTTATGTGTCAAAAAAGTTAAGGATTATATTATATAACATTATCAGTACTGATCTAAAACCTTAATACTAAAATCACTGTACACAATTACAGCACTGTAGGCATCCAATAACGGTGTAAACGCGAATGGAGTATGTGTTTATTAATTGTGAGGAACATTCCTACAGCTTTCATTCGTAGTTTGCTTTACAGTACATAATAATCTTCTCCAAATTTTCCACAGTAAGGCGTGTCTTTTGTCTGTTGAAATCAGAAAAAGAGCGCTCCACACTCACAGATGATAGAGGGGCATAGGGAAATTTACCTACATTTTTCAATTCAATTTCACTTGGTAAGTCTGATGTACCCTTTTCAGCACTGAATAACCTGGGTTCTTCTGCGGTACACTAGACCACTTGTCTCTTATTTTATCCCCTACCACTTTGTATGTTATTCTCAGCTTCCTCAAATAGAGAAAATTGCTGTTTGAGACTGTTTCCTTTTTCCTCCATTTTTGTAATGGCGACTGGAAGAAATGAAAAATTTGCCTGAATATACGCAATGTCTCACTGAACACTGGAACAATCATTTAACAGCTCTTTGATAGACGACACACATGCAGAGTGTTCCGTTAGAGGCAAATTGCCTATCACAGTCATGATTTCCTCAAGATGTTCTGCATAATACAGGGCAGCTTCCATCCAGGAACCCCAACGGGTGATGATTGGCTGTGGTGGAAGGGGAATGGAGGGGAGTTTCTCTCGAAAGATGGCTATGCTTGATGGAGCCTTACAGAACACTTTCTTCATTGTTGAAATAAGAGTATTTACTGCAGGAAACTCGGCCCTAACTGTTTAGACAAGGAGAAGGACTTTAGAATCATCAACACTCTCAGGATACAACAATTGCATCCCCTTGTTGATGAAGTATGCAATGCTTTGACTATTGACTTTCTCAAGCTGTTTAGAGCAAAGAAGGTGAGCGGTAGATGCCTGATTGGGTTTCAGTTTTCCTACTATAAGATTAGCAATGTACCTGCCCACAGAGTTGGTGGTTTCGTGCACACACAACCATATGCAAGACTCCCCAATATCCTCCCTGATTGACAAAATGATCCCATCTAAGTAGCTCTCTTTAATGTAGATGCTGATGGGATGTGCTGATTGGTGTATTTATGTAAAAAAAAATCTCTGAAAACAGGATTATGCACAGCATTCCAGGAGATATTTGCTGCAACTAGGGCTCTACACATATCAGCATAGAAAACATTATGGGTTGTAGGAGATATAGTTTGTGTGAGCAGAGTCTGTCTAATGTTACTTTTCATGGCTGCTTTCGCTTTGTGACTGACAGTATCTGCATGCTGCTGAAGGTGGCACTTTTTCTCATGTGAAATCTAAAACACAATAAAGTGATGTCAATTAGAAACTAAGATGATGAATAGAAAAGGTGAGCTATTGAATAAAATGTGTAATTTTGAATTATTTAAATTAAGCCATTATTACTCTAAAGTTCATTAAGAACAAGAACACTACAGTCCCCGAAGGGCCTTGGCTTTCAATAACGGTTGCTGCCCAGCTCATGGCCTGCAGATATTGGGCGGCGTGTGGTCAGCACGACATATCCCTCAGCCGTATTGCCTTGCCTCCGCGACCCCTGCTCACTGTAGCTTCTCACTTGTCCTCACGATGCTGGGTCAACACCGTCCAGACCTCATAGATTTCTAAATTACTGCCGATACTGGAAATCGAACCCAGGTCGCCTGGGCTACGTCTCTGCAATTAATTAGAGGAGCCAATATCAAAACATTAGTTTGAGATTCATATGAAATTTAAGATATATGCACATACCTGTTTATTGCAGTACTGGCAGAAAATAATCTTGCCATCAAAAGTAATCCCTGGAAATTGTACAAGCCATTGTTGTATAAGAGCACTCTTAGATGATTTCGTTTTAAGCATGATGAACTATATTCACTTAAACAGATGTTCTTTCACTGGTGACTTGACACAGTATGTCCCTTCTTACTACCCGCTCCTTGTTCTTCCCCGATAGTCCTCCCCCTCACGCCCCCTCACCCCGTCACTCGACACAGTACGTCCTTTACTACCTGCTCGTTGTTCTTCTGAGCTTATCCTCCACCTCCACCCTTCACTCAGCATTCCTTTGGTGACAGTTGTCTGGGAAGAACACATTTCTGTGAAAAACCCACCCTCTGCTCTTCTGCTCGTTCCAGGGATGTTCATTGTGTGATTGTAAAAATTACAAAAGTTGAATTTTATTGTAAATATAGAAAATAGGCATTTTAGACACTAAAATAGTGAAATAGGCTCTAAAGGTCCAAATAGGCATTTTAGGGCACTATAAAACTCTATTAATGTAAGGGATTTATCATGAAACGTTAACAGATTTAACAAAAATCATGTTATTTCGTAAGGAACGAAATAGGCATTTGCCTTAAAATCCCAGGTCTAGTTATAAGGTATAGGCTATAGCAGAGGTGCTCAGCTGGGCGCCCGTGGAGGCTAGCCCAGTGCGGCCGGGCTGGCGTGACGCAAATGCGGGCAGCTTACGTAGCAAGCATACGTCACAATGAAGCGAGAGAGCGAACGCACCAACGGTGACGGTCGATTGTCATTACGAAACTCTCCTCCACTACTCAGTTAAATGCTGAATGGGGTACAGTATTTCAAGTATTTCACAAACACACACACAAAACGCTATAATCGCAAGAAAACCGAGTTTTTCAAGATATTCCTGTTTGATTTATACTGCGGTCAATGTAAACAGTCAGTTTTATTTTCTTATATATACATTCAAAGAAAACTAACACGTTATTATTTTTGTTTTATAATTTACAATGGCACAGTTTAAGCGTTACAAGGTACGATTTACAATTCCTTGGATGGAAATGACAGTAAAATAAAATTCCTGCTCTTCGTTCAGCAAAAAGTTATATATCTATATAATTCAACAAGTTTACTGTTTGATTTTGCCCAATGTTGTTGTGTTGTTTGAATTTCCCTGTTCACTGAATTTGAAAATAATATTTAAGACTTATCAGGTGTCCGATGAGAATAGCTAGCTTCTAAATGGCAAAGGAGTTTCATATCGAATGGTGGCATAGGTATTTACTATCCAAGATTAAAGTACAACAACCAGGTAAATGTATCTATCAAATAGATGTACTGTAGCTACAGTGTGCCTTCAAATAAATAATCTAACTAATATTATTCCCGGTAAACATGATTGGATTGTTGGTGAGTTTATTAGATAATTTAAACCCAAGCAATCACAAGCCACAGCTTATCCACCTTAACGCCGTATTATATTTAAAATATTTCTAAAGTACCTCTCAAAATTGAATAGTGAAAATTGTAATTCATCACGTACATTATAAAGATATTTGAGGTTGTAGGCCTAACTCTCTATTGTATCCGGTCAAAATACGTCAATTGTAATGAACATAAATAACTTATTTCTTACAGGGTAAATTGAAAATTGGGGCCGATGACCTCGATGTTAGGCCCCTTTAAACAACAATCATCATCGTCATAAAATTAAAAATGACGCGGATTTCTGCCTTATTTATTTCATTATTTTCTGCCTCCTTTTTTAAACTCGGGTATCACCGCGGTGATGGAGAGTGTATGAGAGAACTTCTTCCAACCTTCACGACCTGTGACGTAACCACAACGTCATTGTAGTTGAATAGCATAAGCTCAACGCCTGCCTGCCTGCCCGCTTACAGGGCTGGGCACTCGCGGGACGAAATGCCCAGCGTGAGCACCTCTGGGCTATAGAAAACCATGCACTGAGGAGCCAATGTTACTACTGAATCTTGAAACAAAAAACGAACAGGCACAAAAATATGCATGGTACTATATCCCAGATGGTCCTTGGCCTAATATGCAACCGCTGCTAAGCCCAAAGGCCTGCAGATTGCAATGTGTCACGCGGTCAGTGCGACAAATCCTCTCGGTCGTTATTCTTAGC
Source organism: Anabrus simplex (assembly GCF_040414725.1). Classification (NCBI taxonomy): domain Eukaryota; kingdom Metazoa; phylum Arthropoda; class Insecta; order Orthoptera; family Tettigoniidae; genus Anabrus; species Anabrus simplex. The sequence goes on from NC_090265.1 coordinate 555,887,538, forward strand.
TTTCTATACCGGGATAGTTCCTCCATTGTTCTCACGAGGGCTAAATAAATAAACCTTTAGGCTGCCCTCAGATCTAGCTTGAATTCTCTGACCTGGCGGGGAATCGAACCTGGGGCTTCCGATTGCAGGCAGGCTTGCTAGCCCTAGACCGCAGGGTCGACAATGGCACGTAATGTACCGTAGGTTTTCAATTAACCTATATTGTATGTTCAAAATATGATCACAAGCTTATTTACTACCCTGCCAAGTGAGCTGCCTCAAAACCCTGCCTAAATGGTACTGTATGAGCTTAAACATTCATTTTTATTACATCACTATATGCATTGACCGAAACCATGACTGAATGGTCACCGTCCTGGCCTTTGGTCCTCGCTGACTGGGGTCCTATTCCTGGCCGGGTCGAGGAATTTTAAACGGTTAATTCCCTTGGTTCAGAACCTGGGTGTTTGTGCTGCCCCCCACATCGCTGCAAATCACACACAACATTATCCTCTACCACAATACTGTAACTCTCAATTTCCTTCAGTCGGTAAACATCACCCACCCTCGTCGAAGGGTCTGCCTTACGAGGGCTGTATCAGACTAACAATAGACACAGGAATAATATAATATAATATAATATAATATAATATAATATAATATAATATAATATAATATAATATAATATAATATAATATAATATAATATAATATAATATAATATAATATAATATAATATAATATAATATAATATTATTATTACTATTATTATTATTATTATTATTATTATTATTATTATTATTATTATTATTACAGTGTTTCCGTGGCTCACAAAGGAATAGGCAGCGCCTGGGTTGAACGGCTGAACAAGGAATTACTTAGAGCAGTATTTAACATAATAAATGTGGAAATGTTTTTTCTTTCCGTTTTTAAAATTGAGAGATACGAAATCTGAATGAATAACAAACAATAGAACAGGTTATTAACGAGCTCGTTAGCTCTAACAATATCGGGGACTTAGAAGTCCGAACATCAGGTACCAACACTTTTTTTTTTGCTAGCGGCTTTACGTCGCACCGACACAGATAGGTCTTATGGCGACGATGGGATAGAAAAGACCTAGGAGTTGGAAGGAAGCGGCCGTGGCCTTAATTAAGGTACAGCCCCAGCATTTGCCTGGTGTGAAAATGGGAAACCACGGAAAACCATCTTCAGGGCTGCCGATAGTGGGATTCGAACCTACTATCTCCCGGATGCAAGCTAACAGCGGTACCAAAACTTGTGATAATTACAAGTTGTTAAATTTACATAGAGGAGAACATAATTGCTCCGGACAGGTATAATATTTTACAAGAACAAAATTTGCTCCTGGCAGTTACATTACACAGGAGTCTGAGCTCCAAAATACCCTAGTCTTGCCTCGCAGAGGCACTCAGTTACTTTTGGTGCACTGCAGTTACACTAGGCAACTCATCAGGTGACACCACAGTGTTAATCAATTCCTCCACAATAACAATAACATTAAGCACTGTTCCTAAAGGGAACCAAACCGCAGAAAGAGTTACAGAATAAACAGCGGCATAATTGTCCATCCTACATGGCATCAATAGTAAAAAGAAAATCGTTGCATATAACCGGCCATAAACAAAAGGTAAGGAGGCAAAGCACCTGCACTCTTTATAGAAGCAGCTAAAAACCTAAGTGGGCTCATGGCCCATTGATACAGAGGCTAATCCTATGCTATAAACCGGGCGAGTTAGCCGTGCGGTTAGGGGCGCGCAGCTGTGAGCTCACATCCGGAAGATAGTGGGTTCGAATCCCCCTGTCGGGAGCCCTGAAGATGATTTTCCTTGGTTTCCCATTTTCATACCAGGAAATGCTGGGGCTGTGCCTTAATTGAGGCCACGGCCGATTCCTTCCCATTCCTAGGCCTTTCCTGCCCCATCGTCGCCATAAGACCTATCTGAGTCGGTGCGACGTAAAGCAAATAGAAAAAAATAACCTGTGCTACAAGGTGTGACTAAAGGAGGAACATTTAAACCCGGGACAAGATTTACAAAATTTTGAGGTTGAACGCTTTAGTCACCCGATGCAAGGTTGAATGGGAAACGAGAGAGGGTCATCACTCTTTGTTCCGTTACATTACAAATCTCCTAGTAGGAAACAGAAACAGAGTTCTCAAACTTCGTCGATAATCCTACATTGAAACCACCAGTTTACAAAATGGCATTAAAAGATAAACGGCTGAAGCCTTCCTCTCCTAACTTCCCGCAGGCGCTATCACATGTTTAGGTAAATTCTGCCATTACCTTGAATCGGTGGATGTTATTCAAGCAGGCCGCGCCCCTGCCTCCTAGGCCGCCGTCAAGTCGCACTCCCAATCACTGGAGCAATTCAGACAAGATGGCCTTAAAGTGCCCTGCTTTTATAATTCCTTAAGGGAAGCTTCTAGAACACTTTGCTGATTGGTTGTATTCCTGTACACAACCCCGGTTTTGATTGACTGGAGCACACATTTACAAGCCTCTAATAGGTGGATTACAATCGAGGAGGAACCATCTGAAGTATTGACAACGTCGATACATTAAAAAAGTGCTCAGAAAATGGTTTACCAACTCCCAAAATGAACATTACCCTATCAAGTAGTTAGTTTTTAGTCCAGTAGAGGGAGCAAGCAAATCGATGGTAGAGCCATCTAACTGTAGGAGACGAAATTCTTGGGAGTTTACAAGTTCAAGTCTGGTGGCATAGATGGCTGTAGAACAAATGGCCGCTACATTGTGGAACAGACAACTAGAGGCTCACGTCAAACAGCGGGTTCAATTGCAACCACATTTAACAGGACTGCAAGGCACTAAATCTCACGCTCCACAGTGGAAGCGACTGCAAGGGAGTGGTCTGTTTGCCCGAGGACCATTACGTTGTGTTCCGTTGACACCCGCATATCGGTGGCACCGTTTGCGATGGGGCCAAGATCATCAGGTCTGGACCGACGAGGAGTGCATTCGCGTGCTCTTCTCAGATGAGAGCAGATTCAGTCTGAGTTGTGATTCTAGACGTACCCTCATCGGGCGAGAGGTGGGAACACGTAATGCACCCAGGTACTTTGTTGAACATGATCATGTTTGTGGTCCAAATGTTACGGTGGAGGCAGGCATAATGTTGCATAGGCGTACCCACCTCCGAATCTCTGAACGGGGTATCATCACCGGTCAACGCGTGCGTCTTTTCAGGGGTACATTTGGCTCCGGCTTAATTGTTATGGACGACAATCCTTGGCCGCATCAAACAGCGCAGGTGGAGGAGCTTTTGGAACCAGACGATATTCGGCGAATGGACTGGCCTACCCGTTCCCCTGGCTTAAATCCCAGCGAGAACGTGTGGGACAATTTGGGCGTCCACATGCAACATCCAGCAGTTGTCAACCGCGCTGGTGAGGAATGGAACGCCCTACCACAAGAACTCCTTACCAATCTTGTGGCCAATATGGGAACATGTTGCCGAGCATGCATCGCTGTCTGTGGTGATCACAGACCCTTTTAAGAACTATGTCCCTTTTGTTGTGATATGCAAGGGATCATCATGATTCACAGTGACTTGCGTGTAATTTATTGTCTCTCTATAAAAGTATCATTTCGTTCGTCTCAGCGCATATTCCTTTCTGTTGCCTACCGTACGAAACTGTAGCAGTTCTTCCCATTAATGGTTCAAGTTTCATCGAGCTGTGTTACATGGCAGCGATACAATATGCGAAAGTTACTTTCGTCCTTAAGTTTTGCACAACAAGTCAAGTAAGTAAAGTTTTACGAGAGAATGGTTGCCAGTTTCCTTCCTCTTGAAAGAACAATCACCATCATCTCTACATTATTTTTGCAGAATGGTCAGGCCCCTAGGGTCTCCTGAGGAAAAACTGCTTGTCCCTTACAAAGTCGATGTATTCGCGTCTTTGTTTAAGCAGTGTATGAAGTCTCTTAGAAGCGACGTGTAGTCCAACAAACGGAAACCATCATTACACAATAAGTATTATATGACTACATCATAAATGTTTATGATCTGGTAATATCCTCGGCAAAGCATTTCCCCCACCCTTGACGGTCTACTCGTCACAGTTTATTGCTTTTTGCCTGTAGTTTATTCGCTTTATTACTGTTCTAAGTGAGGATAACCAAGCCAGAACTGGACATGCAAATTAAATGTACTTTCCTTTGTATTCATATTTACATTGACGTTTGTATCCATCGAGAATGATTTCCGGTTAAAGATTAGTATGCAGGAGGGAGTTTAAATGCAATCGCAAGGGAACCATTTACCCACCCTTCCATCTACTGTATATAACTTATTAATATAATCATTATAAGTCTGAACATGGGCTCAGCTCATGGTTTACAGTGTGGTAAACCGGGCGAGTTGGCCGTGCGGTTAGGGTCGCGCAGCTGTGAGCTTGCATCCGGGAGATAGTGGGTTTGAACCCCACTGCCGGCAACCCTGAAGATGATTTTCCATGGTTTCCCATTTTCACACCAGGCAAATGCTGGGGCTGTACTTTAATTAAGGCCACGGCCGCTTCCTTCCCATTCCTAGGGCTTTTCTGCCCCATAAGACCTATCTATGTCGGGGCGACGTAAAGCAAACGAAAAAGGAAACAGTTTGACAGATAAATCGTATGTAAATGTGCTGAGACAATGCGATGTTTCTCCGTGAAGTATGCACTGTGATTCGGAGTATTCCTTTGTAATAATAATAATAATAATAATAATAATAATAATAATAATAATAATAATAATAATAATAATAATAATAATAATAATAACAATAATAATAATAATAGTAATAATAACATAATAGTGTTGTTTCTAGTTTTATGCAGTCTCTATGCGATCCTATCTTATACTAATAATTCATATATGTAACTACTAAGTCCTTTATACACTCCAATCTGTTTGTCATATTGATGCCATGGTCTACCCCTATTATTCTTACCACCTACACTTCCCTCAAAAATCAACTGAACAAGCCCTGGATGTCTTAAGATGAGTTATATGGTTCTATCACTTATTCTTAAGATTTCGTCATATCGTTCTCCACTTAATAATTCGATTCAGTATATCTTTATTCGGTATTCGATATAATCCTTCTCCCCTCCAGCATTCTTCTGTAACACCACATTTCAAAAGCTTCTATTCTCTTTCTCTCTCAGCGAGTTATTGTCCCTGTTTCAGCTCCAAACAATGCCATGCTCCAGATGAAAGTCTTCAAAAGTTCTTTTTAATTCCTATATCAGTGTTTTTATTTTCTCAAGAAAGGCCTTTCTTATGTCCACCTTACTTCTGAAATTTATTTTATTTTATTTATTTATTTTACCATCCACTTCTACTTCACTTCCTAATCTAACATTTATTCGACTCCACTCTATTATTTGGACTTATTGACTTTCATCTTGTATTCCTTCTCCAAGACTGTGTTCATACCATTCAGCGATTTCTCCATATCATAATAATAATAATAATAATAATAATAATAATAATAATAATAATAATAATAATAATAATAAAAATAATAATAATAATAATTATTATTATTATTATTATTATTATTATTATTATTATTATTATTATTATTATTATTATTATTATTATTATTATTATTATTATTATTATTATTATTATTATTATTATTATTTATTGATCTGAAAGTACACAGGTTTTACACCCAATTAAGTACCTTCTTGACATTCATTAACAATCTGTATCTATGAAGTTAAAGTGTAACAAAAACAAAGTTAAAAATCAACAAAAAAGAAAAAGAACAAAACATTATATCTGATACCATTTACAATTTATAGGAAATGAAAAATTCACTTCGATATCACACGGTAATACAAAGCAAAAGACAATACAAAAAAACCCAAAGAAACTTAAAACACGACTGAGTACACTGGGAAATATGGTGAGTACCAGAAAGAAGGAATTATTAAAAATTTACAAATTGTAAAGGCAGGCTTCTAGTTGAATTCATTATCCGATTCGGTGAATATATCGAGTTCTTTGGTTATAGTGTTCTAAAGCGTTGTCATTTTTACAAAAGGTGAATTTGACTGATGCAAAGTTTTTGACCTTTGAACATAAAATAATTGGTGCTGATGTGATCTTGTCTGCGGAACATGGAATGAAATGCGTTTTAACAGATCCATAGAATCAAATCGTCCTATTACAATTTTTCTTAGTATTTGCATAGAAATTAGGGACCGTCTGATTTTCAATGAAGGAACTAGAAATAAATTCCTTAATAACTGGGTTGATGTGTCGAAAGGGCAAAAGGTTTTAAAAGTTTTGAAATAAAGATAACGTAGGAACTTGTTTTGTACAATTTCAATTGTTGCTTTGTATACGGGCTCCAAATTATTACAGAATATTCCAGTATGCTCCGTACTAAGGTAATGTATAATTTATTCAGTATAGATGGCTGGGTAAATTGTCCCGAAGTTCTTATCAGAAATCCTAGCATTCGGTTAGCATTCTTTGTTATTGTATTAATATGATCTTTCAACATTAGCTTACTGTCAAAAATTATACCAAGGTCCTTAAACGTTAAAACTCTATCCAATTTTTCCCCCCTTATATGATAGGCTGAGACATCATATTCCTTCTTCCTGGTAAACGTCATGTATTTACATTTACTAACATTCAAAGACAAATTATTAATGTCACACCAAGAAATGACATTATTAATGTCCTTTTGCAACTCGTCCTGGTCTTGACGGTCGCTAATATATTTGAAAAGTTTCAAATCATCTGCAAAAAATAAACAGTTAGAGTGGCAAATATTGTCTGGTAGATCATTAATTAGAATTAAAAACAAGAGAGGTCCAAGATTTGAAACTTGCGGAACACCAGAAGGACCAGAATGTGTTTATGATTCAGAAACGATCATTTTTAACAGGAAAGCAGAAATTGAAAACGGTGAGAAAAAGGAACGCAAAATCGTAACAAAATTTCTAGGCCCAAAACTCACCGACGGACAATACAGCCAGGAAATCAAACAATACGCAAATATTCACAGCGCCATTAGAAAACGCAGGATAAGATTCTATGGACATATTAAAAGAATGCATCCAGACAGATTTCCAGATAGTTGAATTCTATGAAAATAGGAATAAAGACAAAACAGACACAATGAAATGGATTAGCGAAATCAAAACCGATTAGAAACGGAAAGGAATTACACCAGCAGATGTCCAAAACAGGGTAATCTTTAGATCCAAAATTTACAAATGGTAAGTTCATCAAGGGGACATACCAAAGAAGAAGTCTGACTCGTTGGCTGAACGGTCAGCGTACTGGCCTTCGGTTCAGAGGGTCCCGGCTTCGATTCCCGGCCGGGTCTCGGGTTTTAACCTTAATTGGTTAATTCCAATGGCACGGGGGCTGGGTGTATGTGTTGTCTGCATCATCATTTCATCCTCATCACGACGCGCAGGTCGCCTACGGGAGTCAAATAGAAAGACCTGCACCTGGCAAGCCGAACCCTTCCTGGGATATCCCGGCACTAAAAGCCATACGACATTTCATTTTTACCAAAGAAGAAGACTGGAACAAACTGGTCTGAAGACTTTTTTTGCTAGTTGCTTTACGTCGCACCGACACAGACAGGTCTCGTGGCGACGATGAGACAGGAAACGGCTAGGAGTGGGAAGGAAGCGGCCGTGGCCTTAATTAAGGTACAGCCCCAGCATTTGCCGGGTGTGAAAATGGGAAACCACGGAAAACCATTTTCAGGGCTGTCGACAGTGGGGTTCGAACCTACTATCTCCCGAATACTGAATACTGGCCGCACTTAACCGACTGCAGCTATCGAGCTCAGTAGGTCTGAAGACAGAAAGGAAGCCCACCGCAGTAAAAGAAGAAAGAAATATGGACACAAAGGAAGACAAATCCACGATCTAAGTACTTTGCGTAGTCCTAATGGGCTTATTTTTGCTAATATAATAATGATAATGGTTCAGTTAATTTAATTTTGCCGGGTAACACTGACCAGGGAAGGCCACAGGTATGGGGCCACCAATTCCTTACTTTGGGACGTTGATCTACGTCAAAAATGAGCAGATACGCGTTCGGAGATTTGTGCCATTGGCCGAGAAAATTATTTGGATACGGAGATCTGTAGCACTATTGTTCTAGTTGTCAGCTACCCAGACTTCCACGCAGGCTTCTCTTTTTTCTCTCTTTATTCAATTTTAAAATTGTTTACCTTTTTTCTTTTTTCTTTGTCCATGTAGATTCTAATTATTGTTACGGAATTCGTGGATTAAATACAAGCTAGATCACAAAACGCAGAGTGCAGGAACAGACGGTTGGAGAGCAGAATGTGCGAATTTAATGTAGAGGCTTGTGGTTTTTTAAATTATCGTCCAAGAACACATACGGAAAGGAGGTGGAAAATTACAAGTCAACCTATGACCTAGGACGATACTAAACGTGTTTGTTATTGAACAGCTTGTATTTAACCTACGCCTTTCCAAATTATAAGTCATCAAGGACAAAGACAAAAGGGAGAAAATAAAATGTAAAACTGAGGCACCGCCGCACCATGAGCCCGAGACACTGACATGGGAATACGGGATGTTGACCACTAAATCAGAAGTACTATAGATACGCACAACTAAATAGCCAACAAACAGTCAGGCTGCTAAATCTAAAGTTCCATTGTCTCATTATTATTATTATTATTATTATTATTATTATTATTATTATTATTATTATGATTATTATTATTATTATTATTATTATTATTATTATTATTATTATTATTATTATTATTATTATTATTATTATTATTATTATTATTATTATTATTATTATTATTATTATTCTTTCGAATGGGCCACCAGAGGACCATGTGCCAATTTCAATTATTATTATTATTATTATTATTATTATTATTATTATTATTATTATTATTATTATTGTTGTTGTATCGGGAGTACACCTTCTCCGCCCCGTTGAACTGCGCACCTTCTATATGGCCATCTGTGCTGTGAATCCCAAACTATGTATCACAAGATACTTGGACCTTTAACCTTTAGATATCTCTACTATAGGTCTATGTGTCCCCTTGGGCGGGATTACGGACAATTACTCTAGCGAATTTTCAATTTTAATGTTTATAAACGTTAAGTCTGTGAAGAATTATTAATATGCTAAGGTTATCAGCACTCCTACGGCTTCCTTCTTCCTTATATTATTAACCAATCAGGAATTTTGTGTATATTTCTCTAGCCAATTAAAATTGGGTGTATGTACAGGCATTCTGCCTAGCTCAAGAGAGTTCCGGAACTTTCCCCTCTGAGTTGCTATAAAAGCTGGGCGCTTTAGGGCCGTATTGTCATGTTCATCGCTACGGTCTAGTATGTGTACGGCGTAATAGGAGGCAGGGGCAACCTTGACGTCGTCGGAAGGTCCAGCTACTCAAGATAATGGCAGACATCTCTTTGATAGATCCAGGTAGATAACTTGAGGGGATGGCTTCAAATTTTTTTATTCACGTAAACTCCTAAAGTCTCTGTTTAAATGTAAATTTTCGGCAAGTCTGAGGACTTTATTCAAATCCCTGCTGGGAAACATTTAATTTAGGGAATAAAGAATGTTCACCCTCTGTTAAATCCCACTCAACTTTGATATCGGGGTGACATAAGTGTCTTTCAAGAGGAGTACAAGTGTTTCGGCTCCTAGCATTTTGGCCATGGCCGATCGTCTTAAACCTTTCATTTTGTACATAAGGGGGGAGACCTAGCTCAACACAGGGAAAACAGGCCAATATTCATTCGATTGTTATATATGCTACAAACGTTGTTGACAAATGCTGCACATTCCCCAGAATTGGCATGCTTAACAGCAATCAGAAGCAACTTCAATAATGTCAAAATCTAAACTTCCATTGTCTCATTATTATTATTATTATTATTATTATTATTATTATTATTATTATTATTATTATTATTATTATTATTGTATCGGGAGTACACCTTCTCCGCCCTGTTGAACTGCGCACCTTCTAGAAGGCCATCTGTGCTGTGAATCCCGAAGTATGTATCACAAGATACTTGGACCTTTAACCTTTAGATGTCTCTACTATGGGCCTAAAATAAAATGTTCAAAATTTCCCGCCTTTTTAACAACAGCGCGTCGCAACCCATCCAGATCTTGACCACGTCCAAAGTTGCTTAACTTCGGAGATCTCACGGGATCCGATGTTTCAACACGGTACGGTCGTTGGCCTACCAACTTATGTGCGGTAATAATACTCAACAATAACAATAATTACGCATGTATTACAATTAAATAGAAGTACGGCGTGATTATGCGGTTCAAAAGTAATTTAGTATTTAGTTCACACTGAGTAACGGTAGAACTGAACAGGCACACTGACTGAGAGAGACTGTCGGACTGACGACGGCAAGCGGATGACGTTGGCAAAAATATACCCTTGCTACCCTTCGTCGCAGATCATGCAACACATTGCTCCGCGTGTCTCCACTACTTGCTGTGGCGCTGTACAATTCTGTTAGCCGCGACGAACGACATTTTGTACGTATTTCCGCTAAGTATTTTCTTAACAATTTAAGAAATTATTGTTATTTTTTTTCTCCTGTATCTGTTTACCCTCCAGGGTCGGTAAATGAAAGATCGTATGGCTTTTAGTGCCGGGATATCCCAGGAGGGGTTCGGCTCGCCAGGTGCAGGTTTTTCTATTTGACTCCCGTAGGCGACCTGCGCGTCGTGATTAGGATGAAATGATGATGAAGACAACACATACACCCTGCACCGTGACATTGGAATTAACCAATTAAGGTTAAAATCTCCGACCCGGCCTGGAATCGAACCCGGGACCCTCTGAACCGCAGGCCAGTACGCTGACCGACTCCAGGGTCGGTTTCTTCCTCGGACTCAGCGAGGGATCCCACCTCTACCGCCTCAAGGGCAGTGTCCTGGAGCTTCAGACTCTGGGTCGGGGATACAACTGGGAGGGTGACCAGTACCTCGTTCAGGCGGCCTCACCTGCTATGCTGAACAGGGGCCTTATGGGGGGATGGGAAGATTGGAAGGGATAAACAAGGAAGAGGGAAGGAAGCGGCCGTGGCCTTAGGTACCATCCCGCCATTTGCCTGGAGGAGAAGTGGGAAACCACGGAAAACCACTTCCAGGATGGCTGAGGTGGAAATTTAACCCACCTCTACTCAGTTGACCTCCCGAGGCTGAGAGGAGCCCGTTCCAGTCCTCGTACCACTTTTCAAATTTCGTGGCAGAGCCGGGAATCGAACCCGGGCCACCGGGGGTGGCAGTTAATCACACTAACCACTATACCACGGAGGCGGATATTAAATAAATTAAAGGAAAGAATTCAATGAAAAGACAACAGGGTTTCTACAAATTGTTTTTTTTAATATATAATTCCCAGTTTCAGGTGGATGAAATGGAATAAAAGTTGAAATTTTTCTCCACAAAATGGTGGCAACTGCTCCCCCGTCTCCCTCCACCCCCCTAATCGCCGCTACTGTCTCTAAAAGTGATTTTGCATCACTCGGTATACGGGCTCAATCGTATAGCATCGTAAGTACCTGCCGTGCAGCCCTGCCTTGCCCATCTGCACTGTGCGCCGCTACAGAGTTGCACCTCTGCGTTTTGTTTCGTCCTCTGGATGCTAGTCTACAGAATTAGTAGCTACAGTACAGTTCCCGTATGCCTGAACGAGAGCAGTGTCCACGTGTATCCTCTCCCACACCTGATCTCCCACGCAGAAGCTTCATAACGTACCTGCCTCCTCCCACTCTGGACCAGCAGATGAATTATTTATTGCACCAGGCTCTGTTATTGTTTCTTTTCCTCCCTTAATCATCTCGTATTGTCACGAGCACCGGACAAGCATTATTGCCAATATATCACACGAGTTTAGAGCACAGGAAAAGAAGCAGTGACAGAAGCAAATCACATTCAGTTATAATGTGTCATTTCTGGAAGGAAGATAAATAAAAGGAATTAACATTACTGCGACGCTCGCTGTCTGGTCATTTAAAATAAAGGCCTATCTCATTCCTAGATTCGTATCTAAGCTTTTATATTGCTGTCCAAACTTTATCAGAAACCACAAAAGAAATCAGTGTCAGTATGTGGTTGACAGGGGCGTGATAGCCTAGTGGCATTGTCACTGGTTTCTTAACAAGGCGGTTACGGTTCGAACACCAACCAATGCACGTGCAAGTTTTGAAATTAAAAGTCACGTCTTTGTAGTTGGAATTCTATGCAAAACTGGAGGTCCCGAGGTTATAATCATGAGATCAACAGCGATGTAAAAGTGTCTTCTTTTTTTTTCGGAAAACATAGCCTAACATCATACAGTGATTCCAAACTATGTGAAAAGAGCACAACAAATAAGAATGGTGCCTTACATTGCATAACATTGCAAAAAACATCTAATGGGAAGGGGTTGTGCAAACATGTAACGAGATTTTCTTTTAACACAATGGGCGGCGGTACTTAAACTTGGATTATAATTGAAAACGCACTGAAAAAAGTTTCCAGTAAACTATTGAAAGACTCTAGTAGTAATTTATAATAGTAAAGAACGACAGAAAAGGTTTAGCGAGTTCATAAAGAAAAAAGGTAAACGCTGAGGTGCAGAGTTAACTTGATTTCGGCACAGTGGAAGATCAAGTATAAATAACACCATAATTTCATAAAAAGGGAGCCAGGCCAAACTCCAGAAGGTGGATCCGCGGATGGGGCAAAATAAAGCGAAAAAGTAAATAAAGTTGAACGGGAGAAGCGGAAAGATGCAAAGACACGGAATAAGATGCATCTAAACTAAGTGAAATGTCTAAGAATATATAATACAATTCGCAAATTTAGAACGTTTTCAGTGAGATAATTTAAACATAATTCTGAAAGAGCTTCCCAATTCAAAATAAAGGGAAAGATGAAAAGCCAAAGAACCTCTCTCGCACAAAACTAGGATAATATTAACAATTATCAGTTTGGAATGACATAACAAGCTTGTGTCTACACAATTATAGACAGGTTACATGAACTAGCATCAGGTACTGAGTAGGTAAACACCATAATACAAATTTATAAAGCACAATTGAAATTTCTAGCATAGGTAGCTTCCTTCTTCGATTGGGGTTGCATGACCTATTTCTGAACAACTTAAAATACCAAACGACAAAGGGAAATGACCTAGGAAGTAAACAAATTGAAACGACGATAATCTTCAAAGGATAAGAAAGAGTAATATGAGTAAGAACTAAAGCAAACCATAAAAAAACTGCGCACACAACGAAACTATCGGTTACCATGGCAACGTCTCCGACTGCTTGCCAGCAGGGAAGTAACGTAATGGCATTTTCGTCAACATTCCAGTAAACTCGGGGTAGTCCCTTGCGAAGAAGGCGAGAGAGACGCATTTCTTCTCAGAAAGAAATTCATTAAGTTCCTTAACTACACGGAGAAGCATGGAAACATGGATATGTTTTTTGTCCTAATCTATATAAATAAAGTTGTAGGGGGGTCCGCTGTCTATAATTTCGTTTCTTTTGCCAATTTTTCAGATATTCATCCAATTTCGGTCAACTCAAGACCTCATAAATGGTTTTTAGTCGTGTCTGTTTGTCCGTCTGTTCCATCATGACGGCGAAACGGCTTGATAGATCTCTGCCAAACTTCAAATTTATAGTATTTATAGGGAATGTTCAGGTATGCATATGATTTGATGATGATGATGATGCTTGTTGTTTTAAGGGGCCTAACATCGAAGGTCATCGGCCCTGCATATGATTTAAGAATCACTGAACAGAGTGGGGGTTTGCAGGAAAACCACAACAGTTTTCTTCCATTTTCTCTTATACTATTAATTTTCTCTAAAATCCGTGGACTATATGTGAAACTCCCTTAATTTTAAACAACTTTTGTTATGAGCATACTTTCGCTTACCCTTCAAACAACGGATAATATTACTAATTTCTGCAGGTATCATGCTCTGCATTGAGTGACCGACAGACCGACAACGAACCTACCGGTTACCATGGCAACGTCTCTGTCTGCTTGCCATCAGGGAAGTACTGTAATGCCATTTTCGTCAACATTCCTGTAAACTCAGGGTTGTTCCTTGCGTAGAAGGCGAGAGAGACGTCAAGCTGTCATTCTGCAGGATATTTGTGGAATACCGTTTCAGGTTAAAATCGTTTTCGAATAGCACTAATGGTGGCTGTTAATATTTGAAGAGTACCGTGGAGTGTAGCCCTTTATTTCACACCGTAAAGTGTTTTCCGGCATTTGCTACAATTTTTACTGTATTTCACTTCTACTTCTGTTTTCCGCTTTAATTTCTTGCCTCTGCCTTGCCTCTTTAGGCTTAAGTAATAACACCGTACAACTAAAGGAGGCAGTGTGGAACAGGACAACTTGGAGAGCGCTAATTCATAGAATCGCCGATGGTCGCATTCGACTGAATGGATGACATCATCATCAATAATACCATAAATCATTTTTCTTTCTGCTTACCTAAGAATCCATGCGCTTGTATTTCTTCTCTGTTACCACATTCTTATATTCGTAACCCATATCGTCACAATTTAGAGAGGGACATTTCATTTTGTAGTACAGACTATCCAGCTGTTCTCAGTTATAACCCTATTTTCTATTAATTTCATCTTTCTTAACTAACTTATATTACTTTCTTCCTTAATTACTCCGTATGTATGTGAGTGCTAATCCAGAAACCTGGACACTGTTTCCTTTGAGGAAAAATTCCAAGCTGTTCAAATGAATAACATTTTGGCCCCGGCAAATATCGAAATATGGAGGCAATTTCAATGACTGTGCAGACTTTCGTTTCGGAGTAATTGGTGGCTAAACTGTAAGTCGTATCACAAAATAGATAGCACAATAGCCATTCAATTGGGATAAATCTACAACTTTGGTCCGACGATATTTTGCCGTATCTTGATCCCTTATACATTAGATAGAGCTGCATTTCTCAATTTTAAATTAATCTTGTACTTTTTACATGTATATGTTATCGTTTGACTCACTAATAGGAAATATAGAATCATCAAATTCGGTGCGCACAATGAAACGACCGGTGGACATATGTTAAACAAAATTTTATGATTCCAGCTGCCACATAACTATCCGAAAAATAAAGTAATATGTGAAAACTGGACCCAAATTTCACCCTATTCAATGTTTCTAACTCAATCTAACCCATGAATATAGGAGATACGAGAAAATGTAGTATAGGACCAGCCATGAAGAACACTAAATGAGGCGTCTGATAGCGGAATCCGTTTCTTGATATAATGTACTGTTTAAAAGCAGTAAATCTCGAAATGAAGGTCTGCAGTTATAAATGTGCCCATGGTTATCTATATAAATGAACTTTGTAGGGTGTCAGCTGTCTGTAATTTCGTTTGTTTTGCCATTTTCTCAAATATTTATCCGATTTAGGTGAACTCAAGAACGTATGAACGGTTTTTAGCTTTCATGTCGGTTTGTTCGTCTGTCTGTTTGTCCATCTCTTCCATCATCACGATGAATCGGCTTGAGAGATCTCTACCAAAATTCATATTTGGAGTATCCAGAGTAAGGTTTATATATGCATATGATTTAAAAATCGCTGAATGGAATTGGGATTTATAGGTAAACCATAACAGCTTCCTTCCATATCATCTTTGCTATTGATTTTCTGTAATAAAATAATAACAATCGTATGGCCTCAGCTACCGTGTGCAGACATTTCGATTTGACGCCATCTGGCTGTCTCCTCGTCAATTTCGACGTTCCGTTTTACTCTAAGTCCGCTAGATGGCAGACAGAGTAAACCGGATCTCTCTTGGGCGTCTATGGCTGAGATTTAATTAATTTTGTCGGGTAAATACCAAATGTATCACCAGAGATCTTTTACATGCTGACATCGTACGACATGGAGTGTCGAATGGACTTTTTTCCGCCCTTCAAAAATCCGACTACCTCTGCCGGGTTTGAACCCGCTATCTTGGGATTCGGAAGCCGACACTCTACCACGGATCCACAGAGGCAGCTATTGATTTTCTCTAAAATCCTTGAAACGTCCCTTAATATTAATTTGTTTTCGTTTGGTGACTGAAAACTCTTTCCTTTGAGGGAAATTTCCAAGTTGCTCAAATGTAACTTTTTGGCTCCGGAAAATATCGTGATATGAAGGTAATTTCAATAATGATGCAGACTTTCGTTTCGGGGTAACTGCTTTCTAAACGGTGTCATTTCACAAAGAAGATAACACAATCGTCGCTCAATTTAGGGAGAACTTCAACTGTGGTCCGATGACTTATTGTCGTATATCGATTCTTTATACGTTAGATAGCGCTGCATTTCTCAATTATAACTTAATCATATCTCTCCAACTCGATTTCAATTGGCATTAAGTAAAGGTGCCTCTCATTATAATGAAAACTCTCCATCTCTAATTGAATGGCAATTGGCAAGTGAGCCCTGCCGTTATAGTAGAAACTCCCGAACTCGATTGTGAATGGCTGTAGGAAATGTGACGTGCCATTATCATCAAAACTTCCCCCAACGCACACCTTACATCAGAAATAACGTATGGGGTCCTCTCCGTTTTGCTTCTCTGACAGCGCTAAGAAACATGCAATTTAATCAAATCTTACTCACTTCGGGGAACGTTTTTTACGTAGAAATCCGTATACAATGTAGAATACTGTAGCGAAGCACGAGTACATTTGCTAGTATATATACTGTAGATGACGTAAGCTGGTTGCCATAGATACCGTGGTGTCTGGAAGTTGTTGACGTCAAACTCTCCACGCTAATTCTAGATAGAATCCCCAGACCGAAAAAAAATTAATGTTAATAGTACATGACTGTCTGGTCCTTCACAGTAAATTCAAAAATGATTCCGTGGGTTTCAATGAAAGACGCACACGCCACCTCACCCTTTTGACTGTTTCTGTTTGAATATGAACATCGCTATATGCATTGTTAGCGCGTTTTTCTAGAGCCTGTTCATCACCAACATTATCTTGAATTCAAGTCCGGTGACCGTTTGGGCCATTCGATAGGATATTGACAACCGATCAATCTGCCGGCGGAGTTATTCAGTTAGCAAACCGGAACACAATGCAGACGTGTACATAATTATCTGGTCTGCAGACATACAACATGTTGTCGAGATAAAACTGCACTCGTGTGAATGCTCATAAGGCAGTCCGATGCCGAGAGCAGTGCCACTATGCGTTTCGAAACACACATCTCAGGATGTGTTCTTGGCTGTGGTAGAGAACACCAGCTGAAGTTTCTTCCTGAAGTTCGATAACAGTTTGTATGGATCACTAGTGGCTTTTCACCCACATTCTGGATAAGTAGTTGGTTAAGTGGTCACTTCCCATGCTTGAAGTTGCAGGTTGGAATCAAGGGCGCTTATATACGAGAATCCTATGTCAGTAGATTTACTGGCATATTAAAGAAACTATTCTCAGGGAAAAGTGTCAACACTCTGACGACACTTAATACCAGCAGTAGCTAAAGATGGCGGTAGTGGTGGTGGTGGTTATTATTTTCTGAGGAACCAAGCAAGTGGCTACGCGATTTAGATCTCGGAAGATAGTGGGTGCGAAACCCACTGTTGGCAGGCCTGAAGAAGGCTTTCCGTGGTTTCCCATTTTCACACCAGGCAAATCCTGGGGTTGTATTTTAATTAAGGCCACTCGTAGCCCGTTCCTATCCCATCGTCGCCGTAAGACCCATCTGTGTCGGTGCGATGTAAAGCATTTTTTCTTTCAATAGCAAGTATAACTGAAAAAGGGAAGAAGTCCGAACCTTCGAAGAATAAAAGTGTCGGCAAAAGATCAGACTCCATGGATAAATGGTTAGCATGCTGGCCTTTGGTCAAAGGAGTCCCGGTTTCGATTTCCGGCTGGAGATTTTAACTTGCATTGGCTAATTCCTCTGACTCGGGGATTGGGTGCTGGTGCCATCTTCAACATAATAATTAATTTCAGGTAGGGTTGGGTTGAGTAAAAGTTTAATTCCCGTACCCTCATAGGGTACGGCAGGCCTCCTAAACGGTCGGAAATTATGATCTTGGGATCTCTCACCTGCTTTTATTTCATGATGGGTGCAATGATTTTACATCTGTCTCTTGGCACAGGCCAAAGCAAAATGTAGCTTCCACCGAATCTCAGTCTTACTTTTATGGGTGTGACCGTTTGGAAGCTGTTGAGGAATGGGTGGCGCTGAGTAATGTAATTAAGAGAACGACTAGTACATTCGGATGTTGTTAAAAGTGCTACTCATGGGGTCAGTTGTGCTGCAATAGCACTTTATGAACCATTGAGGAAAGCAATGAAAAACTACTTCGCTAAAAACTATGTTACTCCTCATCATGCTTTGTACTTCTCATTACGGCACCGCCATCGGTATTTGCGCTTTTCCTATAACAGCATTACATTTGGAGGTGTAATTTGAGGATCCAACAAGCCTCCGGACTGATAACATTTTGGAATCCAAGGCTGCCACTCGTTCGCTATTGCTAAGAGGGAACTAATTGGGAACATGCATCATCTTCAAAAATATTTTTTTTGAAAAGTACACCAATGAAATAGTACGTAAACGTATTACATTGTGGTATGTTGCCTTGTTTTCTACCATTAAAAAAATATTTAATAGTGCCTTTCCGCAAGGCGAGTGAAACGGCCTCTGACGTAAGCGGCGCGCTGTGACGTCACGATCCAGTACCGCATGGAGCTCTACCAGCCGCTGTGCATCAGCCGTTGCTAGAAGCCGATTGTTTATTATTCATGATCGCGAATAACTTCGAAATGACAGAAGAAAGGTTCAAAACAGCACAGTCAGACAATCTACCATGTGTAGATGTCATCATTCTTGAAATGTGTGACTTTTGTGGCCGCAGAAATTCGCGGATAACAAGCAAGTTTGTAAGTGGCGTCTTTTATATACGTGCAATGTACTGTAACCCATAGTATTAGGATAACAACGAACCTGGATAGATATCACATCACTTTCAAAATTTCCTTCTAGACTGATTCCCCTATTAAAGAATAACATTACATTTTCGGGCTTTCAGCATTAGTAAAGTAAGAAATCGGATTTCAGCACTAACATAACATAACATAACATAGTCCGCTTCTGTGGTGTAGTGGTTAATGTGTGCCACTCCCGGAGGCCCGGTTTCGATTCCCGGTTCTGCCATGAAAGTTGAAAACTAATAGTATGAGGGCTGGAACGGGGTCTACTCAGCCTCGGGAGGTCAACTGAGTAGCCATCCTCGAAGTGGTTTTTCGTATTTTCCTACTTCTCCTCCAGGCACCTACGGCCACGGCCGTTTCCTTCCCTCTTCCTTGTCTATCCCTTCCGATCCTCCCATCCTCCAACAAGGCCCCTGTTGAGCATAACAGGTGAGGCAGCCTGGGCGAGGTAATGGCCCTCCTCACCAGTTTCATCACCATACTCAAAGTCTCACGTTCCAGGACACTGCCCTTGAAGTGGTAGAGGTGAAATCCCTCCCTGAGTCCGAGAGAAAACCAACCCTGAAGGATAAACTGATTAAGAAAGAAAGAAAGAAGGAAAGAAAGAAAGATCATAGTACTATAGGGCTATAATCTATTATTCCCAAAAAAAATATATATATATTTATGGTTGGGACAACTGGCCTACCCACTTCTGGGGCCCATGAAAGAGAATTAAATATCTTTGTGGAGGGAAAAAGTTAAACATGATAAAGATAAATATGACTTCATCTAGTTTTCACAAGTCGGGCTGAGTGGTTCAGACTGTTGAGGTGCTGGCCTTCTGACCCCGACTTGGCAGGTTCGATCCTGGTTCAGTCCGGTGGTAGTTGAAGGTGCTCAAATACGTCAGCCTCGTGTCGGTAGATTTACTGGCACGTAAAAGAACTCCTGCAGGACTAAATTCCTGCACATCGGCGTCTCCGAAAATCGTAGAAGTAGTTAGCGGGGCGTGAAGCCAATAACATTAATTACATTTGACTTTTAACAAGCTGAGCATATCAGGAAAGAAAAGTGTCCTGGTGACATTTTAGTCGCTCAATACAGGAATGTCTTTGGGTGCTGTGACTTTTACTTTTTTTTTTTTTTTTGCTTTACTTCACACCGTCACATATAGGTCTTATGGTGACGATGGGACAGGAAAGGCCTAGGAATGGGAACAAAGCGGCCGTGGCCTTAGGTACAGCCTCCGCATTTGCCTTGTGTGAGAATGGGAAACCACGGAAAACCATCTTCAGGGCTGCCGGCAGTGGGGGTCAAAACCCACTATCTCCCGGATGCGAGCTCACAGCTGCGCGCTCCTAACCGCACGGCCAACTCGCGCGGTATTTTTACCCTTCGGTTTATTGACTTGGCTTGTATAACCTAAAACTTAGGCTAAGTTGGATATTTTAAACACCTACATCACTATTTTCACCTGTGTGCAATTATGTTATTTATTTCATTAATATTATGATAATTATTACAATTGAGCATTGTTAACTTATAAGATCCCAACAGACAAGCATTGGTTTTGTGTAGAGTTATACATTTGTTAAATTCACGTTGTTTCCTTTCATGATGTACACGCCTATTCTTCGTTACATTATAGAGTATTTAGATATAGCCTACATTTCTTAACCAATTAAGCTCTTCAATAAAGACATACATAACTGTCCCATGCCAAGATATATTGGTAGAATTAGAGCTGTCAAAATGGTTCATAACCCCTTTGATTTATTATCTTGACATGGATCACCCGAAACATAGGTTAGGTTTGGAGAATACTTTAATAACCAGCATTATTTAATGCACTGTTTATTACTTTCATATTCCAAGATGTAATTGAAGCATTTAAATAAAGCATCATACATTAAAATTTTAAGTTTTACCACTAGAACAGCTGACATGGAAAAGTGATTTGAAAATTCAAACAAATTCATCTTACGTTAAAATCTTCAAAAGCGGCTGTGAGCTTGCATCCGGGAGATAGTAGGTTCGAATCCCACTATCGGCAGCCCTGAAGATGGTTTTCCGTGGTTTCCCATTTTCACACCAGGCAAATGCTGGGGCTGTACCTTAATTAAGGCCACGGCCGCTTCATTTCAACTCCTAGGCCTTCCTATCCCATCGCCGCCATAAGACCTATCTGTGTCGGTGCGACGTAAAGCCCCTAGCAAAAAAAAAAATCTTCAAAAAAAAAAACTGTAGACTTTTCCGATATACCACCAGCATTTCTCCGGCTCGCCAAAATTCATTTCTCCCTAGTTTTAGCGTCTTTGGAACGTTTATAAACAATTTGTTTGGTATGGTATGCGATGTGCTATTGCATATCGGAACTATACACCATTTATAAGTTTTCTGCCTCACTGTCTGCGCAGGATTCATTTTCAGTCTAAAATATACCACTCAGATTATTATCCAATGTATAGACCTTGAATTTAACCATACCAGACACTAACGTGAAGTAGAAATACGCGAAGTGTATCCTGCTTCTCACAGCACACTATGTGTTATTTCGTCTGCTAATTCAGTCAACCTGTACGATGACGTCAGACCAATGAGATCGCGTACTTGCGTGACGTGACATTTTCGTAGATTTTTATCATGTTTGGAGTTATTATTTGTACATTCTGATCACATTTTTGAATTCTGCGTGAAATTTTGGATCAGATTAGCATATTTTTAATTAAAACCCCGGATCATGCATGTTCCCTATTGAACTAATTGACACTAATATTACAGTGAGTGGCTGTTTATCTGACGAGTGTACTGTCTTTTCAGCTGCCACTCCCTTCCGTTACGTAGTGTTATTGCTGTAATTATACAAAACCTAATCCTTCAACGATGGGTGAAGCAGCTAGTATTCTCAAAATTGCCGTTGGATTAGCGGTAGATCTTTCCGGCGCATAAACGACATCTTCTCTTTAATGTAAAATCTTGAACAGAATTGCACAGTTCTTTAAAATCTGTTGTTATTCACTGGGAGCTTATGGCTACTTCACGTGGTTTCTTTAACCGAATCGATATGGGAATGGTTCTTCGACCAGTGCACAACGAACACTTTAATGCTGTCTTAGAAAACTTCACTAGTGTATCATAAACCCACCATTGGAGGAAGCATCGCTTCTGAAATCTGTCATCTTTTTGCCGATACCGTCATTTTTCTAAATGTTGGACCACTTCCATTGCCTTCCTCTGGTTTGTGTTAGGAAAGGATGGTTTTCTAGTTGTTCTTAAAACAAAATCATCACCAACTTGATAGGTTTTTAGTGGTCTAATGTCGCAAGATAATGTTAAAGAAACATATAGTCCGTGATCTGAAGAGAACCATTGAATGAGAGAGCAAATTCATGAAGAAACAACCGAATGAATGAGTGAATGAATAAGTCATTAACAATTGAATAATCGTCGCCATAAGACCTATCTGTGTCGGTGCGACGTAAAGCCCCTAGCAAAAAAAACAAAAACAATTGAATAACATTGAATTAATGGGTGTGAAAGAAAATTTGGAAAATAACGAATAATTGATATTTAACGACGGAATGGATAATGTACGGCTGAGTTGTTCCTGAGACCAAGTTGGGGAGTTCAATCTGGTGGTAACTGTAGGTTCTCAGATACACCAGTCTCGTGTCGGTACATTTATAGGCCTAATTTACAGGCCTAGTTTGTAGTTATTAAGGTAATCAAGCTCGACATGTCTAATTTGCAATTATTAAAGTATTCGAGCTCGTCGGGTCTAATTGGCAATTATTAAAGTATTGGAGCTCGTCAGGTCTAATTTGCAATTATTAAAGTATTCGAGCTCGTCAGGTCTAATTTGCAATTATTAAAGTATTCGAGCTCGTCAGGTCTAATTTGCAATTATTAACGTATTCGAGCTCGTCAGACCTAATTTGTAATTATTAAAGTATTCGAGCTCGTCAGGTCTAATTTGCAATTATTAAAGTATTCGAGCTCGTCGGGTCTAATTTGCAATTATTACAGTATTCAAGCTCGTCAGGTCTAATTTGCAATTATTAACGTATTCGAGCTCGTCAGACCTAATTTGTAATTATTAAAGTATTCGAGCTCGTCGGGTCTAATTTGCAATTATTACAGTATTCAAGCTCGTCAGGTCTAATTTGCAATGATTAAAGTAATCAAGCTCGCCAGGTCTAGTTTGCGACTGTTAAAGTATTCAAACTCGTCAAGGTGTAATTTGCAATTATTAAAATATTGAAGCTCGTCAGGCCTAATTTGCAATTATTAACGTATTCGACCTCGTCAGACCTAATTTGCAATTATTAAAGTATTCGAGCTCGTCAGGTGTAATTTGCAATTATTAAAGTATTCGAGCTCGTCAGGTCTAATTTGCTGTTATTAAAGTAGGCCTATTCGAGCTCGTCAGGTCTAATTTGCGACTGTTAAAGTATTCACGCTCGTCAAGTCTAACTTTCGATTATTAGTGTATTCAAGCTCGTCAGGTCTAGTTTGCAATAATTACTAAAGTATTCAAACTCTTCAGGTCTAATTTGCAATTATTAAAGTATTCGAGCTCGTCAGGTCTAATTTGCAATTAAAGCATTCAAGCTCGCCGGGTCTAATTGGCAATTATTAAAGTATTCAAGCTCGTCAGGTCTAATTTGCAGCTATTAAAGTATTCGATCGCGTCGGGTCTAATTTGCAATTATTAAAATATTCAAGCTCGTCGGGTCTAATATGCAATTATTAAAGTATTCAAGTTCGCCAGGTCTAATTTGCAATTATTAAAATATTCAAGCTCGTCAGGTCTAATTTGCAATTATTAAAGTATTCAAGCTCGTCAGGTCTAATTTGCAATTATTCCAGTATTCGAGTTCGTCAGGTCTAATTTGCAATTATTAGGGTATTCAAGCACGTCATGTGTTATTTGCAACTATTAAAACATTCAAAATCATTACCGTAGGTCTAATTTGCAATTATTAAAGTATTCAAGATCGTCAGGTTTAATGTGAATTAATATAGTATTCAAGCTCGTCAGGCTAACTTAAACTACAGTATTAAAGTATTCAAGCTGGTCTGGTTCAATTTGCAATTATTTAAAGTATTCAAACTCCGTCAGGTCTAATTTGCGATTATTAGTGTTCAAGCTCGTTAAGTCTAATTTGCAATAATTATTAAAAAATAATTATTAAAGTATTCAAGCTCCTTAAGTCTAATTTGCAATAATTATTAAGGCATTCAAACTCATCAGGTCTAATTTGCGAATTATTAAAGTATTGAAGCTAGTCAGGACTAATTTGCGACTATTAAAGCATTCAAGTTCGTCAGGTCTCATTTGTAATCCCTAAAATATTCAAGCTCGTCAGGTCTACTTTGTAATTATGAAAGTATTCAAGCTCGTCAGGTCTTATGTGCATTTATTTAAGTATTCAAGCTCGTCAGGTCTAATGTGCAAGTATTTAAGTATTCAAGCTCGCCAGGTCTAATTTGCAATTATTAAAGTATTCAAGCTCGTCAGGTCGAATTTGCGATTGTTAAGGTATTCTACCTCGTCAGGTCTAATTAGCAATAATTATTAAAGTATTGAAGCTCGTCAGGTCTAATTTGCAAAAATGAAGGTATTCAAGGTCTTTAGGTCTAAAGAGCTATAATACTTTAATATTCAAAATTGCTTAAATTCTGAGAACTTAATTTTTGACATAAAATACATAGGCAGGTATTTATTGACGTGGAGCTACACATCTGTCCCAGTACACCGTCACTGCATTGTCCTACCAATGGGTCACATTAGAGTGAAACACTGGTAATTTCACGATTGAAATGCCCAAAAGAGTTTGAGTACTTTAAGTATTTAACTGTTATGTATTGTATATATTTATTTTTTGCAAGCGATCTTTTTACAACTTGCTTTACGTCGCACCGACACAGATAGGTCTTATGGCGAGGATGGGATAGGAAGCGAAGGAAAGGAAGGGAGGAAGGGATGGTAGAAGCCGTGGCCTTAATTAGGCTACAGCCCAAGGATTTGCCTGGTGTGAAAATGAGAAAGCACGGTTAACCATCTTTAAGGGTGCCGGCAGTGGGATTTGAACCTACTATCTCCCAGATGAAAGCTCACAGCTACGCGCCCCTAACCATACGACCAACTCACCCAGTTGCTAACGGTTTAACGTTGCAGTGACTCAAGGTTTTGGTGACAATGGAATAGAAAAGAGGTAAACGGCCTTAATTAAGGTACCGTGTAATTAGCCTGGAGTGAAATTGAGAAACACGAAATACCACCTTCAGTGCTCTCGATTGTGGGGTTCGAACACACCATCTCCCAAATCCACTGTATTTGATTTGGTATTAATACTATTCTGTACAAAAGTTAACTCATGAACTTAAAGCATTACAATAGTTGAATATATTTCATTCGTTTAGAAAATTGAACCTGAATTTAAAAATTGCCTGCAATAAAAGTGCCCTCTTACGATGACAAATTTCTTTCTATGGTTGTAATCTGAAATACCATAACCTTGGAGATCGACATTCCTCCGAGACTTGTCCAACCAAACTCGAACTTGACTGTGGATAGATACTGTACACCATGTGGGCACGCAGATTCCGAAGGCGGAAGTGGAGGGTCTTCCATCACTGGAACTCGTTGAGAGTCAATGTCCTGATCTCTTAGCTGGAACTGAACAAAAAAAAAAAAACCCAATTACTCTCGCGGAGAGAAAAGGTTTGTTCAAGTTATGTTCCAGTCAGATAAATAACACTTTTTTTTCACTCGCTTGAAGTCTCACAATGTACTGTACAACAGCGTTGTAAAACAAGACCACTGGTTTTCACTCTCATTAGCAGGTAATGATTGATGATAAAGTATTGTGGTTAAGTATCGTAAAATTGACCAAAACTCGTACCACCTGGAATACCTGTAAAGCTCTGCACCTGGTGCCAACAGAATACCTGCTTTGTATTACTGCTTTATTTTATGTACCAAGGAGAAAACGGTCATCAGTTTTCTGCGTAATTATGGAGATACACTATAACGTGTTTGTAGCTGTAATAACATATGATAGAAATTAGACCTTGCTGCAGAGTTTGAAAATACCATTCAGCATCGTGTTATTGTTAATACTGACAGAATAGCCAGTAAAATGCCGTGGTCCGACAAACTTGAAAAGGCAGAGGAAGTTAGATAACAGCTTAGGTTAGAGATTCTTAACTTGGGATCCATAAACCCTTGGGGATCTGTGGAAGGGCTTCAGGGGGGCCGTGAATGCCAAATATAAATTAATTTAACATTTATATTCACGATAGTGTTAACGTACAGCAGAAGGTTATCTGGAAACTGTACTCTCTAGATTTCCATTTTCTTTAGTCCTTCCAAACCACGACCTTTCCTCTTGCTAACTCTGTTAAACGACCCTTGCTAGTTATCGTTGCTATTCTTGTTACATTGTTAACATTATTGCTGGTATTAGTACTGTTGTTTATCTCCATTGTTACCTTATTCTACTTATTTAATTCTGTTATATTATTAGTGTAAAATAGGCAAATAGCCCTCTATCGGCTGTATATAATATTTAATAAAATAAAATAAATAAATAAATCTATGAAAATCCAGTAATTATGTCCCTTGTGGGAACAATCGCCACTCCCGTTACTATCAATCATCTTTAGAGGAAATATGAACCCTAACATATCCTAATCCCAATCTAATTCACTGATCTTCCCTATTCCCATCAAGGATGTTTCCCATTGGGTGGTGTGGGACAGTTGCAGGTTTAGCGAAATAATTTTACTTTTGGAGGTTTTGATTTTCTACCGGTATTTTGGAAAATACTTCAAAAGTTGTCCACACTCTAAACTTTGCTACATTGTTCAATTACAGCATTGTAACACATAATAATGTATACTTTATTATGTAGGATACACTGAGACTATACTACTATACTGTTCAGAACATTAATATATAATCTGCCGGGCTGAGTAGCTAAGACAAATTTGGCTATTTGCTTTACGTCGCACCGACACAGTTATGTCTTATGGCGACGATGGGATAGGAAAGGCCTAGGAGTAGGAAGGAAGCGGCCGTGGCCTTAATTAAGGTACAACCCCAGCATTTGCCTGGTGTGAAAATGGGAAACCACGGAAAACCATATTCAGGGCTGCCGACAGTGGGATTCGAATCCACTATCTCCCGGATGCAAGCTCACAGCTGCGCTTGTCCTATATTGACCAAGCATTATTTTCTGATGTGGATCAGTCAAAACCAACGTGGTGTAAGCCACATTTGGTGTGGGCTAGAAGCTGTGTGAACTATCAGTTCATTTACAAGATGATAATGTCCACACCCACAGTAACAACAGAGAATATACTATACACAACACAACCGATTTATCTGGTTGAAGCCACTTTTATTAACAATATTCAGAATATTAACAAGATAACTCAATTTATCTGGTTCTTACCGGTGACCGTTTTGTATTCTTGAAAAATCTGGAAATATTATGACGAAATGGCTTATCTTGTTAGTGTCAAAGGATAGAGAGTATTGACCTTATTGTCCTTATTGACCTTAGTACGTTACTGCAAAAATTAAACACAATGTAAAAATGACTTATGTGGTTTTTCTCCAGGATGAGTGATATAAATAGCGAAGAAATGAGTAAAGACACCGTGTGTCCTCAGACAGATTCATTTCTAATCACACCCACCATCTTCCCAATTAGATCCTTTTAAGCAATGTCCTCATGTCAGAAATGTCTTTTACTTTCGTGGCGACCCTGTAAATATTCGGTAGCCCCTTTCATCTTGTATTTTTCACTCCCAGACGGAGAGAAAACCGACTAATATGGAACCTCAGTCGGTGTGGTTCGTTTGTCATTCTGTCTTTCACTTAGTGCCGAGAATGTCACCCTCCAACTGGTTTCTGCATTGTATGCATTTTTTTCAGGCCAGTCAAGTAGATTCTTTAGTTCCTCACACGATTTTACTATTCAGCCAGCGCATACGCCAGTTTATTGTCTTTCACAAAGGAGACCCCTTGTATAGTATTTACACGCCCACCAAGTTCTAATGAATCATAACTAAAGGCTTCATTTATTCGAGAACAACTCTATTGTTCTAAGGCTTCTGTCGTCTGAGCAGTCAAAAGAAGAAAGGCGTTGTCTTCTCACTCCCTTTCTGATGTTAAAAGAGGAAGGAGAGAAGTTCAAGCGAAGTGGAGGAGAAGGAAGCTTAAATACTATACACGCCCTAATGTTCTAATCCTTTTTTTCTTTCCTTTTATATTATTTCATATTGGTGTATGGAAGTTGAGCACTTGGGTTGATGGTCCAGGTGCAGAGCAAGAGGAGTACCTGTGGAAGGAGTTCATATAAATTTCCAATGTGTACAGGCTCTCAATAAATAATATTAATAATAATAATTGTCGGTCTAGAAAGCCAAGAATAACGGCCGAGAGGATTCGTCGTGCTGACCACACGACACCTCGTAATCTGCAGGCCTTCGGGCTGAGCAGCGGTCGCTTGGTAGGCCAATGCCCTTCAAGGGCTGTAGTGCCATGGGGTTTGGTTTGGTTTTAATAATAATTGTACCGTAGGTACACCCGTCCCGTGCATTTAAATCTAGCGCCTTGTAGAAGGCCATCTGTAAAGTAAAGTTTGAAACGATTAGTACAGTAAGTTTGGACAGTGTTCGACAGATGTCGCTGCAATCAACTTATGTTGTGCCTCTGGGGTGAAGATGAACTATTGAAATTCAAGAGTAATTTTGTGTATCAAGGTTTTCTAAACTAAATTGATTGGTTGTTTTTGATGTTCAAAAGTTATCAACACTTCTATCTCTTCCCGCCAACTTAAGACGTTGGCCAATTAGAAATTTTGTACATTTATTTATTCACCAATTAGTAAATTTTGATATTTATTTGATTATCCAATGAAAATTGGGGGTGTGTCAGGGTTTCGGCCTAGAGAAATCTGGAACATTCCTCTCCGCTATAAAAACCGAGGGCTGGTGAGCCATGATGTCTTGGTGATCGCTCCAGTCTAGAGTGTGTATGTAACGGAGGAAGGGGGAAAGGCTCCATGGTCCATCTTCGGGAGGTCCACCAGCTCAAGGTAATGGCAGTTACGGCGTAAAAATGCGATAGTCTTTGAAAGCTAGCTTGAGGGGAAGGTTTCAAATTTTTAGTAATGTAACTTTTCTTTTCTCTAATGTAAATTTCAAACTAGTCAAAAGAACTTAAGCGAAATCAGGGATTAGAGAGTGAGGTACCCTCTTGTATTTCCTCTCAATTCGATATCGAGGTTACTATGATTTTTTAACCCTTAAAATCTATCTGGTAATTTCTGTAACTTAAATATTTTTCTATATATAGTCACCTCCCTAGCATAGGCTTAGCCTCTGTAACGTCAGACCATAAGCCCAAATGGGGTTTTTAAGTATTTAATGTAAACTTCAAGGAGTGCAAGTGTTCACCTCCTCACCATTTTGATTTTCGGCCAGTAACTGTAACATTTTGTTTTTAACAAAGGCCATGGCTTCTTGTTACCCCCGTTAAACTCTTTCATTTCATATCATTTCATGATATCAGACTGTTGAGCAGTTAAGACAGTGAATAGTGTTTAATTTTGTTAAATGTAGGTTGTGCCTTTGATAGACCTGGAAAGTGTGAATTTTCGAAAATAGACTCCTAAAGTGTAAATTGGTAGAGCAACGATGCTCTCCCTTCTGATGTAAAAAATTGGGAGATCCGTCGCCTTGACTGTTGGTTTAAGGGAGCCGCAGCGCTTATGTAAAATCTGTAATTTGGGAGCTTCAAGCTCAAGGTTGCTAATAGGTTATTAGTTCATTGTTCCGATTTTATAAAATTGTTACCCTAGCTTATAAGCTACCATTTTTTCCTGATTTTTTTTTGGCTATTTGTTTTACGTCGCACCGACACAGATAGGTCTAATGGCGACGACGGGATAGGATAGGCCTAGGAATGGGAAGGAAGCGGCCGTGGCCTTAATTAATGTACATCCCCAGCATTTGCCTGGTGTGAAAATGGGAAACCACAGAAAACCATCTTCAGGTCTGCCGACAGTGGGGTTCGAACCCACTATCTCCCGATTACTGGATACTGGCCGCACTTAAGCGACTGCAGCTATCGAGCTCGGTACCTGAATTTTTAGAGTCTAACTTTGAAAAGAAATCAAAAAGATATAGTCTAAGGGAGAAATATAGCTCGAATTTTAAAGGTTTAAATTAATATTCTGACTTGTGTATATCCAACCATTTATGCCCGCACCTTATTTCATCTCTGAGTTCCACAGAATCCCCAGAATAATAATAATAATAATAATAATAATAATAATAATAATAATAATAATAATAATAATAATAATAAAAGATACATACAACAAGAACTCCCTTTCATTGGGGTCCAAAAATAAACATTATAAAACAGTGATTGAACCAAAAGCACTATACACAGCAGAAACACTAACTAAGGATTTCAAAGGCCAGATGGAGAAATTCGAGCTAAAAGAATGGACAATTTTAAGAAAGATCGTAGGACCAACATTTCAGGATAATAAGATAATATACATCAAGAATGAAACACTCTCCAAGAAAATTGAAAAACTCTCAGATACTATGCGAAAAAGAAAGATAATTTTTTTACGGCCATCTTCTTAGAATGAACTCTAATAGATTAACCAGACAAATTGTTGACTTCTTCCATAACCGCAAAACAAAACCCAACTGGTTTAAGGAAACACCCAGTTGAACAGAAAATTCATCATTCGAACGAACAGTTAAAGTTTCTAACGACGAAAATACCGGTATACGGTTCCAAGACAAATCGACATTAAAAGCCAAACCTGTAATCTCGGAAGACAAGAGGAAACGAAGATCAGAAAGAATGAATAAATACTGGGGACTAAGTAAAGAAACAACACACAGTGCAATGTTTGATTCAACGTACCCGAAATAAGAAGAAGAATACATCTTAATTATCGACTGTTATTCCTTTCAACGTTCAGTCTGCAAGCCTCTGTGAATTTACTAAACGCCACCACAATCCTCTATTTGTAACTAGTTCTGTGGCCCAGTTTACTTCTATACCTCTTATCCTTAAATAGTTAGAAACGGAGTCTAACCACCTCGTCTTGGTCTCCCTCTACTCCTCTTACCCTCCATAACAGAGTCCTTTATTGTACTCGGTAACCTATCCTCCTCCATTCGGCTCACATGACCCACCACCGAAGCCGGTTTATACGTGCAATTTCATCCATCGAGTTAATTCCTAACTTAGTCTTTACTCCTCATTCCAAAGAGATAATAATAATAATAATAATAATAATAATAATAATAATAATAATAATAATAATAATAATAATAATAATAATAATAATAATAATACATTAAATTACGTAATGTCACTTCCTCAGAAGGTGTCGCGATTGCAAACAGTCTAGACTGCGGACATCCCATTAATAGTCTCGATGTGCCTCGATTGCATTATTTTAAGTTTGTAATTATTTCTCATTGATAAGTTTCGTCATAATTTTAAATACACACTGCTAGCAACACATTCTTATTTGTAACATACGTCTTTTGAACGAACGAACGAACGACAAATGACATTACGTCCAAAAACCTTTCTAAGTTGCATCCTCATTGTACAATTATTCCATCCAATTTACAGTGCTTTCTTTTTCTTTTAGTTCCTTCTACATTTAAGTCCATCCGCATAACTGAATGAACAGAATTCTCTGCTCCCAGCTTTAGACAGGTGATGAGATCTCTTATTTTTGGATGAGGTCTTCCAATTTTACTACCTGATTTTATGATTCCACCCTTCATTGCTATTGTTTGTTCTGTGTCTAACGTTGAAACACTTCCTCATCTCCAACGGGATAGACTCATTCTGTAACCAACAAAATAGTCGAATAATTCCGTTAATTTAACATCCAGCGGAGCTTGGCTGTGAATTCGAATCCATCCACTGTCTACATCTTCAGGTTTCAGGAATGCAAGTGCAGCGTATTTCCTTACATTTCGTCTGATTTCTTTGTTTTCCTTGTAAAGAGTCGTCATTCCTATGTCGTGAACCATCCTCCACAGACACTGCGTGAAAAGGGGGGAAAAAGTCATCCGTGAATCTCAGATTGTGGAAATGTTACCCATAGAGTAAAAATAGCACCAGTCTCAAAGTCTACTGTGAATTTTTCAGGTTTCCATTCTAGAGTAGCTTGCACAATGTTTTCGAGTATCCGAATATATGTTTCCTTTATTTTTATTTTAGTCAGGAAGAAGTGCAAATACAATAGGAGTGATGTTAGTTTCACCTTCACTACTTCCCAAGTCCAAGTATTTCTTGTATAGTTGGGCGAACTGGTTGCTTACACTCTTAAATGTACCGTCAACGCAAAATAACGTTATTTCTCGCAACATTTCCTTAGCTAAAGAATTGGCGAAAATTAACATTCTGTCATCTGTACAGTCATCTGAAAGGAGAAAGCATTTTCCGTCAAACATTTTCAACAATTCTTCATTGAGGATGATTTCTAATGCTAATTTCGGTTCTTTCTGCACTCCATGTTCCTTATTCCTTCCATAGCACATTGAATGTTTACTACTGCTATTAGCTTTACGTCGCACCGACACAGATAGGTCTTATGGCGACGATTGGACAGGAAAGGGCTAGGACTGGGAAGGAAGCGGCCGTGGCCTTAATTAAGGTACATCCCCAGCATTTGCCTGGTGTGAAAATGGGAAACCGAGGAAAACCATCTTCAGGGCTGCCGACAGTGGGGTTCGAACCTACTATCTCCCGAATACTGAATACTGGCCGCACTTAAGCGACTGCAGCTATCGAGCTCGGTCATTGAATGTTTAATGTTTGCTAACTGGGAAATGTGTGTTACAAGTTCATATCCCTTATTATGCACATTTTGAAATTCTTCAGAATAAATCTGAGGTATGGAAGTACTAGGTTCTTCTCTAGCCCGCTTCTTTGCACTAAATATTGTTTGTTTTACATCAAGTTGAGCCTCATCAGGTGTGTATTCATGATTTACAATTCTCACTACTTCATTACCTATAATAAGTAAACAAATGTCCGGCTCCATGGCTAAATGGTTAGCGTGCTGGCCTTTGGCCACAGGAGTCCCGGCTTCGATTCCCGGCAGGGTCGGAAATTTTAACCTTAATTGGTTAATTTCGCTGGCACGGGGACTGGGTGTATGTGTCGTGTTCATCATTATCTCATCCTCATCACGACGCGCAGGTCGTCTACGGGAGTCAATTCAAAAGACCTGCACTTGGCGAGCCGAACTTGTCCTTGGGCACTCCCGGCACTATAAGCCATACGCCATTTATTTTCAGTAAATACACTGACTGACAGTGACAATGCAACACCAAGAAGGAGTGGTTCGAAAGGGATGAAAGTTGGGGAAAAAACAGAGACGGCACGGACGAATAAGTGATATTTATTTCAAACCGATATGCAGGTTACACAATGCGCACGGCATCGACTCAGTAGGATGTAGGACCACCGCGAGCGGCGATGCACGCAGAAACACGTCGAGGTACAGAGTCAATAAGAGTGCGGATGGTGTCCTGAGGGATGGTTCTCCATTCTCTGTCAACCATTTGCCACAGTTGGTCGTCCGTACGAGGCTGGGGCAGAGTTTGCAAACGGCGTCCAATGAGATCCCACACGTGTTCGATTGGTGAGAGATCCGGAGAGTACGCTGGCCACGGAAGCATCTGTACACCTCGTAGAGCCTGTTGGGAGATGCGAGCAGTGTGTGGGCGGGCATTATCCTGCTGAAACAGAGCATTGGGCAGCCCCTGAAGGTACGGGAGTGCCACCGGCCGCAGCACATGCTGCACGTAGCGGTGGGCATTTAACGTGCCTTGAATACGCACTAGAGGTGACGTGGAATCATACGCAATAGCGCCCCAAACCATGATGCCGCGTTGTCTAGCGGTAGGGCGCTCCACAGTTACTGCCGGATTTGACCTTTCTCCACGCCGACGCCACACTCGTCTGCGGTGACTATCACTGACAGAACAGAAGCGTGACTCATCGGAGAACACGACGTTCCGCCATTCCCTCATCCAAGTCGCTCTAGCCCGGCAACATGCCAGGCGTGCACGTCTATGCTGTGGAGTCAATGGTAGTCTTCTGAGCGGACGCCGGGAGTGCAGGCCTCCTTCAACCAATCGACGGGAAATTGTTCTGGTCGATATTGGAACAGCCAGGGTGTCTTGCACATGCTGAAGAATGGCGGTTGACGTGGCGTGCGGGGCTGCCACCGCTTGGCGGCGGATGCGCCGATCCTCGCGTGCTGACGTCACTCGGGCTGCGCCTGGACCCCTCGCACGTGCCACATGTCCCTGCGCCAACCATCTTCGCCACAGGCGCTGCACCGTGGACACATCCCTATGGGTATCGGCTGCGATTTGACGAAGCGACCAACCTGCCCTTCTCAGCCCGATCACCATACCCCTCGTAAAGTCGTCTGTCTGCTGGAAATGCCTCCGTTGACGGCGGCCTGGCATTCTTAGCTATACACGTGTCCTGTGGCACACGACAACACGTTCTACAATGACTGTCGGCTGAGAAATCACGGTACGAAGTGGGCCATTCGCCAACGCCGTGTCCCATTTATCGTTCGCTACGTGCGCAGCATAGCGGCGCATTTCACATCATGCCCATACCTCAGTGACGTCAGTCTACCCTGCAATTGGCATAAAGTTCTCACCACTCCTTCTTGGTGTTGCATTTGCTCTGTCAGTCAGTGTAAATAAAAATGAATCATTACATGTTCATAATAAACATAATGACAAATATTTAATAATAAAACCCATCACTTTGGTTGATAATAAATACAACCAAATTAAATTAAAAACTGTTCTACATGCTTCATGACACATGCAGAGAGACTTTATGTTTGTCAATTAGGAAAAAGGAAACTGGGTCACAAATAGTAAACATAATGTATTTTAACACATTTGCACCTAATATTTAAATGAATCAGAGTTGAAATTTAATAGAGAGTTAAACATTAATCATTAATATCTGTTAAAATTAAGTTCTGTTACATACCTTTAGTAAATAATTTTCCTTTCTACTTCTTCGTTTTCTCTTTCAAACGAATCCATGTGGTAACATCATTTTTACTAATTGTAAATTGTTTGTAACTATAACCATGCAATAAAGCACATGGCTTACTTTTCTCCGTCTCAATAAATTTCATAATAGCACAACAACGATTAATGAACAGAAACAAGCAAGCGAACTAAAAAACTCAACACAGTGATAGAGCTAACCTTCTGTATGACAACTAGAGCAGAACTGGATTGGTAAGACGGGTGGAAAAAGGGTGGAAAGGAAAACCCTGGAATGAGCTGGCACTCTTCCCAAATATTTAGTGTCCGCGATCGAGACTATTAATGAGATGTTCGCAATCAACATTCAACCCTTCAGAAGCCAGACAAATAACATCATAGCCGGGCGGAATGGCTCAGACGGTTGAGGCGCTGGTCTTCTGACCCCAAGTCCGGTGGTATTTGAAGGTGCTCAAATACGTCAGCCTCGTGTAGGTAGATTTACTCTCACGTAAATGAACTCCCGTGGGACTAAATTCCGGCACCTCGGCGTCTCCGCTAAACCGTAAAAGTAGTTAGTGGGACGTAAAGGAACTAACATTATTATTCTACAAACCTCATAAACAAGAGGTAGCCGTACTTGCGACTTTAGATGCCTCCGCGCTACAGTGTAATGTGAATCTTGGCTATGTAACACAGAGATAATTACATAGTGAAACTGACGTCTACATAGTTATATTTACGTTTATTAGTTCGCCTAATGGACATTAAGTATATACTAAAGAAATGTTTAGCACAGTATGATCCTTCTGGAAAATGTCATCTTGGTCTGATGGGCAAGGTACTTATAATGGAGCTGACACTACTACAAACATAGCTATTTTACTGTAGCTATGAAGTCCGCATCTACAGAGCTTTTACAGCACGTAATATACACCCCCTGACCTAACATTAGTATGAAGATAATGTGGTCGTTAAAATCCAAAACTATACTTAAAACTTACAATACGAGATTAAATTGTGCTGTACTCCACGATATACAGGATGTATCAATAGTGTAGGCCGAACTTTCAGGATGCATTAATCATACGTAGAAGAAGAAAGTACAGTAGATCCTCGTTAATGCGGATCAATCGGGGCTCTAGGTTGTCCGAATGAATGAATGAAAGTCCGGGATAAGCAAAATATCTTATGAAAGAGCCAAGGTACATATTTTCCACTCTGTTCGGTAAAAAGTACGAGTATAGTAAAGTATTTTAATTTCAGAAATACAAATTTAGTTAGTATACAAGATAATTATTGCCCCAGAGGAATGCGACAGGACTCGGCAGCCGGCACAATTCCTGTCCTCGCCACTAGATGGGGCTTCATTCATTCCATTCCTGGCCCGGTCGAATGAATGGAAACAGGCTGTGGATTTTCATTTTACAAGACAATTATAATGCAATACCGTATTAGACCCTGCAAAATATAGAATAACTGTTGCAGTACAGAATTAGAACATGCACACCTTCATTGACAACACTTGATACGCCTACTGGTTTAAAGAAACTACTCATCTTTTGTTGTCTTCCTTTGACATTAATTTTCTTAATAATTAACTCACACAGATGCCTCAAATATTCGTAATATGCAGATATGTTTTCCATCGTTGTTATCTTCAACGTTATATAATGATAATGTTTATATGGTCTTAAATTTCAGTAAGTGTTGGCTGCTTCGTCCTGGTCATATTCATCCGTTTCAGAGCTTTCTGCAGCGATCACACTTTCAACGATCTCCTCTGTGTAGTTTACAACACTGCGCTCGTAACTCAGCTTTATACTGTAATTGCACTTATGTATTACTAGCTGCAATACCCGGCGTCGCCCGGGTAGTTTTTGAATGTTTGCTTTCGAGATCTGTATTACTTCTTAATAATGTGCGAAGTGAATTTTTGTAGAATTAATATTTTACAATGTATTATGTCGTTTTACAGTTATGTATACGTGTTCGATTTCAAGTTTTAGATTATTTAATTTTCGAGTAAACCTGTGTCCATGTGGAAGCCTGATCCTTTCAAAAAGTAAGTGATAATTGTATTTACCTGAGCTCTAGATATGGTGTATGTGATTCCAACTGTCATTAAGACCGTCACCAATCAGCCATTCGAACCCAAAATCTGTGGATTCAATACTAATCTCGGTCATTTTAGACTATTTTACTTTTCACCCCATCTCAGCCCCCGCCCCTATGGGGGCAAAATGTGGATGTAAACGGTATTCCAAAGTGTCACAATTAATTTCAGCGACAGAAAAACAATGGATTGAATATTAATATATTATTTTACTCGCTTTTGCAATGCCTCTTTCTCTTTATAAGTAGGTACACATATAGAAGGCAGGCACAT
Organism: Anabrus simplex; assembly: GCF_040414725.1. NCBI lineage: Eukaryota > Metazoa > Arthropoda > Insecta > Orthoptera > Tettigoniidae > Anabrus > Anabrus simplex. The sequence goes on from NC_090265.1 coordinate 555,925,021, forward strand.
TTATATGAACAAAATAAATGAAAGACAATGATATATTGTGCATTCAATTAAATTTGAAAAAAGTTTATTCAAGTGCTTTGGGATATAGGCTACATTACTTTTGGTCTTTCCGTCTTCTGCAAAAGCAAATAAAGTTTTCGGCTTTCCCACTCGTGAGCATGCAACATATAATTGATCATGTGAAAAGCATGGATTTTTGAGATTTAATACACACACTTGAAGCGATTGACCTTGTGCCTTGATGGTCATTGAGAATGTAAGGCGAACGGGGAACTGCAGTCTTTGGAAATGAAATGACACGTCGGTGGGAATTATGAGAATATGTGGCTCTTATTAATCGCTTTTTCTTTAGTGCTCCACTGGTTGATCTGCCAATTGATGCGTGTTTAGGAGACATGATTATTATGACAAAGAAAGCAACAGCAACTGCGAGCAAAGCAACAATATTGATAATTATATTTTTTTAAGTAATGGAGTACAGTTTATATTCTACGTACAAATAAATTACGTTACCTTTTAACAGTTTTGAATTAGTTCTCCACTGATAGATCTACCAATTGCAACCATTTTGTTTCTTTTGCCATCACTACATTGGAAACCACGAAGAAGATGTGCACTCTACGGCGTTGCCTAGGTCACAGAACCTGCCCACCCTCTCAGCCATATTTATTTGCACGGTCATGAACCTCCTAGTAAGAAACGTTCTTCATAAAACATGGTGGCGTGTTTCCATCCTCCTATATACAGCATTTCTTACCGGACTACCATGGTGCAGAGCAAGTCGTTGGCGTCTGTCTATCAAGTCGATCCAATCTTGGTGCGGCTTTGCAATTAAATTAATGACATAAAATTACTCATCATAAAAACTACCCATCAGATTTCATTCAAACCACTTCCTAAACGCTCTTAGGAGTAAAAAGAACAAATTGTTAAATTTTGAGCTAAATCGGTCCAGTAGTTTTTGAGTTCAGTCGAGACGAACAAACAAATATTCATTTTTATATATTACAAGATTATTAAACGGCTGTCCGGATTAAGCGAAGTCCGGTCTAACGGGGTGCGGATTAATGAGGTTCTACTGTATGTTATATGGACATGGGTCCGAAAAAGCTTTATTCCCATGTTAGAAATCGTTTTCTACAACTGTGCTGTAACCTTGGGCGCACTGCGCAGTAGAAACGTACCAGCATACCACATAAAACTCTTCCTTATACGGAATATCCAAAATGCCTTCCGTTAACACTGATACATGCATCAGCCCGCTGTCGCATTGCATCTCAGATCCCCAGGTCAGTGCTCACCTAGCTCTCACGCGAGACGTTTCCGTCAATCCAGCATTGAAGTGCTTTGTCACTGCGCACGGCTTGGCAACACCGAGGTGTGTGCTGGTAGGAACCAGTCCTAAATAGACAGTGCTGCTGGCTCTCGTACGCTGAGTGTTGCACTGCATTGAGTCTGAGATCTTCGCCGACGTCTTTGTCGGAATATTATATTTTATCCTATCGATAGTACATGATGTATCCGTCATGATGTTACAAACTTTCAGGAATGATGGAGGACGGCAAATGGATCAATTTGAGATAAGGAATCATATTCCGGAAACGATCGAGTCGAAAGAAAAATTCCACTCATTTAAGTCCGTTCACCTGCGCAAGTTTCACAAGCTGCTCCATTTTCAATAAATGTTCGAAATGGCGCCTTCCTGCAGGCAGGGCATCATCGCGCGAAGTTCTGTCGTACCCGTTCTAATATCCTCGGTGTCATTTGAACAGCGTCGCAGGCAGCGAGAATTCTTGCCAAGAGATCCTCTTCAGTCTCGACAGGTGTCTCATACATGGCTCCACAAGAAGAAATCAAGTGGGATGAGATCAGGTGAACGAGCGGGCCACAAAACAGGACCACTTCCTCGTATCCACTTTGCAGGGAATGTCTGATCCAGGTGTTCACGAACTCTCAGTCCAAAGGCTCCATCATGTTGGATCCACATCCGGTTACGAAGGGCAAGTGGGGTGTGTTCCAGGAGCATGGGTAGTACATCTCTGAGCACCACTGTGTACAATGCTGCATTTAGGCGGGGAGGACGTTAAACAACTTGCATTATTAATAACTTTTGACTTGAACGGTTCCGGACTGCGGCTCCTTATCTCAAATTAATACACTTGCCGTCCCCCATTATCCCTGAAAGTTTGTAACATCATCACGGGTACACGCTGTATATTAGCTTCGTGTGTTATGTAATTGCAAGTGCTAAAACAAAGTTATTCACAGAGAAGGGAGAGGAATAGCAACAGTGCACTCACTGTTGACTCTATCATACTCACCCTGCACTCTTCGCCACACCAGCTGACGGAACTAGCTCTTATATCACTTGGATTCCAGGACCGCACTTCAAATTTTCGTGATATAATAATCCTTTCTCAATGTTCGAGACCATCTGTTGCTATTTATTTATGGATGCAGTATTTTTTTACCTGTCTCTTGAATACAGACCAGAGCAAAATGTAACTTCCACTGAAGTTTCGGTCTCATTTATGGCTGTGACGACATGAAAGATGCTCTGAGGTATGAGTTGTGTTGACTAATGACATTCAGACCACGACCAGTGCATCAGGATGTTATGAAAGGTGCTACTCATAGGGTCATTCATGCTGCAATAGTACCTTTTTGCCTCAGTGAGTAAAGTAATGGCAAACTAACTCACTCCACAAGTGTGAGTGGGACACTTGAATGAGAGTGGAAAGGGTTTTCTTTATTGGTATGATATAGAATGTGGTCATGGTAATGTATAGGCTACTTTGGATCTTAAAATATTTTAACATATTTAGGTTAGATCATTTAGGGAATTACATATAATGTTAGTGCATTTGATATTTTACTATTTCAGCACTGAGATTTTAATTTAGGATTTCTATTTTACGCATTAATCTTACAGCATTACACATATATTTTCTAAAATTCTATCTCTATTTTATATTGCTCATGCCAACACCCCCCCCCCACCATGGCGTAACAAACCCGAAGGGCCTTGGCCTACAAAGCAACAGCTGCTCAGCCCAAAGCCCTGCAGATTATGAGGTGCCGTGTGGTCAGCACGACGAATCCTCTCAGCCGTCATTCTTGGCTTCCTAGACCGGGACCACCACCTGACCGTCAGATAGCTCCTCAATATTGTAATCACGTAGGCTGAGTGGACCTCGAACCAGCCCTCAGATCCAGGTAAAAATCTCTGACCTAGCCTGGATTCGAACCCAGGGCCTCCGGGTAAGAAGCAGGCGCACAACCCCTACACCATGGGGCCGACTGCTTATGTTATCAGTAGTACTAAACTCATTTACATGTAAGTTTACATAATTACTGTCCATTGTTTGTTGCTTCTGTCCTACTTGGTGTAAAATTATGTACACATGTGTGTTTACGTGTGTTTACGTGAAAGCGAGGGCCAGGAGCAATAAATAAATCTAATAATAATTATGCCTCATTATGGCAGCGCTATTCGGGGCTATTTGAGGATCCAACCAGCCTCCGGGCTGAAGACATAACAGACAATGCTCGCGGTGATGGCTTCTTCCAAGACACTGATGCTCGTTCTAGTTAGTGCTAGAAAGTACAGTATATAGAGTGCAAGTTATATAGACGCAAGTTTCTCTATTTAATCCATTAAAATCCTTAGTAAAAACAGCGCCATTATCTCACATTTCAGATAAATGGTGAATTTTCAGTTACTAAATAATATATTTCAGAATCGTAGTATAAAGTAATGTGTGTTGAACAAAAAAGTGTTCGTGTACAGTAATAAACATAGTATCTCAACAGGTTGGCGTTCTTACATTGAAAATGAAAATGCACAGCCTGTTTCCAGTAATTTGTCCGGGTCAGGAATGGAATGAACGAAGCCCCTATCTAGCGACGAGGATAGGAAGTGTGCCGGCTGCCGAAGTCTGTCGCACTCCTTTGGGGCAATGTTTAATGACTGACAGATGAAATGAAATGCTATTGGAGAGTGTAGCTGGAATGAAGGATGACAGGGAAAACCGGAGTACCCGGAGAAAGACCTGTCCCGCCTCCGCTTTATCCAGCACAAATCTCACATAGAGTGACCGGGATTTGAACCACGGAACCCAGCGGTGAGAGGACGGCGCGTTGCCGTCTGAGCCACGGAGGCTCGCATCTTTACATTATCCTTCCAAATTTCCTATACTTCCAGCTGTTCTCACGTATAATTTACAGATTTCCCTTACTCGCATCTGGAAGGATACCTCCATCACTTCCAAGACAAAGCTCACCCTCATTCGAACTCTGATCTTCCCTATCGCGACCTATGCAGCAGAAACTTGGACGATAAAGACGGCAGATCGCCGCAGGATTGATGCTCTAGAAATGTGGTGCTATAGGAGATTACTGCGAATACCATGGACAGCACACCGAACTAATGGATCGATCCTGCAACAGCTCGGCATCAGAACAAGACTGTCGACCCTTATCAACCAAAAACAACTCTGATATTTTGGTCATATTGCCAGAAGACAGGAGGCAATGGAAATACTTATTATAGAGGGAAAAGTCCAAGGCCGAAGACCTAGAGGACATACACCGTTACGATGGATGGACCAGATCAAGAACTTGACCAGGATGAGCTTACAGCAAGCAAGTCACCATGCCCAAAGCAGATACTCCCGGAGGAAGGTCACCAAAAGGATTGTCGCATGATGCCACTACACCCTTACGAAGGGTTGGACTAAAAGAGAGAGATAAATAATTCAATAAACAAAACGATTTGTTCTTCTGGACATAAATCTTGGAGCCACCCCGACGTACGGAGCTGCTTTATCTTCAAAGCACCGAGAAAGATTTCTTTCCACTCTTAACCCTTTTCAGACCCATCGTCGACATATGACCTATCTGTGTCGGTGCGACGTAAAGCAGCTTGTATATACAGGGTGTCCCACCCAACTCTGCGACCCCAAATATCTCCGAAATGAAACAAAATATGAAAATTCCAATTGGCCAGGAACGTACCCATGTCAGGGTCTCACATAATGAGAAGGTGTGCACAACCCATAAAGGTGAACAAGTAGCACTTCAAACGCCAAGCTGCGTTTTTTTAGATGGGACATGTATGCTTGTTCTAGCAAAATGAAAACTAGAGCTGCACTTGTTGATAACACACTTGGTTTCACGTTTCTAAACCTCATACGTTCTGAAATACGTGGCTGTTAGAGGATGGTAATGGCGCCACCGTTTCTGACGTAATGCAACGCATGTACTTCTGTGCTCAGAGCAGGGGTTGCTTTCAATGACCTGTAGACTAATGTAAACAAACCGATATCAGCTCGGCACGTTCTAGCTTCAGTGTACTAGTGTTTCCTGATCTGGTCTGCTGGCATAATGTACCGTAATTCACGTACGTTTCGGATATTGCTTTCCATATTGTCACATTAAACCGTGTTTTCGTGTGGCGTGTAACAATTGCCGTCATCTAGTCGATATGCCTTCCTTCAGTAACGAAGAATACCTGGATATTATTTTAATTTACGGCGAATGTCCCAGAAATGCAACCGCAGCTGTGGCATTGTACGGTGTCCTTCGCCTCGTACCATTGCCAACATCTGCACGAAACTCAGGGAAACAGGAAGCTGGGCTCCCACAAAGCGACAACGTGCAAAGACAGCGACTGGCACTGGAAACGAAATTGCTGTTCTGGCTGATGTAGCGCACAATCCTCAGGTGAGTGTCCGACAGATTGCACGAGGTTCTGGAATAAGCCGCAGTAGTGTGAGTAGAATTTTGCAAAGGCATCGGTTTCATCCGTTCCATATCTCACTGCACCAGGAACTGTACGGGACGGATTTTGGATCCCGCATTGTATTCTATCGTTTTGCATTTCAGCAGTTGCAAGGTAATCCAGCATTCCTACGTAATACGTTGTTTACGGACGAAGCTTCATTTACAAATCATGGTATTGTGAATCTGCGGAACATGCACTACTGGTCCGAGCAAAATCCCCACTGGATTCGCCAACGACAGTGGAGTGTCAATGTTTGGTGCGGTATCATTGGTAACCGTATTTTAGGTCCCTATTTTTATCAGGGAACATTAAACGGACAGCGATATTCAGCATTTCCGCAACACACTCCACCCCTCCTCATGGAGGATGTGGGATTGCAAACGCGTCTATCAATGTGGTTCCAGCATGATGGATGTCCGGCACATTTTGTACGAGTTTTCAGAGACGTTGTGGATGCGACGTTTTCAAATAGGTGGATAGGACGCGGAGGTCCTGTGCGATGGCCACCTCGGCCCCCAGACTTGACGCCATTAGGCTTCTTTCTCTGGGGCACAGTGAAAGATAGAGTGTATTAAGAACCGCCAACGACAGTAGAGGAAAAGCAACATCGTATTACTGTGGCGTGTGCGACAATATCTGTAGAAACACTGCAATCCGTGCAACACTCTCTTGTTACGAGATTCCTAAAGTGTATTGATGCACCAGTCATCAATGACCTGCATTTAAGGCTATCGCCCGCCCGAGTGGTAGATTGCCTATCAGCTGTTTACCTAGCCTTTTCTTAAACGTTTTCAAAGAACTTGGAAATTTATGGAACATTTTCCTTTGTAAATTATCCCAATCCCTTACTCCTCGTCTTTTAATTGAATATTCGCCCCGATTTGTCCTCTTGAATTCCAACTCTATCATCATACAATGATCTTCCCTACTTTTAAAAGCTCGGCTGGAGCTTATTCGTCTACTAATGTCACTCCACGCCATCTCTCCACTGATAGCTCAAAACATACCATTTAGTCGAGCATCTCTTCTTCTTAGTCCCAAGTTTGCAACATTTTCGTAACACTACTCCTTTGTCGTAAATCACCCAGAAAAGTCGTGCTGCTTTCCTTTTCTCGTATCAGGTAATCCTGGTGTGGGTCCCATACAATGGAAACATACTCTAATAGGGGTCTTACCAGAGGCTTATACACCTCTCCTTTACATCCTTACTACAACCCTCACAACCATGTGAAGAGATCTGTAACCTTTGTTGGTCAATGATTGCATAGTGGGTTTCGGCCCTCAAGTGGCCACGGCTGGTCCGTAGTCCAACAGCTCTGCACTCTGACCGGCCAACCGAGCAGAGGAGGGGTGACTACGGCTCTAAGCTCTGCATTCGGGAGACGGGACAGGGCTGGACCTCACGGCTGGCCCCAACTGTCGGCTGTCATGAGAATAGTTTTCCGTGGTTTTCCATTCTCCTGCACTAAGGCGAATCCTGGGACAGTACCCAGTATAGGCCACGGCCGCCAACCCCCTCACCTTCTCCGAGCATCTCCTTCAGTGTAACATATTTCCCGGCCTGAGAGACAGTGTCACCGTCTAAGAGGCCCGCCTCCCCCTTCAGGGGAGGAATGGAAACATTTTAGTAGTAGTAGTAATCTTTGTTAACAACCTCGTTAATATGATTGCCCCAATGAAAATCATTCCTTATATCAACACCTAGGTACTTACAGTGAACCCAATGAGGTAATATGGCGCACCAGAAACACAGTAATTAAAATTGAGAAGACTTTTCCTCTTAGTTAAAATTAAAACCTAACTTTTCGTCCCATTTTCAATCATACCACTGTCCGCTATCCATTTAGCCTGCAGTCGCTCACAATCCTACAGCTGTACCGTACAGCATCATCCGCAAATAGCCTTATTTGTGATTCCAGTTCGTTACTCATATAATGTATATATTGTGCCCTTTTCAAGGCAACAACTGCGGTGAACTTCTTCCTTCTCCTGTGCGCCGGCTGCTCCTGTAATAAATGACATTTAAATGATACTCACCGCTGCATGTAGACTCTTCTTCCTCAGTCGCGGACCGTCCGTATATCCCCGAAGATAGACCACACGTCGATCAGGGAGTGAGGAAATGAAAAGTTGGGGTAAACTAACTATAAATGACTGTACCCAAAGACTGAATTAAAATTTAAATAACAAACTGATTTATTGAATAAAGTGCAAAGTGCCAAAATGAAAGTAAACTAAACTGGTGAAAAATGTAAACAAAGTGAAATAAATGAGACTAAGAAAATTAAAGATTGAGGATCTGCCTTACAATAACTCAAATATCTGCCTAATAAAACTGACTGAAAGTCGATCATAATTTAAAATATTCCAGACTATGTTGACACTGTCTTCAAGACGATGACGTGAATAAATTCAAAACTTTGGTCAGAAAATACCATCTCACTTGAAGTACAGAATTGTATTACGTAGAAAATGTCTCTCAAAATAAATTAATGTAGTTGAATAATTAATTAAGTAATTAGTTACGTCATCAAATCAACACTGACTCAGAGGTGTTTATCAAGTCTTTAAAACATATAGCTCATTTGGGAAACACCCAACTTTTCAATAATCATGGACTGCACTAACCAAGTGTAACACATAAGGAAAAATTCAAAGAAAACAGCCATGAACATCGTACTTCATTTACCACGTAACCACTGCTATATTCAAACACCTCGTGATTAAACAAAAGAAATTATTGAAACATGAACCTGAGTGTTACAATCACTCATTTAATTATTTAAATTTTACCTGCATGACTGTGATAGACTGGACCTCTTTAAAATATCAATAATGATTAGGCCAAGTGCCCCATGTTTACATTTCAAATGAAAGCGATCCTTGTACATTAACATTTACTTAATTTGCCGCTGACTGCATTTCATTATGAACTCATTATTTGTGGTACCACCACTAGATGGAGGCAGATGCCATCTTATTTTACCTCTTTCATTGCGGCAGTTATTATACAACTGGTTTATTAAAGATCGCTTCATTTCCTAATTTAAAATGTAGTGGATTTTAAAGGTTTGGTAATTACTGAATGCCTGGTATGAGCATACCACTACTATGGTTTTGACTGTGACCTAATCGATGATCCCTTATCCTAACACATGAAATCTTATTTACATAATTAAATCTGTTAACGGAGAAACACTGCTCCAACCAAAAGAAAATACAGAAATCAAACTAGCCTAACTACACCTATCTATTTACATCAAACCAAATATAAATAATTCACATACGATCACATCCTACAAATAAACGGTAATAAAAGGTACACTCAAAAAGAATAACAAATAAACAAAACTAGATCCAAACGTCGCTGCCTACTGAAAATTAAATAAAGGTGAAATGCGCAAAATGTCGGGGTCTACAGAAAAATTTACCCCGCTACGAGTAGCACAATATTGTGAATTTGACGGCAATCTCTAACCTCAGACGACAAATGTCTGGCTATGACACTATTTAACCTTTATGGACAATAATTACTGCTATCCATGTCATCCATGACACTACATGACTATCAAAATACACATTGACTCGTCGCTCTGCTCACATGTACTACGGCTAGCATATTTGCCGAGCATCTACTTTCCCTGGAATTATTTGAAACAAAATACAGGCTCCTGCCTACAATCATAACCCATGTCGTAACGTATTTAACACTCTTGGTTAAATTATTCATCTCTCAATTCTATTTACTCATCATTATTTTCGACGTAGTACTTCATAATACGGCCTCGCTCGTATCCGGCGGGCGAAATATCTGTCGTGCACATCACTATTTCTTGGACGATGGTCCAAAATATCACATTTCCATTATCAACGTAGATCATCAGGGATATTGTTCATTTAGCTCGATCTCTAGATCATTCTCTGCTTCACATCTCACAAAATATCAGAGCTGACTCATCAATGGCTTCCTGTCACTACCTGTTTCCTAAAATGACGAGATTGCCTCTCAAAACACAGCTATTGAAAGATGTGTAACCGCAACTACACAGAAATAAATACTCGCGTCCACCAAAAATCGTCGCAAAATACACGGGATAAGAACTACCGGAAACGGTCATCTGAAGGACGATTCCACAACATAACACAAGCTGAATGCGCAAAATAGCAAAATAAGCATTAAAATCAACAAAGCGGCGTCTACAAGATCACAACTCCAACAGAAATGTCGCTCAAAACTAAAGTTATAATAACATGATTATTATTATTATTATTATTATTATTATTATTATAAATTGGCATTACACTCATTGAGATCAGATAATATAGCATCCTAAACTGTCAAAGTGACATGCTACAGAATAATCCAAAACAACACGCAAACACATCTACATAAAGGAAGTGCGCAAATAACCCTAGCTGAGAGTGCAACATATTATTATTATTATTATTATTATTATTATTATTATTATTATTATTATTATTACTATTATTATATTATTATGATGATTATTAAAATGTGAATTATTTACAATTCTACCTAACAGTCTAAGCTACATTTGATCATCGATTAGTCACGGTCCTACATACTTATTTACATTATTTATTGATGCTCATACCTGGGTGATGGAGGCATGTTGGTTCACCCTCTGGGCTCCGTCATGGTGAATTAGAATTCCATCTTGAAGCTGATGTGGTATTCCAAATTTTCACACACGCAAACTTGATACGTTTTTATCATGGCGTTACACACGCTTACATTAACATAACACACGCATTTTCTCGCACTCCAGTGAAGATTAGACGATAGCACTGCAGAGACTCCTGACGTGAAGTCGAAAGTTTCCCCTCCGCTACCTGGCTGAAAATCACCTGCTGGTCTCCACACCCTCTCTCAGTTTTTGTTTACCTAGTGGCTTGCCGGTTATTCACCTCTTCGGAACATAGCAGTTTGCTCAAGGTCTTTAACACAGCGGCCTCTCATTAACGAGAAGACATTCTGCTCCCTGTCTGCTTTAACTAGTTTCTCCCCGCAAACATCTCGCTTGCCAAAACAGTTTATTGTAAGTGGTAAAGCAAGCTAAAGTACAGTTTCCAATGATGTGGAGAAATTTATGCTGATCGTCCTCCCAAAAATGAAGAATAAAATAGCTTTCCAACAAATGTCAAAATACACGTGGATTAGAAAGGTTTTATGCAGCTACGCTGAAAACATGGACTTGTCCCTCTCGATTAGTAATGTGAGTTCATTTAAGCCAAGTGTTGAAAGTGTAGCTATTGCCTGTTGTCTCTGCATAAATTCAAAGTAAAGTTAAGTTTGTTAAAGTGTTCATTTCTGAAATGTTACTCTCCCAAGTAAAATAAATACATGGCTCACTCGGATGCCAACAAGTGTCTCTGATCGCTCTCTTACCAGCCAAAAGTAAAGTTCAAAGCTGACTAACTGAATTAGCTGACACACTCTAAATACACTGAAGATTCTACTAACTCACGAACACAGGATACACAGTGAAACACACAGTCACACCGTCACAGAGACTGAAGATTCAGCACCCTGCTCGCTAGATTTTGTAATGAGTTCTCCCCCCACCTTGAAAATAGTTCTGTGGAAGGGATGTGGCGTAGTGATCCAGCACTTGGGAGCGCTTTATCATACATCCGTAGGTTAAAGTTTCAAAATTTATGTACAAAATCTTCCTAATTTCGGTCTGACCTACTTGTTATATTGCGCCGTGGGAAACGATCACAGGATAATCCACACGACGTCGCGCGTCACCGGCGTTATTTTCTTCCAGCGAATGGCTCCTTCCCGCCATGACAGTTCATTTCCTGGGCGATACTACTCTTCCGTGTGAAGTTAAAATTTTATTAATTAGTCAATAATTAACCACACCTTCGCACTGATAAATTTTCAAATATTATTAGGAAGTCAGGACACTGTTTTTCACCACTACACCGGGCTTCAGATAGCGAAATACTGACTGTAGATTCCCGCTATGACAGGACATTCAAATTTAGAATTTTGTGATTGGCTGAGACTTTCGCGCTCTTGGCAGCGTGGATGCTTCCATTTCCTCCCAAGGGTTGGTGGGTGTTATCGTTGTCTCTTTGTCCTTCTAAGTAGGTCAGGCCTCAACGCGTGATTTTCTCGTGAGAACGAAATAGAAAGTCGTCACTCCTAGGCGGTACCATAAAATTTATTGAATGCAGTACTCAGGGCGGTTTACAAGTTGCTCGTGCTCTAAGAAGAGTTTCGTGGATTTTCCTTGCCGTCAGACTGGCGCCAGAAAGTTCCTTTGTGACTGCTAGATTCACAGCCTACTGTAGTATCCCAATATGCGAAATATTCAACTTTTAATTTGTAAATTAATTACGTAAATTCGCTTATGGGTGCAATATATGTAAGAAAACATAAAGGTCCAATAATAATGCCCTGTAGGACCTCCACTCTTATTTATTATAGGATCAGATAACACTTCACCTATTCTAATTCTCTGAGTTCTATTTTCTAGAAAGGTTGCCACTCATTCAGCTGCTCTTTTGTAGTCCAATAACCCTCTTTTCGTCAGCATACTCCCACGATCCACATTATCAAAGCTTTGGATAGGTCAAAAGTGATACAATCCATTTAAACTCCTGAATCTAAGATATCAGCTGTTTCGTACTGGAATCCTACAAGTTGAACCTCATCTTTCCTAAACCCGAAATAATTTCGCAAAAGAGAGAGAGAGACATACAAAGTTATTATATCAGCATTATTTATTGGCCAACAGAACAACAAATGAAAGCTTCTACAATAATACAACTTTGTTTTATCAATTTGAGTTACCAAATAGAGCACACACCAGTACCTTTAATATCGGGTAACACATTCCTTTGCATGAATACATGCCTAAATTCGTATTGGTATACTGTCCACTCGTTCAGCAAGGTAATGTTGGACCAAACTGTCCCACTCCTCGATGGTGATTTGGCGTAGATGTCGTCCATTGATTGGTTAAGTTGTGACGTCCATTAACAGCCTTCTTTAATTTTTGCCAAGCATGTTCGGTAGGGTCTTCCTTAAGACAAATTATCTTCCAAAATGCTGGCAATACGGTGTCACTATGGGTTGAAGAATATCGTCCCTGTACCGTACAGCCGTGGGATTGTCCTGCATGACTAGGAGTGACGTACGGTGGCCTCACATAATGCTATCCCAAAAACTCCTGAACCACCACCTTACAGCACATGGTGGATAGTGTGTCCGAGACGAGATGCCTGAGAAGACTGCCTCCAAACATATTGTCGACGATCGTCAGGAACAAGGCTTATTCGACACTCATCTGTGGAAAGGACTTCATGACAATTCTGATGGGACCATTCAGAATAATGTTGGGCCCATCTGTAGGGCGTACCATGATGTCTATGTTTGAGAGCTGGGTTTCTCGATGGACGAAGAGAGTGAAGTTGTGCCTCGTGCAACCTGTTTTTCACAGTTTTAATAGAAACGCGGCGACCTGTGGCTGCCCGAAGATCAGTATTCAGCTTGGTGGTATTGCGTTCAGGGTTCCTCCGAGCTGAAATTCGAAGGTAACAGTCATCGACTGCACATTGATAGACTCGCATCCTTTAACCAGAGCCACAATCTACTACGACGACTAGAGGATCTAAGACGACTGCAGTCTTCGCCCTTGGACGACCTGTGCGATGCGAGTAAACAGTTTCTGCCTCCACGTTCGAACCACATCACTTCGATTACGGCATATACGTCAAGCAGCTGCCCTTGTTGACCATTCTTCTTGACATAATAATAATTTCGTGTGGATATTTCTAGCCGGGTGCAGCCCTTGTAAGGCAGACCCTCCGTTGAGGGTGGGCTGCATCTGCCATGTGTAGGTAACTGCGTGTTATTGTGGTGGAGGATAGTGTTATGTGTAGTGTGTGAGTTGCAGGGATGTTGGGGACAGCACAAACACCCAGCCCCCGAGTCACTGGAATTAACCAAGTAAGGTTAAAATCCCCCACCCGGCCGGAAATCGAATCCGGGACCCTCTGAACCGAAGGCCAGTACGCTGACCATTCAGCCAACGAGTCGGACCTTCTTGACATAATGACAGTACACGTCGTGCTGTATTAGGCGCTCTCTAGACGGCTTAGAATACGCTCAAATACTTCCACACTAGTGTTATAACTTCAACTGAAATACTGCCTCCCATTTGAGCCTCGCATTCTACCTGTGTGTTGGAGTACAATACGCACAGTTGTAAGTGTACTGTATTTACAAGGGTCGTTTTCCCAGTCTGCACAGGACAGGCCAAGATCATATCACAGTTAAATGACATACAGGAGTGATACAAAGCATTTTATGATGTGTGTATTTTTCCGGCGAGCCTAGCTCGTGCCTTAATTCACCTCTGCTATGCTAATCAGCTTATTACGATAAGTTTTTCTGTGAAGTTTTCAAACATAATAATGTTATTAGCTTTTCGTCCCACTAACTACTTTTGCGGTTTTCGGAGACGCCGAGTTGCCGGAATTTAGTCCCGGAGGAGTTCTTTTACGTGTCAGTAAATCTACCGACACGAGGCTGACGTATTTGAGCACCTTCAAATACCACCCGACTGAACCAGAATCGAATCTGACAAGTTGGGGTCAGAACGCCACCGCCTCAACCGTCTGAGCCACTCTGCCGGGCTTGTGAAGTTTTCAGATCAAATATCCAACAGTATTCATCTCTTGCAGTTGAACACAGCTATTCAATTTCCTCACGAGTTATTGTTTTTAATAAGTTTCGTTTCATAGTAATGCTTGTATAAATAATTGCTTCTGCGAATCCTCTGTCTGTTTTGTGTTCTATTATATTTATTTTAAAAACAAGTAATCAGCTTATAATGCAGTAGAAATGCCACTACTTGATGAAATGGTGGAATTAAATTCCACGAATCAGATCATGCATGAACCTAAAATACAGTAAATCTGAAGTTGACGTGTGTCGTTTATTATTTCAATGCGAACTCGAGCGTATGATGATTTTCTTTTTTTTTTTTTTTTTTTTTTCCTTCTCTGAAAGCCGGTGCTTGCAAATGTTTCTTTATGAAAATGCACTTCACCAACTATTACACGAGCACGCCCTTATTTTCAGTATATTTAAATATTCCGTTCCACTTTTCGCAATATTACCTCCCCTCTTCTTCCTGACGTGATGGCATTATCAGCCTATTTGGATAATAATGTTCCTTAAATGGCATTGCATATTTGGTGTTTTGCTTTACCTGTTGCCTACGATGGGCCACAGGGGCTCTTAACTTGGGAGCGTGGGTTGGCGAACACGGGGCCCTTTCATCTATCCTATCTGACCTTCCATGGTCAACTTTTATTCTTTTCCGACCCCGAAGGCATTAGGTTTACGAGGCCTAGCGAGTCTTTCTCTTTCACCATCATTTTCAAAAGTGTCAGACCCCTTCCAATTTTTCCCCTCTTCTTCTTTTCTTCTACAGATTTTCGCACAATTTTGGGGGTCGCGGGTGCGCACTATGTCGCCCTGTTTTACGGCCGGATGGCCTTCCTGACGCCAGATGCATGAGAAGGGATTTAATCACTATTGCATGTTTCTATGGTGGATGGTAGTGTGGCCTGTTGTCTGAATATGAAGAGTAAAATGGTGGGATAAACAAAAACATCCCAGTCCCCGAGCTAGAAGAATTAATCAGACGCGATTAAAATCGAATCGGGAATCGAACCCGGGACCGTCTGAACCGAAGGCCTCAGCCAATTAGTCGGACTTCCATATCCTTCCTCCTCCCCACCCTCCAAACCTCTGATTAACGATAATAGAGGATGGTGCTTCATTTTAAAATAATAATCGCCACCATCACCTGTTTCATACGACGATGTTGAAGGTTTTACATCATACAAAGTTATCGTACTGTATTTACGGGCACAGTACCTGTCGAAAGAAAGTAAAGGAATCCTTTAATTTGCACGTGCCTGGGCACGTTGGTGTTTGTGTATCGTTCAAATACTGCAGGTCCCAAGACTGATGAACGGAACACGTTTGAAGATAGACCCTATTCTGTTTTCTCCAGGAAGATTTGCCATTAACAAAAATTCACATTTCTTAATTTGCCATACCCATAATGTTAGTGTGCCGGGGTGAGTGGCTCAGACTGTTGAGGCGCTGGCCTTCTGACCGCAACTTCGCAGGTTCGATACTGGCTCAGTCCGGTGGTATTTGAAGGTGTTCAAATACGTCAGTCTCGTGTCGGTAGATTTACTGGCACGGAAAATAACTCCTGCGGGACTAAATTCTGGCACCTCGGCGTCTCCGAAAACCCTAAAAGTGGGACGTAAAAGCAAGTATTATTATTATTATTATTATTATTATTATTATTATTATTATTATTATTATTATTATTATTATTATTATTATTATTATTATTATTGTACCGGGCGGTACACCTCCACGCTGCTAATTTAAAATGTGCGCCTGTTGAAACTCCTCTGCTGGAGGAAGTCTGAACTTTATGGACAGTATTAATTTTCTACTTTCTCAGAAGATGTCACTACCTGTAAATTTTGGAGTTTTAGAACTGTGTCATTTTTGATGTGTTTTTGTTTTGCTTGAAGTAAGAAGTGTGAACTTTCTCTTCTAGAGGACACTACTGAAGAACTACAATAGTGCACCCTAGTGCGAAGAAAAAGAACTGTTCTTTGGAGAAAATTTTATTTCAAAAGTTGGTTTCTGGTTAAATTTCTTTCTGTTATTGTTTAAGTTGGCTGTATACCCCTCTTTTTCCCTTTGTTTTAGATTTATCCAATCCCGAATTTCTTTGGGTAATTTCCGACCAATCCGATGTATCTTCCCCCAACTTGGATATGTTTCTGTACCCTAGCCAATAAAGTGATTGTGGGCGGGTGTTCTCTTCCCTAAAACGCCTAGAACCTTCCGCGAGAGTATTTAAACTGCTGATTTTTGGGTCTCTGCGCCACTTCTGTTCCATCTTTCAGTGTGTAAAGTACATAGCAGGGGGCGGGAAGCGCCTCTTTCTTCTCCAGCTGTTCAACACCAGGTAATGGCCTCTTAATAACTTCTTTTCTTGCTAGGTCGGCAGTTTAACACTCGGGGCGGGTTCGAAGCGTTTCCACCATGTAACCTTTTCCTAAAATGTAACCAATCTTTTCATCTATTCTCTTTTAAAGCTGCATATTGGGATAGAGAGTGCTAACCCTCTCGAGCTCCCACTCACATTGTTTTGAGGTGAACTTATTTTCTCAACCTATTCTTCGTTAACGTAAAACAAATTGCTCTCTTCTAAAGTCACCTCTGTAGTATGGGATTAGCCCTTGCATTAGTGGCCTAGAGCCAGATTAGGTTTTAAAAACAAGTGTATTAGGAGTGCAGATCGCCTCCTCTCAAATTGTTATTTTAGAGGTCATGTAATTGCCCCTTTTCATTTAATAGACCTCAGTAGGTTGGGTATTTTACCCCTGTGTCTATGTCCAGTGAGGACAACTCGAAGGTGGAGTTTGGTGTGGCCTTTGAGAGGCTTAAAGTTGAGAGCGAGTGGCTCTTTTGAAAATTGAGTGTTGTATGCCTCGTGGAGGCTTTTCAGTGTAATTTGGAGCAAGGACTCCTAGGCATGAATGGGGTTTTCTGCCCCTCTGTTGAAACTTGTGTTTGGGGTAAAACTGAGCTGATTGCCCAAGCATTGTGAAGTCAGGGCGCGAAGCCCAAATCCTGTAAATATTGTAACTACCCTTTGGACTTGCTACTTTGTACCTGCCATGCTTGTTATTTATTTGTTTTAAAAAAGAAAATATAACCTTGTTAAATTTTACATTAACTTTGATTCCGTAGTTTGAGACCCGTTCACGCCCGCACCTTCTTTCACCTCTACCTATCACTAAAAAACGGTAACAAGTGGTAGCAGAGCGTGGTTGAATGGGTCTCAATTTAGCCCTTTTTGACGGTTATACATTGTTTTGTTCCGAACTTTAACAATTTTCTCAGTTGCTGGAATTTTTTTTGAGTTTTTCAAAATTGTTCTGTCATCATGCCCGGACCTCGCGATGTTCTCCATCTTAACTATTTGCGCAAAGAGGGGTTGATATATGAGTTAACTATTAGAAATGTGCAGTCTGGAGGCACGGTTGCAGTAGACACAAACAAGCTTAGAGAGTCCCTTGAATTGCCTATTTCAATCCCCACCTTGGGAGAGAAAGAAGTTGATGACTCTCTTTCCACGATCGTCGAGAATATTACTGGGCTAGCATCTGTAGTTAGTTTTTTTGATGAAAATGATCCTTCTCCTAATCAAATTAAGCGTGTGCAAGCCAGGCTATATCACTTTTCAAATAGAGTTAATGATCTGTTGTCTCTGAAGTTGAATGACGTTCAGAGGAAGGAAGCTAGTACGCTGCTTGAAAACATTTCTGAATTATCTAGCAAGGTCACTCAATTGTTAACTGGGGAGGTTCCTCCCAAAACTGATCAACCCGTCACGATGAATGTAGGTAGCGAGGAAGAGCCTCATAAGGGAGAAGTCAATAGGAAAACCATTGCTGCTCAAACAACCTCTGCCCCATTGGACGAGTCTGAACGCCGTAACTCATTAAATAATGTACGTTCTGAATTAACTACCTTGCCATTGAAACCTTTACCTACTATGTCACCCGGGTTTAGTAGCTTGCCTCATCCCTTGGCAATGTTGCTCAGAGGTATCTCTAAGTTTTCCGTTAATACCACCAGTGACGTAATTTCATTTTTAAGATTTCTAGTTGAATTTCAGGATCATGCCCTTGTTTTTTCTCTTTCTCCATGTCAAATTTTGCAAATTATCTATCCGTATGCTATTGGTATTCTCTCTGATAAAATCGTAAGAGCCATTGCCGAGCAATCATCTATTGAGGATTTCCATGCCCACTTGCTAGCTAACTTCATCCCTGCTAGGGCCAGGTCCTCCCTTATTCAGAAGTACTATTATCGGGTACAGCGCTTGGATGAAAACTTGGCAGACTTCATCCAAGATATTAAGTTTTATACTAGGGTGTTTGCTCTTCATTTCCCTGAGGATCAGATTGTACAAGCTATTGTGGAAGGGATTTCACCCCCCTACAGGTCATATTTGTGTTTCGCGGCGTGCCCGCAAACCTTCTCGGAACTTGAAGCATTGGCCGTCTCAGCGGAAGGAGTTAGATACGCCGATTCTTTGCGTGTAGCGAAAGAACCCCCGCCTTCCTTTAGTAATACTCGGCCTCCACCTCGCCGATCAGTCACCCCTCGTAAATGTTATGCTTGTGGGTCGCCTGACCACCTGCGCAATAAGTGTCCACTGATCAAGTCGAGTGGGACAAGGAATGGAGTTGGTTCATCACAGGGCTGTTTTAAATGTGGGGCCTTCTCACATATCGCCAAGAATTGCCCAAACTCAAATAGCACCCCCTCCTGCTCAACTTCTGGTGCAAATTCCACCAATGCCAATAATAAAAGTGACTAGTGGCTTCGGCTGAGTCGACTAATCCATCTTCCCGAGACTCAGCCCCTAGCAAACAGGTTGTAAATTCAGGGAACGAGCAATTTTCAAATGCATCTTTTGAATGCCCCAAAGAGTGTCTTAGGATTGCGGCGGGTTCCCCTGCACCTATTCCTTTTCTTAAGATTGAGTTAAACAATGAGCCTATAACCGCTCTATTAGATTCAGGCAGTGTCTGTTCGATTATTTCGGCTGAATGGTATTCTAAATTGAAATCTGTTTGTAAACTACCTGACTATGTCTCATCTCCTGTTCTATATGTTTCGGCTAATTCATCTCCATTAGAAATTCTAGGTTCCTTACTGGTCAAAATTCGTATTTTTAAATTTACATGGAAAATCAAACTGTTTGTGGCTAAGCACTTGTCTTGCCCCATCATACTGGGAGCGGACTTCATTTCTCACACTGGTCTTGTGCTCGATCTCCAGAGTAAGTCGTGCACATTCAAGTTTGCGTCCAATTGTAAAATTCCTTTGTTAAAGTGTAATTCTGTATCATGTTCATCTATTTCGCCTACCCAGGATGAGATGTTGTTAGACCTTAGACATCTACCTGAGGAGCAGGCTGATAGTATTCGCAAATTGTGTCAGTCCTTTCCAGAGGTGTTCTCTGATACTCTTGGTGTTACTGACCTTATTGAATACAAAATTGAGGTCACGGATTCGATTCCTGTCCGTTTTCCACCTTATAGGCTATCTCCACCTAAAATGAAGGCTCTGAAAGAAATTATCGATCAGATGTTGAAGGATGGTATTATTAGGCCCTCTAAGTCAGCGTATTCTTCGCCTATTTTTCTAGTCCCGAAACCCCAAGGGGGCTTCAGGCCTGTCATTGATTACAGGGCTCTCAATCGGAAGGTGGTGTTACAATCTGTGCCCCTTCCCGACCTTCATTCTTGTTTTTCATGGTTTCGTAAGGCCAAGTTCTTTACTATCTTAGACTTGAATCAGGCCTATAATCAAATTCCCCTTGCCGAAGAGTCTAAACACCTTACAGCGTTTGCCACGGACTGGAATTTATATGAATACCACCGCGTGCCTTTCGGGCTCCCCACGGGAGCAGCTGTACTCACTAGGCTGCTAGATAGGGTCTTCTCCGACATCAAATTTGAATACTTGTACCACTACTTGGATGATGTCGTCGTATTTTCGGAAACCTTCGAAGAACATCTAGATCATCTGCGAGAAGTTCTCAATCGCCTTCGTAAGGCTGGGTTAACTGTCAAGTTGTCCAAGGTTGCCTTTGCTAAGCCCTCTATGTCATTCCTAGGGCATATTGTGTCACCTGATGGTGTTGCAGTCGATCATTCGAGAACACAGGCCATCCGTGATTTTAAACCTCCCAAGGACATTAAAGGTATCGCCAGGTTTATTGGTATGGTGAATTTCTTCAGAAAGTTCATTCCTAACTTTGCTAATAGAGCGGCGCCCTTAAACCTTCTTCGTAGGAAAGGCATCAAATTCGAGTGGGGACCTTCTCAACAAGCCGCTTTTGAAGATCTTAAATTAGCTCTCTGTAATGCCCCTGTACATGCTATGCCTGATTTCTCGAAGAAATTCATCGTCCAAACTGACGCGTCGTCGTCAGCAGTAGCTGCAGTCCTTCTTCAAGAGACTGAACTAGGGAGGCGACCCATCGCCTATGCATCTAGGACCTTGTCGGCTCAAGAAACCAAGTATTCCATCTATGAGCTCGAAGGTTTGGCAGTTTTATTCGCCTTAGAAAAGTTCCGTCTCTATCTGGAACACGTCAAATTCGACCTGGAGACAGATAATCAAGCCTTAAGCTGGGTCTTAGGTAGGCCGCGTCGTACTGGTCGTATAGCCCGTTGGGCCATCCGTATTTCTGCCTTCCAATTCGATGTCAGGCATATCAGAGGTACCGAAAATGTTGTTGCTGATGGACTCAGTCGTATGTTTTCTAACGACGTCGAGACCCATGAACCGGTCGACAGTTCATCACCTCCCGAGTCCATACTATCTGGTGTTAATGCCATCTTAACAGATGCTCCCATGCTTTTTAGGGATATTGAGAAATACCAACGTGAAGATCCGACGCTGGCTCCGATAATGGAAACCCTTTCTTCTGGGGAACATGTCGTCCCTTATGTTCTGAGGAATGGTGTTTTATGTTGCCCTTCGAGGCATGACAAGATGATGAAGGTTGTCGTTCCAGCTGTTCTTGTGCCTATGATCTTCAAATACTATCATGAGATCCCATTAGGGGGCATCTTGGAATATTTAAAACTCGTGAAAAGATTCGTGAAATGTTCATCTGGAAAGGTATGGACGGTGAAATCCGTGAACTTGTAAAAGCTTGTAAATCTTGTTTGCTCAGTAAACCCACCATGTCCACCAAGGTAGGCCTTTTGTCTTCGCATCAAGCGTCGCGCCCCATGGAACGCCTGTATATTGATTATGTAGGACCCTTCCCCCAGTCAAAGGGAAATGCTAACAAGTTCATCTTTGTATGCGTAGATGGCTTTACTAGATTTTCCTGGTTATTTCCGACTAAGCTGGCTACCGCTCAGTCTACCATTACTTGCTTAAATTCTATTTTTGCTTCTTTTGGTCCGTGCCAATATATTGTATCTGATAATGCTAAGGCTTTTACATCTAATTTATTTCGTAAATTCTGTTTTGACTTGTCACTCTCTCATGTAACTACGTCTGCTTATTACCCTCAACCATCTCTGGCTGAACGGGTTAACCGTAATCTCAGGTCCGCACTTATTGCCTATCATCATGAAGATCATTCCAGGTGGGACACGTCCCTGCATTGGTTAGCTTTTGCTTTGAATTCGGCGGTTCATGAATCACATAAATTTACTCCAGCCTCGTTGATGTTCAAGTTTGTTCCCAACACGCCGCTCTCTAACCTCTGGTCTCTGAGTGACATTCTACCCGAGACAATAGATCCGGACAACATTAAAGATCTTTGGAAGAAGGCTAAAGCCAATCTTAAAGAGACTCATGAAAAGGTTAGGGAAAGGTATGATCGTGGACGGAGACCCACCCCTTTGAAGGTAGGTGACCAAGTTATGGTCAAGAACTTTGTTCCCGCGGGCAAGCTTGCCCCCAGATTTCATGGGCCTTGTATCATTCTGGATTTTCTTACGCCGGTTACGTTGTTACTAAGCAATCCAGCCACCGAGAGGATATTTAGGGTTCACCTGTCCCAGGTGAAACCGGTGTAAATTTTGTGTCAACTTGCTTCATATAATTTGATAGGAATATGAAGGTTATATATTTTTTTTTAGTTTCCACTCTTAAGGCATTCTGCTCCTTCTATAATTTTTTGTTTTATATGTAAGCTTTTTGTAAAACCTTCCCCGATCCGTTAAACTGCCATTTTGTCCTTACCATGGCCATTACCACGCTCCCGTCTCCTGCTATACACACTGTGGCTTGCTTCTATCAAATGCCATGGATATCTGCACGCCGCTGGCCCCTCAACCTCTCCACCAAGCCTGTGCCCTCAAAAATGATGATGGTCCAACAATATTCTGCCGCCTAGCTTTAATGTTTCAGTGTCCCCGCAGCCGCGCGGCGCCGTGCCGCGACTGGGTTTGAGGATGGGCCCCCTCGGCCCCAGCGAGGACGACATGTGCACGGCGAGCCGGAGCTCTCTCCTCCCGGCCTAGGCTGATGTGCGGCGCACGACCTGCTATCTGCCCGCAGCCTGTATATCTTCACCGCGGGCGCGGCGTGTTTCAACACCTCTGCTCCCCTCATAGTGCGGGCGAGCGGTATCTCAGGGTACTTGAGGGGTCCGAGCGGCCTCCTTTGGACGCAAGCTGCAACGGCCGGTCTGGCCATCCAACTTAATCAACATCAACTACATGGACAGTTACTATAAGCAATGACTACACTTGGAAATTCAACAGCAATATTTGGTGGACATTGCAAAATTTTTCATCACTTTTAAGTATTAAAAGTTTATCTTCAGAATTCAACTTCTACAAACATAAAGACTGTACTTCACCTACAACAACAAAATTTTGAAACTGAATCAAACCAAATTAAGGAAATCTTATAAAATGTTTCTGCAATCAATCTTCATATTAACTTGGACCTTGTTTCAAACAGATTTCATGTGTCACCCCTGGAGGAACTTTTGGGGGGGAGGTCTGTACCGGGCGGTACACCTCCACGCCGCTAATTTAAAATGTGCGCCTGTTGAAACTCCTCTGCTGGAGGAAGTCTGAACTTTATGGACAGTATTAATTTTCTACTTTCTCAGAAGATGTCACTACCTGTAAATTTTGGAGTTTTAGAACTGTGTCATTTTTGATGTGTTTTTGTTTTGCTTGAAGTAAGAAGTGTGAACTTTCTCTTCTAGAGGACACTACTGAAGA
Source organism: Anabrus simplex (assembly GCF_040414725.1). Classification (NCBI taxonomy): domain Eukaryota; kingdom Metazoa; phylum Arthropoda; class Insecta; order Orthoptera; family Tettigoniidae; genus Anabrus; species Anabrus simplex. The sequence goes on from NC_090265.1 coordinate 555,948,674, forward strand.
ACTACAATAGTGCACCCTAGTGCGAAGAAAAAGAACTGTTCTTTGGAGAAAATTTTATTTCAAAAGTTGGTTTCTGGTTAAATTTCTTTCTGTTATTGTTTAAGTTGGCTGTATACCCCTCTTTTTCCCCTTGTTTTAGATTTATCCAATCCCGAATTTCTTTGAGTAATTTCCGACCAATCCGATGTATCTTCCCCCAACTTGGATATGTTTCTGTACCCTAGCCAATAAAGTGATTGTGGGCGGGTGTTCTCTTCCCTAAAACGCCTAGAACCTTCCGCGAGAGTATTTAAACTGCTAATTTTTGGGTCTCTGCGCCACTTCTGTTCCATCTTTCAGTGTGTAAAGTACATAGCAGGGGGCGGGAAGCGCCTCTTTCTTCTCCAGCTGTTCAACACCAGGTAATGGCCTCTTAATAACTTCTTTTCTTGCTAGGTCGGCAGTTTAACACTCGGGGCGGGTTCGAAGCGTTTCCACCATGTAACCTTTTCCTAAAATGTAACCAATCTTTTCATCTATTCTCTTTTAAAGCTGCATATTGGGATAGAGAGTGCTAACCCTCTCGAGCTCCCACTCACATTGTTTTGAGGTGAACTTATTTTCTCAACCTATTCTTCGTTAACGTAAAACAAATTGCTCTCTTCTAAAGTCACCTCTGTAGTATGGGATTAGCCCTTGCATTAGTGGCCTAGAGCCAGATTAGGTTTTAAAAACAAGTGTATTAGGAGTGCAGATCGCCTCCTCTCAAATTGTTATTTTAGAGGTCATGTAATTGCCCCTTTTCATTTAATAGACCTCAGTAGGTTGGGTATTTTACCCCTGTGTCTATGTCCAGTGAGGACAACTCGAAGGTGGAGTTTGGTGTGGCCTTTGAGAGGCTTAAAGTTGAGAGCGAGTGGCTCTTTTGAAAATTGAGTGTTGTATGCCTCGTGGAGGCTTTTCAGTGTAATTTGGAGCAAGGACTCCTAGGCATGAATGGGGTTTTCTGCCCCTCTGTTGAAACTTGTGTTTGGGGTAAAACTGAGCTGATTGCCCAAGCATTGTGAAGTCAGGGCGCGAAGCCCAAATCCTGTAAATATTGTAACTACCCTTTGGACTTGCTACTTTGTACCTGCCATGCTTGTTATTTCTTTGTTTTTAAAAAGAAAATATAACCTTGTTAAATTTTACATTAACTTTGATTCCGTAGTTTGAGACCCGTTCACGCCCGCACCTTCTTTCACCTCTACCTACCACTAAAAAACGGTAACAATTATTATTATTTTGGTGTTAGAAACGAATATAGGCCTATTTGTATTTAAAAATACAAAGTTAGTACTATTACCTCAGCAGGTATGGACAGTCTGGTAAAGTACTTCCAGTTCGATTACGTGCCCCTTAACATTGGTACTACCGAGCAAGTGGCTGCGCGATTTGATTACGTAGCTGTCAACTTACAGCCGGAAGATAGTAGGTTCGAATTCCACTGTCGGCTGCCCTAAAGATGGTTTTTCGAGGTTTTCCACTTCCACACCAGGCAAATGATGGGGCAGTACCTTAATTAAGGCCACGGCCGCTTCCTTCCCACTCCTAGCCATTTCTTATCCCATCGTCACCATAAGATCTATCTGTTTCGGTGCGACGTAAAGCAAATTAAAAAAAGACGTTGCTGAAAGTGAAAACATATTTTCAGTAATGTTAACTGCCTACGAGTTATATGAGGAGAGCATTTTAGCCGACTCACCCCAGTGGTAAACATCATTTTCTAACCAAGGTGAACAACATGCTCTAGTTATTGAAAAATCCTATTTTGTCAGATTCTATAAGGAGTCACTGCGATATCTATTTACATATTTATTTATTATCTTTATTATTTTCCCCCAGATCTACAGTAAATTACCAATTGATCTGTTAAATGAGAAAAGTAACAATGTCCAGCCTATAGGCCAGAATAAATAAGATAAAATGAACAACAGACACTCTCATATGGCTCATGACCAACTCCTTATCGGAGATCCGATGACCATGGCAGTACAGCAGCATAAACAACAAACAATAAAATGGGGTAAAAAATAAAAGAACATCGGCAAACGGCACATGAAGTTTAAAAGGCCTTCATATCTCTTCCGGCTGGGCTCGCAACCTAGCACATTCCAGACCGCACACGGACCTCGCTGCTGAACTACTCAGGTTGCAAACCCAGCTTTAGCATTACATCACCTGTCGTGTTGGTGTGCCACAATCTCCTCACTTAGAATTTTAATTTGAACTACTTCCTAATAACTAAACGCCATTATCTAACTGCCTCACCAAAATAAACTCTTCTCGTTCCAACCTATAATTCCTCATGGCATTCACCACCCAAAACTACCTTCACACTTTCCCTTCACGTTAATCAACCTCTTATAACTACAAACCCAAACAAACTCCACATTTTCAAATTCTCATCCATCTCATCCATCTCATCAACTAATCACTCTTCCAATTGTCTTAATAACTAAAACAGTCCTTAATATCATTTTTCCTGGAGGCGTACACAAAGGACAACTCTAGATAGGCATGTAAATATGAGTTTCTCAATCAGAGAGTCGAATATTTCTTAAAACAGTTATTTTAATTAACAATATTCTCAATTCTTGTAGCTAAGAAAATACTTTAATAATGATTTGTTTCTAAAAGTGAATAATGAATATTGTAACTGTAATGAATATTGTAGATAACTGTTCAAGCACAATCCTAATACGACTCTGTTTTTTTAAATGTTAATTAAGTTAATATTAGATTATTTTCTTATAGTTTTCCACATAGTGCACCTGTACTCTCTTCATCATCATGATCGTGATCATCATCATGTTCATCAGTCATCACAATCATATTGTTATGCTTTTTTTCTACTTATTCGTGTATACAATGCATTGCTTTGCCTGTTTTTCTCTCTTTCAATTCCCTCTGTGTTCATTATACTTTGTCCTTGTAGCACCCTCTTTATGAAGGAAGTTGTAGTAAATAAATAAATAAATAAATAAATAAATAAATAAATAAATAAATAAATAAATAAATAAATAAATAAATAAATAAATAAAATATTATTAGAACTTTATCTTATTTCATGTAGACGCTGCATAAAAAACTTTTCAGTTCCATTACTATGAAAACTATCATTGAATTCAATTCAGTTCTGTCTCTTTACATTCTCCAGTTAATCAAGTTTCGAATGGATATATTTACTTCAAAATCTAATTATTCTTGCTCAGCGGTAAAAAGTTAACACATTATACTGTGTGGATATTTCTTCTCTATCCTTTAGTCTCTAGTTCGTGAGTGCTCCTCCAAGATAGAGTATCACACTTCACGCCTCCCTCACCTCCTACTTCTGTAATGCTATTTTCAGCATCACGCTTGGAGAATGGAGGAGCTCTCTATGATCTCCTTATGGCTACAAAAGGGAGACGCAAGATGCCATGAATACAAATCCACTTCTTTCCTTCGGAGTGCTCCAACAGTGGCTCGCAAGTCTCAGCTCAGCTAGAGTCGTCACTCATCCTCTCCACCGGTGTACCACGGCCGCACCGGGCGACCAGCGATGGCAGGATATTTCCAGTAACAAAGCTTAAAGTGCCAAACTATTGGCACAAGTTTCACATTAGAACATAACTGTGTAGCATCTGTTGCTCGTATTCAGTGCTGAAGGTGTCGAGATCGAATTCTGACACAGTCAGATAGTTTTTAAGAGCGTTTAAAACCGAGAGACTTGTATATGAGGATTTTACTGGAATGTTAAAAAAATATCTTCTAATGGGAAAAATCACCAGTCGTGGTGGCTCTTAAGAGCACCTGGGATGTGAACCTTGCGTGTTTTAAGGCCCATTCTGTCGGATTATATCCAACTTTACTCACCTGCTAACATCAAATAGGGCAAAATTCATGCATAATAACTACTACCTACGTTTCTTGGATTATCACCGGGGTGGGGGTGGGTGGGGGGGGGGGGAGATAGTAGGTTTGAAACCCACTGTCGGCAGCCCTGAAGATGGTTTTCCGTGGTTTCCCATTTTCACACAAGACAAATGCTGGGGCTATACCTTATTTAAGGCCACGGCCGCTTCCTTCCCATTCTTAGCCCTTTCCTATCCCATCGTCGTCATAAGACCTCTCTGTGTCGGTGCGACGTAAAGCAAATTCTAGATCATTAACAGCGAGCAAATGCAAAAAAAACATTAAAAATTCAAATTCCTCCAACAACTTGAACAATTCTCACGGTATTACTTTATGAATCATACATCTTATTTTACAAGCTAATCAGACTGCGGTAAAGACGTATAACTCCATTCAAAAAGTAGTTCATCCCAACAAAACTGGATCTCAAAGAGAAAGAAAGAAAGAAAGATTCTCTAAAAAATTTGGAGTGATCAGTGGCCATACCACTCATATTTTATAGAGAAATTCAGTTTGCACGTAGGCCTAGTCCTTGAAGTTTGTAAGTAATTCAAAAAGCGTACTGAGTTTGATTGTTCTAGCTCGGAAAGTGAACCTCAATAATTTTCGAAAATTCTCACGTGAATTATAAGAAGAAATTATAAAAATCTGGAATTTTTACATCGTTTTATTTATTCATTTAAATTTTAACCTACACAAGTTTTAGCAATTACCATATAAAAAACTTATTGAACAACTATGAATGATTTGAGAAGTAAGAGATGTATCGTTTACACTACCGTTTGATTTGTTATTTGTTTTTACAAGAGGCCAACACAGTAGACTCAAGTTTGCGATCCTCCCGTTGTCGTCTCATTCGTTCCGCAGATATACTTTTAATCTTATTCGATTAGTTATTGAGCCTAGTTTCCTCACGCGTACGTAGGTTTTTATCTGCCTTTTAATCTTATATTTGAATATTTTCGTCAGGAATTCGAATATTCGTTAATTTTCATTCATAAGCCTTCAATACGGTATTTTTTAATTATTTATGGTCACATCTTACTTTTTCTGGTGTTTTTGGCAGACATCGTCGATATAAACAAAATGACATCTTCACGCCAATCTACACCGCGCGGTAAGTGATATACCTTATCGGAATATTTTCTCGGTCCCGTGAATTGTGGTTTAATATTCATGTAAGTTTACCTGTATTTAGCGGAACCTCTCTGGTGCGGAAACGGAAGGAAGGTTTATTAATGCAACTGAAAAAATAATTATGTAAATTTTCTTCCTAACCCTTTTCAGTATATGTGTATTCCGAGTGGTTGCAAGATGGTCGAGATAGCTTTCGGTCAGGAAATGATGACGACGATGATGTTATTGGCTTTACGTCCCACTAACTACTTTAACTGTTTTCGGAGACGCCGACTTTCCGCAATTTAGTCCCACAGGAGTTCTTTTACATGCCAGTAAATCCACCGACGCGAGACTGGCATATTTGAGCACCTTCAAATACCACCGGACTGAACCAGGATCGAATCTGCCAAGTTGGGGTCAGAAGGCTAGTGCTTCAACAGTCTGAGCCACTCAGCCCGGCTCCAGAAAATTAATTCTAACCGTCTGGTTGTAAGGTGGCAACTCTGTCTGTATACAATGACAGGAATAATCTGTGTGGTTTGGACACCCTTTACTGTAGGAATGCGAAAAGACCGAAACTAGAGTCAATGAAACTTACGGGCCCCTTTCATCCCTATCAGCTGTAAAGGACATTCAGTCCTTTTCGCTAACAAAATGTGATGCGGAATTGTTCGACATTATTTGCCGTGCCCCAATTTTAATTGAGAACCGTGCTACCATGGACAGTCGTGTCCAGCGTACGATTCTGGATTACTGAAAGAAGTAAATGATAGTACTGTACAATATTACAATTGGTGCCATTTTTGTAAAACATGTAAGGTGGATTAAATAAGTGTCTGTACTTTACTGCTGTGCACTGTGAGGAAGTTCTAAGCAAGAACAAATTTGTTCTAGTGCTCTTGAACTAGTGTATACAAATCATAAATCTACTGCTTGATTATCTAACGGAGGTATGTACTTATGGTTCTTATTTTATTTTTAACCACCTTTATGAACCTAAATCCTGCATACAGCGTAAAAGATATCCGACCCTATGGGTTTCCACTGAGGACAGGTTTCACTGTACAACCAATTCCCGTATAATCTATATAATACGTTTTGAGCTATAATATTTTGAAGTAAAGAAGCACGCAAATCGATTGCGGAATCTGGGGAGTAATCGGTGTACATACATTAAAATGTATACGTACACCCCGAAATGAGAACCTCCTGTTTTTTGTTTAAGTCGGTTAAAAAATGGGAAGAATAGAGAGAAATTTAAAGGCAGTGCAGAAACTTAAAATAATAGAATGTCTATTATTGTGAGCCGTGAGAGCGTCAATGTAAATATTATCTAAACATTATTGGAATAGTCCTGCTTTTCTTCCGAGGAAGTGAAACAAGTTCTTCATAAACGTCAAGTTTTGTATCAGTTCGTACGGCATTAGCCCAAAATGGTCGTCATTTTGAATTTGTTGGGGCATTAAAGGCATGCATAGAAAGAATATTAAGTTACTTAAAGTGGAGAGTGCTTTACAAGTAGGGTTTTGTTGATTGTCTTGATGTTTCGTGCCTGTCGTAATTAAAAGTAATTAAAAGGCCATTATCACATCACCTTACGGGATGATTCGTGTGAGCCACATGCTTCTTATTATTATGCTTTCTGAAAGGAAAATACAAACATCTTATGTCCATCTATATATAGCGTGAAAATATGTTTAAACAACTTCGGTCGGATAGATCTAATAATAATAATAATAATAATAATAATAATAATAATAATAATAATAATAATAATAATACAACCTCAGCTACGGAGCTGCAGACCGTCTGAAGTAGGCAGCCTGCCTACCAATTTCGACAATCTAATTATGCTGCTATCTAGTAATAAAAGCAAATTTCTACTGGGTGGTTCCTACGGCTGAATTCTCCGGTGAAACCGAGTGCATTATCAGAGATCGCTAACAATGATATGGAGTATCAAGATTTTTGGCTACCTTTCTAAAACCGACTTCATTTTAAACTGAGTGATTTGCAGAAATATATTTTGTTGTCTGATGTAGTTGAGGAGCTGAACTATGTCTTAAAATAGACCTGAATAAGCCAGATACATATACCATAAGTAGGGTATAGCTACTTCAGTGGATCAGTGGTAGTGTGTTCGACTTATGATCACTGTTTCGCACGTCCAATTGCGACTGCAGTAGCCGATTTTTGAAGGATGGCCAAATATCTTGACAAAAATGTCATTGTTTTTGGCATATTAACCTTCAGAGTGTTACTGACAACACGGTTTGTCATGAATGTTACTACGCGGTAATGCTATTGATAAAACTTTTCCTCTCTACGTACGCACCTTTTTTTTTTTTAATTCCCCATTCCAGGTGTTCGAGGCGCTATTGACGAAACGATTTGTCGCGAGTGCCACCACGCGGTAAAGCTATTGACAAAACATTTCCTCGCTGTGCATGCACCGTTTTGGTTCCACAGTTCAGCCGGTTTGAGGCGCTATTGATGACACGGTACGTCATGGGTGCCACCATGCCGTAATGCTATTGATGAAACAGTTCGTCGCTACGCGTGCACTTGTCCACATTCCAGCTGTTCCAGTCGTTATTCACGAAACAGTTCCTCGTGAGTGCCACATCGCGGTAATAATAATAATAATAATAATAATAATAATAATAATAATAATAATAATAATATGAACAGGGCGAATTGGCCATGCGGTTAGGAGCGCGCAGCTGTGAGCTCGCATCCGGGAGATAGTGGGTTCGAACCCCACTGTCGGCAGTCCTGAAAATGGTTTAACTTGGCAGGTTCGATCCTGGCTCAGTCCGGTGGTATTTGAAGGTCCTCAAATACGACAGCCCCGTGTCGGTAGATTTACTGGCACGTAAAAGAACTCCTGCGGGACTAAATTCCGGCACCTCGGCGTCTCCGAAGACCTTAAAAAGTAGTTAATGGGACGTAAAGCAAATAACATTATAAAATGGTTTTCCGTGCTTTCCCATTTCCACACCAGGGGCTGTACCTTAATGAAGGCCACAGCCGCTTCCTTCCCACTCCTAGGCCTTTCCTGTCCCATCGTCGCCATAAGACCTATCTGTGTTGGTGCGACGTAAAACAAATAGCAATAATAATAATAATAATAATAATAATAATAATAATAATAATAATAATAATAATAATAATAATAATAATAATAATAATAATAATGGGGCCTGAATCTGACAATCTTTTCACGAAAATCCGTATTTAATTATATCTTTTATCAGATCACCGTTTAAAGGGTTGGCGGTTGCAGGGTGGGTCTCGGTCCAAAAGTGGTAACAGCCGGTCCGTGGTGCGACAGCTCTGCACACCGACCGGCCAACCGAGCAGTGGTCGGGTGGTCGCGGCTCTGCCGTGGCTCTACGCCTGTGTATTCAGCAGGCGGACAGGGACGGTGCCCGCCGTCGGCTGTCCTGAGAATGGTTTGCCATTCTCCTGAACTAAGGTAAATGCCGGGACAGTTCCTAGTATAGGCCACGGCCACACCTTCTCCTTCAACGAATCACATCTCTCTGGCTTGAGAGACGGCCTTGCCGTCTAGGAGACACGCCGTCCCCTTCAGGGACGGAATGAAAACATTTTAGACCGAGCTCGATAGTTGCAGTCGCTGAAGTTCGGCCATTGTTCGGGAGATAGCGGGTTCGAACCCCACTGTCAGCAGCCTTGAATATGGTTTTCCGTGGTTTACCATTTTCACACCAGGAATATGCTGGGGCTGTACCTTAATTACGGCCACGGCCACTTCCTTCCCACTCCTAGTCCTTTCCTGTCCCATCGTCACTATAAAACCTATCGGTGTCGGTGCGACGTAAAGCACCTCGTAAAAAAAAGTGAAATGTTCACTATTTCTATTGCATCTTATCATCACCTCAACACGCCAACTTGGCGTACATCGCCGTGTGAAATTTGTAATTAGGACAGTTATTTCTGATTTCTGCCAAATGTTTGTTAGTATATAGCCTATTTGCGGCAATTGACCACGACTACCAGAACAGAAATTTACTAAAATAAACTAACAAATAATCACAGAAAGTAATTCAATAAAAAATGTCAACGTATCGAGATTGGAACCAATCAACCTTTTATTCGGAGTCAAGCAAGCAAAGCAAACAAGAGCTGCCTAGTTGTTTAATAAGGAAGGCCACTGTAGTTTGTAATCGCGATCATTGTCACGGTTCCTACCGGACGTGACTTTTCATTTCAAACATCGTACATGTGATTCGGAGTCCTTTCATGGCAAGCATCAAATACACGGTTATTGAAGACTCTTCAAAGTGATAAACTATCGAGTTTCAGTTGGTCTCTTTTCTTATTTTTATTGGCTTTACGTCGCACAGGCACATATAGGTCTTGTGGAGACGATGGGATACAAAAGGGCTAAGAGTGGGAAGCGGCCATGGCCTTAATTAAGGTACAACCCCAGCATTTGCCTGGTGTGAAAATAGAACACCACGGAAAACCATCTTCACGGCTGCCGACAGTGGGGTTCGAACCCACTATCTCCCGAATGCAAGTTCACAGCTGTGCGCCCCTAACCGCACGGCCAACACGCTCGGCCAGTTGGTCTCACTCACAATTCATTGACTAGTTGAATTTCTAGTTGATTTCTAGACAACGAAGTCGATCACTGTGTCTTTACAGCTCAATGAGGAAAAATATGTGTTTAAATACCGAAAATATTAGGATTAATTTTCAAATAGCTTTGATGGAAATGATCCTTGTTGTATTTTATCATTAGGCCTACGCGCACACTATTCATTTCCTTGGAGGGGACATAGCAATCGTGGTTAGAAAGTAATTAGCGTCCAATGAATCGATCGGCAGACCAGCACCAATGAATCTCACTTACCGCTTGGTTAACCTCTGGAAGCGACTGGGTTCATTAACTTTTAAATGACTTCGGTGAAACTAGCCCTTACTGTGATTTATCAGTCAACGCTGATATTTTCATTTCCTTGGATGTGCCACAGTATCTCTGGCTAGAAAGCAATTAATAGTCCCTGATTCGAACAGGGTACCACTAGTAATCAACCTTAGTTAACGCTTGGTTAACCTCTTGGACAGAGAAGGTTCATTATGATTGATTTAAATTTCAGTGGGGATCATTTCCTCGCTGCAGTTAATGACAGTTCATTAAATGAAGGACGGAGTAATCAAAGCTTAAATTCCATCCATATGCATTGAAGAGTCACCCGCCCTGTACTCTTGACCGAGGTTCAGCAGTCAGATTTATTCCAAAGCCAGTTGGATACCATGTACTGTACAAGCGGACGGAGGCATAATGCGCTCCAGTTACCGCAAAAAGAGGAACTTCTCCTCTCCCCTCCTCTCATCTAATATTACGTCACATAAAAACTGCGCCGAGAGAGAGAGAGAGAGAGGGAGAGGAGGCCTTGAAAGAATACATTGTATCTCTGCTACTAAAGCATGTACTCTCTTTTAGAGCACTTCGCTATGTGATCTGAATCGTGCCGGAGAACGCGCGCCCGCGAAACGCTGCACGATGCTTTTGGTTTTCCTTAGACGCTTGAATTGGCGGGAAAGCACAAGTGATATGAAGGAGTGTATATTTACTCCGTGAGATTCTTCCCTTCTTTTTCATAATAATAAAGTTATGTTTTATCATTACCTGAATATTCATTCTCTGGCCGTGGCGCCGAATTTGGGGGTCGGAATGCTTTTTCTGCCCCCACACTCCTAAATTGGACCTAGGCGGACAGAATGCATTAAAACCCTTAAAACATTGAGTTTGTGGTCTTCGGAGGTTGCTTAAGGCGTTGAATCTGGAGAAGGTGGTAGATGGTTTTACACCAAGAAGTGAGACTGGAAGGCACAGTACGGTTATAGGATATTTATTGAGAAAATGTGTTTATGAAGCAAGCTCTCATTTGTCTAATTATTTGTTATAGTTTCGTACATAAAATATTCCTTCAAAATGTTTACTATATTATTATGAATCGAGTTCTGTTTTTCTGTATACTTGTGAATATTTTTGAAAACTCCGTGCGTAAGACCTGTTCAAAAATGTATTTGAGAAACAAGCTATATTATTGTTCTGTTTTTTCTCTTTGTTTGTGAATATTGTTATTATATAGGAACGTTTGCATTAATACGTTTTTTTTGTTTGTTTTTTTTTTTTTTTTTTTTGCTATTTGCTTTACGTCGCACCGACACAGATATGTCTTATGGCGACGATGGGATACGAAAGGTCTAGGAATGGGAAGGAAGCGGCCATGGCCTTAATTAAGGTACAGCCCCAACATTTGCCTGGTGTGAAAATGGGAAGCCACGGAAAACCATCTTCAGGGCTGCCGACAGTGGGGTTCGAACCCACTATCTCCCGATTACTGGATACTGGCCGCACTTAAGCGACTGCAGCTATCGAGCTCGGTGCATTAATACTTGTGCCTCATTTCAAATGTCTGTGTTCATGTTAATCATGCCCCCCTCCCCCATAATCAACCAAAGTTCTGTCTCTGTGTCTCTGGCGTATTTTGTGCAGCAGTCTACTTACTTTCAGATTTGAACTACTTTTTTCTCTCTTATAGTCGGCGGTCGTTCACGTTTTCCCACAACCCCCCCCCCCCACCCTCAACATGCCGACGCTAAAATTTAAAACAAAATTAATCGTTGAGGAAGTTTCTTCTCTGACAGGAGGAAAAATATCGCCTCTCAGCCTGATCGATTTCCCCCACCGAAATAGCTTCCAGTGCAGTAAAACAGAGATTTCCCCGATTCATCGGGTTGTCTCGGAAGCAGATGAGTAATTTTTTTTTTTGCTAGGGGCTTTACGTCGCACCGACACAGATAGGTCTTATGGCGACGATGGGATAGGAAAGGGCTAGGAGTTGGAAGGAAGCGGCCGTGGCCTTAATTAAGGTACAGCCCCAGCATTTGCCTGGTGTGAAAATGGGAAACCACGGAAAACCATTTTTCAGGGCTGCCGATAGTGGGATTCGAACCTACTATCTCCCGGATGCAAGCACACAGCCGCGCGCCTCTACGCGCACGGCCAACTCGCCCGGTTCAGATGAGTAAAATGTAATAGTTTTCATCCTGGGACTCTCATTTACTTGCCCTCAAAAATCGGCCTCAGGATGTTCTTCTTACTACATGTCTGAATTATGTCTGATTACCAGTTCTTTTTGGATGAGTGGTCAACCTTGCGGCCTTCGGTTCTGAGGGTTCTAGGTTCGATTCTCGGTCGGACTGGGATTATAGTCACATCTAGTTTAACCCGAGAAGTGGGCATTAGTTTCAGAACGCACATCTTCATCAATTCCTACTAAAATATTTAAAAAATACTTTATAGAAACACAAAATAATGAATACATTTCTCCACATGTGTAGAGTGTTATCCAGGAATTAGGTTAAGGCAGATGTTGAGGAAAGTAGAAGAGAAGGATGAGGGGAAAGGAGAAGGTGGTAGTGTTTTACGTTGGCACCAGCAACGTAAGGCAAGCAGGTACAACTGCCAACATAGTTGGGGATGTGTGAGATCTGGTAGATTCAGCACGGGTGAAGTTTAAGGAAGCGGAGGTTGTTATCAGTGGAATACTGTGTAGGAGGGATACTGACTGAAAGGTGACTGGGGATTTAAATAAGACTATGGAGTGGGGATGTGGGAACTGGGAGTGAGATTTCTAGGTCCTAATGGGTGGGTAGGAGATAGGGATTTGCGCTCAGATGGGCTTCACTTAAACCGCAGTGGTACATATAAGTTAGGAAATTTGTTTGCAAGGTTTATGGGGAGGTACATTCAGGGAAACGGGGTGGCCTAAGGAGCGGTGTTAAGAGTACAGGGATTTGGAAGTCAAGTAGGGATGACATAAAATTGTTAGTGTTGAACTGTAGAAGTATTGTAATGATAGGAATAGAATTAATTTAATAGATATATATCTACCAGATATTGTAATAGGAGTTGAGTCATGGGTGAGAAATGATATAATGGATGCAGGAACTGGAGTGTGTATCGTAGAGATAGGATAGGAATGGTAGGAAGGGGAGTATTCATTCTGGTGAAAGCTACGAAAAAGTTAAAGATGACAAACATGTAATTCTAGGTGTAAGGTTCATCTCTAAAGACAATAGGCAACTTTATGTCTTTGGAAAGTGTGGCGCTGACACTGTTTCGGAATTATTTGATAAGATAATCAGCTATGTGCGAAACGATATGGAAAGGAACGTGATTGTAGCGGGTGACCTCAATTTACCAAATGTCAATTAGGACTGTAATGCGAACGACAGGAAGCATGATCAACAAATGGCAAATAAGTTAATATAGGAAGGACAGCTGATTCAAAAAGTGACGGAACAAACTAGAAGGAAGAATATCCTTGACGTGGTGCTGCTAAAACCAGATGAGCTCTATAGACAAACCGAAGTTATAGATGGTATTAGTGATCACGAAGCTGTTTTTGTCGTAGTTAAAAAATAAATGTGATAGAAAGGAAGGTCATAAAAGTAGGACTATTAGGCAGTACCATGTGGCTGATAAAACAGGCATGAGGGAGTTTTTAAAAAGTAACTGTAATCGGTGGAAAACGGTAAGTAAAAATGTAAACAGACTCTGGGATGGGTTTAAAGCAATTGTTCAGAAATGTGAAATCAGTTTTGTATCTTTCAAGGTGATGACGAATAGTAAAGATACACTATATTACAACAGAGAAGTAAGGAGACTAAGAAGGAGGTGCAGGTTGGAAAGAAAGAGAGTTCGGAAAAGTCAGCTAAGGATAACACGACGGCAAACATAACTGGCAGTCATACGAATTTTAGTGAAAAATGTAAGGGTATGTATAGGTACTTTGGGGCAGAAACAGGTTCCAAGAAGGACATTCCAGGAATCATTGATGAACAAGGAGGGTGTGTATGCGAGGATCTTCAACTTGTAGAAGTATTCAGTCAGAAGTATGTAAAGATTGTTTGTTACAAGGATAATTTCAAAATAGAAGAGGTGACTAATACTAAAGAAGTATTAAAATTGACCTATGATAAAAACGACATTTACATTAAGATAAAAAAGTTGAAAACTAGAAAAGCAGCTGGAATGAATAAGATTTCGGGGGGGATACTAAACACAACGGACTGGGGTATAGTACCATGTCTGAAGTACTTATTTCATTGTTGTTTGCATGAAGGAGCTATGCCAAATGAATGGAGAGTTGCTATAGTATCCGCTGTATATAAAGGAAAGGGTGATAGACATAAAGCTGAAAATTACAGGCCAGTCAGTTTGACATGCATTGCATGTAAGCTTTGGGAAAGCATTCTTTCTGATTATATTAGACATGTTTGCGAAATTAATAACTGGTTTGATAGAAGGCAGTTCGTGTTTAGGAAGGTTATTCCACTGAAGCTCAACTTGTAGGATTCCAGCAAGATATAGTAGATATCTTTTCAGGTCAAATGGGCTGTATTGCGATTGACCTATCTAAGGCATTTGATAGGGTAGACCATGAGAGACTAATGGCAAAAATGAGTGCAACTGAACTAGACAAAGGGGTGAATGAATGGGTGGCTATATTTCTAGAAAATAGATCTCAGAAAATTAGAGTAGGCGAAGCTTTATATGACCCTGTAATAATTAAGAGGGGAGTTCTTCAAGGCAGTATTATAGAACTTTTACGTTTTCTTATATATATATAAATGATATGAGTCAAGAAGTGGAATCAGAGATAAGGCTTTTTGCGGATGATGTTATTCTCTATAGACTAATAAATAAGTTACGAGATTGTGAGCAACTGCAAAAGACCTCGATAATATTGTGAGATGGACAGTAGGCAATGGTATGATGATAAACGGTGTTAAAAGTCAGGTTGTGAGTTTCACAAATAGGAAAAGTCCTCTAATATTTTATTACTGCATTGATGGGGTGAAAGTTCCTTTTGGGGATCATTGTAAGTACCTAGGTATTAATTTAAGGAAAGATCCTCATTGGGATGATCACATAAATGGTATTGTAAATAAAGGATACAGATCTCTGCACATGGTTATGAGAGTATTTAGGGGTTGTAGTAAGGATGTAAAGGAGAGGACATATAAGTCTCTGGTAAGACCCCCAACTAGAGTATGGTTCCAGTGTATGGGACCCTCACCAGGATTACTCGATTCCAGAACTGGAAAAAATCGATTTGTTCTGGGTGATTTCCGACAAAAGAGTAGCGTTACAAAAATGTTGCAAAGTTTGGGCTGGAAAGACTTGGGAGAAAGGAGGCGAGCTGCTCGACTAAGTGGTAAGTTCCGAGCTGTCGGTGGAGTAATGGCGTGGAATGACATTAGTAGACGAATAAGTTTGAGAGGTCTTTTTAAAAGTAGAAAAGATCACAATATGAAGATGATGGTGGAATTTAAGAGGACAAATTGGGGGAAATATTAATTTATAAGAAGGGGAGTTAGGGAGTATAATAACTTACGAAGAGAGATGTTCAATAAATTTCCAATTTCTTTGCAATCATTTAAGAAAAGGCTAGGAAAACAACTGATAGGGAATCTGCCACCTGGGCGACTGCCCTAAATGCAGATCAGTAATGATTTGATTGATTGATTGATTGATTGATTGATTGATTGATTGATTGATTGATTGATTGATTGATTGATTGATTGATTGATTGATTGATTGATTGATTGATTGATTGATTGATTGATTGATTGATTGATTGATTGATTGATTGACATTGGGAAGGCTACCCGTTTTACAAGTGTTTTTTAAAGTTGACCCATGGAAGGACTTCGGCGACGCAAAGATGGGAAAGGGCTAGGATTGGGAAGGTAGCGGCCGTAGCCGTAGTTAGGGTAGATCTCCAGCATTTTCCTTGCGTGAAAGTGGGAAACTTAGGGCTGCCGATGGAGGGATTCGAATCCACCATCTCCTGAATGCAAGCTCACAGCTACGCCCCCAACTCGTTCGTTCATCGGGAAGGGCATTTGACCTGAGAACAGGGCCAAGTACACACGTGCTACTCAAACTGCATCCGCGACCCCGTTAGGGTATGGGAAAGGAGACAGCAGAAGATCTGTCTTGCTGTGGTGTGTCTGCTGGCAAGTGAATTATGTTAACTGGGCCTTGGCTTGGGAAGGTAGCATCCGTGTTACCCAGGAAAGAAGCTTATTAATAATTACGTGGAGTTAAAATGGTAAACTATAGAAAACCATTTCAAGACGGTCGACAGAAAATTTGAATTTATCTGTTCCTTCCTTCTTACCCTGTCGGTAGCACAAATGAGCTAGGCTATATGGTAAATTTTTATGTAGGCCTAGACCAGGAGGTATGTTTATATGCAAACTACTTGGTTACCGTGCGTGTCTTCGACAGGTCAGTCATATAAGTGATTCATTTAAGCGAAGGGAAGCACCCTGATTCACAGCTGTGAACTTTTCATTCCTGTCAGCGCCTCAGTAACACGGATTTAATAGCTCGAGTACTATGATGGGCGAGTGTGTTAAGTACCAGTAGTTATCAAGTTGGCAGCTCTTCCTCACCAATATTCAGAGAACGGAGAGGTAATTCCCCTAGATCGCAAGTCATGCAGACGTCCGCTCACGGCCCGCTTCGACGAGACCGGGACCGATAACCTTACTATTACAATAAAATAATTATAAAGCATGAATTATAATGATTTACTATTCCTCTTCTATTTGGTGAAAAGGCTTCTTCAGTAAAATCTGTTAACTCAGGAAATTATACAAATTTAAAACAATATATTGTTATTCGTCGTAGGATCAGTTTGTATAGTACATAAGCCCGGAATGTTCATGTATCACAAATTTAAGTAGCATTTACTGATAGGACCCGTATTAACGGAGATATGTGAGAAGTGATTTATAGTTGTTCCCCTTAAGTACTTTCATCCAGCGTGAATAAGATTATTTATAGCTTAGATCGGGGCCTCTCAGGGTGCATGCGCGTGGTGCATGCACTGTGCACGGTGCAAAAGACGACCTGGCTTGGTTGACCAGAGTGCAGACCCCCCACTCTTCGATTTGGAGCAATAGCGCTTACTCTCTCTTTCCTCACGCCTGTCTCGCTCGCTCCGTCTGTCTCCCTCTGCCCCCCTTGCGCCGTAGCGCTACAAATCCGCGCTGGTTGAACCGAGTATAGCCGAGTAGAGGCGAGCTTAGCCGAGTAGCCCAGAGACGAAGCGTTGATCCGAGTCATGCCGAGCGACACCGATGCACAGTGCACGGAGGTCTTGCGCCTCGATCTGCACGCGTGAGATTTTGGGCTTGAGAGGCCCCGGCTTAGATTCTAGTGCTCTCACCCTTGAGCTCAATTACCGATTTTCATTAAATTCTATTAAGTTACTTTTTCGTAGCACGCGTGCACACAGACAGACAGACAGTAGGGAATTTAAAAATAGTATTTCCTTCTTATTCTGGATATGACCAAAATACAGACAAAACTCTTATGTTTAAAAATAGATGCACTGGAGACAAAGTAATCTATGAAAGCTACCTATTGACATACCTTTGTAAATTTATAAACTTACTGGCAGCGGGGGCTGTTCACCACCAGACCGAGAGGGTTGCAAGAGTAACAAAGAATAGTGTTGAAACTCAATACATCGAGTAGTATTTCCTCAAGGCATATATTACAGTAGTAAGAGAAGGCCTTCCGTGGTTCATTTGGACCGGCCGATACTATACACTAGTAAACTGTTGACTGATATGTGTGGTAATCTTACTCGATGCTGATAAAGACACGCATGAATTCAAATACAAATTCATAGGGAGAGTGAAGAGAGGTACATTCTCTCTGGCGCAAAATATGTCTTTTCGCATTCCAATCATGATCACGTGCATGTTAGAGAATCCTCCCGTTTCGGGGTGTAATTCTGTTCATCCTTGTGGGTGGGATGGTAGAATGAATCCATAGGATGTGCTCATCTGCATACAGGAATGACAAGGATGTAATAATAGAGTGATCCGTCGTTTCATCCGCCATACTAAATCTGCATTTACCACAGCCAGATACTCTGCAGACAAATTATAGAGAAGTAAATCATTTCAAGGCGCTGTCTAGGGGTAGCGAGTTTGCATCTTACCAATAGACGTCGGGTTGGATTCCCGGCCAGGTAAGGGATTTTTACATGGATCTGAGGAATAGTTCAAGGTCCACCCAGCCTACAATTGAGCAGTTATCTGACGGTGAGATAGCGGTCTCTGTCTAGAAAGTGAAGAATAACTATACCGAGAGGATTCGTAGCGCTAACCAAATGCATTGCATCATCTGCAAGCCTTTGGGCTGAACAGTGATCGCTTGGTAGTTGAAGGCCCATTAAGGTTATAGTGCCATGGGGTTTGTTTAATTAATGAATGAATTAATTAATTATTGAAGACCCGAGGCGCCATTCATAATACACATATATCGGAATAACAATTAGTACTGTATCCTGGAACATTTCCACAGACTAGCCACATCTTTTTCTTTCGAATGTTCTTTTAATTCCTTCACACATAAATACATTTTTAAATTTGGCAAGAAGATTTACTGCTAGTATTGATTCCCTCTAGAATCCCATTAAAAACGCTGTCGTTAACTTCGGCATTAAGATTTCAGGAGGAAGTTGTAATTTAACTTTTAAAAGTTACTTATCGGCATTAGTAGCTTTAACCTTTTCAAAGACAGTCTTCCAACTTATAGTATATACATGGATGAAACGTTGATTTTTTCCCTTTGACGTTCTTTTCAACTTATTGACTTCCAGCAGGTTCCATAAGAGTAGAAGGGTACACTACAAAAGGAGTATTGTACCATTTGTCAAAAAATCCAGTGATATATAATTCAAACACCAAAAGTTGACCGCGCGGGTAAGGTTGCGTGGCTGTGAGCTTGCACTCGGGAAATAGTGTGTTCAAATCCTATCATCGGCAATATTGAGGATATTTTTCCACAGTTTCCCATTTTCACACCAAGCAAATGCTGGCAGTGTACCTTAATTAACGCCACGGCCGCTACCTTCCCTATCCTAGCCCTTCCCCATCCTTGCGTCGTCGAAAACCTTCGATGTGTTAGTACGACGTTAACCAGGAGGAGAAATAACACTCGATGTATTAGAGCGACGTTAAACCACTAGAAAAAACAGGTGTTACAGCCCTAATCGGCCTTGGTCTACCAAGCGACTACTGCTCAGCAGATAATGGGGTGACGTGTGATTAGCGTGTCGAATTGACTCGGCCGTTTCTGTTGGCTTTCTAGACCGAGGCTGCTGTCACGGCCCCTCAGTTGTTCTCAGCAGAGTTGGGAAGTAGGCCTAACTAATAATTAATTTCGTGTGGCTATTTCTAGCCGAGTGCAGCCCTTGTAAGGCAGACCCTCCGATGAGGCTGGGTGGCATCCGCCATGTGTAGGTAAGTGCGTGTTATTGTGGTGGAGGATAGTGCTATGTGTGGTGTGTGAGTTGCAGGGATGTTGGGGACAGCACAAACACCCAGTCCCCGAGCCATTGGAATTAACCAATGAAGGTTAAAATCCCCGACCCGGGTGGGAATCGAACCCGGGACCCTCTGAACCGAAGGCCAGTACACTGACCATTCAGCCAACGAATAACAATAATTACTTGTAACAATGACATTCTTAGTAATTTTTGCTACTACTAAAATGCTTTCATTCCGTCCCTGAAGAAGACGGTGGGCCTCATAGACGGTAACGCCACCTCTCAAGCCAGAGAAATGCGATATGGTGAAGGAGATGTACGGAGAAAGTGAGAAGGTTGGTGGCCGTGGCCTGTACTAGGAACTCTCCCGGCATTCACCTCAGTGCAGGAGAATGGAAAACCACGGAAAACCATTCTCAGCACAACCGACGGTGGAGACCAGCCTCTCTCCGCCTCCCGAATACAGAGGCGTAAATCCACGGTAAAGCCATGGCCACCCCTCCGCTGCTCGGTTGGCTGGTCGGAGTGCAGAGCTGTCGGACCACGGACCAGCCGAGACCCACTCTGTAACCGTCTTACTTGTAATCGTTCCTTTTTACAAAATGCTATATTTACTTGTGATTAATTTACTTCTTGGAATAACATTGTAATCGTTAGATTCTAGTAATTGATATACATCGCACGGAAGCACGAGCGAAAAAATGAATGAAACCCTCCCCAAAATATTAATGTGCCTGACATTTTTTGAATGAAATTTCAGTGGAAATAGGGTGTATCATCACGCCTCGATGCTGTGGTGTCGTCTTATGACTTACATTTCAACTTCAAGCTGGATTACAGCCAGCAGAACTTTGTTCTCCGTGGTGTAAGGATGGAACATCAGTCAAGATAATGGACAGTTCTTTTGTTGGTTCATCATCAGGTGTTTAACATCATTCAGATAAATTCCATATATTGAAATATATTGAAATATTTTCTTGACATTTGTTGTTATTGTTGTTATTTGTATTATTACACAAATATTATTTGCTGTCATTTTGTTCCATGTGCAAGTGTAGGATTTCTCTTCTGTTATATACACTGACTGACAGAGCAAATGCAACACCAAGAAGGAGTGGTTCGAAAGGGATGAAAGTTGGGGAAAAAACAGAGACGGCACGGACGAATAATTGATGTTTATTTCAAACCGATATACAGGTTACACAATGCGCACGGCATCGACTCAGTAGGATGTAGGACCACCGCGAGCGGCGATGCACGCAGAAACACGTCGAGGTACAGAGTCAATAAGAGTGTGGATGGTGTCCTGAGGGATGGTTCTCCATTCTCTGTCAACCATTTGCCACAGTTCGTCGTCCGTACGAGGCTGGGGCAGAGTTTGCAAACGACGTCCAATGAGATCCCACACGTGTTCGATTGGTGAGAGATCCGGAGAGTACGCTGGCCACGGAAGCATCTGTGCACCTCGTAGAGCCTGTTGGGAGATGCGAGCAGTGTGTGGGCGGGCATTATCCTGCTGAAACAGAGCATTGGGCAGCCCCTGAAGGTACGGGAGTGCCACCGGCCGCAGCACATGCTGCACGTAGCGGTGGGCATTTAACGTGCCTTGAATACGCACTAGAGGTGACGTGGAATCATACGCAATAGCGCCCCAAACCATGATGCCGCGTTGTATAGCGGTAGGGCGCTCCACAGTTACTGCCGGATTTGACCTTTCTCCACGCCGACGCCACACTCGTCTGCGGTGACTATCACTGACAGAACAGAAGCGTGACTCATCGGAGAACACGACGTTCCGCCATTCCCTCATCCAAGTCGCTCTAGCCCGGCACCATGCCAGGCGTGCACGTCTATGCTGTGGAGTCAATGGTAGTCTTCTGAGCGGACGCCGGGAGTGCAGGCCTCCTTCAACCAATCGACGGGAAATTGTTCTGGTCGATATTGGAACAGCCAGGGTGTCTCGCACATGCTGAAGAATGGCGGTTGACGTGGCGTGCGGGGCTGCCACCGCTTGGCGGCGGATGCGTCGATCCTCGCGTGCTGACGTCACTCGGGCTGCGCCTGGACCCCTCGCACGTGCCACATGTCCCTGCGCCAACCATCTTCGCCACAGGCGCTGCACCGTGGACACATCCCTATGGGTATCGGCTGCGATTTGACGAAGCGACCAACCTGCCCTTCTCAGCCCGATCACCATACCCCTCGTAAAGTCGTCTGTCTGCTGGAAATGCCTCCGTTGACGGCGGCCTGGCATTCTTAGCTATACACGTGTCCTGTGGCACACGACAACACGTTCTACAATGACTGTCGGCTGAGAAATCACGGTACGAAGTGGGCCATTCGCCAACGCCGTGTCCCATTTATCGTTCGCTACGTGCGCAGCACAGCGGCGCATTTCACATCATGAGCATACCTCAGTGACGTCAGTCTACCCTGCAATTGGCATAAAGTTCTGACCACTCCTTCTTGGTGTTGCATTTGCTCTGTCAGTCAGTGTACAAACTAAGTCATACTTGCAAATTATTTCCCATTGTATCACTTCATACATTTTTTAAACCTTAGCTAACAACAATAAAATATTGTTTTTAGTAGTTGATCTCATTTATACACCTGTATATCCAGTTGGTCAAGTGGTGTATACCATGAAGTAAACCTAAAAAATAATTGTCCTCTCTCCTGAAATATTAGCCTACTGATGTGTTGGTTACGTCCTTATTTTGGGAAGGTCTTCAATAATGATTATGAATATTATTTTTCTGTTCTGCTACACCAGAACCAGTAACTTCAGTTCTGGATGAGGTATTTTCTTACCTCTCCAGTACTTCCAGCTAGTGTTGGCTACTGAATGCATGATTCGAAGCAGTGTATCGATTCATTCAAGTGTCCGAGTGAATCGATTCACAGGAACGGCGAGCTCACGGCACACGATTCAGCTTACTCCCAGCGGACAGTGCTGAGTGGCGCACTCACTGGACGTTGACGGGGAGCCGAGCTTCCGCTGCAGCGAGACAGTGAATCATGGCACATCTAAAGAATCGTGAACGACCACGGCTCATTGAGACACAAGATACATACGGCTCCCTATCGGCACACTGGACACTGGCGCAGAGCCGAGCTTCCGCTGCAGCGAGACATACAGCGAGCCATAGCACACCGAAAGAATCGTACGCAGTCGCGGATCAGTGAGACACACACACGGTTCATTATCGGTATACTGGACATTGGCGGGAGCCGAACTTCCTCTGAAGCAATAAATACAGAGCCATGGTATGCTATAATGAACTCTCGAGCTCAGCTCATTGAAAATAATACCCACTTGCATTCACTGTCCTCTTCTTACAGGGAGGTTTAAATAGATGGATTTATTTGCAGTGTTAAAAAGATAGTCAAAACATAATTCTGAAGTAGCTAGTAAGTAGGTAGACTATTAGGTTATACTATTTATTAGTTTAATGAATCTTAGTATTATAACTTAGTTGACATTTGACAATTAAACTCGACTTTAGCCTGCCCTTTGACTATGACCACTCAAAAGTACCTGTTTTATATTGGGAAGAACGGCTCAGTATTATCTCAGTTCATATGTCACATCGTTGCACAAGACTTCAATCACATGTGGACAGTAAGTGAGCCGACTGACGCAATAACTTAACTAACAGTATGTGGAATCAGAAAACCAGCGGGCTACTGTACATCTCTGGTAGCCTATGCAAATATGACGATTTAAAAGTCCTCAGCTGATAGAAAAATACATATTTTCAAAGATGACTGAGCGAGTTGTCGTGCGGTTAGTGTCGCGTAGCTATGCGCTTGCATTCGGGGGAAGGTGGGTCCGAATCCCACTGTCGGCAGCCGTTAAGATGGTTTTCCGTAGTTTCCCCATTTTCACACCAGGAAATGCTGGGCCGGGCTGAGTGGCTCAGACGGCTAAGGCGCTGACCTTCTGACCCCAACTTGGCAGGTTCGATCCTGGCTCAGTCCGGTGGTATTTGAAGGTGCTCAAATACGTCAGCCTCGTGTCGGTAGATTTACTGGCACGTAAAAGAACTCCTGCGGGACTAAATTCCGGCACCTCGGCGTCTCCGAAAACCACAAAAGAGTAGTTAGTGGGACGTAAAACAAATAGCATTATTATTAGGAAATGCTTGGACTGTACCTTAATTAAGGCCATGGCTGCTACCTTCCTAATCCTAGACCTTTCCCATCCTGCGTCGCCGGAAACCTTCGATGTATTAGTGACTAGCATTTTTTTCTAAAAAAGGAGTTCATAGTATGAAGACCAGATGGCAGCTGCGAGCACTGAATGCTGCTGCTGCTGTCTTACCAGCACATACTACACAGATGCAGTAGGAGCGGTGACTAATGTGCCGTCAATCGGATCACTGTATCGATTCAATAACGTGAACGGAATCAAATGAATCGATTCAGTAAAATGAATCGAATGTCCCATCACTACTTCCAGCGATGTTCTTAAAATTAAACGGAGGCATTCTTTAAAGTGCTCCCGCAGGGAGTCTTTTCAGTAAAAACAGGGCGAATAGAAATGAATAGTGTGACGACTCCCTCTGAATCACATGTTAACAGACACGGTGTACTATACGCGAACCTTTTCTTGAGCCCGATTTTTACGGGGTGAGGAGTAAGGAGGGAGCATTGCCGGTTCCGTTTATACTGCCAACTGGATGGAAATGAAATCTGAATTGAATCGATAATATAATCGAGCGATATGAATTTTCAAAACATTTATTATCTTACGTCAATAACTGTGTCACACATACATTATTTAACTTTATATAACATTTCTCGATGCGAATCTAATTACTAGCATGAATTATATATTTTTTTTTTTGCTAGGGGCTTTACGTCGCACCGACACAGATAGGTCTTATGGCGACGATGGGATAAGAAAGGCCTAGAAGTTGGAAGGAAGCGGCCGTGGCCTTAATTAAGGTACAGCCCCAGCATTTGCCTGGTGTGAAAATGGGAAACCACGGAAAACCATCTTCAGGGCTGCTGATAGTGGGACTCGAACCTACTATCTCCCGGATGGAAGCTCACAGCCGCGCGCCTCTACGCGCACGGCCAACTCGCCCGGTCATGAATTATATAGTTTGGCTTTGCTGTGTAAACAACGACAGTACTAGTTCGTAAAGTGTACGCCAGATGTGGCACAGCGATGAATAAGCGAATCATAGTTTGTGTTTCAAACGTTGGCAATATGGTTGTCGAAGATAACCGAGGTCTACCGATTCAGCACTAGGGAGCTCAGGGCTCAAGAAAAGGTTCGCGTATAGTAGGCCTACATGTTCCGCCACCTACAACGCTGCTGTCGATAAAAAGTCCAAGTACGCACGCTTTTTGTCGGCTTAATGTGGAAGTGTGTAAACAGTTTGCGGTCTTTTTCGGTATTTTTTATACATTCTCAAGTTTTATACGTGCAAAATATCTGGTGTTAACTTTTGATGAACTGAAAAGTGAAAAAGATTAAGCATTTGAGAAGCAGGACGTACACATTGTCATATGCTTCAATTTACTATGGCATGTGAACATGCCTACAACATGCTATGTCCCGGGTTGCAAGCCAGGTTACGATAAACATTCGAATAAAAATGGCATTTTTTCGCGCCCAAAAGATCCCACTCTGTTCTCAAAGTGGTCGAAGGCTATCCCATGTCAAGATCTGCTTTTAAGTGATAGTACCCTTAACATCATTTTTCAGTCAGATAAGAGCCACGACAAAAGCTGCTGTCAAAGAGAATGCCAAAATCATAAGTACAGCTCAGTAAAGAAATTACAGCAAGCTTACCTTTGATCAGCCACCATTATCAAGTTGGGCAGATGAACAAACAGCTCCTTTCACCAGTTCAAAAATGAATGTTATTCATCATTCATCACTTCTGTGGGTATATTGTTAAACATCCAAGCAAAGTGACAGGCTGTACAGCATGTATTGGGTCTCTGCAAAACAATACAGAGGAGTCTACAAGAATAATGGAACTCATCCAGCTATCTCATTTAGCCATCGAATGAATTATTATTTTTATTACTTTCTTATGTAGAGGAAGTTGTTGTGAGAAGTCTTAGTGTACAAGAAACATTGCGAGGAGAAATATCTCAAGAATGCCTGGATAGTTTACCTCAAATTACTGCTTCTAATGGACTTGGGTGTTGTACTGAACATGCTCAGGACTTGGTACAAAAAATAATAATTTTCCATTACATACGATGCCGATTTTATTTCCGAATAAAAGAAGTAAGGAAAGAAATGCAAGCTCGTACGACCGCAAAACATACCCTGAAAATGTCCGAGGTGTCCAGTTAACTGACTGATGGGGTGAAGCGCTGGTAATATTCATTAAGCTGAGCATGTCAACATATAAATATAATTAGTTATGTAGGAATTAAATTTGTATGACATTCCGATAACTAACAATCATGTGGGGTGCCTGCAGAGTTTTAATATGTTTATATTACGTAGCATGTATACTAAGAGTTGAACATGTGTTTTTTAAGGTTATAATTGACAATCGCAACTGAGTATGATTTCGTGGTGAATGAATGAAATATCATTTAGATCTATAGACACATACACGCTTGACATATTCGTTATGATACTGAAGAACCAATTTCAGAAGTAATGTCATTAAATGATTACTAAATGTAAAATATTTCCTACGTATTTTTTACATATTACTTTCAAAACAAGGAACACTATATCTTAATTTGAACGAAACACAGTCATCAGTCAGTGAACAGAATGCACAGTCCTGAAGCATCACAATAATGAACACACGGTTTAAAATAATTTATTTAAACAACAAATTCGGAATTATGTCACACCAGATCTCATTTAGAATCACATGTTCGGAGACAGCTGATTACTATTTATCTACACCAGCGCTGCGTAGTGTAGGAACATATCAACCAGCAGAAGTCGTCACGCTATGCAGTTCTATTCATCCTGGTAAAAACAAAGATGTACTTTCCTCCGAAGAAGTCGAGGCTTAGCGATGAGAATTTTAAGAAGCAACCGAGCAAGTGGCTGCGAAAATTGCATCACGTAGTTATCAGCTTGCATTCGGGAGATAATGGGTTTGAACCCCACTGTCGACAGCCCTGAAGATTGTTTTCCGTGGTTTTCCATTTTCACATCAGCCAAATGCTGAGACTGTACTTTAATTAAGGGCACGGTCACTTCCTTTCCACTCCTAGCCCTTCCCTATCCAATCGTCGCCTAAGATCTATCTGTGTCGATGCGACGTAAAGCAAATTATAAATAATAATAATAATACTAATAATAATAATAATAATAATAATAATAATAATAATAATAATAATAATAATAATAATAATAATTACCGAGCTCGTTAGCTGCAGGCGCTTAAGTGCGGACAGTATCCAGTATTATGAGGATAGTAGGTTCGAACCCCACTGTCGGCAGCCCTGAAAATGTTTTTCCGTGGTCTCCCATTTTCACACCAGGCAAATGCTGGGGCTGTACCTTAATTAAGGCCACGGCCGCTCCTTCCCACTCCTAGCCCTTCCTTGTCTCATTGTCGCCATAAGACCTATCTGTGTCGGTGCGACGTAAAGCAACTAGCAAAATAATAATAATAATAATAATAATAATAATAATAATAATAATAACTAGAGGACCCGTGCTGCTCCGTAGCATTCGTTATAAATAGGTCAGATAACTCGTCTTAATATGCCTGTCGTAGTCGTATTGTTTTGCCTACCCTTTTTAAGGGTTTTATGAAGCGCGTTATGTTATGCTGAAGTTCGTAGTCGAAGTTCATCCATTCAGACGTCATCATGCTGTCTGTATGGTTAAAATCTGTCCATATATTCGCTTTTTTATCCTGCAGTTCTTGATGTAAAGCTTGGCGATGTGTCGTGGAAGGCAGTTGTATTTTAATTGCAGTTATTCTACGTCTATAGAATGTGAGCTCATAGGTTAGTCTCGAAGGAGCGTTTTTTGCAAGACAGAGAACTTTTTTATGATACATGGCCGTAAAACAGGGCAAAATCCAAGTGAAGTGCCCACCGTAATAAACTAGGAAAGAAAGCCAGGAATAAGAAAGGCGAAAGAACGTGTCAGTAGATTTCCTTCCAAGAACTTCTTCTCAGGACAAAATTCCTCTGGCCTCTCTTGGAACGTTTTTATACATGGCCTTCATTCTTTCTAGTGAAGTAGATAGGTTATCCTTCGATAGGTATTCCCAGGTAATATCTAGGGTATTATGTCATGATGGGGTCTGCTTGTACGTAGACTTTTTTCTCTCAGCAGCATGTAAGTTATTAGGAACGCTCTGCCATGTGTTGAATTCATTTGGAAGCTGGGGAAGATTAGAGAATCAAAGAGTATCTAGCACGAAGCAGTACTCTTCCATAATCAGAGGAAGTGTTGGCCTGACAGGTAGTAAGCAAACATGGCTACCTGCAATGACATCACTAAGGATGAAAATCACATATATCAAAATATTAATGAAAGTGTTGGTCGCTTAGCAACCTGTCCAGTACAGAATGTATTGCGGGTTAGGGTAAGCCTTCGCCTGCAATATTATTGGAGTGATCATTTAATGATTTAGTTTTAGGATTACTCGAAGTTGTCTGAACTTAGAGACCTATCATTGTCTCATGATTTACCGGAAGGTAGTTCCGGAGAGAATAAAACAAAAATGAAGCACAACGGTCCAGTAGAACGGACGAACCGATTTACCGAAGCCGTTTTTAGTAAACTCTTTTAATATATACATAACAATAATAATAATAATAATATTTTAAAAACCATTTTCGATTATTTTCTTTAACATTCAATAGGCTTGTATTTATTTCTCCATAACACAATATTAGTTGTTATTATTATTATTAAAATGAAATTGGAACGGCAGATACAAGGGAAAATATTTGGACCCAAGTATCTGGATGAAAAAAAAGCTTGAAAGAACTCTGTTCATTAGCTGAACGATTCACTTCAGTCGCACACAAAAGACGTGGGATTTTATATGGACATTTGGTACGAACAGATAAATCACGACTGGCCAAGAAAATCGTTTTCGTTATCAATTAAACACGAGAAACCAAAGTACGCTGGCTAGTGGACACACAAAAATATCTCACAGAAGTCGATATTGACCCACTGATAACAAGGACTACATATAGACAAAGGATTAACACCCGTAAGTTTGCACCCAAGGATTCAACGGCAAGAAACTTGAAACTGAAGAATGCATGGGCACAAGAAAAGACGACAGGCCGATTGTGAAAGGATAAGGAGGTTTTGAGAAAAAACAAGGTCAAGATGAAAAATACCATGAGGAGGTCCATGGTTTGGCAGACAATGGAATCTCTCGAAGGATCGATATGATTGCTTACAAAGACAACAATGTAGGATATATAATCGATCTAACCGTCCGCTTCGAATCCTCCACGAGTCAACCTGACGATGTTGATCGTGAGAAGAAGGGAATATACGAGCCCACAGTTCCGTTCTACAAGGAGGCATACAAACTTAAAAGGATCGAAGTCATAGGCTTGCTAGGAATAGGGGTATGATACGTCGAAAATTCGTTGAGTTCAACAAAACATTCCACCTGCTATAATCTTCGATTATTGACATGCACTTTCTGCCTTTAAATCGTCAATATTTTAAGAAACCATTATCGGTGATTTTATTTAACATTCAATAGGCTTGTATTTATTTCTCCATAACACAATATTAGTTGGTATTACGTATACTTTGTATTTTAGGCAACGTCTAAATTGAGGAAGTGTTGCTATGCAATAAATATATACGGTTCCATGTGCTCCTTAGAGTGCCAAACGCATGTAATAATAATAATAATAATAATAATAATAATAATAATAATAATAATAATAATAATAATAATAATAATAATAATAATAATAATTTTACCGGGCGGTACACCTCCACGCCGCTAGTTCAAATATTGCGCCAGTTGAAACTCCTCTACAGGAGAAAGCCCGAACTTTAATAAACTGTATTAACTCAATAGTTTCTCCGAAGATGACTCTGTGTGAATTTTGATGTGTTTTTGTTTGTAATTGATCAAGAAGTGTGGACGTTCTCTACCAGATGTCTCTACTAAAAACTATGATTACGCACTCTGGTGCGAAGGAATGAACTTTCTTGAAGAAATTTTGTATTCTTAAGTTTTGTCTTTACTACATTTTGTTCTTTTATTTTTGGGATTGGCAATATTAATCTTTCTGTCCGCCAGTTTTGAACTCAGCCAATCCCGAATTTCTTTAATTAATTTTTGACCAATGGTGTATGTCTTCTTCGATATGGATATGTAGCTCTAAGCTATCCAATAAAGTTGAGGGGGGGTGTCTATTCATTCTTGAAAGGTCTCGAATTTTCCACGAGGGTATTAAAACTGCTGATTTTCTTGTCTCGGGGCCACTTCAGTAACATCTAACTTAGTGTGTGGATATGTAGCAGGGGGCGGGAAGCGCCTCTTTCTTCAAGCAGCAGCTCTTCAACAAGGTAATGGCCTGTTAACATCTTTATTTCTCGCTAGCTCAGCAGTTTAACTCTCGGGGAGGGTTCGAAACCTTTTAATATGTAACCTACCACTTTAAAATGTAAATTCCTTTTCTGTCTATGTAAAAACTACAAATATCTGTTACTGTAAAGCGGGGATAGAGAGTGCTGTACCCTCTCGAGCTCCCCTTCATTTTTGGAATTGAGGTGACTACGTTTTCATAACCGTTTCTTCTCTTCCTTAATGTATTAAGGTTTTCTCATACGGGTCACCTCCCTAGCTTGGGACTAGCCCCTGTGTATCGGCCTAGAGCCACTTAGGTTAAAAGTGTATTTGGAGTGCAAGTTCACGCCTCCAGTCCTCTCTGTACTTTGGGCCAGTAACTTAACCTGTTGTTTTATATTCATTGCGAAGGCCCTGTAGGTTGGGTATTAAATACCCCTGTTTCCTTGTGTGCCTTGAGGGCAGATAGAAGTAAAATTCGTTGTGGCCTTTGATAGGCTTGAACTTTGAGAGCGGGTCTGCTCTTTCCTAAATTTGATTTCTGTGTGCCTCTAGGAGGCTTAACATTGTAATTTGGAGCAAGTGCTCCTTGGCATGACGGGGTTTTCTGCCCATTTGTTCAATTTTGTACCTTGGTAATGTTGGGCTAATAGCTCAAGGATTGCGATTGTGGGTCTCGAAACCCAGACCTTGTAATAATCCTCTAACACTTGTAATTTTTCTGTATTTGATTTTGGCTTGTTGTTGACTTGTTAAGTTTTCTAATTCTATGTTACCATTGTTAAGTTTTGAAAATATAACCGTGTTGAAATTTTAATTCATCTTTGGAACTTCTGTAGTTGAGACCTATTCCAACCCGCAACTTCTTTCACCTCTAACTACCACGGATATCTCCTTAACAATAATAATAATAATAATAATAATAATAATAATAATAATAATAATAATAATAATAATAATAATAATAATAATAATATGACTATGGATCTGACGAGGAAGGCTCCTTAACGGCTTAGGGACATACTAATCTATTTCTGCGTCTTTCAAAGTATTTTCTTCAAGCTAATTATGTTTCCTTGTATACGGTACTCTGCCATCGTGGCAACTTGTAAATGCTGCAGGAAGATCTTCAAATAAATAAATAAATAAATAAATAAATAAATAAATAAATAAATAAATAAATAAATAAATAATCGTATGATCCAGGCTACCGAGTTTTAGATCTACTAAACTGGTGCCATCTCGGCAGCCTGCCTAGCAATTCTGACATTCTGATTTTACTGCTGTCTGGCAACGAAAGTGGAATTCTACTAGACTGTTCCTATGGCTGAGTTACTGCTGGGTGACGCGGAGTGCGCTTCCAAAGAGCTTTCATTCCATACTATGCAATACCATCATTTTTGGCCCTACACTCTTCAAAATAATGGGGAAAAATGGAACTTCGCGATAATGCAGTTACTTACCGCATAAAACTTCTACCAGCATAAAAATATTCCATCAGAAATGGTTTTTGATGCAAATAAAAGAGTTACTTACATAGGCTACTTACCAAATGGCTGTACGGCGTCATATGGGCGAGTCAAATCAGCTATAGTTGGATTGTTAAATTTTCTTCTATGCCGTCGACTGTTGAATGGTGGGTCCTGATCTGAGTATAAGGTGTCCATCTTGATATTATTTAAATACAAATAAATAAATTCAACATAGGATGAAATAAAATATTGAACGTTGCACGGGCGAAAGTGTTCACGCATTCGTTCCGAAATTCGAATCATCTCAACTCATACGTAAAATCTAAAGTTCGGTCCTTGTAACGAAAATAACTACAATATGGCAAAAACAGTTGCATTCTGTTATATTGTTATACTGTATAGAGTAATAAATAAGTTACAAGACTGTGTGCAACTGCAAAAAGACCTCGACAATGTTGTGAGGTGGACACCAGATAATGATATGATGATAAACGGGGTTAAAATTCAGATCGTGAGTTTCATAAATAGGGAAAGTCCTCTCAGTTTTAATTCGTTGATGGGGTGAAAGTTCTTTATGGGGATCGCTGTAAGTACCTAGGTGTTAATATAAGGAAAAATCTTCATTGGGGTAATCACATAAATGGGATTGTAAATAAAGAGTACAGATCTCTGCACATGATTATAAGGGTGTTTAGTGGTTGTAGTAAGGATGTAAAGGAGAGGGCACATACAAGTCTCTGGTAAGACCCCCAATAGAGTACGGTTCCAGTGTATGGAACCCTCACCAGGATTAATTGATTCGAGAAATGGATAAAATCCAAAGATAAGCAGCTTGATTTGTTCTGGATTATTTCCGACAAAATCACTAGTAGGACACACCGGGGTAGCTAGATGAACGTTGAGGGAGGATGACAATCTCACTGGTATGTCCCTGAAGACTATCTCCATCATCACCACTCTCTTCAGACTCGGTCACTGTCTACAAGTGGAAAGAAATGTTACGAAAATGTTGCAAAGTTTGGGCTGGGAAGACTTGGGAGAAAGGAGACGAGCTTCTCGACTAAGTGGTGTGTCCCGAGCTGTCAGTGGAGAGATGGTGTGGAATGACATTAGAAGATGAATAAGTTTGAGTGGCGTCTTTAAAAGTAGGAAATATCACAATATGAAGATAAAGTTGGAATTCACGAGAACAAATTGGGGCAAATATTCGTTAAGGATTGGAATACTTTATCAAGGAAGATGTTCAATAAATTTCCAAATTATTTTCAATTATTTAAGAAAAGACTAGGTAAAAAACAGATAGGAATCTGCCACCTGGGCGACTGCCCTAAACGCACATCAGTGGTGATTGATTGCATGGGGTACCAAGATTGTTGATCACCCTTCAAAAATCGATTACCTCAGCTGGGATCGAACTCGCGAACGTGTCTACAAGTGGAAATAAATGTTACTCCTTGTGATGTCCGGCCCCGCGGTGTAGGGAGCAACGCGTCCGCTTGTCACCCGGCGGCCACGGGTTCGATACCCGGCAGGGTCAGGGGCTTTTGATTGTAATTATTAATATCCCTGGCCTGGGGACTGGGTGTTTGTGTCGTCCTTAATGTTCCTTTCCTCATATTCAACACGTTACACTTCCGCCATTTCCAAATACACGCAGGTTTACAACGTATGGTACACTGTAGGGGCAAAAGATCTTCTTAGGTCGACGCCCCGAATAAGTAGCATTTAAAAAAATAAAAAATAAACAAATAATCCTTGTGATCATTCTTTTACCTTTACTCAGAACGACAAATCTGTTTACAGTTCCGAAGGAGCAAATAAAAAGGCGACGAGTCTTCTTTTTAGACAGTAACATAGAATTATACTGTAATGTAATCGATGAGTCAGACGAGTCAAGAGCGGATAAACTCGTTCTATACAATTACTATTCTAACAGGTAGAATTTCAAGTGCATATATGGATATTCTCAGGTTGCCAAACAAGTTTGCCGAAGAATATTGATGTAAGCGTGTTTAGAAGCAGGAAAACTATTTTTTGTTGTTGGTACAAGAGTAGGGTCGAGTCTGCGGTTAAGAGCGAGGATCAACCATCTAGCATGACATTCTTCAAAAGAGCGTGCCACAACGTTAGTTTCCTATCAAAATATATTATCTTTCACAATCTTTCAACTTCTCGATGGATCTGTTTCTGAATAGAATTCTTGAACAGTGAAACAGAAAATGAATATTGAATTTTCACGACCGCATTGTAATCGAAACCGACTTTCAACCTATTAGGTCGTGTTACGTACACTTAGTACGTGTTGAAGAGATGTTAAGTACAGAACAGAAATGGCCAACCGGACACCAGTGGGATCCGAACCCACAACCTCTCAATTTCGCGTCGGTTGCTCTACCAATTGAGGTATGGTGGCCTAGGCCATCTTTGTTCTGTTGGAAAGGATTGTGGGTTCGGATTCCACTGGTGTCAGGTAGGCCATTTTTGTTCTGTACTTAACATCTCTTCAACACGTACTAAATGTACGTAACACGACCTAATAGGTTGATAGTCGGTTTCGATTATTATGCGGTCGTGAAAATTCAATATTCATTGACTTGGCCCTCAACGGGCGACTTAAACGCACTCTACAGTGAGATGGCAGTAGTGCTGTAGCTTAGATCCTCTCCAACAGAACAAAGATGGCCTAGGCCACCATAGCTCAATTGGTAGAGCAACCGACGCGAAATCGGGAGATTGTGGGTTCCGTTCCCACTGGTGTCCGGTAGGCCATTTTTGTTCTGTACTTAACATCTCTTCAACACGCACTAAATGTACGCAACACGACCTAATAGGTTTAAAGTCGGTTTCGATTGAAACAGAAAACTTTCCGAGGCTCATACTGTTATTAAGGTTCCTTAACTTGCCAAGAAGACTTTTGCCTGTCGAGGTAGCTAACAGAAATCGTAGTTGCAAGTGATCGGGTTGAGGAGTCTCTCAGCAATATTGTGTTGGTTTCATGTCCGTGTTCGGTGACTTTCTTTTCGGACAAGTCTTCAATGGACCTCATGGGGTTGACTTACACCGTACTAAACCTCAGAGTAGTAAATAATAATGTCATTGTATCAGAAATCAAAATCAGTGCCCCAGACTAATAGACTGAGATGTTTTCTGGA
The DNA here is from genome assembly GCF_040414725.1 of Anabrus simplex. Taxonomy (NCBI): domain Eukaryota; kingdom Metazoa; phylum Arthropoda; class Insecta; order Orthoptera; family Tettigoniidae; genus Anabrus; species Anabrus simplex. The sequence goes on from NC_090265.1 coordinate 555,983,251, forward strand.
GACCTTGTTATACAACGGAAATCAGGGAATTTGAACCAAATGTGTTGTCACTGAGGTAATCTCCCAGTATTTCCAGATAATTCTTGCTTCTGCTATGGCTAGTATTAGTTAAGATGAATAAAACAGATAGGTCTATAAAAACACAGAAAGAAATACATAGCTGATGACCTTAAAGTACTGATTTTTACATGAATATAATAATAATAATAATAATAATAATAATAATAATAATAATAATAATAATAATAATAATTTATTCTGAACAAACTTTGGTTCGGCTCCTTGACTTAATGGTCAGGGTACTTGCATTTCGGTTCAGAGGGCCCCAAGTTCGATTCCCGGCCATCTCTGTCGAGTCAACACCGTGGACGAAGCTGTTCTGTCCGTTACGGCCAAGCGGACAAGATGGCGGTCATCTCGCGCTATGGTCACATTGTGTCGTCCAGTACCCGGTCGGCGCTGTATACGGTCCTCTTCTCTCTACTGGTTCCACATTACGCCTCACTGTTGAAGCAGCGTACCCTGTACGAGCCGCAATGTCACGGACCGACAGAACCCATCTCCCGGAGCCCTATCATTCTGCCCCGTTCGAACGCACTCACATCATATATTCCCTCCTGTGATGTCGGCGAGGCATAGTGGCACTTAGGTACACGTTTCCACTGCGTACGACGGCTCCGCACTGACTGAGCGTTGCCACTGCCTTCGTAATGTCCAGGCCGTACTGTACCTCTGATGACGTCACGCTTTGGGGGGCGACTTGAAGGCGATACGCATACGCTCCGCTTGAATAACACACTCGTTTAAATTACTTAAAGAACTGTTAACACCTTATAAAACCAAAACCTATCCTCAAATATTTGTTAATTCTGGCATATAATACATATCCTTCTCCGTAACGTTCTATTTCTCGCGTATATACGTTCGTTTGCGTGAGTACAGCCTAACACTTTGAGACATATTCTTGCGATTTTATCCATTTTCTGGTCAACTGGAACATTCACATCATACGCACTGACAGAAAACATGCAGCCAATTACCATTACTATTTATTACAAATATAAATTATTTCTGTACCTCACTGTTTCCACGCCATGAACACTGCAGCTTTCCTGGACCTCTTACAGGAAGTTACACCAGTATGGAGTAGGTCTGCTCTCCTTGAAGCAATTTGTTGAATACACAAGTCGGTGTGAATTTGGGAAAAGTTATTTAAAAATATATTCACCCAAATATATATAGGCCTACACTGTCCGGCCAGGCCTTCCAATTTTTTCCCGCAGTCACAAATGACTAGGGAATTTGCCATCTGCATTGATTCCAAAGCCAAGGATTTTGTGACACACTTAGGATTGACTGAATTTAGAAATACCATCTTATATGTAGCTGACACTAACACACAAAATACTTTGTACACATCAATTCCAAGTTCTATTGATATGTCTGATGGATACTTTAAGCCCCTTCGATTTAGGAAATTCAGATAGGTATCTTACTTCTGGAAGTAATTCATAAATAAGATCTGAATCTGTCAAAAGATAAGATTTACATAAATCGCACTGCTGTTTGATACTCATAAATTATTATTATTATTATTATTATTATTATTATTATTATTATTATTATTATTATTATTATTATTATTGCTATTTATTTTTCGTCGCGCCGACACAGATAGGTCTTACGGTGACGATGGGACAGGAAAGGACTAGGAATGGCAAGCGGCCGTGGCCTTAATTAAGGTACAGCCCTAGCATTTGCCTGGCGTGAAATTGGGAAACCACGGAAAGCCATCTTCACGGCTGCCGACAGTGGGGTTCGAACCCACTGTCTCCCGAATACTGAATACTGGCCGGACTTAAGCGACTGCAGCTATCGAGCTCGGTGATACTCATAAATAAGACTTGCATTTTCAAATACACCGAATTCAGATAAGCCGTAGGTCTGATTACATAAAAATATAGGGCCTACCTAATGTTACCCACGTTTATGATATAATAAAAAAAATTAACTCACCATCTGGACGGGACACTCTTATTTCTCTCAGGATGTGATATTCAGGAAAGTGCTTGATACACACAACTTTCTTGTGATTAACTATTAAATTCTCCCTTTTTCTATAACTCAACTCGTTCTCCATCACAAGGAAACACGACTACCGGAGTGTACTCTCCTTGTTTATAATTGGCTTTGCAGCCAGGCACACAGCAACTCTTAGGCATGGTGATTTCCCTCACTGATCATGTTAATTCAAGTATATACAATTCATGGTTAATAATAAAACACAGAATGCATTAACTCAATTAATTTTACACTATAAATATAACTATACACAAATAAACTACAAAATTAAAACACTGAAGAACGATCTTCTTAACCTATAGCTTCACATAAATACACACTCACACTAAGTATTCTTCACTAATTAACGACTTTCCACTTAATAATGCAGTCGATGACGACTCATTCTCACATATATCTGAGTGAACATGCGGCCATCGCTAAAAATTTCCATAAAACTGCGAAAATCTATGTTTAACTCTACTAACTCATGTGCTAAACTTCCCCCCTAACGATCAGCTGATTGCTTTCCCGCGCTCGTTACAGTACGGCCTGGACATCACGAAGGCAGTGGCGTTGCGTAACACTGCCCTGGACGGTCACACACAGAAGGGCACTGCTGGGCCTACGTGCACGCCATCTCTGTGCAATTTAAATCACTTATTATGGTTCCACTGTTCTACACGTCCTCTGATTTTGGCGTGTTTCAGACCATTACTTCTGAGTGTTTCACTTTCTACAAACAGCAGTGTGTTATTGACCATTTGTATAACTAATGAACAAGTCACGTGTGTTTAGTCTATAAAATGAAATTTAATGTTATAAACTTCATTTTAGTTTTAAAATATTTTATGTATCACAGTGATAACTAAATGCTGTTTAAAGCTTTTTTTAGTCGTTACTGCTCCATAACTTCAAACTGTAACCTATTCTTCCTAAAATATCATTTCATATAATAAACCGTAAGGAGATTATTCAAGCTTATTTGAATGTTTATTGCGCGATAAAGCTAAGTTTCGGCAATACTTCAGAAATTTCAACTTTTTCAGACAGTAGACTTTAACGAAACAGTTCAATTTTACAGGTAGAAATGCTACTTCAGATGCACTGGGAGTCCATGATCACCTTAAAACTACAGTACTTTAATGCAATAGGTTGTGTGCCGTGGCAGGTAGCTTCAACATTCATTCAAAACTGTACAGTTTATTTATTGTCCACAGCAGAGCAGTCTCGTATGCACTATTGTTTGTTAGGATTACATGGGGGATATCCTAACACAGGGATGGCGAACCTATGCCACGCGTGTCACTAGATGACACGCGAACACGATTTCGGTGGCACGCCACATGAACATAACAATATTGTATATATACGTCTTGTACTACAAATAATATAGTGCTTCACATCGCATCGACACTGATAGATATTATGGCGACAATGGGATTGTAAAGGGCTAGGAGTGGGAGGGAAGTGACCGTAGCCTTAATTAAGTTAAGCAAAAAAAAAAAAGCAAAAAGCAAAGTCATCTCTGTACAAGCCATGAAGGCCTTTGGAGTAGTGGAAGGTAAAAGTTTCCACAATATAGTGTTTCACGTGTAAGAGATAAATATCGAAAACCTAAATACTAGTTCCATTCGGACGTGTAATATGCAACACTGCTACATTGATAGGTCCGAAAGTCAAGTGAAATAACGGTCGTTTTCTGCTGTTTTTGTATACGGACATTGCAAACATGTTTTCGGTGCCGAAAAGAACAGAAACTTAATAAAGGTGGTGACCGTAGGCCTATTTTTCAAGAACTCTAGACAAGGGAATTCGGACTGATAAAAAGATGTGTTGCCTGTGTTCGAAAACAATTGTATCCCCCACATTTAATGTAAACGCAATTTCGAGACAGGTCATTCAAATGTTTGTTCCATTTCTAAAGAAGAAAGAAGAGAGTTCGTTTCACAAAATATTGAACATAACACAAAACAAACTAGTTTTTTTGTATCATCTTTCCGGCCAAGGAACAATATCAGTGCGGCTGTTTCTATCTGTCTCACTGCATAGTACAGTATGCATAGGAAACCGATTTCTGACGGTGAGTTGTTGAAAGAAAGTTTCCTTTTGACGTCCAACACATTATTTGAAAACTTCCCTAACAAACAACTAACAACAGAATTAAATGAATGTCAGCCAGCTGAACTGCTGTCATGGGTAGAATAATAAAAATGACCGGGCGAGTTGGCCGTGCGCGTAGAGGCGCGCGGCTGTGAGCTTGCATCCGGGAGATAGTAGGTTCGAATCCCACTATCGGCAGCCCTGAAAATGGTTTTCCGTGGTTTCCCATTTTCACACCAGGCAAATGCTGGGGCTGTACCTTAATTAAGGCCACGGGCGGTTCCTTCCAACTCCTAGGCATTTCCTATCCCATCGTCGCCATAAGACCTATCTGTGTCGGCGCGACGTAAAGCCCCTAGCAAAAAAAAAAAATAATAATAATAAAAATGATTGAAGAAGTTTCGGAGCAGTTGAAAGCTAATTTGGATAACGCCCAGATGTATGCAGTATGTTTTGATGAAAGCATGAACGTGACCTTACAAACAAGGATAGCTGGTTGTTTTTCTTTTTAGATTTCCTTATGGAAATCTGATGAGGGAGAAATTAGTTTAATTGTTGAGCGTACAACCTAAAACATGGAAAGATAATGCAGCTAATGGAGGAAGTGAAGTCCATTCGAAATATTAGTACTTTTGATTTTTATATCTAATAATTACGTTTTTTTTTTTCAATTTGTTTTACGTCCCACCGACACAGATAGGTTTGTGACGATGATAGGATAGGCTTACGAGTGGGTAGGAAACCGCCGTAGCCATAATTGAGGTACAGCCCCACGGAACATGCAACCAAATGTATTTACAAGATATATGTATAATAAATAAATAAATGAATCAGTAAATGAATAAATAAATAAAATATTATGAAACATAATCGGGAATATAGAAAGGAAGTCGTGGGAGGAGGGGGAGTTGTAGGTTGTAGACATCCCTTAATGGAAAACAAGTGGCACAGTCAACAGGTGAGAATAATAAACCAGACTTAAAATGGCACACTAGCTGGAAAAGGTTCGCCGTCCCTGTCCTAACACATAGCACTACAGCCGGAAGGCCTGTAGATCATGAGGTGCCATGCGGTTAGCACCACGACGAATCCTCTCGACCGTTATTCTTGGCTTTCTAGACCGGGGACGCTATCTCGCCGTCAGATAGCTCCTCAATTCTAATCACGTAGGCTGAGTTGACCTCGAACCAGCCCTCAGATTCAGTTAAAAATCCCTGACCTGGTCGCGAATCCAACCCGTGTCCTTCTGGTAAGAGGCAGGCACGCCACCCCTACACAGCGGGGACATGCAGGAATGTCACTTACAAAATTGTTCACTGTATACATAATAAAAACTTAAAGATACACCCCAAGTAATGTCATTTATCGTACTGATTCACTGCATGTGTGATTCAACATCATAACATAATTTTGTGATGAAATCAAAAATAATCATGAAATAAATTGGATATAGGCTACAGTAATCTACCACGAAATTAAATATTCTAACCAGTTTGATTTTTCATTGCCTTGCTTATTTCTTCCCAAGCATTATTTCTTACGTTGGTATTACGACTATACCCATGGGTCTTGTCATAGAGGAAATTACATTTTTGAACTAAACTGATAAGCTTTTCCGTGTCCGTTATTAGTAAGCTGAGTAAACAATCACGAATCAGAAATTTACTGACCGTACGCAGGAAACAGTTGACTTCCCATCTGAAGCTGATACTCATTTGCTGCTAAATGGCCGTCCGAAAGATCCCAGTCGTTTCCGAAGTTGCACGGATGTTGATAATTTTGATTCCATTCGGCTAGTCGAAAAATATTCTTGGTAGAGAATCCTGTTCCATTCGGTTCGAATCGATTTGACTCGTGGCGATCGTCATCTCTATCTCCTGTTTAAACACACGTTAAAAAACAAATTCTCTTCGAATCTATTCGATTGCATTTCAGTAGGAGGAAGCGGTTCCTAAGACTGAATCAGGTAGACGTGTCCGACGAACGGGACACCACTTCGTATTGTCAAGGAAATGACAAATACTTTAATACCTTTCGTTCTTATGTCGAAAATAAGTGAGTGATATCGAACTAAAGCATTGTTCTTTATTTCAACCTATTTTCATCAGTTCATCTACGAAACATTAGGGAAACTTACCCTCACATGTGTCCGGCTCCATGGCTAAATGGAGTTGCGTGCTGGCCTTTGGTCCAGAGGGTCCCAGATTCGATTCCCAGCTGGGTCGGGGACTTTAACCTTCATTGGTTAATTCCGATGGCTCGGGGGCTGGGTGTGTGTGACGTCTTCAGCATTAGAATTCATCAAAAGACCTGCACCAGGCCTCTTAGGAGGTCACACGCCATTTAAACCCTCATATGTACAGATCTGCTGGCTTGAAGAGCACTGGAAATTGTGTACCATTGCAAGGAGCAGCTTACTATATAAGCTGGTTCATGCTAGTACGACCTATATCATCTGCATTTAGGATGTTCCATGAATGATCATGAATATGTCTCTCACTAAAATGTGTAACGTGATGTTTAGCAACCGTGCAGGCTGTCATGTGAAGTATTGATGGATTGCTATGACATACAGATCCAAGGCCTCTGCACCTCTCTTTATACATCCCCTGTGGGTGGGAGCGGCAGAATAACACCGACGCTATCCTCTGCCTGTCGTAAGGCGTGCCTAAAAGAGACCCCAGGAGCTATTTAACTTGTGAGCGTGGGTTGGCAACCACGGGGCTCTTAGATGAGTCCTGGCATTTATTCCAGTTACTTGTGCCAAGCTCCTCACTTTCATCTATTCTATACGACCAGCCTTGGTCAACTCTTATTCTTTTCAGAAACCGACGGTATTGGGTTTCCGAGGCCTAGGGAGTCTTTAACTTCCACGCCTTTCGTGGCCCTTGTCTTCATTTGGCCGATACGTTCATTTTTCAAAGTGTTGGACCCCTTCCACTTTTTCTTTTGATTAGGCTAATGTTAATAGAGGATGGTTGCCCAGTTGTACTTGATCTTAAAACATTAATCATCACCACCTGTTATCAAAGTATTCCAAAGAGTCGTCAACAGTTTGACATGAACATACTCTACTGCCAATTCGGGCAGGTGTAACCGAACAACGGAGTTACAGCCGAAGAGATTTGTTTTCGGCGTGGCCCGATATATAATCCACTCGTATGTGAGAAAATTCCGATGTGTGGACAGCCCCGCCGTGTGATTACTAAGGGTTAAGTCTGCAACCTTCTAATTAAAAAGGGGCCGATGACCTTCGATGTTAGGCCCCTTAAAACAATCATCTAATTAAAAATATATTATGTTAAACTCGTGCTCTCATCGCGAGATGGTGCAGCTATTTTCAGGCATACACCCCAATGAAGGTGACCTTCATGTAAAAAAATTAGCCACACACCAGTCCTCCTGACATTCTTAAATTTCTGGCAGCATCGAGACCGGACCACAGAGGACGGCAGCTATTAGTGCTAAACCGTTACGCTACAGAGGCAGACTTCAAACTGGGGATTCATCATGTTTCCATTCATACTCATCACTTCTGTTTTAGTTCAGCATGTTTTGTAAGTCATCCTGGTTCGTGCTAATACGAGCTATATCATCTGCATGTAGGATGTACCATGAAGATGGACACTGAATCTCTTCTGTGACTATATTTCGTGTGAGGTTAAAGAGAATGGGACAAGACGGATCCTTGGTTCACTCCTACACTGACAGCAAACGCTTCACTGGTTCTCCAGCAGCACTTTACGTATTACATCGCCACGTTCTTATACGTGTCGCCAGGTAGTCCAGTGAGGAGTTTTGGGATCAACTCTGTTTACGTAGAGCCGACCAAGTGAGTGTCTGCAGGATTCGGTTGATAGGCCTAGCCTTTTGTAATTCGCTCAACGCCAAGTAGATGTTTCCTCTTCTTTCTCGATGTCGTTTTTCCTTGTCAGGGACAAAACTACAACCACCGTTACCAAGTGTAGTAGCCTTTGATAGCCACAACTTTAGGGTATGCTTCATGAGCTTTTGTCTGAGTATTTCCCACATTCTTTAAAATCTTCGTTTTTGGTAAAATGGCATCTGTGTGCTACACCTCCATTCGAAGGAGATCTTTCTTTCATTCGTAATTTTGTTAAATAGCTTCAGGAAAAAGGCATTTCCTGTGTGGTCAAAAGCTTTCCAATGGGAATTTCATCTGGCCTCGTGTATCGGTCCTAGAACAGATGATATTGCTGGTAATTCTTCACCTGGATAGCTTTCTTTTATGAATTCCCCGTATTACTCCGTCTATCGTCTCACGATATTATTGTCATTCGTTAGTACGTTTCCTTTCTGGTATTTTATGATATTCACTTGCTTTATGTCCTTTGAATGTCCGCCTCTCACCTTAGCGAGCTTGGCTTTGTTTTTGTTGTCTTTCGCTTATTCTTGTTGAGAATAGATCTCTTCCATGCTATTTGCCTACGCTGATGTTACAGTCACCTTTGGCTCCTTCCGAGCAGTTTTGTATGGCTCGCATTGAGCTATTTTTAAATCTGTTGTCATTGTTCGAAGGCTTGCTTTTTCAACAGCACATTTTCCTTTACCTCGTCTGTCCTCCGCTTAGTGTCCTTTCTACGAGAAGTTGGTTCCCTTGATACGCCCAGGCATATCTTACTTTCTTCGATGCATATGAAATGAAATGTCTTCCATGTTGTGAATGCCCTTGGGGTTTACACATAAAATATGCCCTGCTGTTGGACGACCACTTTGTAATCGACCGATTGATTACACATGCAATAAATGGAAATGATAATACTTTGATTGATAATGGGCGCCAGCTACGAATATATGTAGATAACGATTAAAGAGCGAGCATCTTGAATTCCTCAAGGGTGTGGGGTAATAAGCTTACTTGACAGCATAACCTGTAATAGGTTTCGGGAAAATGATATTTTCGTTTGATTTCCACCTAGAATTTTGGATTACCTGCTTTATCATGTAATGCACTTGATACTAAAAAATTGTATTCCTAAAGTTTGAACTGGAAATCGTGAGATTTGCTGCATTACTTAAATTACAATATAAAACTCTGAAATTAAAGTCGAATGCAGCTCTAGGCATTTAATTTAAAGTACACTTGGCCGGGCATTTGAAATCTTTGTACAGGAAATGTATCTCTCACTGGTTCACATTACCTTGAACACTTTAAGTGTTGTTGCGACGTGTTTCTTGGAAGTGGCGTCAGCTGTCGTTATCTCAGACCTGATTTGCTGACTTTATCCTCTTATCGGTGACACATGTTCACCAACGCATACCTGTCAACTTTCCCGATTTAGGTGGGAGACTCCCGATTTTCGACACTTTTTCCCACATCCCGATTATTCTATTATTTCTCCCGATTTTAGCTTATTTTTTGGTGAACTTCAAAAATTTTTCAGCATTGTACGCCAGTAGCCGGAAGTCCTTCGCTCATTGGCCGCTTTCAAATTAAATATCGACGTTTATCAATAGGAGAAATGCGCGCGAATGTGTGGTGTATATTGAAACCTGTATATCGCGACGCCAACATCGATTGTCAATCTCTCGTTCTCCCGTGCTATGTTCGTATTCCTTCACATCAGTCCAGTCGAGGCTAGTCGCTAGATTTGCAGTCTTTGTTAGTAATTTAGTGACAGAATTTTTAAAAAAGAAGCGACTAGTGACTTGTCTAGAGATTTTAGGAGCCATTTGAAGACAATTCTGGCGAATTTTAATTTATTACTTTATAAAAATAGCATTGCGCTTCGCATAATCGCGCGTGCGCGTGATGCAATATATTAATCTATGCATTTGCTAAGTAATGGCATCTAAGTGCATGACTGATTCACACGTGTGGAGCCTGAGTTCATACTATTTTCGGAAGACTTATCAGAGACCGATCATCTCACTCACATACTTCCTGTGAGGGAATAGAGATGTGTAATTTGTTGCCTTCTAGCTTCGCATAGCAACAGTCGGGTTTTGAGACAATAAGTGTTATAATATTGAACCATTTAGGTCCATATTGAGGGATACCTACCTTCCTTACCTATCAGCAAAGTTCATGAGATCTGTCTCTTGGGTCGTTTCGGGTTCTTCGTCACTTGCTGAGGTAAAGGTAGGGTTCATTAATTCTAATCTATCTACCGGAATGAAAGGTCTGTTTAAAAGATTCCTATTTATTCAGGAAAATTCTGAAGCATGTCAATGGTATCATAGAAGTCAATTGTGTCCACTGGACACCACAATCATTTTTACATAAATGTCAGAACACTGGTGTGAGACTTTAACGTAATTGCCTGATGGGCATTCTTACTAGAAACCATTGTCTCAATTATTAATCATTTAAGAAAGGAAAATCTGGAAATCCTTAAATTCGGCTTCCACGTGAGACCACATGTACCATCATAGTGATTCGTTATGGTCCAGCCCTCGTAACACGAACTCTGGACTCTGAGTATAATTAAGGCCGTCCAATCGGTGTGTGCCACACAGTGGTTCTACGGCATGGACCCTTAATTGAATCGATGTGACCTGCGTCTATGTCATGGACCGACATCTAATCTTCTAAGTTACTTTAAAGTCATTGTGGATGATGACCGCAAGGAAATGATGCTACGATGGCATATGGCCCTAATCTAAGTCACTGAGGTTGATGACCCCCTGACCATTCAAGTTTCTAGGCTGAAGGCTAAACACAATTAAGTTACATCGGTTTATGACCAAAGTTCCACTTTACTATCCCCAGCACATTCACTGCTCAATCAATCAAAGTTCAATAATTACAACAATAGCAATGCTCACAAACTTTGTGGCAGTAAAATCCATTTCCTTCGGATATGTCCCCTTAATCGTTACTTTACATGTTAATATTCCCCAGAAACAAACTAAAATTTCCAGAATGCATCTCCAAGTTATTCGCTTGATTAAAGTTATTTCAAAACGCGGTTTCACTGAATTTAATAATTAAATAAATTTAAATGATTTAACGAAATGTTAAAGATCAACAAATTTTATCTCCGCGGACTCTGGTTTCTTCACAAATTTCTACGCAGCTGTGATGTGAGTTCAATATTGCGATGTTTATCTGGCTGGAAAAGAATTTTACATAATTCATGTCCAGCTGTATATCCTATCTCGTGATATCATGCTTAAAAATCTAATCTAGTCCTAACCGTTATTAACACTTGGATATCATAATAATCTACGTACAAACTAAACAACTCGCCATATAATTACGATGTCATATCTCGTCATCACTGAATTTTGCACACCCCTCGCAGACAAACCGATCGTCACGACCATCGCTCTATATTTTGGACAACCCTGAAATTGGGTTACTCTGTTCCTTACACTCAAAGTTCGTGATTTCAAATGTTCATTACGTCCTCAATTACAGTATTTCACAATACTTAGATCATTACCGGCTATGAATTTTCAACTAAATCCAGCATTTTAACGTTTCCCCTGGCCGAGAATTACAGTACAATCTCAACACTCTTTTTCGCGTTATCATAGCTGAGGTCTCTCACCCCATGCTCGCTTGGCAGTTACATAAACCACCCGGTTCGTTCTACCTGACTGACTTCTCAAAATGCTCCCTTTAAACTCTGCCGACATGATTAAACAAAATACGATATTCTAACCAACAAAATGCACAGATATGCTTCAAGATGCCCACACTAATTATACGCGTCGCCAATTATACCGCTATGGATTTCTATGAATTTCTTTCCATTCTCAACATTATAAAATATTCCTCGGGCTATCATATCCCGGCTTCAATGACAGGACTCTAACCTGATTCGCACATCTCATCTCAACTCATATAAAACATTCCTCGGGCTTCCGTGTCCCGGCTTCAATGACAGGTCCAACCTGATTCACAAAACTAACCTCTGTTTCCCAGCTCCACCATTATCATCGACAAAGAACTGGAATAAAATCCTCACTAGAAATCCCGACGTCTAATATCGCACAATGCATTACTCATGAATAACTTCGCATAAATGATATCGTATTTAATAACTTGATTTTTACGAGAAATGACTGAAACATTCTACTAGATCTTTTTTATTGTCAGTCAGACACAGTTTAAAATGGGCATTAAAAAAAAAGAACGTTTCTCTCCGTGACCAAATTCATCACCCTTGGCTCTCACCCGACAGCGCGCTTCCACTCGATTGAAAATGAGTGACCATGGATTATTATTATTAACGTCAAATTGCAGACAGAAGAATATTACATCGAATGAACATCTTACTTCGACATCACAAAATACAGGCAGTACACTCACACGGATGACGATCTACATTGGACGTGATATCACTTCAGAACCCTATTCAATAACTTTTAGAACATTATACGACACTCGCAAGACTTCAAAATTTTATCCAAGTGGGAAATAAAACAAATGACTCTTTTAGTCGTACTCTCACATTTACAAAACTTAGTAGGGCGACCACTGCGTATATCCCCATGCAAATACACTTTTAGAAATCACGAGACGAGATATAAGAGGTAGTAAGATGGAAAGCCACCTACCTCATGTCGTCACGCCAGTATTCGTCTTAGGGCTCACCTGTGACCCTGACATTTTATTTAGCCATCTTTACATTCATGGCTGTACATCTCATTATGTTTCTTCAGGTTTCCTGGAATAAAGCATAAAAAAAAGGAAATACCCTTCACTTGTTTGCGGAGCGCACACGATGGATTGTAATTATTCCCGCACACGAATTACTTAATCACATTAGAATATTTCAGTACTTTGACCGTCCTATCTGGTACAATTATTTCACTCAAGAAAACTATCTCCTCATGGAGTCAAGACTTAGCCGCAATGGCTAAAATCTGCAGTTGAACTCAGTCTACTTTCGTTGGTTTGATTTCGCAGAGCAGCTCAACAATTTTTCGTCCGCTTTGTATCACAAATGCCGGAGAAGGAAACTTCGTCATGGCGTCCCTTCATATTTATAGCAGTTACCCCCTCTCTTCGGATCTCTCCCTTTGCCGCCAAGAAAATTTTAAAAATTTTCTGACTTACCTAAACTGTAATTTCAAGAGTTTTGAAAGTGACTACATGCTTGCTACATTTCTGGCGGTAGTGTTCATGGACATTTAAAAATTTTACGGGTTCGATTTGTGAGATGATTGACCTCCTTTGATAGGCACTATATTTTTTTTTTTGACTTGGCGTGGTCACGCCATGTACACGCGCTTTGAAATAGTTCATAAAAATGACTTGAGATTCTTCCGCCGTCGACACGTGTGGTTGACGTCACGTACCCCAGAGCGTGGGACCGAAGGTAATCACCCCCTCGTCACGTGTCAAATCCATGCTATCAAGAATCCAACTTTTAATTTAATTGTTATATAATGCATAATGTTCTTAGGGCACAAAGGTCATGGGTTCAATATGTACCATAGTACTCCTTTATTGCACAAAACATGTAGAAATAGCAATTTTAACCAGTTGTATCTCCTGATTTTCATATCAAAATCTCCTGATTTTTGGTTTTGTAAAGTTGGCATGTATGTAGTAGGCATATAGACCTGCACTATTGTGGTGGGCATTGGCTTGGTGTCTTGAAAATAATCCTTTCACTATGCTGGTCGTAGTATCCCTATTTTCTTTCATTATTAAACCAACTCCTGCATTTCCTCTGTTTGATTTTGTGTTGATAATTCTGTCGTCACCTGACCAAAAAATCCTGCTCTTCCAGCCAATGGACTTCACTTATACCAACAGCATCTAACTCCTATCCATTTCCTTTTTCAGATTCGCTAATATATCACAACGATTAAAAATTCTAACATTCCACGCGCTGACTCGCAGTATGTCAGTACATCCCTGATGATTGGCTCCTCTCGTGTAGTCCCCACCCGGAGATCCGAATGGGGGACTATTTTAATCCAGAATGTTTTACCCGAGCGGAAGCCATCATCGGTACATCCAGAGTAACCGTGGGTACATCATTCACAATAGTCGGCCTTGATTATGGTTATTGGCGTGGCTGTTTTTCTTAAGCTGCAAGACCGTTTGGTTGTTAGTTCTTATTAATCACGAAATGAGAAGATCGTGAAGGTAATAAGAATGGGGAGGGGGAGATATAAAGTCATAAAAAGAGGAGTGGTGGAGGCGGGGGGGCGGGTCGAGCCTAGTCCGCGAATCACCCAATATCGCAGCGCTGGAAGAAAACAAAATGTGACCGAGTTTTTTTTTCTTGTTGAGGGTGAGTACCTCAGAGTCTCAGGGCGAAAACTATTCCCCTTTACTCATCTGTTTCTGAGAAATGCCGATGTGTCAGAAGAATATCTGGTTTTGCACTGGCGGGGGGAGAAACGATCTGCCTGAGAGGCGGTATTCACCTCCCATCAGAGAAGAAACCCCCTCTTCGCTGAGTTATGGGGTCTAATTTTGAGTCGGTGAGCTAATGCCTTCTATGTTCTAAGCCCATAAGACTTACCAACAATGACAGTAACTGTCTGACTATAGTATTGTTAGTTGAGGTGTGCTCTGACTCTTCTGTCGCCACTTGAATTTGCTAGATGGCATTATTGCTGCAATTAGAGAAACTAATCCTTCAATGACGGGTACACAACAGCTAGCTCTAAACTTGGTAAATACAGGATTTTGGAATTAAAATTAGTGGAATATGTACTAGGAAACAGGTATAATAAACAGAAATATAGTGAAAAATTAGATTTTTTTAATTTTTTATGCACTTTATGAGTTGTATCTTACAGGTTACATTGCCAAGAATAGCGAACTAGAAAAAAAGTAACTTCAACTTCAGACCAAATTAATTAAAACAGCTTTATATACTACAAACATTGGAAAAAATATTACAGTACTGATTAATTAAACCTATAATCATATGAATGGCCATGATTACAAAAATAGTGAATTATATTTATGATTCAAAGACATTGAGTATGTCGATAGCATTACTTAGGCCTAGTTCATCTTCCGAGTGTATAACGTCTTCGTTCTGAAGTTCAAAATTAGGACGATATACCTCTTCTGAGTTTTGAAATAAACTTCCTTCACCTGCATTTCCATCTAAATCTTCTTCTGTGCCAGATTCTGTTCCTTGAACTGACAGCATTGAGAGTATCTTCTTCGCACGAGACGTATTAAAAAAGCTTCTTCTGAAAGAACATGTAAAAATACATTCAGCAAACATATTTTTTATCAAAGATTATATATTAACATTCAGATAATTAATTTATAACTATAATAACTAACTAATTAACAATTTGAGGATACAGTTACGAATCCCCCAGGACTTGGCAATGTATCTGCTGAGATACACTATCGGTACCGGTATTTGTAAAGACTGAAATAATTATTATAATGAATTATAAGAGTTCCATGAAGGTAATAGGTAAAATGTTTCATTACTTAAATATATATTGTGACATTTATTTGTAAGTTATAATGTACAACTATTTTGAAAAATAATGTTACTTACCTCTGAAACACAAGATCTGTTCATGTGGGCAGCCATCTTGTGTAGACTCCTGCCTTGTCTTGTTATTGTATCTAGTTTCACAGCACGTCCTGAGAGGGCAGCACATGATAAATAAATACTTCAGTGTAGCAACATACATCGCTATGAGTAGCCAATCTTTAATATTTTAGACGCCAGACGAGGAAAAAATATAGACTATGTATCCTATAGGATGCATTGCCAAGTTTAGGGCTAGTCCATCCCAAGTGCGAATTTCTCCTTCATAACCCCTCCTGGACTATGAACAATGGCAATGCGAAAACCATCAACAAAATTAATATCAAGTTTATCCCTTCAGGATGCGAGGCTGGCAATCAGATCGATGAATGAATGACGCTGATGGAGAAAAATCTCCGTAAAAAAATCAATATATCGGTGTCGAGGTTGCTCCGATGTTGGTGCTAGGATTCGTAGTACAGTATTTGGTTGTTCTACCATTGAGAACGACGCACTCGAAGCCTGCACTACTAAATGAAACTCTTGGAACAACAATGGGTGAATATTATCCCTTATTTACTGCTCTGACAGTTCTTTGGTTCTCTCTTATTCACTAATGATGTAATAATAATGAGGTAGTGGTCGACTACAACGGTCAGTCGTATTGTTTGTAGAATAAGCTTCTTAACTGCTGCTGTCCCTTTTGAATCTGTGCGCGAACAGCTTTCATGGTAAGCTGGCTATTGTTTGTTTCCAAGCCTCACTCACATGAGCATTTTGCGGCCCATTTTCACGAGTATATATTACCTGTTCTCTTGCTACTGGCTGCAGAAATTTAAATTTTGTACAAGTGAGTTAAGACCGCTGCTCAGCCCGCAGACCTACAGATTGCGAGGTGTCGTGTAGTCAGCGTTACGAATGCTCTCAGCCGTTATCCTTGGCATTTTAGACGAGGTATCGCCGTCATATAGCTCCTTGGTTGTAATCAGGTAGATGAATGGACCTCGAACCAGCCTTCAAATCCAGGTACAAATCCTTGACCTGGCCGGGAATCGAACTCAGGGCCTCCGGGTAAGAGACAGGCACGCTACCCCTATATCGCGGAGCTGGCTTGTTTTTAGCAATAGCGTTAGAATTTTGCTCCCACCAGAAAATATCTCACAGAAATACCGCGAGTAGTTTACAATTCCAATCAACTTACCAAAGGTTTTCTTTATTTTTATATAAACGTGGCAAATAACAGAGAACTAGGCCCTACATTATAATGAACGGATTTTAGGATGTTACTCCTAGGCCTAGTGTGTTTTTAATTCATAGAAAATGGAAAAAATGGATTAATCACTATTGAATGTTTCTATGGTGGTTGGTAGTTTATTGTCTGAATATGATGAGGAGAGTGTTGTGACGGACACATACACCCAGTCCCCGAGCCAGAAGAATTAATCAGAAGCGATTAAAATTCCTGACCCCGCCGGGAATCGAACCTGGGACCCCTGTGACCAAAGGCCAGGACGCTAACCATTTGACCATGGAGCCGGACGATGGACGATAGAAACGATACATATTTGTAGAGATACACTGGTGGATTCAATCAAGATTATCAATCATCACATTTATGGGAAATGAAATATTCTATGCAACAAAAAAGCTGTTACCTTTTAACTACTACCACTATAATGTTTTTATTCCTCCCCTGAGAGGGGAGGCGGGCCTCTTAGACGGTTACGCCGTCTCTCGAACCGGGAGGTTTGTTACGGGGAAGGAGATGAGTGGAGATGGTGACAGGGTTGGCGGACGTGATCTATACTAGGAACTGTCCCGGCATTCGCCTTAGTGCAGGGGAATGGAAAACCACGGAAAACCATTCTCAGGACAGCCATCGGTGGGGTCCAGTCCCTCTCCGTCTCCCGAATGTAGAGGAGCAGAGCCACGGCAGAGCCACGGCAGAGCCGCGACTACCCCGTCTCTGCTCAGTTGGTCGGTCAGAGTGTAGAACTGTCGGACCACGGATCAGTCGTGGCTACCTATAGGCCGAAGCTCACTCTGCATCCGCCGACCTACCTTTTAAGCTAAATTTAACGTAATAACTACGTATTGTTAATTGTTATACCTGATCAGTACACTGTGTATTATTACATCTGCTTTACGGAGCAGCTTCAGTTTATTTGTTTATGTTATGAATACATTTGTTTCTCTCTCTCTCTCTCTTTCTGCATACCTCCATAACCAGGTTACAGCGTCCTGGAAAGAAGTAGTTCTGGTAGGAACTGGATGAGGTTATGTCTGCCATCTCTGCTTCGGAATCGAAATGCGTCAAGGGTTACTTCAAAGGCCATGCAGGGCTACAATATATACAGCTCGAACAGGCTCACGGAAACCAGAGATTTGGGACGAAAACGAACTTGGGACCATTCACATGGAACGTGCGACTGCCCATGGTTGGTAGCAGTGAACACGTGTTTTCACTAAGAAAGCAGAATATCTGTACGAGTGGCAACGAAAGCTCTCAAATAGACTACATCCTGGCAGATAAATTGAACATCAAATTGTTGAAGGATTACAAGAGGAATAATTGACCCCCCCCCCCAGCATAATTACGTAATGTAAAGTTGAGAGTAAGATCAAAGGAAAGTAAAAAAAAAAAAAAAAAAAAAAAGGAAGTCGTTGGTTAAATTACCGGTGCCTGAAAGATAAGTCTTTTTGTTAAACTACTAAGTTACACATTGGTTAAATGGGCGGACACATTGTAACGGTTCAAATCCGTTACAAACATTCCTTAGCATATTATTATTATTACTACTATTATTATTATTATTATTATTATTATTATTATTATTATTATTATTATACTCAATTCTATCATCTGATTTCTCTATTAATTATTTATCGCTCGCTCCATTTCATTTCATCTATTATTTAGGCTACCATATGTACTGTATGTGTGTGTTAGAATAAAGGGACCGAGCTCGATAGCTGCAGTCGCTTAAGTGCGGCTAGTATCCAGTAATCGGGAGATAGTGGGTTCGAACCCCACTACCGGCAGCCCTGAAGATGGTTTTCCGTGGTTTCCCATTTTCACACCAGGCAAAAGCTGGGACTGTACCTGAATTAAGGCCACGGCCGCTTCCTTCCCATTCCTTAGACCTTTCCTATCCCATCGTAGCCATAAGACCTATCTGTGTCGGTGCGACGTAAAGCAAAAAAAAAAGAATTAAGGGAATTTGTATACGGTGAGATTTGCTGCTACGTGTTTCCCTGAAAGCACTTCCTGCTTCAAAATGACCGCAGTGACGCGTTATATACTAACCTTGGCAGTGATTTATTGGTAACCTGTAGTATGACTCCATACTAAATGTAGCTGTATTTCACCACCTAGAGCAACTCCCTAAACTTTCTTTCACATAATAAATTAAACTCTTAAGAAACAGCCATACTCTGCGCGCGGCTATTGGCACACAAGGTGCAATACTTTTAATCTTGGCTTGAATGAGGTCACTGTCTGATATACCCATGCCTTTGGGGTGAACCATGTGACAATGAGAGATGATGAAACAGCTTGCATCCCATAGTGAGGGTTCAGATGGATGGATGGATGGATGGATGGATGGATGGATGGATGGATGGATGGATGGATGGATGGATGGATGGAGAGTCTTCAGTGATTAGACGTATTAGATGATTGGGGTGTGTTCCGTATATGTTCAGTCGAGTCGACTTGTGTCGTTTCTGTGAGGAGTAACTGGAGACTAATAGTACGGTGGGCAACGTCTGAAACTGATTGTTTACCGGGCGAGTTGGCCGTGCGGTTATGGGCGCGCACCTGTGAGCTTGCATCCGGGAGATGTCCGGCTCCATGGCTAAATGGTTAGCGTGCTTGTCTTTGGTCACAGGAGTTCCGGGTTCGATTCCCGACAGGGTCGTGAATTTTAACCATAAGAGGTTAATTCGCCTGGCACGGGGACTGGGTGTATGTGTCGTCTTCATCATCATTTCATCTTCATTACGACGTGCAGTTCGCCTACGGGCATCAAATCAAAAGACCTGCACCTGGCGCGCCGAAGTCATCGGACACTTCCCGGCACTAAAAGCCATACGCCATTTCATTTCATCAGGGAGATAGTGGGTTCGAACCCCACTGTCGGCAGCCCTGAGAATGGTTTACCGTGGTTTCCCATTTTCACGCCAGGCAAATGCTAGGGCTGTACCTTAATTAAGGCCACGATCTTTTCCTTCCCATTCCTAAGCCTTTCCTATACCATCGTTGCCATAAGACCTCAATGTGTTGGTGCGACGTAAAGCAAATAGCAAAAAAAAAAAAAAAAAGTGATTGAGCAGTGCGCTTTAATATACATGCCATGCTAATGAGAGGTCTTTCGTTGGCATACCTGCCAACTTTACAAAACAGAAAATCAGAAGATTTTGATACGAAAATCAGGAAAAATCAGGAGTTACAACTGGTCAAAACCGCTATTTCTACATGTTTTGTGCAATATAGGAGTACTATGGTACATATTATAACACTTATTGTCTCAAAACCCGACTGTTGCTATGCGAGGCTAGAAGGCAACAAATTACACATCTCTATTCCCTCACAGGAAGTATGTGAGTGAGATGATCGGTCTCTGATAAGTCTTCCGAAAATAGTATGAACTCAGGCTCCACACGTGTGAATCAGTCATGCACTTAGATGCCATTACTTAGCAAATGCATAGATTAATATATTGCATCACGCGCACGCGCGATTATGCGAAGCGCAATGCTATTTTTATAAAGTAATAAATTAAAATTCGCCAGAATTGTCTCCAAATGGCTCCTAAAATCTCTAGACAAGTCACTAGTCGCTTTTTATTAAAAAATCTGTCACTAAATTACTAAAAAAACTGCAAATCTAGCGACTAGCCTCGACTGGACTGATGTGAAGGAACACGAACATAGCACGGGAGAACGAGAGATTGACAATCGATGTTCGCGTCGCGATATACAGGTTTCAATAAACACCGCACATTCGCGCGCATTTCTCCTATTGATAAACGTCGATATTTGATTTGAAAGCGGCCAATGAGAGAAGGACTTCCGGCCACTGGCGTAAAATGCTGAAAAATTTTTGAAGTTCGCAAAAAAAATAAGCTAAAATCGGGAGAACCAAAAAATAAGCTACTTCGGGAGAACCAAAAAATAAGCTAAAATCGGGAGAAATAATAGAATAATAGGGAGCGGGAAAAAGTGTCGAAAATCGGGAGTCTCCCGCCTAAATCAGGAAAGTTGGCAGGTATGCTACTAGTTCAGCGGATGATGAAGAAATCGAAAGAATATATGACTAGATAGAAGATTTAATACAATGCAATATATACAAGACGACGAGAATCTAATTGTGATGGGAGACTGGGATGTAGTGGTAGGCCAAGGAGGAGAAGGTAATGTAGTAGCGGAATTCGAACTTTGACAAAGAAGTGAAAGAGGAAGTCGGCTGGTTCAATTCTGCACCGTACATAATTTAGACCTTGCTAATAATTGGTTCAAACAACGCAAACGACGGCTGTATACGTGGACGAGAACTGGAGACACTGCAAAGTTTCAAATATACGTTATTGTGTTAAGGCAGATACATTAAAAAAAACAGATGTTGGAATGCAAGACTTTCCCATGATCAGATGTGAACTCTGACCACAACTTGTTGGTCATGAAATGCCACCTGAAATTGAAGAAATTGAACAGAGGAAGGAATGTAAGGAGATGGGATCTAGACAGTTTGAAATAAAAGAGTTTGAGGGATTGTTTCAAGGAACATGTCGCGCAAGGACTAAATGAAAAGGGTGATGGAAATACAATAGATGAAAAATGAACAGTCGTGAAGAATGAGATCAGTAGGGCCCCTGATGAACGGTTAGGAAGAAAGGAAAGATTAACTAAGAATCAATGAATAACTTAGGAGATACTAGACTAGACGTTGAAAGTACAAGAATACCAAAAATGATGATACTTGTTGTTTAAAGCGGCCTAACATCTAAGGCAATCGGCCCCACCAAAAACGAGGAGGGCTGAATAGAATACAGGCGATTCTACTTCAGCAATTACACTAATGACCATGGACGCCAACGTGTTTAGCCACCCTTCTGCTTACAAAACATCCTCTCAATAAGTAGCCAATGAATTTATAATGATAGTGTGAAAACTATCGTACCATTAGTTCAGTATCTCACGCCACCAACATTTTAACACGTATTATCTACAGAAGAATGGAAAGACAACTTGAAGCTGAGTTCGGAGATCAGTTTGGCTTCAGGAGAAATGTAGGGACAAGTAAAGCCATCCTGACTTTACGTCTGATCTTGCAGGATCGAATTAAGAAGGACAAGTCCACGTGCATTTCATTCGTAGATCTATCGATAATGTTGAGATTCTGAAGGTGATTGGGGTCAGGTACCGAGAACGAAGAATTATCTACAGTCTAGATAAAAATCAGACTGGAGTGATAAAAATCGAAGGCTATGAAAAAGAAGCAGCAATCCAGAAAGAAGTGAGGCAAGGCTGCAATTCCCCCCCCTCCCACCCTCCTTCTCATTGTTTATGTATAGAGGAAATCTTTTTTTTTTTTTTGCTAGTGTTTTAACATCGCATTAACACATGGAAGGTTTTCGGCGACGCAAGCGTGAACAGGGCTAGGATTGTGAAGGAAACAGCCGTGGCCTTAGTTTAAGCAACAACCGCAGTATTTGCCTGGCATGAAGATGGGAAACCACGGAAAACCATCTTCAGGCCTGCCGACGGTGGGATTCG
Organism: Anabrus simplex; assembly: GCF_040414725.1. Lineage (NCBI taxonomy): Eukaryota > Metazoa > Arthropoda > Insecta > Orthoptera > Tettigoniidae > Anabrus > Anabrus simplex. The sequence continues at coordinate 556,005,630 of NC_090265.1, forward strand.
AACTCACCATCTCCCGAATGCGAGTTCGCAGCTACGCGACTTACTTTTACAATGCAAACAAATAAATCCGCCGAGCTGAGTGGCTGAGACGGTTGAGGTGCTGGCTTTCTGACCCCAACTTGACAAGTTCAATCGTGGCTCAGTCCGATGGTATTTGAAGGTGTTCAAATACGTCAGCCTCGTGTCGGTAGATTTACTTCCACGTAAAAGAACTCCTGTTGGACTAAATTTCGGCACCTCAGCGTTTCCGGAAACCGTAAAAATGTAGTAGGTGGGACGTAAAATAAATAACGTTATTAAATAAATCCCATAACCTTACTATTTTTTAATATGTTTGCTGCCGTGGAACTGATCATTTTGTTGCGGTAATAGTAAAATTAGGTATACAACTCGTGGGGTGTGAATATTTTTGCACTTATGTAATTTAAGCACTCGGCCGTATACCATTCCAGTAATGCAAAAACGATTAGCTTTGCGCGTAAGTTGTATAAATAAGTAATGTCCCATTTTCAAATAACCTATAACAGTTTCCACCTCGGAATGTTGTATATTACATATAACGAACAACAGGCAACGAAACAAAATTGCAATTACATTTAAGCACCTATTCCAGCACGTAGACTTCCGATGTTCCCTCGCGTCATTTGGCTACGTAACGCAGGCCATTAGACATATATCTTAGTCTGCCATCTTTGCTATCTACTTCAGCAATTACACTAATGACCATGGACGCCACCTTATTTAGCCACCCTTCTGATTACAAAACATCCTCTCAGTAAACAGCTAATGAATTTATAATGATTTGCTATATAACAAATGGCCAGCTAAAGAGAGTCACGATTTCTCTGCATTGACAGTGAATTTGTACGAACTATGACCAAACACAACACATTTGCTGCGGCATATGTGTATAAGCATAGGGGATTTTGTCATTTAACACGTGTTCATTTGATGTGCTTTTGATTATGCCATATTTAATTGTAGAACCACGACTTGCAAAGTAAGTGAAAGTCCTCCTTACACCGTGTATTATTATGTTGGTAGTTGAATCTTTGTCACTTTGAGTAGTGTGGAATATTTGCTGTTGGCTCTATCAGTTCTTCCCGTAGTTCATTGCCTCTATGCACTTCGGTCTCTTGTACATGTATCGTAGAAGGTGTTTGATCACTAGCGTGCGGGTGTTGTTGTAATGTTATATTTTTTCTCTTTGCATTAGATCAAACATTAGATGTATAGCTTTTCAGGCGTTTGCTCTATTAACCGGCGTTTCGTCTGAAGTCTGACACGACTCATCAGAGTGGAATGTGTCAGACCCTACCCACTGACGCTGGGGTGTATGCAGGTGAACTTATCAGAAGCCTATATAAGAGGCATAGTCTGATAACTGCATACGGGAGATAAAACTCCACAGTGGAATTAATGCCCGCCTAGCAATTCCGAATGGAAATTCTAAGTTCCCATGGAGGGAATTAGATATTTTTCCACCAACAGAGCATATCAAAAATCAGATCAAACATTAGATGTATAGCTTTTCAGGCGTTTGCTCTATTAACCAGCGTTTCGTCTTAGGTCTGACACTAGACTCATCAGAGTGGGATGTGTCAGACCCTACCCACTGACACTGGGGTGTATGCAGGTGAACTTATCAGAAGCCTATTTAAGAGGCACAGTCTGATAACTGCATACGGGAGATAAAACTCCACAGCGGAATTAATGCCCGCCTAGCAATTCCGAATGGAAACGAAACGCTGCTTAATAGAGCAAACGCCTGAAAAGCTATACATCTAATTTTTGATCTGATGTTTTATATGTTCTATTGGTGGAAAAATATCTAATTCCCTCCATGGGAACTTAGAATTTCCATTCTTTGCATTAGGACGTTGCTCAGTAGTATAGGAATTCATTCTGTGATATAACAAACGATAATAACACGTTCTTATTTTGCATTCTTTTGCGTTTTTTGGCCGATCTGGGATGTTCAGTCATTATTTCAACTTTCAAGAAAGTTTTAGGTCATTATAAGATATAGCATTTTAATTTTTTTTTAGCTCATGTTAAAATGTTATTTTTAATTTGTACATATATTGCTTGTTGCCAGACTGATAAAAGTCCACAAGTGACAGCATAAAAAATATAATCTTTTCTTATATATGGTTAATTTTCCAAATATCTTTCATGAACAAGCGAAGTGGCCAGTAGTTGGTGACTAACAAAGGGTAAGGAAAGGACTTATACCTGTGAGTCGTGTGTTTCCAAGATGTGAGCTAAAACAAAATAAAGAACTCTGATAATTAGAAGAAAGTATTTCCTAACGTGTCTCAAGCACAGGGCATGCTCCAGCCTTCACACCCGTCCATACAGCCAGTCATTCATCCTCGCGTACCTCAAAGGTCATCCAGCAAATCATTATGACCTAATTTATGTACACTTCCAAGTAAATTAGAAGATAACTATTTCTGTCAAAACAAGAGCTGTGCAGTGAAAAGAACAGGGATATATTAGCCTACTTGCAAAACTACTGTTACACAGTCACCAGAATTCAGTTAGGTAAAATGTTTTAGTCATGTTTTACTTATTTTGTAACATTTTCCCATAAATGTAAGGGCATTTTATTGAAGATTTTCAGTGACTTTTTCGGTCACCAACATTCGCCCTTACTATGTGTGGTCAACGACTGTATAGTTGCTCAATTTTATTTCAGAACTTGTTTTACGTCACACCGACACAGATAGGTCTTACAGTGACGATAGGATAGGAAAGGGCTAGGAGTGGGAAAGAATAGACCGTGGCCTTAATTAAGGTACAGCCCCAGCATTTGCCGGGTGTGAAAACGGGAAACCACGGTAAACCACCTTCAGGACTGTCGACAGTGGGGTTCGAACCCACTATCTCCCGGATGCAAGCTCACAGCCGCGCGCCCCTAACCGCACGACTAACTCGCCCGTTACTTTCTCAAAAACAGAATTATTCCTCACATTTCATATTTTATCAGACTTAATTTTAATTCTTATGAAAATGTTATTTACCTCCCATGTATACAGTTCGAAAAAATAGGGGAACATGTTTTTGAACGTATGCCATGCTCCACCAAACAATACCTCACACCCAGGTACGGCATATTACCAAATAAAGCTTTGTCCTTTACCGTTGAAGTATACAAAAGAACATCGAGGGATTCGCGTTCATTTTCAGAACACAAACGGAAATGTCCAAATAGGGATGAAAACAAAGTATAACAGTCCTCCAGGGTAGATTGTTATCACAGTTGGAGTGCTTCAGTATGGTATATGTCCTCCACGAGCATTTAGCACAGCTTGGCACCTACGTGGCATGCTCCGTATAAGTCGACGGAGGTCACGTTGCGGTTTCAGGTCCCATTCTTCAATGATAGCCTGTTCGAGGTCTTGGGGAGTCTGTCGTGGAACAGGACGCCCACGAACTCTTCTGTCAAGCCTATCCCAAACATGCTCTATGGGATTAAGGTCATTCCATCTCTTGAAAGTCTAGTTCTCGCAAGACAGCTCTGGTAATGAGCGCTACATGAGCCTTGACATTGTCGTGCATGAGTACGAATTTAGGGCCAACACCGTATGCATCAACCAACACATGCTCTAGCGTATCTGATCGATGTACCCCGCAGCGGTAAGATTACCATGGACGACGACAAGATCCGTACGGCCATCAATACTGATTTCACCCCACACCATCACAGAACCTTGTCCGAATCGGTCGCCCTCCTGGACAACATTTGGCATGCACTGCTCACCACGGCGTCTCCATACACGCTGAGGGCCATCACGATGTCAGGGGAAATCTGGACTCATCTGTGAACAACACAGGTGTCCATTGGCGAAGTTGCCAGTTGACGTGGGTACGGGCAAACAGAAGGTGAACTGCGCGATGTCGCTGCGTTAAACAGGGCACTCGAACAGAACTTCTGGGTCGTAAAGACAATTCTCTTAACCTGTTCCTTACTGTCTGGTCAGACACCGTGACTCCAGTGACTCCAGTCTTGTTGCAGTTCTCTGGCAGTTGCTGAACGACGCCGCAACGCACAGTTGGTCAGATATCGGTCATCCTGTGGGGTTGTCATGCGTCCACCACCTTGTTCAACCCTCCTTGTGAATTGGCCTGTCTCATTGTAGCGATTCCACAAGCGGTGAATAACTGACGGAGAGACATTGAAATCCACATGAACACGACGAAAATTCTATCCTTCCTAGATCAAAGTGACAGACCTTGCGACTTGAACCTCGTTAAGATGTCTCATGGGATGTGCTGGTTGATGATCAACGTGCTTAAATGACCGTAGTAATCTGTGTACCTCACAACGGCACACGGACGCACCGCTATTCACTTTGTTTTGATAGGTCACCTGACAGTTTAATCCATGGCTACGCATACAAATAGAGTATAACTTCCATTTGACATACCCTGTGTAGCTAAGGTCTCAAGGTATGCCGTACGACCATTGGAACCCCATCTACCAAATTAACGTTCACATACCAGACGTTACAAAGCAAATAAATTTTTGGAACTGTGTAGATACAAAACCTGTGGTTAGCCTCAACAGACATTAAATCTGTAGGTTCAATTCTTTCTGAGGAAAGTGTACCAGCGAGGAGTTTACATAATACCATGCGTTCGTTCTTTTTTTGAGCGAATATATATGTGATACGATGAATGCCACCTTTTCGTTATCCTGAGATATTTAAATTTTAATGTTTGAAACGATTTTCCATCCATGGCAGGCACATTGGTAAACAATACTTCCAATGAAAATACTTATCCAGGTTCTAAGTATGTACATACACTGTCCATCATGTGTCCTGTTGCCTAGTAGGCACTGGGTCCTCCATGAGCACTGATAACTTGTTCCATGCGTGATGGCATCGACGCGTATAAGGCATGAATGGCGCCCTGGGGTATAGCCATCCATGCTGCATTCATCTGGTTCATCTTTCGTGGTTGGCATTGGGTCACAGCGCCGCACCCGACGTTTCACCATAACCCACACATTTTCGATTGGCGACAAGTCCGGTGATCGGACAGGCCAGGGCAACAGTGTGACATCCTGTGACAACAAGAAGGCACGTATTCATGCAGCAACATGTGGTTGCGCATTGTCCTAATGAAAAAAGGCGTCTGGGGTGTCATGCAGCAAGGGTATGGTTACAGGTCGCAGGATGTCATTCACGTAGGTCAAACTGGTCACAGTGCCCTGGACACGCACCAACTGGGATTTATGGTCGTACCCAATAGCACCCCACACCATAAACCTTTGAGCTGGCGCTGTACGTCTTGTGCGAATGCAGTAAATTCAACCTGAATTTGTCCGAAAACACTATCTGCTGCCATTCCTGTCCCCAGTGACGTCGTTCCATACACCATTGCAGTCTAGCATGTTTATGCACAATAGTCAAATGTAGGCGGAGAGCCAAAGAGGACGCAGATCTGTCCTGCAATGCCATTCGGATGAGGTGTCGATAGTCGGGGGATGGTTTAGGCGGTGCGACCAGACCCATCTTCTCGTGTTCTACGGCCTTCTGTGAACCAATCTGTACACACCTGCTGCACTGCCGACACACTTCGTCCCACACGAGCGCAATTTCCCGGATGGATTCATCATGTTCTCTCATGCCAATAATGCGCCCTCTTTCAGACTCACTCATTTGACGGTACGGTTCTCGCATACGTCTGCGAGGTATCCTGCACGTCTGCTCATGTCACACTGATCCATTACCTTCGGTTTGTAACAACGAGAGCCCCAGACACATTTTACCGGTCGGTGGTGCTGCGCCAAAATATCGATGTGGACCTTGAACCTGAGGGCCGACATGGTTCAAATGCTAATCATTTCTTCAGAACATTCTAATGCACATGTCCTGTGAATATGAACTTCCTATCTCTAGTATTTCAAGGTGGTCTGGTTTTTATGAACATGCGTGTATAAAACCGTTAAAGTAGTTAGTGGGACGTAAAGCAAAAAACATAGGAAATATAACTTTAGAAGAATGTTTTAAAAGTGAACGTTTAATGATATCGTTCCCCTCGCACGTTCAAATATAGACAGTCCTGACCTGTTTCACATAAACATTCTTATATCTTCTTTGCTGTATCGCGTACTCGACCATGCTTTCGTTTTTTCTTCGCATTCTGACTCAATTATGACTTGTATCTAGATCCATTTTAACATACATCTTCCCCTACATATGAACTGTGACGCCCCAGTGATATGCAACTTCAGGATTAATGCCCAAACGAAGCTAATCTCAATTTAAAATCCAACAATTGAACACCAAAACATGAAATAAATCAGACATACCAACTCCTAAGCCAAGCTTTCGAGACGGGGGGCGCCATCTCACCATCAGACAGCTCCTCAATTCTAATCACGAACCAGCCCTCTAGTCGAGAGAAAAATCCCTGACCTGGCCAGAAATCGAAGCAGGCACGCTACCCCTATACCATGGGGCCGGCACCAACTCCTAAGCAGTAAAGGCAGTAAAGTTTATTTTTTAAGAAAAAGTAGAGGTGGCAATCATCATTTTCCTATCAAACACAAGGACTTTCTTCTTTCCAGATATATTTATTTGAGAATATCTCTGGGCCCTGTGCATTTTCTACCCAAATGATTATACACTAAGAAACTAACTTACATGATTTGCTCTATGAAGCATATTCATAAGTTCATAACCCAAAAATCAGGAAAATTTGACCTTCATCGTTATTTCACCAATGGCTGTTAGTATTTGTCTCAACACACCCCTTCACACAACACACCACACTGCCAACCACCACAGAAAACACAGTAGTAAATACATCACTCCACATAGAGTTGGCGTTAGGAAGGGCATCTGGCCGTACAGCTGAGCCAGGTCGACATGTACGCTACAGTTCGCATTCGCGACCCTACCAGGATGTGGTGAAATGAAACGTCGGATGGCTTTTAGTGCCGGGATATCCCAGGACGGGTTCGGCTCGCCAGGTGCAGGTCTTTCTATTTGACTCCCGTAGGCGACCTGCGCGTCGTGATGAGGATGAAATGATGATGAAGACAACACATACACCCAGCCCCCATGCCATTGGAATTAACCAATTAAGGTTAAAATCCCCGACCCGGCCGGGAATCGAACCCGGGACCCTCTGAACCGAAGGTCAGTACGCTGACCGTTCAGCCAACGAGTCGGACACCAGGATGTGGTAAAAGCAAAAGAAGTTGTTTTAAGAGGCAAAATACTTGGGTTTTTTTTTTGTTGTTGATTTAAAGATCGCCGCCTCTGTGGTGTAGTGGTTAGCGTGATTAGCTGCCACCCCCGGAGGTCCGGGTTCGATTCCCGGCTCTGCCACGAAATTTGAAAAGTGGTACGAGGGCTGGAACGGGGTCCACTCAGCCTCGGGAGGTCAACTGAGTAGAGGTGGGTTCGATTCCCACCTCAGCCATCCTCGAAGTGGTTTTCCGTGGTTTCCCACTTCACCTCCAGGCGAATGCCGGGATGGTACCTAAGTTAAGGCCACGGCCGCTTCCATCCCTCATCCTTGCCTATCCCTTCCAATCTTCCCATCCCCCTACAAGGCCCCTGTTCACCATAGCAGGTGAGGCCGCCTGGGCGAGGTACTGGTCATACTCCCCAGTTGTATCCCCCGACCGAGAGTCTGAAGCTCCCGGACACTGCCCTTGAGGCGGTAGAGGTGGGATCCCTCGCTGAGTCCGAGGGAAAAGCCGAACCTGGAGGGTAAACAGATGATGATGATGATGATGATGATGATGATGATTTAAAGATCAAACTATTCTTTGAGGAGCTGTGTGTATTTCTCCTTCAACCTACGACTAAAATTCATAGTATCCGATAATTCTGTAGTTTTGGCTCCCCTAGTGCTAGATATCACGTAAGTTTTCCGGAACCATTTATCTCATACACAGAAGTCTGCACACTCAGCATTTAAAATCGCAACAGAATATAATAATAATAATAATAATAATAATAATCTAATTGGTTTTACCACCAACTAAGCGCTTTTACCGTTTTCGGAGGCGCCAAAGTGCCAGGATTTCATTCTGAAAAGGGATTTCTCAATGTGCTAGTAAATCTACTACCGCAGGTCTCTCTCATTTCAGGATTCTTCTCCTTGCCAGTGATTCCACCAGGATTCAGTCCCGTAACTACGAGCCCAGAAGGCGAACGCTACGCAATCTGTGGCTCACAAAGTGCGCCAAGAACGCCGCACGGAGGATATTGTGTGATTAAAAATCCTTAACAAGTCAATGCAAGGTATTAATTTTTTTTTCAACTTTCAAGTAAGGTTGAGCCATAAAAATGAAACTGTAGAAAAAGAACGTTATACTATGAAAACCAAATAGCTATATCGAGCTAGTTGGCTGCGCGGGTCGGCTGTGAAATTGTTAGCTTGGTTTCGAGAGATAATGGGTTCGAACTCCACCCTCGGTAGTCCTGAAGATGTTCTTCTGTGGTTTCACATTTTCACATAAGGAAAATGCTGGACTGTACCTTAATTTGAGATCAAGGCAGCTTCCTTCCCAATCCTAGCTCTTTCTTATCTCATCTTGGCCGTAAAACCTGAGTCGATGCATCGTTACAATATTTGCAAAAATGAAAGATTACAGATATTGCGCGGTTTTATAATAACAAAAATGTTGTTTGTTAAAAAATGTAAGTTTTATAACAGACGTTATGCACTGTTTAGATGAAATAATTAACTGTATGTTTGAGAAAAATTGTGAAAATTATCGATACATATAGCCATACCGTAGGTTATTTTTGCTACATATTGTTTATGAACTTAATCTTTCTACCTAAAAATTAATACAAGAGGCAGAGAACATCCGACTTACACGATCGTTGAAGTATCGAGGGCGAAAGAACGATGTGAGTCAAGACGCAGAGTCTTCTGCTGCTTCCAATGAATCGTACGGATTCTTCATTACGCTGTGTTAATAATAATAATAATAATAATAATAATAATAATAATAATAATAATAATAATGTCCGCGTCTGTGGTGCAGTGGTTAGTGTGATTAGCTGCCACCCTTGGGGCATGTGTTCGATTTTCTAAATTTGAAAAGTGGTACGAGGACTGGAACGGTGTCAAAACAGCCTCAGGGAGTCAACTAAGTAGAGGGGAGGGAGGGTTCGATTCCCACTTCAGCCATTCTCGAAGTGATTTTCCGGGGCTTCCTACTTCTCCTCCAGGCTAGTATGGTATATAACTTAAGGCCACGGCCGCTTCCTTTCCTCTTCCTTGCCTATCCTTTACAATCTTCCCATCCCCCACAAGGGCCCTGGCGAGGCCGCCTAGGCGAGATATTGGTCCTCTTCCCCAGTTGTACTCGACCCAAAATCTCACGCTCCAGGACACAGCCTATGAGCCTGTAGAAGTGGGGTCCCTCGCCGAGTTCGTGAGAAAAAACAACGCTGGACGGTAAACGGATTAAGAAATAAATAAATAAATAAATAAATAAATAAATAAATAAATAAATAAATAAATAAATAATAGGCTAATAATAATATTTTCGATAATAATATCAGGAAAATAATCATAGTAATTTGTAGTAATGATGGTGGTCGAAACGCCAAGCGGGTGCTGTTAATATATGATCAGCAGGGAAAGTTAGCTGTGGGTGTTAAAATCATAAGAACGAGTGGGCTAAAGGAAGAGGGGAGAAAATGAGTCTCTGAAAGACTAAAAAACGTACAGTAGTAAGACTTTACATTTGTGCTAACAATAATACCGGTGATAACAATTCAACAGCTGTCCGACTCGTTGGCTGAATGGTCAGCGTACTGGCCTTCGGTTCAGAGGGTCCCGGGTTCGATTCCCGGCCGGGTCGGGGATTTTAATCGCTTCTGATTAATTCTTCTGGCTCGGGGACTGGGTGTATATGTCCGTCCCAACACTCTCCTCATCATATTCACACAACATACTACACTACCAACCACCACAGAAACACGCAATAGTGCTTACATCCCTCCATAGAGGGTTGGCGTCAGGAAGGGCATCCGGCCGTAAAACAGGGCCAAATCCACATGTGCGACACAGTTCGCACCCGCGACCCCACAGGTGTGGGAAAAGCGGCAGGAAAAGAAGAAAAGAAGAAGAACAATTCAACAGCTAACCAAGTGTGTGAGCGTTATACAAGTAACACGTGGTCACAAGGTTCTTCTCACAAGCTGTGAAATGAAATGGCGTATGGTTTTTAGTGCCGGGAGTGTCCGAAGACAAGTTCGGCTCGCCAGATGCAGGTCTTTTGATGTGACTCCCGTAGGCGACCTGCGCGTCGTGATGAGGATGAAATGAAGGTGAAAACGACACATACACCCAGCCCCAGTGCCAGCGAAATTAACCAATTAAGGTTAAAATTCCAGACCCTGTCGGGAATCGAACCCTGGACCCCTGTGGCCAAAGGCTAAAACACTAACCATTTGGCCATGGAGCCGGACTCACAAGCTGTGAACCCCTTAAAAAAAGAGCAAACTTCTCAGAGGACCAGAGTAATGCGGTAGGCGTAACCGGTGTGCCCACCTACCTCGTAGTGTTCATCATTCGAATCATTTCACCCTCCAAGCAAGCAGTTACCAGCTATGTCAAGGCCACGTGGCTCATCGGACCGAACGAACTGGAACCTGGCAGCAGCGAAGCTTGTCGCGTGACCAACATTTTACCATTTAACCTCCATCACACTCCAAGCCCCGAGCCTCAAGTCTGGTCTGATTCATAGTAAAACCCGTCGGATTCTGTATGATTATATTCAAATTCACGTCATTATATGGTTCGTTCTTTGAATACCTGTTCGTTTTGTTGTTGATGTCGTTTGGATCAGCCGTCCATAGACCGGTTACAGCATACCTCTCTATACTGTGCTAACCTCGTTTTCTTCTTTCCGTATCTATTGCATTTTACGAATGAAGTGTCGTGAATACAAAGCGCGAACAAAAGAAATTGATGTTTTGAAGAACAGAACATATTTTGAAATTATTCCTTCAACGCAATCTCAACAATTTTTAAGAATTTGCCTTATGTCGCACCGACAAAGATAGGCCTTACGGCGACGATGGGATGCAACGGGGCATCCCCAGTACAGCCCCAGCAATTACCTGACGTGAAAGTGGGAAACCACGGCAAACCATCTTCAGGGCTGCCGACAGTGAAGTTCAAACCCACCACCTCCACAGTGTTCTACATGTCCCCTGTAGCTAATTCTTTCGGAAAGAAGAAGTATCACTATTTGTCCTGGTGGAACAGGACAGATAATTTTATTGTACTTAATTTTTTTTTTTTACAAAACATGGGTGGTCTTCGATAATTGCCCGTATGTTGTCGAAGAGATACAACTACTTTAAATAATAATAATAATAATAATAATAATAATAATAATAATAATAATAATAATAATAATAATAATAATAATAATAATAATAATAATAATAATAATGCATTTAAAGTCCCTTCAATTGCTATAGTTTTAATAATAATAATAATAATAATAATAATAATAATAATAATAATAATGTTATTTGCTTTACATCCCAATAACTATTTTTACTGATTTCGGAGCCGCGTTGAGTGGCTCAGACGGTTGAGGCGCTGGCCTTCTGACCCCAACGTGGCAGGTTCGATCCTGGCTCAGTCCGGTGGTACTTGAAGGTGCTCAGATACGTCAGCCTCGTGTCGGTAGATTTACTGGCACGTAAAAGAACTCCTGCGGGACTACATTCCGGCACCTCGGCGTCTCCGAAAACCGTAAAAGAGTAGTTAGTGGGACGTAACGCAAATAGCATTATTATTATTATTATTTATTATTATTATTATTATTATTATTATTATTATTATTATTATTTCGGAGACGTCGAAGTGTCGGGATTTTGTCCCTCAGACGTTCTTTTACGTGCCAGTAAATCTACCGACACGAGGCGGACGTATTTGAGCACCTTCAAATACCGCCGGACTGAGCCAAGATCGAAACTGCCAAGTTGGAGCCAGAAGGTCAGCGCCTCAACCGTCTGAGCCTCTCAGCCCGGCGCTACATTTTCCAAGAGAGGCCAGAGTGCTGGAATTCTGTCCTGAGAAGAAGTTCTTGGAAGGAAGTCTACTGACACGATTTTTCGCCTTTTTTATTCGTGGCTTTCTTTCCTAGTTTATTACGATGGGCATTTCACTTCGATTTGGCCCTGTTTTACGGACGGTTGTCCTTTCTGATGCCACCCCTATGGGGAGGGATGAATTCACTATTGTGTGTTGCGGTGGGAAGTGTAGTTTGTACAGTTATGTGTGGATGGAGAACTGTGTATTAAGACGAACAGAAATACCCAGTCTCCTAGCCAGTGGAATTAACTAGACGCAGCTAAAATCCCCGGCCTGGCCGGGAAACGAATCCAGGCCCCTCTGACCCGCAGGCCACTACGCTGACTATTCACCCAAGTATCCGGACTGCTTTAATAGAGATCATCAAACAGAATTTACACCCACATACACTGCTATTGGCAGGGGTGTAACATTAGGGCCTGTCCGGCTCCGCGGTGTAGGGGGCAACGTGTCCGCCTGTCACCCGGCCCCAGGTTCGATTCCCGGCCGTGTCAGGGGTTTTTAATTGTAAATGATTAATATCCCTCGCCTGGGGACTGGGTGTTTGTGTCGACCTTAATGTTCCTTTCCTCACATTCAACACTTTACACTTCCGCCATTTCCAAATACACGCAGATTCACAACATATGGTGCAAAGTAGGGACAAAAGATCTTCTTAGGTCGACGCCCCGAATAAAAAAAAAGTTAGGGCCTGCAGATTCCTCGCAATATATATACGGAAATGATCAGGACGGGTTTGTAAAATCAGTCGAAGTAGTTGTTTCTTTTTGTTTCGTTTTTTACTAATTATACGCAGAGGAATTGCCACTTGGTTGCATCTAGCTGCAGTTTAGTGTGTGAGTGTAACAACACATCGCAGCTGTCATCTCTCGCAACACTGCGACACGCTCCTCATAAAAGACCTCAGGAAATTATTTCAGCAATGAAAATTGGTACCAAAATATCATATTTTAGGTAGAAAATGGTACGTTGTTAACATGTAGTGCACCTGATTTTGTATTATGCACAAATTTTCCTGAGCATTCATCTTTAATTTATAATGTCAATAAGAAGTTCGAGGTAGGAGCAATCACTCAACTCAGCTTCGTCTGGCTCCATGGCTAAAATTTTAGCGTGCTAGCCTTTGGTCACAGGGGTCCCGGGCTCGATTCCCGGTAGGGTCGGGAATTTTAACCATCATCGGTTAATTTCGCTGGCACGGGGTCTGGGTGTATGTGTCGTTTTCATCATCATTTCATGCTCATCACGACGCACAGGTTGCCTACGGGCGTCAAATCAAAAGACCTGCACCTGGCGAGCCGAACATGTCCACGGACACTCCCGGCAATAAAAGTCATACTCCATTTCATCGAATGAATTATTGTAACCGAGACTTCAGTATCGGGTTGCAAGGCATAGTTCTGTAGTTACTGAAACGTGAAACCAATTAAACTTAAGTTCGAACATCTAAGTGGTGCACGGTTGGTAGTTCAGCAGCTTAGCCGCTAAACCATGGAGGCATCAAATAAATCCTATTAAGCATTATGTTTTAATAATCCTACAATAACGAATAATCATTTTGTTTATAGTTATAACTTGACAATATATTGCACTACTTCTACGTGCTAATGAACAGGTTTTACATTTTATATGAAGGGGGCCCGACTTTTTGTTTTGGCAGGCGGGCCCCTAACACATTCGTTACGTGGCCATGAAGTCCCATGTTCTATGATTGTAAATGAAAAAATAGAAAGTCAAAATCTAAAGAGAGAGCTTGAAAGAAAATCTACAGTATAGTTTTTCTTATTTTGTTGCTTTACGTCGCACCGACACAGATAGGTCTTACGGCGACGACGGGACAGGAAAGGCCTAGGAATAGGAAGGAAGCGGCCGTAGCCTTAATTAAGGTACAACCCAAGCATTTGCCTGGTGTGAAAATGGGAAATCACGGAAAACCATCTTCAGGGCTGCCGACAGTGGGGTTCAAACCTACTATCTCCCGAATGCGAGCTCACAGCTGCGCGCCCCTAATCACGCGGCCAACTCGCCCGGTACAGTATAATTTACACCAACCGCACGAATTTGTTTCCCATTAGGATATATTCTGTTCCAATTTCTTCACAATCCTCATCGTGTTTTCTTACAGAGTCCTGCACGGATGCGGATATCCGCGGTTAGTGTGTTGGCGGGTACAAACTGTATGCCAATGAGGATAATTTTGCTGGTAATTTCTGAATAATGATGTTTATTGATTTTGACTCAGATATACTGTTGTTTTACTTGCGGTTATGCGACCCTTGACAATGGTATGGAAGAATGCTGATATATAAAGAGCCCTGAGACCATAAAGCCGTAAATCTGACGTAAGCTTAACTGGCTCCTGCCCGCAATTAATGGAAGGAAGGAACAAAGGTCAATACGTCGATAGTTGTCGCAAGAGAAAATCCCTATTTAACCTGCGACTTTAGGGGTTCTAGTGCCAGGTGCCAAGCCTATTGTATTATGTGAACAGATGTACCCGTTTCAATACCTTGGGTGTAGTATACTGTAGTTAAATATTTACAATATCCGCGGATAACTATTCGCGGATGCGGATGAGGGTGCGGTTGAAGGAAGTGGGGATGCGGAGCGGATGGGTATATTATTTTTTTTATATCTGCGCAGCGTTATACTTATGGACAGCATACACTCTCTGGGTGCCCTTGATGGTTACTTACACTCTGATATCGATACCAATATAGTTTAAATAATTGCTGTGTTAACCAGTATATTATTTGGAATAATGCAATAACGATGATAAAAAATCATTAAGCTGTCATTTCAACGTCAGTTCTGTCAAGTGTAACTATACTAATTAATATTTGACTAAGCGCTGTGTTTCTGATAAAGATTGATGTGTTAGTAATTGATTGCGGGGACAATCAGGTTTCTCCATGGGAATTCACAAGGCAAATCACGAGGTTAAGTGTAGGTACCTGTTTGTGTCACGTGGTTCTACACCAGAGGGACACTCTTCTCCCTCCTCGCCCCCCTCTCCATCCTCCAGCGTAGTTGTAACCTTACCCCCACCACCACACACCATCCACATTTCCAGCCAGCGCTCGCTTGTACACTGAAGAGAAGTAGACTTTACTCTGACCACCTACCTACCAACCAGAAACGCGCGTTCTTTCTTTTTTCTGTTCTGCCTCCTCTGTGTTGAGCTTGTATCTGTTGACGGTCAAGCTCTTTGCCTTAGTTGACGTTCAGCTGTTTACGAGGCGGCTGTCTGTTGATGAGTGCTGAGTGATTAGTCGACCTTACTTGCTTTGCGCGCGCGCTTGGATTGTACAAGTACAATAATCCTTCCCCAGTATCATTACTCTGTGACATCATCTCTATATAAAACCCGTTACATTTCAATGCAGTCTAATGCTAATTATTCTGAACTGTACAAAAAGAGATAGTATTGAAGTACATTGAAAAAATAATTCGATTGTTTTGATTGCTGTGAAAGCTGACCGTGTACGGATTGTATAAATTGTAATGAAAACAACACAGGAGTGTAAATGCGGGACCATGATGCATTGCTGCTACACGTGCGGTTGTGTACGTAAATATTTGAACAGCAGAGAATAAAAAACCTTGTTAAATCACGTGTTCATTCCCTTCATCGTGTTGACAATGTGTGCATACCCTTACGTTATCAGTGGTTCTGTTTTATAACTAAAATTAGCGTGTTTTGTGCCGTGTGTTTGTGTTTTGCTGGAAGTTCATTGCTTTATAGTGTGCATTTTAAAAAATTGCATGGTGATATTCTTGCATCTTTAAACATCATTCAACAGTGTTTAAATGTTTTTCTGCAATAGGGAAGAAAAACTGTGTTTTATGTTTTTTAATAGAAAATACCACGTTTGCGTGTGTGTGTAATTACTGATAGGCGTTAGGAAACGAGTGTTACAGTAATTGCATTTTAGTACCAATTATTGCGTTAACAAGGTTTAGGATGTTTTAATGGAGATTCATTGCTGTAGATCATAGAACTATTATTGTACGTGTTACATTGGGCATACAACTGCAATGTGATTTTTACTAGGGATAAACAAGATTCATTTACTTTTACAGCAATCGGTGGCTATCAAAATGAGTTATTATCAATCAGAAGAAGTTGATGACTCTGTTTTTTCTCCAAGTTCACTGCACCATTCGACCCCCATACAACCACAAAGTATTACAACAAATCAGTTTGCCTTCAAGCCCCGATTATCTACAGACAGTATTCCTTTTGTGGATGCGGACGGCTCTAGTGTTGGAGGTCAAACCAGAAATGGTAGTTTCGCTTGCGTGACATCAAGCAGTGAGGAAGCATTGAACCGAAGACTCAGTGACACAGGTGCAATGCGTAAATATTTCCCTCCACTCCCTCATACACTGTGCTTCGATTCAGAAGACGGGACGAGTTTAAATAATATTTTAGATGCTGTTGACGGTTTGGACGTTGATGAAGACAGTCGCAGCTCCATGATAAATACAGAAAGCAGCAGAGAAGAAGAAGAAGCAGATGAGGAGGATTCTAATGACCGCCATGAGGAAGAAAAATCCAGAAAATTAGTAGTTGCTCCTCCGAAAACTGCTTTGCTGCGACCAGAAGTAGTTGTGAATCAACATCGAAATAGGTTGCATCAGAATTCGCAACAAGAGGAATTACAACAACAACAACAATCACCACCATCACTACAACAACAAACACAACAACAATCACCACCATCACTACATCAACCCCAACAACATCAGCGACAACAGTCGTATCACCAACAGCAAAGAGCACGACAGGACTTACATCTGGATCTAACAGGGAATGGGCGACGAGTGCAACAATGGGAGTTGCACAGTCTCCAAAAGCAACAACAGGATAGACAACCGAACGAGAACAAGAAAGGATCTAGCAGCCATAATCACACCGTGAGCTTCAATCTACCACCAAACTGGGACCGTGAGTACAAGGTACGTGCAATTAACAAGTTTTACTTTTTGACATAAATATGTCTGAGAGCTAGGATCATTCAAATTTTGTGTAACGAAATAGTGTAGTGTAATAAAATGTATGTTGCGTTGTTACCTAACAACTGTACCTTAATAGCTGCACCGGCCGTGGATCTGTACCCCATGGCCATCCGTCAATACTTCACATCATAGCCTGCACGGTTGCTAGATAACATCGCGTTGCATATTTTATTGCAAGACTTATTTATGATCATTGAATTTTCCCACAGGGAACTATGTCACCATTTTTTAAATGTGATTCTTTCCATAAACATAATATTTTTATTACGGTAATATATACAGTAAAATGATGTACGCAAGTTGTGCGCCGTGAACTTTTCGTTTATGAAGTTTGGTCTCGTAGATCAGCACTCATTTTCATTAAATTCTTATTTTAACTTAGAATATGCTTTTTTAGAGGACTAACTTGTTCAGAAGTGACATACAGACAGTGTTATCAACAGCGTGTAGCGTATGCGTGTACTCTACCGTGATTATAGTCGTCGTAAACCATTGTTAAGTATAACATCAGTCTGTTAAAAAATAAGTCTGTTTATATGTTTCACACGTTTCCTTTATCTACTTGTGCATTTTGAAAATTTCTGTTTTTGTCCTTTCCCACTAACTGGAACTATGGATTCAGCACAGTTTTACGGCCGGATGCCTTTCCTGACTCCAACTTTATGTGGGGGGGGGGATGTACTTACTATTGCCTGTTTCTATAGTGGTTTGTAGTGTGATGTGTAGTGTGTACGTTACGAGAAGATATGCATTAAGACTAACACAAGTACCGAGCTAGAGGATTTATTCAGACGCGGTTAAAATCCCCGACCCGGCCAGGAATCGAACCCAAGACCCTGTGTCTGTTAGAATATAATAGTAATTGTAGTTTGTGTATCTACCCCTGGGTGCCGTTTCCTCATAGGGGTTTTTATTTGTGCATTGCTCAGAATTTCAAAATAATTGTATTTTTTATCGATCATGTCCACAGTAATAAGGAAATACACTTTTTACTTTTCCAAAATTTCTCTCTGTCTGTCGGCCTACCTGTATGTATATACGCGCATCACGAGAAAACGGCTGAAGAGAATTTAATGAAAATCGGCGTATAAAGTCGGGGAATAAGCCACTACAATGTAGGCTATAAATAATTCTATTCACGCTGAGTGAAATGTTAGTTTAGGAGAAGGCCTAAAATTTAATTCTCAAACATTTATATTATTAGTGGTCCTATCGATAAATACTACACAACTAAAGTTATATAGAATTAAATTTCCGATCATGTATATCTTATACATTTTTACCGTACCGGCTATGATAACAGAGATATTCATGAATTTGTATTTTTGCTGCCAAGTCCATATCAACGCCAAACCACGAGAAAATGGGTAAACAGAATTTAATAAAAATAGGTACATAGAGCCGGGGAATAAGAAACCATAGTCTAAGCTATAAACAATTTTATTCACCCTGGATGAAATGGTAGTTTAGGGGAAGGCGCCTAAAATGTATTTTTTAAATATCTATGTTATTGGTCCTATCGAAAAGTACTACATAACAAAAGTTATAGAGAATGCAATTTTCAAATCATTTATGTTTTATTCAGTTTTACCGTACCGACTATGTTAAGAGTGGTATTGCAGTGTAGGAAGGAAACTAAGTGTGAAGGCCTACAATATCGAAAGCTCATAAATTTGATCAACAATAACATTACACTGACCATTGTTTGTTGTGGTAGGCCTATTCTTTGTCTCTTATGCTGCCGCTCATCTCCGGATAGATGGCATTACTACTGCGTACCGAGGATAACAGCCAGAAATTACTGGGGAGTTAGTTAACTTTCTTCTTTTACATGGCATTCCTCCACATTTTCTGATACTGCTGGTACGTAACACACGGGTTCATCATGTACTGTATTCCAGCTATTCGATCCCTACTCTGACGCGCTGATTGGAATGGCCAGTGTGTACACTTAATGGAATAATGGCAGAGGCTCACTTATGACCTGGTCTAGAATTACAATTTCGGCCGATTCCTAATTATAGCACCACAATTCACTAAATGACTGAAAATTCAACCCTGAAAAGAGCCGTTTCTTAAGAGAAGCTTCTTCCTCTTCACTTTTATTAAATTCTACATTCATTTTATTCCACATTAGCAGCGTAGTGGTGGGCGGGTGTCTGCTCTGGCCTGGAAGGAAAATTTGCCTCCAAGTCAGATAGTCTTTCCCCCCGCCAGTATTGAGATTTTCCGACTCATTGGGTACTCCTATTAAACAGATGAGTAATAGGGCATAATTTTTGCACAGGGACTCTACACTATTCGCTCCCATCCCCCCCCTCCCCCAACCTCCAGAAATTAAAGAATGTTCACAGCTCACGCCTGTCTGCGGCCTGGTCATTCCAGCTCGAGAACTTTGGACTGTTAGATCGGCAGTGCAGTACTGTTCGTTAAAAGTGAGAAATGTGTTGTTTTTCATTTAATCGAGTATTTTATATGATAGCATTGCGTTTAATCGCGACATTCCTACTGGTGTCATTGTAATGACCTATGTTGATTTCAGTGGGAAAACCACTAAGACAGTCTTTCTGAGGATGTAAAAAGGCAGGTGGAGAGTGAGAGTCTGCCATTATAATGAAAACTCCCCAACTTGATTCTGACTGATGGTAAGCAAGAGGGCCTACCATTACAATGAACATTCCCTAACCCAGTCTTCACACAAAAAAAGACGTTTTGTGAATTCCCCGTCGCGTTTCTATGGTGACGTTAAGAGTTATGCAATTTAATACAATCTTACAACGTGTATACTACCTAAGAATTTTGTATACAATGTAGAATTCCGTAGCGAAGCACGGGTACATCAGCTAGTGAATATTAAACAACAATTCACGGAACCGGGAAAATATTCCATTTGGACAATTTTTCCAGTTCATAAACGCTCCGCTAAAGGCGGGTCTTACTGTGGTATGCTAGTAATAATTATAAATATATTGTAAATAGTTATGTAGGTACTGTAATATTAATAAAACAACGTCTTTTGTTATTTGATACGAAAAGGAGCGAGTATAAAGTCGGATAGTGCAAGTATTATAAATACATTTTTTTCATTTAGCGTACATGTTGGTGTATTGTTATAAAAAAACCTATTCTATGGGCGATGCTTTCATGATACGGGTTTTAAAAAGGTATTTTTTTATCGAATTAGAAAATCTAGACTTGAAACGTTAAAAATGTGTCGTATGACCTAGTATGGCCATAACTGATATAACTTTAACTGGAAGATTGAAAGTTTCTTTCTAACCTGTTTATTATTCTACAATTACCCGGCTCCATGGTTAATGGTTAGCGTCTGGTCTTTGGTCCAGAGGGTCTCGGATTCGCTTCCCAGCCGCGTCGGGTTAATTCGTCTTGCTCGGGGACTGGATGTGTGTAGGTAGGGTCCCATCCTCACGGACATGCAGATCGCCTATAGGCCGTCTGCTAGGAAAAGACCTGCACCAGGCTTCTCCGCAACAGTACGCCATTATTATTATTATTATTATTATTATTATTATTATTATTATTATTATTATTATTATTATTATTATTATATTTATGGACACACAGTACAACACACTTACTCTACCGAGCGCGCAATAGCGAATATATCTCCCCCACATAGGGTTGGCGTCAGGAAGGGCATCTGATCGATAAACAGGGCCTAGGCCATATACGCTACACATTGCGCACACGCGACCCCGAGAGGGCGTGGAAAAAGCGACCCACCGGGCGAGTTGGCCGTGCGGCTAGGAGCGCGCAGCTGTGTGCTCGCATCCGGGAGATAGTGGGTTCGAACCCCGGTGTCGGTAGCCCCGAATGTGGTTTTCCGTGGTTTCCCATTTTCACACCAGGTAAATTTTGGGGCTGTACCTTAATTAAGGCCACGACGGCTTCCTTCCCATTCCCAGGCCTTTCCTGTCCCTTCGTCTCCATAAGACCTATCTGTGTCGGTGCGACGTAAAGCAACTAGGAAAAAAAGCGACGCAATAAAAAGAATGTTGTTAGCCGATTATTATTTTTCTGTTTATTTATTTATTTATTTATTTCAAAAGGGTCTATACAGAGTTCTCCTCCAACTTAGACCCTGTGCTTGAACAAAACAAAACTAGTATAACGTTATAAGTACTAAACAAACATGTACAAGGTGAAATAATAAGTGTAACCTGTGGACCGAAGGTTACATAACCTAAAGGTCAAACAAATAAACGTTAATCAGCAAAGTCGGCACTAGTTGTTAGCCGATTACGCTAACTTTATTGGCGGAGAACTAAGATGCGAGTGTGGTAATGGAATTGTTCGTGCAGCGACTTAAGCCATTAACCTGAGGATCCGTTGGTTTCTTATGGCAGTTTTCTTCCGTTGTTGATCTTTTACATTAATGCATTTTTGCTAGCGAGCTCGTAGGCTCACAGAGGTATGATAGCCTAGTGGCATTGTCACTGGCTTCTTGCCAAGGCGGACACAGTTCGAAACCTGGCCGATGGGTGTGAGTTTTTGAAAAGAAAAGGAAGATTCCGTGGTTCACATTCCACGTAAAACGGGAGGCCACATTGCTTTAATCACGATATCAACAGTCACTTAAAACTTCAAGCTTGCTTCTTTTCGATATTTGCTTACTAGGAAGTAGGGCTTCTTTAACTGAATGGTCATTGCCGAGACATTCGTTTCAGAGAGCCAGTTTGATGTTCGACCAGCTTGGGGACTTTAATAGCGTATGTCTGACTTAAGTTTGGCCCAACACACTTCTCTTCTTATGCACACAACACAACACAACACAACACAATACACTACCAACCGCGACAGAAACAGGCAATAGTGAATACATCCCCCCCACATGGATCGACGTCAGGAAAAGCATCCGACCGCAAAACAAAATCAAGTCCTTGTGCGACACAGTTCGCACCACCCGCAAATCGACCAGGGTCTTGACCGAGCGAGTGACTGCGCGGCTTGAGTCACGTAGCTGTCAGCTTGTATTCGGGAGATAGTGGATTCGAATCCCA